>NC_053491.1:319213319-319828597 GCF_905171775.1 Rana temporaria | reverse complement strand
TATACACTTATTGGGATTTTTTTGTAACCTAAAATATGTAGCAGAATACATATTAGCCTAAATTAAGGAAAAATTTTGATTTTTTGAATCAATTTTTTTTGGATATGTTTTATAGCAAAAATGAAAAAAAAAATGTTTTTTGTTTTTTTAGAACGCAGAAAAAAAATGCAGAGGTTATCAAATACCACCAAAAGTATGCTCTATTTTTGTGTAAAACAGAACAAAAAAAGATTTAGGCCCAGTGTTGCATGACTGTGCATTGTCAGTTAAAGTAACACAGTGCCGTATCCCTAATAATGGCCTGATCATGAAGGGGGGTAAATCTTCTGGGGGATCAAGTGATTAATTGGCATATTATAATCCAGTGTTCACCTACCTTAACCAATACAGTACATCATACTTAAATGTGTTCAGTTGAGGGAGACCACAAAGGCCCCCTTGGAGCATGGCCTGGGACGCAATTGTGACCCCTGGGACCCCTCATGCTACGCCCATGAATACACGTGACTACTATTATCTATATATAGCCACATATCAGTTTATATATAACTTGTCATGGAGCCATTGGTAATAAAATTCAATTAGTCATAGATTAAGTGTCATATTCAGTTTAGCAGTAATGGCAGTAAGTTTGGCAAACAGGACCTAATATGTATGCCACTATTAAAAAATCCTGTTATAATAGGTTAAAGGTGCATTTTATCAGGGTTCACTCATCACTTAAGCAAACGTATTTTGAATTCTCTATCATAGTGTAGCGTCCCCTTACTTTCAGTATGGGCACTACGCTAAAGTTAATGGGGAATGGGAGAGTTACTTTGCTCCCATTTACAATTTGTTTAAATTTTGGGACTTCTGTCATTCCAGAAATGTCCAGTGGGTCAGTCTGTGGTCCAGGGATGCAATGCCATCCCTGGCCAGCAGTTGGCGGCAGAGGGGTTCTGGTGGAGTAAGTTTCTCCAGCAGCCAATCAGTGGAGTTTTTATTCCTCACGGGGCGTGCTGGAGAGGAGTATATTTGTGACAGGTGTCATGTGTTCTAAAATATTCGCGGGGTTCCCATTCCAGGTGCGGCATCCACCTCCATGGACCCCACCGGCGTGGCCTACCTGGCCGAAATTGCAGACTACTTGGAACCTCATCCGGAGGTACAAGGGGACCCCAGTGACTTACTGGGTTCCCGGTTCTATTGAAAGGATCCCAGGCTGGGTGCCGATCGATTGGGGAGTCGGTTTGAGGAGGACCCGGAGGCAGGTTGTCCAACAGAGCCTGAACAAACCAATTGGGGATCTGGTGGCCAGAGTACTGACAGGTATGTTTGCTGTCATCTGGTGACCAATTCAGAAATCTACTGGGAGGATTCGCTTCATTTATCCATCTAGCTCAGTTATTGTAATTGGCCTGTGGCAGAGGCCCTAGAGCCAGGGGTCTGTCCGGGGGGACTTTACCCACTCAGTTGGAGTGGCGACGAGTTACAAATTGGTACTATACAGAGCAGTACTGACTGCTCCATTTAATATCCAGGCCTGATACTGCAAGGTTCCCTCTCTCTCTCTTCATCAACCTCGTCCTTCCCAAATTATGTTGATGTTGGCCTGGAAAATAAAGCATTGAAAAAAACTTTATTCGCTGTCTGGACCTTCGCTCACTGTTTGTTTCTACAACTGCACCCCTGGGCCATATCAAGGTAACTCAATATGCCGATCCCAAAAACAAACCAGCGGCTCCTGCGGGGGTAGCGCTACAATAGTATTGCATATGAAAAGTTCACTATAACTCAATATATTCATTTGAGATGTTTTAGGCTACTAAAGGAAAGGGAGGTGAATGTGGCCAGGGGAACTATATTCCACTATAGACACAACACATTTCACCAACAGTTTACCTTTGGTGATTTAAAATCAATATACTGTCATCCGTGAGAGACTTCACTCAAGCTCACTTGTGGACTGTATTTTTTAGTCTTCCATACTGACCAGGCTTCTGAGTAGCTTTTTTGTAGAAGTAGCTTACATGCTGGTAAAGAGGAAGCCAGCTTATTTACACATGCCCATCATGTGCAGCTGGGCTCCTCCTGTACATACAGGGCTGCAAAGCATCACAAGGTGTTCCGCCAAGACCATCTACTGCTTGCAAATATGCCAGTCCTGGAGCTCTTCTCCCCATCCTCCGGGCCACTTAACGTTTACTCCTTCTCACCATAAGTAATTACACACATGTTTGACATGCGGTCTGGACAGAAGCTCAAGGAAGCCAACTGATCACATGTGGCCCATGAGACATGGAGGCCTGGGTCACCTAATGCATACTACACAAGGGGATTCATTCACACAGTCAGATGAAGTGACTTATTTTCCTCCATCACAACCCACTTCAGAGTCAACCAGGCTTGCACCAGTAACTTTTCTCCACTTTCAGGTATTGACCACAGTTAACATTTTACTCCTCTAGGTCTTCATACAGAGGCTCTTCTGTGCAATGAAAGATTGTGGTACTTTGATCAAGAATACCTTTAATTCTCTTGTCCTTCATTAGATATTGTCCATTCTACAATGTGCCAGCCACCCCTCCCCTAAAGGGGAGAGCATACAAGACCCCTCTCTTCACAAGAGCTCTAATCCCCAGGGCCATTAATCCAGGTTCTACCCACCTTGTAAAGGGGAACCCTGTATCTCTGTTCCACCAGTAGGAGGAGTACCCCTTAAAGAGGAACTCTACCTGTCTCCATGTCAAGGAGTGGGGGTTGATGTGGCTATAAGAACTTTTTTTATCGATTTTAGAATTTTCTGAGCAGTCCTGGAAATGTCTTTTGGAATAATATTGTAAAAAAATATTTTTGTAATAAAGATGTTTTGCCTGTATTAGGAAACGGTCCTAAGCTTTTCTAAAAAAAACTCTTATATTTCATTTAATATTGAAATTGAAATTCCCAATACTGCTTAATTGGGATTGGGATGGTTATTCCAAAGTGAGCTATAATTTCCCTTCAATTTTACAATCTTTCTAAAAACATTAGTTGCCTTGCTTTCTCTGATGTCAGTACTTTATGAATCATTGACCCAGAATGAGCAGGAAAGTCAAAGTAAGGGGTGAGCCTTAAAGGGTCACTAAAGGAAAAACATTTTTTAGCTGAAATGACTGTTTACAGGGTATAGAGACATAATAGTAAACTGATTCCTTTTAAAAATGATTAAAAATAGATAAAAACCAATCATATAATGTGCCTGCAGTTTAATTTCGTTTTTGTTGTTGTTTCCTGGTTCTCTGATGTACAGAGCCAGAGAGCCAATAGAGGGCAGTGATGGATTGTAAAACGAAACTGGATTGGTGCTGAGGAGTTTTAGACACACAGTAATCACACCTCCTTGATTAGTGACCACAGAGAGAAATCTCCCAGTACTGTGGTTATCAGGAAACAGACAACCAGGAAGTGTCCAGAACAGAGAGGAATTGCAGCAACATCAAAGCAAAAACGAACAATGAGGACATGAAACCAGGACTGCAGTAAGGTAAAGGAAGCTATTTAGCTAAAAATATGTATACTTGTTTTCGGGTCAGTTACACTAAAAGTACTCTGTACGTCACACCTACAATAAAGGCTTGCCTTATAAATCACTTTAAATGTAAGTAATGGCTTACAGATATTCTGTAAAGAACCAGCTCTCCCAAATTGCTGGAGGTGTAAATCAATTACCGGCTTTTTAGACTTATTTGCACAGCGGAGTTTTGATGTGTCTATACAGATTCATAATTTCTGCAGAAACAGAAGTATAATGTTAGACACACATTCCCATGTGTCCATAGTCAACAGAAAGCTAAATACAGGCTGGTCAGGCCACAGTGCATCTCAGTGTGCAGATCACAACTGTGTGCATTCTTCCAGAATCACATTTTGCTCTTTTGGCAGCAGGCTGTGTGTGCAGAGATGTGTCAATATAGCCATATGCAATGGGCCTCATATTCCCCAAGACTGCAGATAGTTTCTGAACTAAACATGCCTCTCCATTTCCTTTGACCTGCCAATGCTTTGTTTCAAGTGGAGCTATATCTAAAAAGTGAATTCTTATCTTAATGGGAGTATCTAGAAAGGCTAGCTCTGGATAATAAGCAATCTGAAAAATGTATCTTATGTCTTGAACCTCCACTAAAAATATCATTGTACGTGTACATGTATGACATGTGATTTTACTGTACAACCTACAATATGAGGACCTACCCAAACTATCTAGTTTAGTCATGGCTCCCAGCTTTCTCTGATTTTGAGGTACTGTCCCTCATTCGGAACAAAATTCCTCTGTCTCTCTTTCCTTCTCATTTGGCCCTCATTGTGGTTTGATCTATATCGTTGTGTATTAATAAGCATTGCTCATCTATAAAAACATTTTTTTTTACAGTGCTAAGCCTTTCATCCAATGTCTAAGGCCTCGTACACACGACCGAACATGTCTGCTGAAACTGGTCCGCGGACCAGTTTCCGCGGACATGTCCGACCGTGTGTACGGCCTAGCAGACCGGATTTCTGGGCTAGCGGACAGGTTTCCAGCGGACAAATGTTTCTTAGCATGCTAAGAAACATGTCCGCTGGAAGCCTGTCTGTCGGACATGTCCGATGGTTAGTACGACTCATCGGACATGTCCGCTGGGTAGAAATCCCGCACATGCATCGAAGTGATTCGACGCATGCGTGGAAGCATTGAACTTCCTGGGTCGCGCACATCGCCGCGTCATCGTCGCCGCCACGTCACCGCGTCATCACCGCGTCGTCACCGCGTATTCTGTCCACGGGGAATTTGGTCTGATGGTGTGTACACACATCAGACCAAATGATCCCAGCATACATGTCCACGGACCGTTTTCATCGGACATGTCTGGTCGTGTGTACGAGGCCTAAATTGCTGCATTTGTAAATTCCAAAAGCCAATATAGAGGAATAGTAGTGGTAAAAAAGCCCTTGTGGGTTTTTACTAGTCATTTTTATTGTACAATTCTCCTTTAAAAGGGGGGGGGGGTGCATTGGAGTGTATCTTATGCCTACATGCTTTTTCTAATTGGTGTCCCTTATTTCCAGCTCAGAAAGTTAGGAGGTTTGGTTTAGTCTATATTCAATCAGGCAAACCCTAAATAAAATTGTTGGTTGTTGAATTTAAAGGGCATTGTACAGTCAGGTGATAACCTGTGTGGTGAGCTTAAAGCTAGCTATAAACAGATAGATTTCTCTTCCTCAGCCCTTTGTCGCTAAATGAGAGGAAATAAACAGATTCTTAAACAATGTGGATGGAGGAATCTGCTCTGCTGGCTATAGTAATCAAGCAGCCACATCACACACAGCTGCTTTAATACCAAAACAGTCATATGATTGTATGTAGCCACTGTTCGGCAGACAATTTTAAAGCTTTTATTTTACTATCCTTTTGATTTTTCCATTAAGATTGTTGAACAGGGTGCTGCTGACAGGGCAAGCAACTCACAGCTCACATTTAAAAAAAAAAAAAAAATCCCCACAGTATACATCCAACGCTTGTTTGGCTGTACTTCTCCTGTGGATCACAGAAGTGCAATTTGTTCTGCACTCCTGCAGAAGAGAAATAGGCCTGACAAAAGACATGTTCCTGAAATCATTTATGTAATTCATTAGTGATTTTAGGATCAATTGTATGATTCAACTGACCACAGTCCATAAGAAAACTCTTGAATTGGTTTTGAGAGGACCGACCCTTTAAAATCCAAAAAATACAGATGATTTGTGTAGTTACATTACACTATGAATTTACATACAGAGTCAAGTCAAGAGACGACTTTACAAGCTACTACTACTTTTTGCAGAACCAATATTTATTTTTCCATAGAGATCATTTAAAACCTTCAGCTCTGGTCTGTCTATATAGCAAGCATTCTTTTTAGGCATAGCTATATTTACAATTTGTCCTGCCCTAAGCCATTGAGAATTAATACACTCTAAATTATTAATTCTATGCTGCATGCTCATTCTTCACTGCCAACATGCATTGGTATATAACTTTGATATTATAAATAGGAACCTAGCATGAAAAAATAACTATTGTTTGCCTCCTGAAACAGAGCAATACTACTTTGGTTTAGAGATCATGCTATATGTTTGCTTGGCAATTTCCTATGTGTTAATGTAGTTGCAGGTTTAGTTGAGTAGAAACAGTGGTTCATTTATGAAAACCAATTGGAAAGACTCTTGTAGTGGAGTCTGGGGGGGGATGGCAGGGGAATCATGTAAATTGAACCCCTACCTTGTAGCCATTACATCCATGGATACTGTAGCACCAGGGTAAACAGGGAATTTGGAGTCTCCTCTTGGTGGAAGCATGGGTACCCTTTTAGACTTCATGGGTCTTTTGAGCCTCCTCCTAGGATGGTCTTAGCTGATAAGGTTAGGATTAACCTTGTCCTAGGGTATACAGTAAAATAGTTACAGTCTCTTATAGAAGGCATGCAGGTCCTTAATGCAGTGTACTTTTTAATTCCAAACTTGGTAGAAGGTAGGTAAAATAAAAGAAAGTGGAAAACACAACAAAAACTATGGGCTTTGACAACTTTTCTGGAGTAGTCACTGAGTGGGTCTCATTATCCAGTAGCCTTTGCTTCCACTGGAATGCAAGAGCCAAAAACAAAACGTTTAACTGTTTTTACATTCCAATTCTCCAGCATAGAACAGTCCACATTGTCTCCAGGCACACAACCTGCACAAAGTTGACAACCCTCTAGCCCTAAATGCTAGTCCTTGGACTTGTCTCTGGGCATGCAGTCTGCTCACAGGGGAAGTTCTCCTCTATAGGGACCCACTATCCAAAGGGGAGGGCTGGGAAAATACCCTTCCAGAATAGTGTTCAGCTGTTTTTCTTTCTTGGAGCCTCATTCAAACTGCTGATGAGAACACACCCAACATGAAAGGATTTTTGAGCCTCTACAACAAATTGCCTGACAGGTAGCGATGAGTTAACTGAACATAATTTAGTTCACTGAACAGGTGCCGAACACAGGAAAAAATAAGCTAACCACATTGGCAAGCCCCGCTGAAGTCTATGGGATGCTGATTTTTTTTTCTGCCCTTTTTCATTGGTAATTTTCAAAAAAGGGCATGGGTAATTGGGTAATACAATTTGTATTTTTTTCCTTAAAAAGACAATACACATTGTTTACAAAATGTCTACTGTCCCTTGAAGAAAATAAACATGGTGTTCCCCTCAAAATCCATTTTAGATTATTATTCAGGTATGCCAACTGGGTAGCCAGGAAATGGTAGAGCAGTGAACATGTGGCTCCCCTTTTCCTTCACCATAGCAAGCCACATTCCTTCAGCATTAGAGATTACTTTGCAGGATACCTTGCCCCCATGTTGATGTCTTATTAGAATAATGCCGCGTACACACGATCGGTTCAACCGATGAGAATGGTCTGATGGACCGTTTTCATCGGTCAAAACCGATCGTGTGTGGGGGCGCCATCGGTTATATAACCATCGGTTAAAAAAAAGCCAACTTGCTTTAAATTTACCGGTGGATTCATAACCGATAGGTCAAAAACAATCGTTAGTAGGCACGAACCATCAGTTAAAAATACACGCATGCTCTGATAAAACTAGCGTTTGTTATGGAGATAGCACATTCATCACGCTGTAACAGACAGAAAAGTGTGAATCGGCTCTAACCAAACTTTTACTAACACGCGGTAACATGAAATTAGCAAAAGCAGCCCCAAGGGTGGCACCATTGGATTTGACCTTCCCCTTTATAGTGCCGTCGCACGTGGTTTACGTGTCCGCGTTCTAACACGATCGGTTATTTAACCGATGGTGTGTAGGCGCGACAGACCATCAGTCAGCTTCATCAGTTAACCGATGAAAACGGTCCATCGGTCCGTTCTCATCGGATGGACTGATAGTTTGTACGTGGCATAAGAAGGCCCCAGATCTCCAGTAAGGGGTACATAGTCCTTCTAGTCCTAAACAAATAAATCTTGTTCTCCAATATAAACCAAGCATCAATATCATTGGTCATTTGTTCTCCAATGTGAACAATGAGTAATGGCCCAACAACCCACCAACAGGATGACCCAATGTCACAACGATTTTGCCTCACCGCTACTCCCTTTGCAAATGACAGTGAATGCAAACAAACTGTCTAGGGATGCTGAGAAACAGACCGCAAAAAAATATGTCAGGGGTTTTAGCATTCTGCTACTTGCCTTAAAATAAAATAAAAAATAAATGTTTTACTTCCTTCCCTTCCTGCCCAAGGAAAGGGTTGTCCCTGGGGTAGTAACCCTGGGCAGTGTGGTAAAATCTGACAGGGATTTTAATAATTTCCCACTCTATCCAAAACTAAAAGAGTTTTGGCTATAGATACACCTTAATACGAATATACTGTATCATTTGAAAAGGCGTTTTAAAATTTCTGAAAGCTTTCATTAAAGTGCTAACTGGTGATCCCGTCATGAAGGTCCTTGTACTGTACAGACACTTGATGTTATCATGTGACAACTGTCTTGTAGTTGTGCTCCTCTGTTGTTACCTTGACACT
The DNA here is from genome assembly GCF_905171775.1 of Rana temporaria. Taxonomy (NCBI): domain Eukaryota; kingdom Metazoa; phylum Chordata; class Amphibia; order Anura; family Ranidae; genus Rana; species Rana temporaria. The sequence continues at coordinate 319,820,049 of NC_053491.1, read as the reverse complement.
CACAGCAAACTAATTGCCACCCTGGACTTAGATTACTTTAATAAGACTAATGTTCAAATTTTGTCCAGTTTTACAGCTTCTCTTTAAGAATGTTAAGATTCCAGCAGGATGTGCTGTTAGCATGTTCTCTTTATGTTGTGATTTGCAGATCCTTTATTTTAAGCTTTCCTTGTAAAATCTTGTTTTGTGCTTTCATTTCAGGATGCATATTTAAATATTCTCATAACTGGAGTGTCACTATAATGTATGATTATAAAGAGCCTGCAGCACTGTTTGGCATAATGTAAGCACTCATTTCCTTATATGTCAGTGGAGAAATGTATTGAATGTGGCAATTGATAATTAACTGGAGGATTATAAGTCTCACCATCTAGGCTGCTTTAATGTTCTTGTGAATGTTTGAAATCCTAATGCTAAAAAAATATTTGCTGTGTTTACTATAGCACAGCTGTTGAAAAAAGGCTACTACCGCGTACACACAATCGGACATTCTGACAACAAAACCGTGGATTTTTTTCAGACGGATGTTAGCTCAAACTTGTCTTGCATAAACACGGTCGCACAAATGTTGACGGAAATTCCGATTGCCAAGAATGCAGTCACATACAACATGCACACCGGCACTATAAAAGGGGAGTTCAATACCAAGTGTGCCACCCGTTGGGCTCCTTCGGCTAATCTTGTGTTAGTAGAAGTTTGGTGAGAGACGATTTGTGCTTATATGTCATCTGCTGCTGTTCCCGATCTCTCAGAGTCCTGGACCTGGTTGTGCTCCCTATTACAGTATATAGACTCCTCGAGCTACCAATCTTGCCAGTCAAATAGTTGATGTGTGCCCTGGGGTACAAAGGCTTCTCCTAATTTTACCAGTTTACCCAGCGTTGCCTTCCTCTTTATTTTGTTATGACTCCTAATAAATGTCTATTTTTTTCACAAATACTTGCCTATGTGTTTTACTTCAAAAAGAACAGTTTGTTTGTGAGTAGGCAGGTACATTTCAAAAATACAATGTCAAATTAACAAGGGACACCAACCAACCTCCTTGAGGTTAAAAAATACAAGATAATAATGGTGTTGGTAAATTCTAAACATTATTATGGAGATCTGGCTTAAAAATTAAAAAAGATTATTCAGGAGATGATAAGAAATAATAAAGAAATCAGTTTGTCAGAACTCTGTGTGAATATCAGCAGCAAAACAACTTCATTATTCTAGCATTATAAAGAAGAAGAGAATGCGCTGCATTAAAAGATTAAAAAAAGGGGAGTGGCCGGAAGTCATCATGTATGACAGCCTAATCTCCCATCTCTCTCAGCCCTTAGCATGGATGATTTTAGACAACTTATTGAGAATGTGAAATCCACTTGCCGCTCAGAGATCCAGGCCCTCCATTCGGGCCTCAATTACCTAGCAGACAGGGTAGATATGGTGGAGGAGGAGATACAAGAAATTAGCAGTTCACAGGACCCAACTTCAGGGTGCTGATCATCGCTCCTTACTTAGGGACATGCAGCACTACATCAAGGACCTGGACAGCAGGAGGCACAGAAATAACATCCGAGTACGGGGATTTCTGTAACCGGAGGGCCTTGAAGACCTACATTCCACATTACAGTCCCTGTTCAACAACATGATCGGTGAACCTATCGAAATGGACAGAACTCACTGTGCCCTGACTCCTGAAGGAGCCTCCTCCAAGCCCAGAGACATCATTTGCAGGCTAAGCTCCTACCCCCTGAAAGAGGAAATAATGAGACATGCTCGTTGTGCCTGCAAAGTGACTCTTGATGATGTTCAGGTTCAGCTATACTTGGATCTTTCTTGGATCACCCTGCAAAATAGCAGACCTCTTCAACCACTATTGCGCACTCTACAAGAAGAGAATATGCCCTACCGCTGGGGATTCCCTTTTAGTCTTACAGCAAAACATCTGGGCAAGACGGCCATGCTGAGCTACCCGGAAGACCTGGTTGCTTTCTGTGACATTCTGGAAATCCACATCCCACAACTCCCAGATTGGGACCTTGTGGCCACACCACCCACAGTCTGGCAGAAGGCCCCCCCTCTAAACGCCCCCCAGAATGTTCTCGATGTTCTTTTACACTAACTTTTTTTTCTAGCCTTTCTTCTATTTTCCTAATCTCCTGTCAGCAGCTGGCTCCGCGGATGGTACTCGACATCTGCCTGGACCTCCTCCCGTGTGGTGCCCGCTCCCAACTTCTGGCGCCTGGAACCTCTCCATCCACATCAGATATGTATCCTCCCCTGTGCTCTTACCACCCCCATGGCTAAGATTTTATCTTTAAATGTCCATGGCTTGAATTTCAAAAGAAAACAACATCTGGCACTGAGTTTAGGCAGTCAGGCTGTCATTATGGTCCAGGAAACACATTTTGACGGGGGGGTCCTTTGCGTTTGCCTCCAGGTATTACTCCCAGATCTACCTTTCCTTGGGACCCCATAAACGGGCGGGGGTAGCCATACTTATTAAACAGGGGTCTCCTTTTACCTGCTGTGACCATTACAGTGACCACCATGGCCACTTTCTTATCCTCAGAGGTCTATGGAAAAGCCAGGAGGTCACTTTGTGTGTGGTTTATGCCCCAAATGTCAAGCAGCTTGGGTTCCTGTCTAGGGTGTATGCCCGCCTCTTCAGATCATACCACAGGCTACTAGTGATGGGGGAGACTTTAACTTAACCTAATGAGCTACTTTGGATCACCATGTGATGAACCCCAGGGCATCCCCGGCTCGAGCACTTAGAGACTCAAGGCTCTATTTGATGCCTGGTGGGTCCCCCACCCTGGCGACCGACAGTAGGCTTTCTATTTGGCCCCCCACTGCACACACTCCCACATAGACCATTTCTTTGTCAACAACTCCACTCCTTGACTGACCCATACAGCGCAAATCCTCCTGGTCTGACCATACCCCTGTTTTGCTGACAATAGACCTCGGCACCCCCATCCGCAGATGCTATAACTGGCACCTGAACATGTTTCTTCTTCAGCACCTTCCCTCGAAATCTGAACTGGAATCCACTTTAAAATATTACTTTGAGGAAAATATTGCGCTTTAAGCTTTCCATAAAAGTCTATGGCCCGGATTCACAAAGCACTTGCGCCGACGTATCTTGAGATACGCCACGTAAGTGCGCCTTCGTATCTATGCGCCGGACTCAGAAACTAAGATACGCCTGAAAATAGGCTTCATCCGACCGACGTAATTTGCCTACGCCGGCGTAGAGTGGGCGCATATTTACGCTGGACGTATTTGGCGCTCCCATTGATTTTCTATTCACATATGCAAATGAGGGAGATACGCCGATTCACGAACTTACGTCGATCCGACGCAGTGCGCGTAAAGTCATACGTCCGGTGTAAAGTTATGCCCCATAAAGGGGGTGTAACTCAGAAGCATCCATTCAAAGGGCTGCACCAGGGAACACAAGCCAAAGTATTTTACGTAGTTTACGTAGGACGTGAATATGACTAGGCGTAGGTTACGTTCACGCCGTAGGCAGTGATACAGCGTATCTTAGGCAGTTGTTCCAACGTATTTGTGAGCATGCGCACTGGGATGCGTCCACGGGACGACGCATGCGCAGTTGGCGATTTGTATCTGTCTGGCGCTCGGCCCATCATTTGCATGGGGTCACACCTCATTAGCATGGCTCACGCCCACTTCCAGTTACGCCGACTTACGCCTTGGAAACCCAGCGCAGATTTGGGAGGAAGTGCTTTGTGAATTCAGTGCTTGCCTCCCTGCGCTGTGTCGGTGTAGCGTAAAGGAGATACGCTACGGCGGCATAAATATGCGTCAGTGTCTGTGAATCCGGGCCTATGTATTTTAATCTTATCATTTTTGTTTTTCTGTTGACATGAATTTGAATCTATCCATATAGGTATTTAATACTGTATATTTATGATCTTCTTCAATAATGTAATATAGTTATGTACGATACATTATATGAAAGTATTAAATGATCATAATCTACTTTAATAATCCTTTACCATTTCAAGCTCTTCCCGCACATACTTAATTTAAAGTCCCGCTCTCCTTCGCTCTTCCTTTACACAATTAACAGGGATGGAGGTCATTTCCTCATATAAAGTCCCACTAAACTAAACTTTAAAATGTCCCTGGACACTGCCACATCCATTGCATGATGATTCTATACAGGTGACATTATTACAAAAATAATAATAACTTCTTTATTTTCCAAAACAAATATGACAAAAAACTCTTACTAAATACCCTGGACTGTCTACATTCCAAAAAGAGGCAATTAGGGGGATATCTGTCCTGTCCTGAAAAGAAATGAGATAGGCCATCAGTACATCAGTATTAATTTTCAGATATATACCATAGTTTGTGGACTGCATAACTTTCCTATAGACTAAATAATATACACTGGTTTAGGTAATTTTCATCGAAGAAACGTAGCCGAATACATTTTGACCTAAATTTTTGAAGTAAGATTATTTATTTGCAAAATTGTATAACAGAAACTTTTGGTCTTTTTTCATTTTTTTACCAATAAAAAAAAAAAAATGAAATACTACCAAAAGAAAGCTCTATTTGTGTGAACAACATGCAATGGTCATTCAAAGTGCGACAGCACTAAAAAGCTGAAAATTGGCCTGGGCAGGAAGGGGGTGAAAGTGCCCAGCTTCTGCTTTAATTGTGCTCTGAATAAGTCACCTACATCCATAGATCAAAGGCGCCTTCATCCCAAATAAAGTCAAATTTTTTAAAAGGTAGGGAAAAGGGATTTTTACAGTTTCACAAACACAGAAATTGTTCTAAATGTTTTTTTTTTTATTATTATTATTTAGATCCAAAATTAAAAAAAAAAAACATGCGGGCCAGCACAAGCTGACCTCATTCCATAAAATAAATTTGTACATATACAACATTCACATAGATAAATACTGTATGAATCACAATGCTCGTTGCTCAACATATTTTGCTTTTCTGCTTCTTCAGGAGCTATAAGGCTCCATGCACACAGAAGCTGATAAACTGTAGTTTATTGGCGTTTTTTTTTTTTTTAAAGCCCATATACTGAACTGTATGTTAGCCTATGTGCCCATGCACATGGGCGATTTTTAGTGTTAATGAGCTTTGGAGTTTATTAGCTTGTTTTTAAGGCTCAAAATTTGCGTTCAAAGTGCCGTTTCCGGCGGGGAAAAAAAACGCAAAAAAATGCAAAACACCGAAAGACGCTCAAAAACGCTGGCGCCAGCGTTTTTTTGCCATTGTTTTATCCATTGAAAAAAAATTAAAAAGCTACACTAAAAAACGGTGATTAAAGCTATTTCAAAAAAGCTAAAAAAACGTTGAAAGGCTACTGGCATTTTTTATAGCTTTTTTTAGCTTCTGTGTGCATGGAGCCTAAAGAATATCCGGCATATGTATATGTTGCAATCAATCTAATAGGCACTACTAGGAATCCCAGAGTTGATATAAGGAGGAGTGCCAGCACCATCTACAGGAATAGATCGCAGGGGAAGAACACCCAGGACAGGGTAGCTTATATTGATATCAGATATTCTTCCCACAGGGCATAAAAAACAACAAAAAGAGAACGTTCCAGGATAGCCTTTTGAAGGTGACCAGAGAAGTTGTCATAAGGCCACAGTGGGTCATTAGCATCCACCAAGATAGTCATACTGTCCAATCAGTTGGACAACTAGGCAAACATGACATCATCCTCCAACTCTGAGTAGGCACGTATGACAGTATGACTATCCTGGCAGGTGCTATTGACCTGCTCGTCTCTACCTATTGTGGCCTTATGACAACTTCTCTGGTCACCTTCAGATGGCCATCCTAGAAGATTCTCTTTTTGTTTTTGTTTTTTATACTCTGTGGGAAGAATATCTGATATCACTATAAGCTACACTGGCCCGGGTGAATTTCCCCTGCGATATATTGCCACTGTTGGTGCTGGCAGTCCTCCTTATATCAACTCTAGAATTCCTAGTACTGCTTATTAGATTGATTACAATGTAAACATATGCTGCTTTATAGCTCTTGAAGAAGCAGAAAAGCGAAACATGTTGAGAAACAAGCATTGTGATTGATACTGTATTTATCTATATGTAGTTTGTATATGTACAAATTTATTTTATAGAATGAGGTCAGCTTGTGCTGGCCCGCTGTTCTTTTAAAATGTTGGATCAAAATAAAAAAATTATAACAATGTCTGTGTTTGTAGCACTATAAAAATCCATTTGTCCTACCATTTCAAAAATTCTTCTGCTTTAAAGGGTTTGTAAAGGTACAATTTTTTTCCCTAAATAGCTTCCTTTACCTTAGTGCAGTCCTCCTTCACTTACCTCATCCTTCGATTTTGCTTTTAAATGTCCTTATTTCTTCTGAGAAATCCTCACTTCCTGTTCTTCTGTCTGTAACTCCACACAGTATGCAATGCTTTCTCCCTGGTGTGGAGTGTCATGCTTGCCCCCTCCCTTGGACTACAGGAGAGTCAGGACGCTCTCTGCGTTGCAGATAGAGAAAGGATCTGTGTGTTAGTGGGTGTCCTGACTCTCCTGTAGATAGGGGAGGGGGCGAGCACGAAACTCCACACCAGGGAGAAAGCCTTGCATTGCTGTGTGGAGTTACAGACAGAAGAACAGGAAGTGAGGATTTCTCAGAAGAAATAAGGACATTTAAAATCAAAATCAGAAACTTTACATGTTTGCATCAATAGTATAATAAAAAACAAAACAAAAACACTTTTATAATTAAAGCGGAGGTTCACCCAAAAAATAAGGTTTTACCATTACATTCAGCCGAGTTGTCCTAATGACAATCGGCTGTTTTTTTTAATTGATTGACAGGCTTTCGACCGTCGCATACTGCGTGTCACGAGTTGCCGAAAGAAGCCGAACGTCGGTGCGCAGGCGCCGTATAGAGCCGCACCGACGTTCGGCTTCTTTCGGCAACTCGTGACGCACTGTATGAGATGGTATGTACGGGAAAAAAAAAAAAAAAAACAGCCGATTGTCATTAGGACAACTCGGCTGAATGTAATGTTAACAATTTATTTTTGGGTGAACTTACGCTTTAAACTGCAGTCCTGAAACTCTACTAAAGTGTCTTTGCCTAGGCTAAGATGATGTCATCAGTCTGTTGCAGACAGGAGTCAGGAAGAAGCATTTCCTGAAATGAAATGCAGCAAGTTGCAGTCTGCATTTTACTGGGTTTCTGGGCTGAATATCGAGTATCAACCTAAGGTCATATCTTTTTATGTTGTGCAAAACTCAATTTTTTGTGAACAGAAATGCAGTGGGATTTGAAAGAGTACAGTGCTTACATTATAGAACACAATGGTCTACCTCAGAGACTTTAAGGTGAGAGTAGCAGAAACTAATTTGACTTAGCTAGAAGACTTGTAAATAGACAGATTGATGTCAGGGTGAATTACTCAGTGGGTAGGTGATGTCTCGTGCCCCTTGGCTGAAGACCGACAGATATCACCCTGCCTGTTGTTCTCAAGGAGAGATATATGTTGATCTGTGGCCACTCTGTGCCTAACTATGCCTTGCAGATCATCACTTCTATTTACTCTGTCTTATTAAATAAATCCAAAAGTGTTTATGTCTGGCTGTTCAGGAATCCTTGACAGAAAGACAAAGGGGTTTGTTGCACTGATTGCAATCTCTTGTCATTAAAGCATTGTAATGAGCCATCTGAAAAAAAAAAATGACTTTCTCATATCATATACACATTAGTAAATGATTTGTACATTGTATTACTGTCATACACAGTGAAGTTTTTCAGCAATGTCAACCAGCTTTTAAGTATCAAAGCTGTTGCATTTATAAAGGCAACCTACCATGTAAATACCTACAACCTGTATAAACTGTTAACAATAGGTTCATGTAAGCTGTCCAATATTTTAGTTTTCAATAAAAACTTCCTATTCATAAGTACAGTATCCAATAGAAAACAAGTAAATACATGATATTCTTATCTTCTGTGCAGCCCACTTGTAAGTGCCATGTGGAAACAGAAGAGAGGAAGGTCCAAGATCTTACCTTTGGCAGGACACTGTAGCACCGATATGAATAGTGATGGCAATACATGACTTTACCCTTTGTAGAGGGTCAGCCTTGGGCAGGGTTAAAAAGGGGTTAATTGAAGAGGGAAGGTACTTCCCCTTCAGATTTGCTTATTGCCAGCTGGGCTGAAAGTGTCAGAGAGGAGTTGTGTGTTTGGAGAAAGACACAGCAGCATGCTGTGTCAGAGGATTCATTGCTGGATTGTGGCATGCTGGGTGAGCTAAACTACCGTATTTATCGGCGTATAACACGCACAGGTGTATAATACGCACCCTAACTTTAAGAGGGAAGTTTCAGGAAAAAAACTTTCCATGGCCCCCTGCATATACCACGCAGGCACAGTTTTGCCCTCTATTTTTAGGGTAAAAAAGTGAGTGTTATACGCCAATAAATACAGTATATAAAAGACTGTTGCTCTGGTTAGAGCATGTGGGTGCAGAGACTGAACTTTTTTATAAATGTGCACCTGTATTGCAAGACAAGCCTGTTGTTTCTTCTATTTGATGTTTTGCTGAATAAAGCCACTTTTGTTTTGCTGGACTGTCTGAGCCGGTTGTTCACCCCCCTGACCCCCTACACTGTGGATCAATTTACAGTAAATCCCAGGTATTCTAGTAGTGAGATCTCATTTCTGTAGTTACTAGCTTTGCAGCCTATGTGCCAGAACTTGCCAGCAACAGAATCAATCACCAGACAGGCCACCAAACTGCTCCTATGGTGTTACTCCCTCAAACTGAACCAAAGAGATGTCACTTTATTTTGGACAGCAAGGGAACACTATATGAGCAAGTAGGTATTTTTTGTGTGAATGCTTAGAATCTTGACACCAGCGACAGGATCACTGGTGTGATGTGGTGTGCTTCATGAAAATTACAGGAAATGGAATGAGAACTTATAATGTCTGTAGCAAGTAACAGGACTTGAGAACAAAGATCTACTGATGTTCTCAAGCACTACTCAGGTGATTCAGCACACTGCTATCAACCCAAAATTGAAATATAATTTCAGAGGGTCCTAATCTTAAAAGCTGACCTGAACTCAAAAAGTGAAGATTTGATATGTGAAAGGGACCATTTACAAATATAATTTATTCCTAACAATAAGCAGTTCTCTTAGGCTGGCCATATGTTATACAATGTTCCTTTTAGATTTGCCAAAGCCATAAAATATGAGGTCAAAGCTATAGACTTTCAATTTGTATGCAATCAGGCAGGCCCATGAACTACATAGCTTAAGGTAAATCTAAAGGAAATTGAATAAAAAAAATTGTACAATGCTTGGCCAGCTTTAAAAGTGTATTGTTTGTATATAACTTCTCCTGAAATAAATACATCAGTGCACTCCTGAAAATTGAGGCTATGTCTAGGTAGCCTCATGGCTGTATATTTACAGTGTGAGATCCAAGTCACTGTTGCCTCTTATTGCTAGCCCCAGGAGATTTGGTGTAAGATTTGGTGATGTCACTACAATGCTGCTCAATGTTGTCTTTGCTGACAAAAGGAAGCAAAAGTCCTGCCTCTCAAGATGGCCACCCGTACTCCGAGAAGGGTAAGTCAATAATGGAGTAAGATTTGTTGCCAGAAGAACACAGGCACTTACCCCCCACAGGAACCACTGGATATTTTGGATTCTCTTTTCTGTATCAACTCTTTAACCGCTTCCTGTACAGCCGTACATAAATGGCCAGATGGGATTCAATAAAAAAAAAAAATAATAATAATAAATATATATATTTACACATTTTTATATTTTATATTATATGTTGTGACATGGGGGTACTTAGCTCAGTGGTAGATGCGTTTTTCCAGAGAGTCCACAGCAGTCAGTTATCAGGTTTGATGGCACGGCAGCCCATTTTTATTAAAAGGACCAAAATAAAAGTTTATACACAGGATTTCACACAGAGGGGTTCTTCTCCAGTAAACTCACACACCCGAATATGCCAAGCCTCCTGGCTCTTATGCCGCGTACGCACGATAATTTTTCGGCATGAAAAAAAAATTGTTTTTCAAAAATGTCATTTGAACTGATCGTGTGTGGGCTTCACATAACTTTTCAGGTTCTGAAAAACAACAAAAAAAAATCCGAACATGCTGCATTTTTTAACGTCGTTTTAAACTATGTCGTTTTTCGGGTTGTAAAAAATGATCATGTGTGGGCTAAAACGACGTAAAACTGGTAAAACTACCGTACATAATGGAGTAAGCACATTCATCACACTCAGACAGCCAAAAGGCCAAATCGTCTTTTACTAACACGGAATCAGCTAAAGCAGCCAAAAGGCGAATGGAACTTCCCCTTTATAGTGCCATTGTACGTATTGCTAGATAATTTTTTAAAACGATGGTGTGTAGGCAACATCATTTTAATGATGAAGTTGGGAAAACGTTGTTTTTTCGACATGCTGAAAAACAATGTTTTTTTTTTCATGCTGATAAATGATCGTGTGTACGCGGCATTAGGCTTTACTTTGCCTTGCAGTTCCCTGCTAAACCGGCCTATTCCTGGTCTCAACAGGATTCTCCAGCACCCTGGGTTAGCTCACTGTCTCCCAGACTTCAGGACTTCCTTAAGCCCCCATGGTGTCTAGTCGCCTCAGCTCTCCCAGACCATTCTCTGGTCTCACAGGACCTTGTAGCCGTCCCAACCTTCCCAGTCTGTCAGACACTAAGGCCCCTTTCACATTGGACCGGGAGCAGCGTTGGCGGTATATCGCCGCTAAAAATAGTGGCGCTATACCGCCGGGATTGCCGCGGGAATCAGCCGCTAGCGGTGCGGTATAAACCCCCGCTAGCGGCTGAAAAAAGGTTAATACCGCCCGCAATGCGCCTCTATAGAAGCGCATTGCGGGCGGTATTGCCGCGGTTTCCCACTGTTTTCAATGGGAAGGAGCGGCAAAGGAGCGGTATACATGCCGCTCCTCTCACCGCTCCAAAGATGCTGCTGACAGGAGATTTTTTTGTCTCCCGCCAGCGCATCGCCTCAGTGTGAAAGCCCTCTGGCTTTCACATTGAGGTAGCTGGGCAGGAGTTTTTCAGGCGGTATAGCTGCGCTATTTTTAGCGCTGTACTGCCTGAAAAACTCCTCAGTGTGAAAGGGGTCTAAGTCCCCCCTCACCAGGGATGTAGTCTCACACAGGGCAGACAGCTTTCCAGACACAGGTCTGTCTTCATACAGCAGCAGCACAGGCGTGCACACAGGGTATGTCAGGTGTGCCTGGACACACCCTAATCATGCTGTGCTGCACAGATTCTCAAAAAGAAGGGACCGAGGAATCTCTGTCTTAAAAGTGAGACATCAGGGGTCCGTTTAGACCTCTGAGATCTCACCAAAGCCCCCCAGTGGAGCTCCTAAAAATTGTATCATAATAATAATAATAATAATAATAATAATAATAATAATAATAATAATAATAATAATATATTATTAAATGAAATTGTAAAAAAATGTAATTAAAAAAAAGTTATGATAAAAAATAAAAAATAAAATAACTACTGACGTCAATCTCTTCCCTACTCTCCCTGTCCAAGGCTCTACTGAGATATATATATACAGTATGTGTGTGTGTGTGTATATATACATACATACACACACGTGTGTTTGAGCTTTGGGTGCACACCCTAATGCCATGGTCTGTGCACACCTATGAGCAGCAGTAACAAGCTACACACACTCCACTCTCTGCTCTCACCAGCCCCTTGTTATATGGGATGTGTGAACCTGGGCACACAACCTGCTGGCTATTCATAAGACCTGGACACAGGGTTGGAGATTCGGTCCCACCCAAGACTCTGAGGAATCTCCAAACTATAGAGACCCATCTGAAGATAGTAAAATCTGGAGAAAGCTGCCAGAGCAGATTTCTCCTCTAAAAATAATTGCTCTGTAGCCCTGCAGTCCCCTGACATGCAAACTCCTTTTCCTTATTAACCCCATTTTCTCAGAGACAGGGACTCTCACTATTACACTGTTTATATTTATACATTTCCAAGTGAGTACACCCCTCACATTTTTGAAAATATTTTATTATATCTTTTCATGTGACAACACTGAAGAAATGTCACTTTGCTTCAATGTAAAGTAGTGAGTGTACAACCTGTATATCAGTGTAAATTTGCTGCCCCCTCAAAAAAACTCAACACACAGTCAATCTAAACCCCTGGCAACAGAAGTGAGTACACCCCTAAGTGAAAATGTCCAAGTTGGGCCCAATTAGCCATTTTCCCTCCCTGGTGTCATTTAACTAGTTAGTGTTACAAGGTCTCAGGTGTGAAAGGGGAGCAGGTGTGTTAAATTTGGTGCAATCGCTCTCACTTTCTCATTCTGGTCACTGGAAGTTCAACATGGCACCTCTTCGCAATGAACTCTCTAAGGACCTGAAAAAAAAATTGTTGCTCTACATAAAGGTGGCCGAGGCTATAAAAAGATTGCCAAGACCCTGAAACTGAGCTGCAGCACAGGGGCTAAGACCATGCAGTGGTTTAACAGGACAGGTTCCAATCAGAACAGGCCTCGCCATGGTCGACCAAGGAAGTTAAGTGGCACGTGTTCAGCGTCATATCCAGAGGTTGTCTTTGGGAAATAGATGTATGAGTGCTGCCAGCATTGCTGCAGAGGTTGAAGGGGTGGGGGGTCATCTTGGCAGTGCTCAGACCATACGCTGCACACTGCATCAAATTGGATTGCATGGCATCGTCCCAGAAGGAAGCCTCTTCTTAAGATGATGAACAAGAAAGCCCGCAAGAAGACAAGCAGACTAAGGACATGGATTACTGGAACCATGTCCTGTGGTCTGATGAGACCAAGATAAACATATTTGGTTCAGATCATGTCAAGCACGTGTCGTGGCAACCAAGGTAGGAGTACAAAGACAAGTGTGTCTTGCCTAAAGTCAAGCATGGTGGTGGGAGTGACATGGTCTGGAGCTGCATGAGTGCTGCCAGCACTGGGGAGCTACAGTTAATTGAGGTAACCCATTTGGAGACTGGGCCGCAGGGATTGCCGGGACCCGACAATTCATTATAACCGCGAGTAGTTTTAAATTACTTTTTTTTCCTTTAGAAATGTCATTTTGTGCAGAGACTGTTATAAACAAGGGAAACATGTGCATACTATAGACACCTCCCAGGTACAAAATTTAAAGGAATATTTCACTTTTATTGTTTCACTTTAAGCATTATTAAAATCACCGCTCCTGAAAAAAAAACAGCCATTTTTAAAACTTTTTTTGCATTGATAGATGTCCCCTGGGGCAGGACCCCAAACACTTTTTCTGACAATAACTTGCAAATTAACCTTTTAAAATTAGCACTTTTGATTTTTCATGTTCGTGTCCCATAGACTTTAACAGTGTTCGCGTGTTCGAACAAATTTTTTGCCTGTTCGCATTTTCTGCTGCGAACCGAACCAGGGTGTGTTCGGCTCATCCCTAGTAATGACAAAGAATTACTCCACTAAGACCTTGTCTACTGTGGATGCTCATTGATCTCTTATTGGGATAGCCTGACATAATGGGTGAAATGGTCTGTCACTACCAGAAGTCAGGTTTTAGCATTGTAGGTGACCCATTTGAATGCAATGTAGACAGGAATAGCAGCTGCACTCAAATTCGGCCCACATACAAGACACCACTTTCCTGGGCTTTCTTTTTTTTTTAAATCAGAAATGTTTATTGTGAAAAAAAACAAAAAAAAACAAACAAGACATTTATTTTTTTTAAACATAAAAGAAAATCACAGCCAATACACAGCTCATAAACACATCACCAAAACCTTCCATCAATGCAAATGACAGTTTACACATAAAGCACCGCAGACTCCCATATGGCATAAAACCTTGGTCGAGGTCACTATTCAAAAGGCACTAGCCCCACCGGAGCACCTACATCCCCCTGCTCACATACAAACAGTAAATCCAGTGGATCAAACTCCCCACCCTCTGACTGCCCCCCATGACTGACTACCCCCCTCATCTACCTAAACAGCCTATCCATGACCAGATCTACCGGAGACAAGCCGGGGGAATCTAACCATGGGGCCCACACTTGCTCAAACTTTCTCGAGCAACCCCTGTGTTGATAGACATACCTCTCCATTCTTATGGTGTCTCCCATTTGTGTATCCATTCCTTCAATGTTGGAGGATCAACTGCCTTCCAATGCCGAAGGATTAGCCTACGGGCCTGAAACAGAGCTCTCAGTATGGCCTGCCTGCTATTATCGTCCAGTGACATATCATCTATAATTCCAAGAAGACACGGTTTCGGGTCAACAGGAATATTAGTCAGATAAACTCTGTTAAGGAGAGTCACGACCCCAGACCAGAACAAATGTAACTTGGGGCACCGCCATAGTAAATGGATTAGGTGACCATGGTCCCTTGCGCATCTAGTACAGTTGGAGTCAGGCCTTATCCCCATTTTATATAGTCTGGCGGGTGTGTAATGCACTCTAAGCACAATATAAAACTGGGATAACCGCTGTGCCACATTCATGGAGCACAGCTGCACCGCCTGAAGTACCTCCTCCCATTGTTCATCCTCAAAGGTCCCCACATCCCTCTCCTACTTTGTGGACACCCCAAGGGGAAAGTCATCCAAATAGATATTTAAAATCATTGAATAAGCGTCAGAAATAAAACCCTTAAACTGAGACACCTCGGCCATAAATTTGAAAATCGGTGCTTTCGAAAGAACCCACGGGGCCCCCCCTGTCTGCGCCCTCACCGCATGTCTCAACTGCATGTAGTGGAAAAACATGGACTGTGGAAGACGAAATCTCTCCCTCAATTCAGGGAAGGGTATCAGTTCCCCCGCAACAAAAATATGTTTCAAAAGCGTAACCCCATGTCTTCTCCACCGCGCCCCACAGTCCAATGTGAGCAACTCCCCATAATACCTATTGTCCCAGATCGGACTGAAACCTGTGAACCCCTCTACCTCCTGTATCTGTCTTAGTTTGTTCCAAATTTTTTGCATCAGCACATACGTGGGATACTTTTTGTTGGATACTGCATACGCCAGGGCCTCCATACCAGTGGGTACGCTATCAAAACCAGTGGCATAGCACATCAGGGCCCTAATGGGATCTGGCCGTTCCCCACCACCCTCAAGGACCTGACCCCTTGGCATAGCCCTGGCGATGTGTTGCGCCTGAGCCGCCAAATAATAGACCCAAGGATTGGGAAGGGCAAGGGCTTCTGAAACTGCTCCAACTTCACTCTAGGGGACTTGGCCTGCCAAATAAAAGTCCTGAAAAGGGAATTAATAATCCTGAACATCTTCAGAGGGATGACCACAGGGGTATTGTGCAGAATATATAGGAGCTGGGGCATAAAGATCATTTTAATAAGATTGACCCTGCCTACTAGGGACATCTTGAGGCGAGACCAGATCTTAACCTTATCTCTAATCCTATTCAGCAATGGTGTCAAATTGAGTGCGAGAAAATCGTGTGGTTCAGAGGTAATCTGGATGCCAAGATACTTAAATTCTGTGGATATCGGTACCCTGTGAATCATGCTCTCCCCTCCGCCCGGGACCTCATCCAACAACAGAAGCGAGGATTTGGTCCAGTTGATGACTAGACCAGAATAGGACCCAAACTTGCCGACCACTTCCATAACCTCCCTCAGGGAGCC
Source organism: Rana temporaria (assembly GCF_905171775.1). Taxonomy (NCBI): domain Eukaryota; kingdom Metazoa; phylum Chordata; class Amphibia; order Anura; family Ranidae; genus Rana; species Rana temporaria. The sequence continues at coordinate 319,804,340 of NC_053491.1, read as the reverse complement.
ATCAGTGTCCCCCAAAAGGAGCATGGTGTCATCGGCGTACAACATAAGTTTCTCCTGGATCCCCCCATATAGTAGGCCCCTCACTCTCTGATTCGCTCTGATCAAGGCTGCCATGGGCTCAATGGCGACGGCGAAGAGAAGCGGGGACAGCGGGCAACCCTGACGAGTACCCCTATACAGGGCAAATGGTTTAGAGACATGGCCCGCCTTCCTAATCACCGCCCTGGGCGCACAGTATAATAGCTGTACCCACGACAGGAACTGTTCACCGAAGCCAAATTTACCCATAACAGCCCAGAGGTAGCCCCATTCTATGCTGTCAAAAGCCTTGTGGGCATCTAACGACAATAAGGCCCTATTCCCCATATGCTCCGACACTGTTTGAATATTCAGATAAAGCCTGCGAAGATTGATGGCTGTGCACTTTTGGGGCATAAAGCCGGACTGATCTGAGTGGATGATGCAGGAGATGACCCTGTTGAGCCTCAGAGCCAGGACCTTCGCTAAAAGTTTAATATCGCTCTGTAAGAGCGAAATCGGCCTATAAGAGCCTGGGTCAAGTGGGTCCTTCCCCGGTTTCAGAAGAAGAACAATGGACGCTCTGGTCATGGAGTCTGGCAAACACTGTCGTTCCCTAGCAAAATTAAGAACCCTGAGCAGGTGTGGCAGGACTATCCCCCTGTACTGTTTGAAAATTTCCATGGGTAAACCATCATCCCCCGGAGATTTAGAATTAGGAAAAAGACTGAGAGCCTTCTGCAGTTCCTCCAACTTAATCGGAGAATCCAGGGATGCCCTCTGGGCAGCCGACAAGCTAGGTAGCTCAACACCCCGCAGGTACTCCTGTAACTCCAAGTCTGAATAAGCCACCCGGGATCTGTATAGGCAGGCCCGGACTGGCCATAGGGCATACCGGGCATATGCCCGGTGGGCCGCGGCTGCCTGCATATGACATCTCCCCCCCCCTCCCAGTACACTCTTAGCTGCGGCAAACTCCCGCGGTCGGATCCGCGAGAGGCCCCGTGGCCGATTCCGCGTCCGACAGCCGCATTTCTATCTGCCAGCCAGGGTCCCACTCCCTACTCTGAAGGCAGCGAGCAGGGCTGCGCCTTTTGTCGGCGCCGCTCACCACGGCTGGCTCCACGGCCACCTCCGCGGCCGTCCAGCCAGCCTTCTGAATCTGTTCAGCTCAGAAGGAGGAAATGAAGAGGACAGGTCATGTGACCGTGAAGGGGGAGGAGCTGGAGGAGACCTCCTCTGCCTGATGTCGTAAAAGGTGCTGGACTGCTGCAAAGGTAAGTGACACTATGCCAGCCTACCAGTGTTTTTTCTTTTTTGTTTCTTGCCTGCCAATGTGTTTTTTTTTTCTTGCATCTTGCCTGTCATTTTGTTTCTGTATCTTGGCTGCCAAAGTTTTTTTTTTTTTTGTATTTTGCCTGTCAATGTTTTTTTTTCTTTCTTGCCTGTCAATTAAAAATGTTTCTGTATCTTGGCTACCAATGTTTTTTTTATCACCTGCCAATGTTAAACTATTAATAATAAAAGCATGCTGAGGTCTTAGAGACCCCTTTCACACTGGGGCAGTGCGGGCGTTAACGGTATAGCGCTGCTAGTTTTAGCGACGCTTTACCGCTGTTAAGCTACTTTCACACTGAGGCGTCTGTGGTAAAACGCCAATATTTTTAGCGTCGCTTTACCGTAATTTTTTCTGTGCTTTTTGGGTACTGGCGGGGTGCTTTTAACCCCCGCTAGCAGCTAAATAAAGGGGTAAAAGCGCCCACAAAGCGCTGCTCCTGAGGTGCTTTGCAGGCATTTTGGCGGCGCTGCCCATTGATTTCAATGGGCAGGGCTGCTCCTACAGCGCCTCAAAGATGCGGCTTGCAGGACCTTTTTAACGTCCTGCCAGCGCACCGCTCCAGTGTGAAAGCACTCAGGCTTTTTAATTGGAGTGAAAGGAGCGGCTCTTTCAGGGCGCTTTGCAGGCGCTATTTTTGCAAAGTGTCTCAGTGTGTAAGTAGACTTATAGCAGCCCTTTGGCGTCGCTAGCAGGCGCTTTTAACCCCCCAGAAGGGGTTAAAAGCATCCGTTTAGCGCTGCTTTCAAAGTGCTTTTATGGTGCTTTGAAAGCGGTACCCATTCATTTCACGCACCGCCCCAAAGATGCTGCTTCCCATCCTGCAAGTGCACCACTCCAGTGTGAAAACACAGAAGAGGCAGTTTACAGGCGCAATTTTTAGCGCAAAAACCTCACACCTAGATTGCCCCATGGTAGCGTTAAAGCGCTGCTCGTTTTAGCGGCGCTTTGCCGGCACTGCAGCACCACTTTGCGGGTGGTAGCGGGGCGCTTTTAACCCCAAAGGATGGGTTAAAAGCACCCGAAAAGCGGCGCTGCCAAAATCGCTTTGCAGGCGCCTTGTAAGAGCTGCTCATTTATTTCAATGGGCAGGGCATTTGGGGGTAGTGTATACAGCGCTCCCAAACCGCCCCAAAGATTTTCCCGTCCTGCAAGCGAATCGCCTACTGGGGAGGCTTGAGAGGCACTTTTCAGACATTGTAAAGGAGGAACAGTTCTTGTGCCCAAAAGGTGTCCTGCATTGAGCTCACGTTCACATTGGGCCGATTTGGCATGCGATTTGACATGTCAAATCGCATGCCAAATCGGAGGGTATTGCCAGCAATAGTACCGTTCGAATCATTGCGACGCTGACTTTGCGGCACTGCACCGATTCCCAAAAGTAGTTTTGCCGACTTGAATAGACATTTGTGCATGAACCCGCACAGATGTCTGTCAAATCGCCCCCCCCCCCAACTAAAAACTGTCAACTGAACTGACACGATTTCAAACCGGCAATGCATTCCGACTCCGGGACACCTTTTGGGTGTATATATATATATACCCCCTCCCAGGGCCGTCTTTAATGCAGGGCATTAGATCGTATTAGATAGTATTAGATCCGCAGTCAGTTACAGTGACTGAAACAGGCTAAATATAACTAAAATACATAGAGAAACCGGTTGCCATTATTTGTAATTTTTTTTTTTTTTTAAATGGGCTGCTCAGCTTAGAATGCCCGGGCCTATTTTTTGTCCCAGTCAGGGCCTGTGTATAGGTCAGAGTAAAACCTAACCAGCTCCTCCATAATTTGTGCAGGAGTATTAATAAGCCCTCCCCCCTCCGTTTGTAGTGCGCCAATCGATGGGGATGTTTGGGACGCCTTCACTATCTTTGCAAGTAAACGGCCTGTTTGCTCTCCCTCCTCGAAGAATGCCTGCCTATTGAAAAAATGTTTTCTATCTGCCGTCTCCCTAGTAATCCTATCCACTGCCTCCTGTGCAGCTATCCACGCCTCCCTAGCCGCATCTGAAGGATCTGCAATGAATTCTGCCTCCAACCTGCTCACCAATAATTCAGATTGCTCCCGTACCCCATTCGTCCTGGCCTTGATACCATTAACCTCCGTAATCAAGATTCCCCTGAGAAACGCTTTAAACGTCTCCCAGGTCAATCCCAGATCCGGGTGATCCTCATGACGCCGCCAAAACTCAGCAATCTCCTTCGCTACCTGTTCATGGGAATGGAACAAATTAAGCCAAAAGGCGTTGAGCTTCCATGGAGCTCTAGGAAGATTCGCAGCGGGTCTAACAATCAGGGATGCCAAAAGAGGGGAGTGATCTGACACCCCTCTCACCAGGTATCTAAGATCCTCCAACAGATTGACCGCTTGGGGCGAGCATAAGCATAAATCAATACGTAACAGGGAAAGGTGAGTCTTGGAAAAACAGGAGAACAACTTTTGCTTCGGGTTACGACTGCGCCACGGATCAACCCACCCCACCTCCTCTGTGAACTTCCGCAGTGCTGTTCGAGCTCTGTTGCGGGAAGCCAATAGAGGCGGATGTTTGTCCATGGCAGGATCCATATAGCAGTTGAAATCACCCAGGACGACGAACGGTACATCAGGGTGACTCAACTGGTACATTAACAAAATCCGCAGTACCTCAGAGTTAAAAGGGGGGGGCACATATATAGCAGCCAATATACATTTCAGTTGACAAATTTTACATAGTAAAACCACATAGCGCCCCTCGTCATCTATCAATTTGTCCAACAGAAGAAACTCCAGGGCTTTATGGACCAGCACACTCACCCCCCTCGAATAGGAGGTATGGGTGATGTGGTAGGCCCAACCCACCCAAGAAAAACCCAGGCAAGATACCGTGTCCGGCACAAGGTGAGTCTCCTGCAGGACATAGATAGCGGGGGAGTATTTTTTCAAAATGGTAGTGACCATGGTACGCTTCAGGGGGCTCTGAACACCCCTAATGTTCCAAGAAAACAATGTAACAGTACTCATTCTCGAACAGTACTATGACCTGAGGAAAGTAAAATACTGTGTACCCTAGGCGCCATAGGGTGTGCATAGGACCAGTGCGCCAATTGTATCAAAAATAAAGTACCTGGGATCTGCTTCAAAAGTGTACTGTGAGCCCATCGGCACTGTTCAGAGCTGTAGCTGTGATGATGAAGAATTAGAGCCTGAAAAACAAAAACTTGCATGCAACCAACAAACAAAATTCCCCAGTTACCACAAGGAGAGCCCTCCATTTTGTGGGGCACTGGGCAGGGGTTGCAAAAGTACAAGAAAAGAAAAAGGAGGGGGGGGACAAAAATCAAAGTAAAAAGAGAAAAAGGGGTATAAAACCCACCCCAAAAGCACCGTAGATCGAGCCGAACACCTCGATCCTCCACTTCAGGTGCCTCCTGAGGAAAACTTCCACAAGGACAAAAATATGAAAAATCACCAAAGCGCTTGTTAGAAAAATTCACTTGCTCACAACACTGTCAGAGAAAAGCTGTAGGTTGTGGCTTCCCAGCCAAACTGGAATGAACAAACCTGTACCGAACCGGAATCTGCGAAAGTGACGAATCAGTCTCCCTCTGCCTCCGCTCTCCTGCCCTCTTGGCGAATAGCATGTTCGTTGGCGTCCAGCCAGGATGATGCATCAGCCGCCGATTCGAAGAAATGGGACTGACCGCCAACTATGATCCGGAGCTTCGCAGGAAATAGCATGGCATATGAGGCCCGCAGCCGCTGCAACCTCTTCTTGACATCGGAGAATCTCGCTCTTCTCTTCTGTACTTCTGCAGAGTAATCAGGGTAAAACGATACACGAGCCCCATTAAACAGGATATTGCGTCGCTCCATCGCTTGTCTGAGCACAATTTCTTTATCCTTATAATTGAGCAGCCTTGCAATCATGGGAGGCGGCGGGTGCCCTGGCGATAGGGGTCTAGTTGGCACCCTGTGTGCCCGTTCTACTGAATACAACCGGGTAAAGACCTCCTTCCCGAACACCTGGAGTAGCCATTGTTCAATAAATTCGGTAGGGTCCCTGCCCTCGGTCTTCTCGGGGAGCCCCACTATGCGAACATTATTTTGTCGCAAACGATTCTCGATGTCGTCAGACTTGAGATCGTTTTGCCCTGGCAATTCTGGCAGTGATTTGGACATCCCTTATGAGAGGTGTCAGCTTGTCTTCCAAATCGCTGATGCGTCCCTCGGCAGCAGTGGTGCGCTCCCGCGTCTTCTGCAGATCATGCCTAATGAACCCCAATTCCTCCTTCAATGTGCCAAAGTTCTCCTGCAACAAGTGTACTGACGCTGTGCACTTATTCACTGCACGCAGTATATCAGCTAGGGAAGGCTGAGCATCGCTCCCATCCTCCTCATCCTCCTCCATCATTAACAAGTCCCGCACTGAGGAGGCCTCAGGGCCCTGAGTGCCTGCCTCATCCTCGGCCTGAGTATGAAAAACTGCAGGGGTAGCAGACATGTCCTCCCCACCCCCATGTGCTGCTGCACTCGTTAGCTTCTGGGCATAATAGAGTATGTCTTTTGGGGGGTCTTTCCCAGTCCCACGAGGGGTTTTCGGGGGTTAACCGTGTCCTTGCCTTTGTCCATGCCTCGTGCACGCTGTGAGAGAGGAGCCGCGGCGCCATGTTGGATTTCGGGCGGCCTGGTCTCTAACTGTTTGCGGGTCAGCATGGCTTCCACAAACACCGCCAGTGTCCTCAGGGGTGCCCAGAGGGGAGTGTGCTCTGAATCGGTCGAATTCCGAGAGGATTAGCCGGCTGGGAAGAGGATCGTTGGAGGATTAGTGCGGGAGCTCCGTGATGCACGTCCTCTCACATGCCGCTCTCGGCCACGCCCCCTTTCCTGGGCTTTCAGGGTCAAACTGCAGAGGTGATCTTTCATCTGGTCATTTCTCAAGTCTCCTTTCTTTTTAGAGAGTTAGGGTAGGCCTCTATTCCTTTTTGAGTGAGGCTGCAGTACAGCTTGACAACACATGCAGCAAAGACTTGAAAACATTCAACCCATGTCAATCCCTTGCCTTAGTGCTCAACTCCTTACCATAGAGCTTGCAAACCTTCTGATGTATTTTGAGGACATTTCAAGATCATAAGGCCTTCTTGACAGGACATTAAGGTCGGTGGGGGGAGAATTGGGGTTGAGCACACACACATAGCTGCTCCATCAGCAGCACCAGCAATTCTGTTCTTGTCCATAGTATTGGAGGGGTAAAAAATGGAGGAGATTGGGCACACAGCCGGCAGAGTGCCCGGCTACTGTCATGGTCTTACCTCTCTCCTGTCTCATTCGTTTGACATGTGCTGGCGGCCATCTTGGTTTCTGGGACTCTTGTAGCCTCCCACCCTGCGGCTCCTCCTTCCCACTGGGAGGAGCTGGATGCCTGGCTCATATATATAGGAGGTCTGTGGCTTCAGTTCCTTGCTTGGTCCTCCTGTGTTCACATGTTTCTAAGACTGCTGCTGCTTCTGGTTCCGATCCTGGCTTCGTCTGACTTCCCTGCTGGTTCCTGATCCTGGCTTCGTCTGAATTCCCTGCTGGTTCCTGATCCTGGCTTCGTCCGACTACCCTTCTGGTTCCTGACCTCTGGCTTCGCAAGACTCTGCTTCGGTTTCACCATCCGTTTGGACTTTTGCTTTACAGCTTGATTTTCAATAAAGCCTTCTTATTTTCACTTATCTCTTGTTGTACGTCTGGTTCATGGTTCCGTAACATTAGGACCAAGCCATGAATTTTGACGGTACAGGGCCATCCTCGCTACCCACGCTGGTTGCCAGACTTGATCAGCAGGATTACCTGTTGGGTCAGTTCGCCGTGGCGTTGCAAACCCTGCTTGAACGCACGGTTCATTTCGCTCCCGTTGCCGATGGGTCGGTTGTCGCTCCTGGGCCCGCTCCTACTGCCGCTCCGGTTGTTGCGCCAGAGTCTACCCCGACACCTGTTGTTGCGCCTGCGGTGTTTCGGGGTATGACCGGTTCTGCCCCCCTTCCACAGCGATTTGGGGGAGAGCCAACTCAGTGCCGAGGTTTCCTTAACCAAGTGGGCATTTATTTCGAGTTGCTGCCACATGCCTTTCCCACTGAGAGATCAAAGGTGGGCTTCTTGATCTCGCTGCTCTCGGACAAGGTCTTGGCCTGGGCCAGCCCTTTATGGGAGAACAACAATCCGGTGGTTGCCGAGTTTTCCGGTTTTGTTGCTTCTCTTCGGAAGGTATTCGATGTGCCGGCTCGCGCCGCCTCTGCTGCGAAGCTCCTTATGTCCGTCAGACAGGGTTCACGATCCGTAGCCGAATACGCCATTGAGTTTCGTACCCTGGCAGCAGAGGTGGGCTGGAATAATGAGGCTCTGGTCGCTGCTTTCTCTCATGGTCTCTCGGATGCCTTGAAGGATGAGGTTGCAGCTAAGGACCTACCAGTGGAGCTCGAGGCTCTTATTTCTTTCCTGATTTTGATTGACACCAGACTCAGGGAGAGACCTTCCTTTAAGGAGAGCCTGCGGAGGCCTCCTAACAGTTTGGCGCCTACGTTTGCTGTCCCACCCGTGCCTCCCTCTCCTCCCACGCCTCCTGGGGTTGACTTGTCTGGGGGTGAACCCATGCAGCTGGGGTTTGCTCGCCTGTCCGAGGGGGGGAGGGTACTCCGGAGACGCAAGGGCCGATGCATGTACTGTGGTCTCGGTGGGCATTTTCGGTTGGCATGTCCGAACCGTCCGGGAAACGCTCGCACCTGAGATCCTGTCGGGGGCAGATCTTGGGTGGAGTCTCCTCGTCCCCGGTTTCCCGTGTTGATAAACCACTGATCACTGTTGTCCTCTCCTGGGTCGGGGGCTCGGTGATGACCCAGGCGTTGGTGGACTCTGGTGCTGGTGGTTTTTTCATTGATAGTGAGTTCGCTGCCGCCAATTCCATTCCTCTGCAGGCTCGAGGTTCCCCGCTGGCTCTAGAGGCGATAGACGGCAGACCCCTCCAGCCGTCACACGTGACTCATGAGACCCTTCCAGTGGGGATAGCCATTGGTGCCGTTCACAGAGAGTCGGTCTGCTTCCAGGTTATTTCGTCTCCACACTACTCGGTGGTCTTGGGGTACCCCTGGCTCCAGAAGCATAATCCGACTTTTGACTGGAGATCGGCCGAGATCCTCTCATGGTCACCACAGTGTGGGGCTAGTTGCATCCATGGGCCTGTCAAGTTGCTGTGTACTTCCTCGGACTCTCTGTTGCCCCCTGAATACGAGGAGTACCGGGATGTATTAGATAAGGTGCGCGCAGTTGCCCTACCTCCGCACCGCCCATACGATTGTGCCATAGAGTTACAACCTGGTGCCGTTCCTCCTCGCGGCAGGGTCTATCCACTGTCGGTTGCGGAGAATGAGGCCATGGAGGAGTACGTGATGGAGGCGCTGTCCCGTGGTCACATTCGCAAATCCTCGTCCCCGGCAGGGGCTGGATTTTTCTTTGTGAAAAAGAAGGGCGGTGAGTTGAGGCCTTGCATCGATTACAGGGGCCTTAATCGCATCACGATCAAGAACGCTTACCCGATACCCTTGATTTCCGAGCTGTTCGATCGCCTTAAGGGGGCCACGGTCTTTACCAAACTCGACTTGAGGGCGGCATATAACCTGGTAAGGATCAAGGCGGGCGATGAGTGGAAGACCGCGTTTAACACCAGGACCGGTCATTATGAATCCTTGGTTATGCCCTTTGGGTTGTGCAATGCGCCCGCAGTCTTTCAGGAATTCATCAACGATGTTTTCCGTGACCTGTTGCAGCAGTGTGTGGTGGTCTATTTGGATGACATCTTGGTATACTCTGAATCCATGGAGGCCCACATTCTGGATGTCAAGCGAGTGTTGCAACGGTTACGAGAGAACAAGCTGTTCAGTAAGCTTGAGAAATGCGAATTTCACCGATCCCAGGTAACCTTCTTAGGTTACATCATTTCCGCTGAGGAGTTCTCCATGGACCCTGAGAAGGTTTCGGCTGTCTTACAGTGGCCTCAGCCCAGTGGCCTTCGTTCCTTGCAGCGCTTTTTGGGCTTTGCCAATTATTATCGGAAGTTCATCAGGGACTTCTCCATGCTGGCCAAGCCTCTCACGGATCTGACCAGGAAGGGCAGTAATTCCCAGGTCTGGCCGCTCGAGGCCATCCGGGCTTTTGAGGCCCTAAAATCCGCCTTTGTGTCGGCCCCGATTCTGTCTCATCCCAACCCTGGGTTGCCCTTTGTCCTCGAGGTGGACGCATCTGAGACGGGAGTAGGCGCCCTTCTGTCTCAGCGTAGAACACCAGAGGGTCCGCTGCTTCCTTGTGGGTTTTACTCCCGGAAACTGTCACCCGCGGAGTGCAACTATCAGATTGGTGACAGGGAGTTATTGGCCATAGTGCAGGCTCTCAAAGAGTGGAGGCACTTGCTCGAGGGCTCGGTGGTTCAGGTTCTCATCCTGACGGACCACAAGAATCTGACCTACCTTTCTGAGGCCAAGAGATTGACACCACGTCAGGCCAGATGGGCTCTGTTCTTGTCACGTTTTAATTACGTGGTCTCCTACCTACCCGGTTCCAAGAACATCAGGGCGGATGCCTTATCACGGCAGTACTCCGAGCTGTCCAGGGAGGAATCTATACCGACTTCGGTCATACCTCCGAATCAGATCCTGGCCGCCATTCGCACCAGCCTGACCTCTCCCCTTGGTGAGCAGATTTTGGCGGCTCAATCTGGTGCTCCCTCTGGGAGACCCAACGGCAGATGTTTTGTGCCTGAGAAGTTGCGCACTCGGTTGTTGCGAACCTACCATAACTCCAAGACCACGGGGCATCCTGGTAAGAATCAGCTGTCCTGGGCTGTTTCACGTCTGTTCTGGTGGCCTTCCCTACGTTCCGACATCGCCGCATATGTAGCGGCATGCTCCGTTTGTGCCCAAAGTAAGTCCCCTCGGCACCTTCCGTTGGGCCTGCTGCAACCCATAGCCACCGGGGAGCGCCCTTGGTCACACCTGGGGATGGATTTCATTGTGGACCTCCCTGCATCCCGAGGCCATACGGTCATTCTCATGATTGTGGATCGGTTTTCCAAAATGTGCCACTGTGTTCCTCTCAAGAAGTTACCCTCTGCACAAGAGTTGGCCACGATTTTTGCCTGGGAGGTCTTCCGGTTGCACGGTTTGCCCAAGGAGATAGTGTCGGATCGGGGGAGTCAGTTTGTGTCCAGGTTCTGGCGCGCCTTTTGCTCCCAGTTGGGGATTCATCTCTCCTTCTCCTCGGCCTACCACCCTCAGTCCAATGGGGCCGCAGAACGATCCAATCAGGCCTTGGAGCAATTCCTTCGTTGCTATGTCTCCGATCACCAGGACAATTGGGTTGACCTCCTGCCTTGGGCTGAGTTTGCCAGGAACACGGCGGTGAACTCTTCCTCTGGGACGTCTCCCTTCATGGCCAATTATGGGTTCCAACCTGCCGTGTTACCTGAGGCATTCTCTCCCCAGGATATCCCGGCTGTGGAGGATCACCTTTCCGTCCTACGCGCCTCTTGGGTACAGATCCAGAAGTCCCTTGAGGTCTCTGCGCAGCGCCAGAAACTACAGGCTGATCGCAGACGAGCGCCTGCTCCTTCCTACCAGGTCGGAGACCGTGTATGGTTGTCCACTCGCAACCTCAACCTTCGAGTGCCCACTCCCAAGCTGGCTCCTCGCTTTGTTGGTCCCTTCCGAGTGCTTCGCAGGGTAAACCCGGTAGCCTATGCCCTTTCGCTTCCTCCTGGCATGCGGATCTCCAACGTGTTTCATGTCTCCCTGTTGAAGCCTCTGGTGTGCAATCGCTTCACTTCCTCGGTTCCTCGGCCTCGTCCGGTTCAAGTGGGCAATCATGAGGAGTATGAGGTGAGCAATATCCTGGACTCACGCCTGGTCCGCGGTCGGGTGCAGTTTTTGGTCCACTGGCGTGGTTATGGTACAGAGGAGCGTTCCTGGGTTCCCTCCGCAGATGTCCATGCTCCTGCCTTGCTCCGAGCCTTCCACGCACGTTTCCCTCAGAAACCGTTTTTTGCACCGCGGAGGAGGGGCCCTTGAGGGGGAGGTACTGTCATGGTCTTACCTCTCTCCTGTCTCCTTCGTTTGACATGTGCTGGCGGCCATCTTGGTTTCTGGGACTCTTGTAGCCTCCCACCCTGCGGCTCCTCCTTCCCACTGGGAGGAGCTGGATGCCTGGCTCATATATATAGGAGGTCTGTGGCTTCAGTTCCTTGCTTGGTCCTCCTGTGTTCACATGCTTCTAAGACTGCTGCTGCTTCTGGTTCCGATCCTGGCTTCGTCTGACTTCCCTGCTGGTTCCTGATCCTGGCTTCGTCTGAATTCCCTGCTGGTTCCTGATCCTGGCTTCATCCGACTACCCTTCTGGTTCCTGACCTCTGGCTTCGCAAGACTCTGCTTCGGTTTCACCATCCGTTTGGACTTTTGCTTTACAGCTTGATTTTCAATAAAGCCTTCTTATTTTCACTTATCTCTTGTTGTACGTCTGGTTCATGGTTCCGTAACAGCTACACAGTCGGTACAGAGTTCAGTTCCTCTTAAGGGTAGCCTAATGCCGCGTACACACGGTCGTTTTCTGTGATGAAATAAAACATTGTTTTTAAAAACGTCATTTAAAATGATCGTGTGTGGGCTTCGCATCGTTTTTTGTCTTCTAAAAAACGACCCAAAAAAAATTCGAACATGCTTCAATTTTTTATGTCGTTTTTCAAAATGACGTTTTTGGTGTCATAAAAAATGATTGTGTGTGGGCTAAAACGACGTTTAAAACAACGTTTTTTAACCTGCGCATGCTCAGAAGCAAGTTATTACGCGAGCTTGAATGAAACAGAGTGCCGTCGTACGTGTTGTACGTAACCACGCTTTGCAAGAGCATTTTCAAAAAACGATGGTGTGTGGGCAACGTAGTTTTTTAAAATGAAGTTTGAAAAACGTCGGGTTTTTTCATGATAAAAAACGTTTTTTTACAAGACAAAAAACGACTGTGTGTACGCGGCATTAGTGTAATAATTTAAATGGGTTGTCTAGTGTGACATTTTTTGTAACACAGTATACCTCAATGCAGGGTAGTGCGTAGCCATATGTTGTGGCATGCTGCAACACACGTCTGTTGGCAAGTAACACTAATACTCACAAATGAACAATCGCATTAAGTAATTTTCTTGTTTATAGATGCAAACATTTGCTTTGCTTCATAATGATTTAAATGAGGTGTGATAGCAATCTTCTATGGTTTCTGCACAATAGTATTACCGCCAATGTCTCTATTCTGCACCATCAGTTATTCCTTTAACCTATAACCTAGTTATTCCCTAGGTCCCTAGGGATCAGATGTGGACAGGCCCGGACTGGCCATCGGACAAACCGGGCATACGCCCGGTGGGCCGCGGCTACCGAGATGCTGCCAGGCTGCAAGCCGCGGGGCACAAGCCGCGCCGCTCATCTAGCCTCTCCGCGGCCGCCCGGGTGGACGTAAACACCGAGGGGGAGGAGCTAGATGAGAAGCCTTCGGCCTCTCCACGGCCGGGGGGTGTGACTGCGAGGGGGAGGAGCCAGAGCCGACACCTGCTGGCTGCTGCTACAACACCGGACCGGATTCCAGAAAACGTGAGTGCAGCCCCCCCCCCCCCCGCTCCTGTAACCTGTATAGGAGGAGCAGTGGGGGCTTCTGCATATACAAATCTTTTTCTCTATCGTCTCCCTTCTGCTGTATTGGAATGCCTGAGGCTGCGAGAGGTACAGTAAAAGCAGCAGGCATTCCAATACTGCAGAAGGGAGACGATAGAGAAAAAGATTTGTATATGCAGAAGCCCCCACTGCTCCTCCTCCACCTCCCATACTCTTTGCCTCCTCGTTATCTCCACCTCCCCCCAGTGCTCTCTGCCACCCCCCCCCAGGGCTCTCCAAGACCCCCCCAGGGCTCTCCAAGACCCCCCAGGGCTCTCTGCCACCCCCAGTGCTCTCACCCTCCCCCCAGTGCTCTCCCCCTCCCCCTAGGGCTCTCTTCCACCCCCCAGTGCTCCCCGTCACCCCCCCCCCCCAGTGTTCTCTGCCACCCCCAGGGCTCTCTGCCACCCCCAGTGCTCTCCCCCTCCCCCAGTGCTCTCCCCCTCCCCCTATGGCTCTCTTCCACCCCCAGTGCTCCCCGTCACCCCCCAGTGTTCTCTGCCACCCCCAGGGCTCTCTGCCACCCCCCAGTGCTCTCTGCCACCCCCCCCAGTGCTCTCTGCCACCCCCCCCAGTGCTCTCCGCCACCCCCCCAGTGCTCTCTGCCACCCTCCAGGGCTCTCTGCCACCCCCCCCCCCCCAGTGCTCTACACCTCCCTCCATGTTCTCTGCTACCACCCCAGTGCTCTCCGCCACCCCCCAGTGCTCTCCGCCACCCCCCAGTGCTTTCCGCCACCCCCCAGTGCTCTCTGCCACCCCCCGCAGTGCTCTCTGCCACCCCCCGCAGTGCTCTCTGCCACCCCTCCCATTGCTCTCTGCCACCCCCCAGGGCTCTCTGCCACCCCCAGTGCTCTACACCTCCCTCCATGTTCTCTGCTACAACCCCAGTGCTCTCCGCCACCCCCAGTGCTTTCCGCCACCCCCAGTGCTCTCTGCCACCCCCCGCAGTGCTCTCTGCCACCCCCGCAGTGCTCTCTGCCACCCCCGCAGTCCTCTCTGCCACCCCTCCCAGTGCTCTCTGCCACCCCCAGTGCTTTCCGCCACCCCCCAGTGCTCTCTGCCACCCCCCGCAGTGCTCTCTGCCACCCCCGCAGTCCTCTCTGCCACCCCTCCCATTGCTCTCTGCCACCCCCCAGGGCTCTCTGCCACCCCCAGTGCTCTACACCTCCCTTCATGCTCTCTGCTATCATCCCAGTGCTCTCCGCCACCCCCCAGTGCTCTCCGCCACCCCCAGTGCTCTCCGCCACCCCCTGCAGTGCTCTCTGCCACCCCCCCAGTGCTCTCTGCCACCCCCCGCAGTGCTCTCTGCCACCCCTCCCATTGCTCTCTGCCACCCCCCAGGGCTCTCTGCCACCCCCCGTGCTCTCACCCTCCCCCCAGTGCTCTCCCCCTCCCCTAGGGCTCTCTTCCACCCCCCAGTGCTCCCCGTCACCCCCCAGTGTTCTCTGCCACCCCCCAGTGCTCTCTGCCACCCCCAGTGCTCTCTGCCACCCCCCCAGTGCTCTCTGCCAACCCCCAGTGCTCTCTGCCACCCCCCAGTGCTCTACACCTCCCTCCATGTTCTCTGCTACCACCCCAGTGCTCTCCGCCACCCCCCAGTGCTCTCTGCCACCCCCCCAGTGCTCTCCGCCACCCCCCCCAGTGCTCTCCGCCACCCCCCCCCAGTGCTCTCTGTCACCCTCCAGGGCTCTCTGCCACCCCCCTAGTGCTCTACACCTCCCTCCATGTTCTTTGCTACCACCCCAGTGCTCTCCGCCACCCCCAGTGCTCTCCGCCACCCCCCAGTGCTTTCCGCCACCCCCCAGTGCTCTCTGCCACCCCCGCAGTGCTCTCTGCCACCCCTCCCATTGCTCTCTGCCACCCCCAGTGCTCTACACCTCCCTTCATGCTCTCTGCTATCACCCCAGTGCTCTCCGCCACCCCCCAGTGCTCTCCGCCACCCCCCAGTGCTCTCTGCTACCCCCTGCAGTGCTCTCTGCCACCCCCCCAGTGCTCTCTGCCACCCCCCACAGTGCTCTCTGCCACCCCTCCCATTTCTCTCTGCCACCCCCAGGGCTCTCTGCCACCCCCAGTGCTCTACACCTCCCTTCATGCTCTCTGCTATCACCCCAGTGCTCTCCGCCACCCCCCAGTGCTCTCCGCCACCCCCCAGTGCTCTCTGCTACCCCCTGCAGTGCTCTCTGCCACCCCGCCAGTGCTCTCTGCCACCCTCCAGTGCTCTCAACCTCCCCTCCAGTGCTCTCAACTCCCCCCCCTAGTGCTCTCTGCTACCCCCCAGTGCTCTCTGCTACCCCCCGTTCTCTTTGCCACCCCCCCAGTGCTCTCTGCCACCCCCAAGGGCTCACTTCCATCCTCCAGTGCTCTCAACCTCCCCTCCAGTGCTCTCTTCTACCCCCCCAGTGCTCTCTTCTACCCCCCAGTGCTCTCTGCCACCCCCCAGTGCTCTCTTCAACCCCTCAGGGCTCTCAACCTCCCCCTAGGGCTCTCCGCCACCCCCCAGGGCTCTCTGCCAGCCCTTATTGCTCTCTTCAACCCCCCAGGGCTCTCAACCTCCCCCTAGGGCTCTCCGCCACCCCCTAGGGCTCTCCACCACCCCCTAGGGCTCTCTGCCACCCCCCAGGGCTCCCACCCCCCATTGCTGTCCGCCACCCCCCATTGCTCTCCGCCACCCCCATTGCTCTCCTCAACACCCCAGGGCTCTCAACCTCCCCCTAGGGCTCTCAACCTCCCCCTAGGGCTCTCTGCCACCCCTCATTGCTCTCTGCCACCCCCCATTGCTCTCCGCCACCCCCCAGGGCTCTCTGCCACCCCCCAAGGCTCTCTGCCACCCCCCAGGGCTCTCCACCTCCCCCCAGGGCTCTCCGCCACCCCCTAGGGCTCTTTTCCACCCCCCAGTGCTCTCTGCCACCCCCCAGTGCTCTCTGCCACCCCCCCAGTGCTCTCTGCCACCCACCAGTGCTCTCCGCCTCCCCCAGTGCTCTTTGCCACCCCCCCAGTGCTCTTTGCCACCCCCCCTCCAGTGCTCTCAACCTCCCCTCCAGTGATCTCAACCTTCCCCCCAGTGATCTCTGCCCCCCCCCCAGTGCTCTCTGCCATGCCACCCACCAGTGCTCTCTGCTACCCTCCAGTTCTCTTTGCCACCCCCCAGTGCTCTCTTCAACCCCCCAGGGCTCTCAACCTCCCCCTAGGGCTCTCCGCCACCCCCCAGGGCTCTCTGCCAGCCCTTATTGCTCTCTTCAACCCCCCAGGGCTCTCAACCTCCCCCTAGGGCTCTCCGCCACCCCCTAGGGCTCTCTGCCACCCCCCAGGGCTCTCTGCCACCCCCCATTGCTGTCCGCCACCCCCCATTGCTCTCCTCAACACCCCAGGGCTCTCAACCTCCCCCTAGGGCTCTCAACCTCCCCCTAGGGCTCTCTGCCACCCCCCAAGGCTCTCTGCCACCCCCCAGGGCTCTCCGCCACCCCGTAGGGCTCTTTTCCACCCCCCAGTGCTCTCTGCCACCCCCCAGTGCTCTCTGCCACCCCCCAGTGCTCTCCGCCTCCCCCAGTGCTCTTTGCCACCCCCCCAGTGCTCTTTGCCACCCCCCCTCCAGTGCTCTCAACCTCCCCTCCAGTGATCTCAACCTTCCCCCCAGTGATCTCTGCCTCCCCCAGCGCTCTCTGCCATGCCACCCTCCAGTGCTCTCTGCCACCCCCCCAGTGCTCTCTGCCACCACCCAGGGCTCTCTGCCACCCCCTAGTGCTCTCTGTCACCCCCTAGTGCTCTCCACCCCCCACAGTGCTCTCTGCCACCCCTCCCATTTCTCTCTGCCACCCCCCAGGGCTCTCTGTCACCCCCCAGTGCTCTACACCTCCCTTCATGCTCTCTGCTATCACCCCAGTGCTCTCCGCCACCCCCCAGTGCTCTCCGCCACCCCCCAGTGCTCTCTGCTACCCCCTGCAGTGCTCTCTGCCACCCCCCAGTGCTCTCTGCCACCCTCCAGTGCTCTCAACCTCCCCTCCAGTGCTCTCAACTCCCCCCCCTAGTGCTCTCTGCTACCCCCCAGTGCTCTCTGCTACCCCCAGTTCTCTTTGCCACCCCCCCAGTGCTCTCTGCCACCCCCAAGGGCTCACTTCCATCCTCCAGTGCTCTCAACCTCCCCTCCAGTGCTCTCTTCTACCCCCCCCCCAGTGCTCTCTTCTACCCCCCAGTGCTCTCTGCTACCCTCCAGTTCTCTTTGCCACCCCCCAGTGCTCTCTTCAACCCCTCAGGGCTCTCAACCTCCCCCTAGGGCTCTCCGCCACCCCCCAGGGCTCTCTGCCAGCCCTTATTGCTCTCTTCAACCCCCCAGGGCTCTCAACCTCCCCCTAGGGCTCTCCGCCACCCCCTAGGGCTCTCCGCCACCCCCTAGGGCTCTCTGCCACCCCCCAGGGCTCTCTGCCACCCCCCATTGCTGTCCGCCACCCCCCATTGCTCTCCGCCACCCCCCATTGCTCTCCTCAACACCCCAGGGCTCTCAACCTCCCCCTAGGGCTCTCAACCTCCCCCTAGGGCTCTCTGCCACCCCCCATTGCTCTCTGCCACCCCCCATTGCTCTCCGCCACCCCCCAGGGCTCTCTGCCACCCCCAAAGGCTCTCTGCCACCCCCCAGGGCTCTCCGCCTCCCCCCAGGGCTTTCCGCCACCCCCTAGGGCTCTTTTCCACCCCCCAGTGCTCTCTGCCACCCCCCAGTGCTCTCTGCCACCCCCCCAGTGCTCTCTGCCACCCCCAGTGCTCTCCGCCTCCCCCAGTGCTCTTTGCCACCCCCCCCAGTGCTCTTTGCCACCCCCCCTCCAGTGCTCTCAACCTCCCCTCCAGTGATCTCAACCTTCCCCCCAGTGATCTCTGCCCCCCCCCAGTGCTCTCTGCCATGCCACCCCCCAGTGCTCTCTGCTACCCTCCAGTTCTCTTTGCCACCCCCCAGTGCTCTCTTCAACCCCCCAGGGCTCTCAACCTCCCCCTAGGGCTCTCCGCCACCCCCCAGGGCTCTCTGCCAGCCCTTATTGCTCTCTTCAACCCCCAGGGCTCTCAACCTCCCCCTAGGGCTCTCCGCCACCCCCTAGGGCTCTCTGCCACCCCCCCAGGGCTCTCTGCCACCCCCCATTGCTGTCCGCCACCCCCCATTGCTCTCCGCCACCCCCCATTGCTCTCCTCAACACCCCAGGGCTCTCAACCTCCCCCTAGGGCTCTCTGTCACCCCCCATTGCTCTCTGCCACCCCCCAAGGCTCTCTGCCACCCCCCAGGGCTCTCCGCCTCCCCCCAGGGCTCTCCGCCACCCCCTAGGGCTCTTTTCCACCCCCCCAGTGCTCTCTGCCACCCCCCAGTGCTCTCTGCCACCCCCCAGTGCTCTCCGCCTCCCCCAGTGCTCTTTGCCACCCCCCCCCCCCAGTGCTCTTTGCCACCCCCCCTACAGTGCTCTCAACCTCCCCTCCAGTGATCTCAACCTTCCCCCCAGTGATCTCTGCCTCCCCCAGTGCTCTCTGCCATGCCACCCTCCAGTGCTCTCTGCCACACCCCCAGTGCTTTCAACCTCCCCACCAGTGCTCTCTGCCACCCCCCCCCCCAGTGCTCTCTGCCACCACCCAGGGCTCTCTGCCACCCCCTAGTGCTCTCTGTCACCCCCTAGTGCTCTCCACCTCCCCCATGCTCTCTGCCACCCCCCTAGTGCTCTTTGCCACCCCCCTACAGTGTTCTTCACCACCCCCATGCTTTCTGCCACCCCCCCCAGTGCTCTCCAACTCCCTCCATGCTCTCTGCCACCCCCCAGTGCTCTTAACCACCCACCAGTGCTCTCCACCTCCCCGCATGTTCTCAGCCGGAGGTGCCGGTTAGCATGTCATGGGCTGCTCAATCAAAAATGCCCGGGCCTATTTTTTGTCCCAGTCCGGGCCTGGATGTGGACATTTACATGAGGGCACTGTGAGTCCAATGAAAAACTAAAAACTTCCAGTCTCTGCTAAACATTCTTAAGATGTGGTTTAGACACTGTATAAGAACCATATTTCACTACTATTTAACTCCTTTACATTTCACTAATTGTTTGCTTGATTGCTTTCCAAAGGCTGTCAGGTCAACGCATTAACTATTCCCATGGACTCTCCATCCAGCTGACCTTTGAAATAGATCTTATCAGCAAGCTGAAAGTAATAGCTGAGAATTAGAGATGAGCTGGGTTCTCTCTGTGGCAGGTTTGCAGAAAATAGTCCTGGTAAAGTAAAGTTCAGGTGCCAAATCCAAACCCTATTGAAGCGAAATGGAGCTGAATGTTGAAAATGGTAATTACCATGTATTAGGATAATCGACAATGTACAGTGATACCTCGGTTCACGAACTTAATTCGTGAACTGACTCTGGTCGCGAACCGAATTGGTCGCGAACCGAGGCACATTTTCCCATAGGGTTCAATGTAAATCCAGTTAATCCGTGCTGACCTTTTTTTGGGGGGTTTTGAAGCACAAAAATATGAAACAAATTACAATACACATTAGTACAGTATAGTAATGTATAAAGAGAGGACACTAACCTTGCTTGAGATGACTTCTGGCATGGAGGAAGGCAGGTGGGAGGCAGTTATTGTTTGGAGGGAGAGTCCCCCTCCATAAGGACATCAGGGGGATCTCCTTCAGTGAACTGTACAATACAGCAAGGACAGTACTGTAGTACAGTACAGTACTGTATGTGCTAAAAAGCACACCAAAAATCAAAAAATCACTCAAAATGTTTGCAGAGTACTCACAGTACTTCTTTCTGTGTGTCTTCTTCTCTCCACGGTCTTCCTACAGAAAGTCACGACCATGTGACAGCCTGGAAATAGCATTAAAATGGCCGCGGCTCCTGTTCGTGAACCGAGGCGGAGTTCGTGAACCGGAGCATATTTTTATGAACTTTCCTGTTCGTGAACCGAGTTGTTCGTGAACAGAAGCGTTCGTGAACCGAGGTATCACTGTATTTGTCAAAGAAATAGAATAGGAGGTTGTATTTTAATAAAGCTTTAAGTACAACATAAAAAATACAAAATGTTTTATTTTTAAATAACATGCGTGTGAAGTGGTGCATCTGTACAATGTACTGTATACTACCTAGTGCAGCAAAACTGACATTTACAAAATTAACAAATGCAGTTTAAATTGCAAAAAAGGGCACTCCCATGAGAAACTCCCACACTCCAAAAAATGGAATACAGTTCAACCTAAAAATACATACCAGACCCTTATTCTTATTGAGAGACTAATATGGGTGTGAAAGAGGACCTAAAGCAAAAACAACCTAAACAATTTTAAGAGGGATCTGCACACACAAAAAAAAAACATTATACAAAATGTGGGGTCCCCAAAAAATCTATACTAGACCCTCATCTGAGTATGAAGCAAGCATGCACCTTCTCCTGAGCCATACGAGGCAACATTTTCTCAACATGAGGGGGTACCTTGCCATCGGGGACCCCCCGGCATGGAAACATGTCCCCATGTTGAAGAAGGCGTTAGTCTGGTGATTATGGGGGTTCGCTGGTGGGAGAGCCTTATCAGAATCTGGAAGCCAGTTCCTTTTTAACAGTTAAAAGGCCCCAGATACCTCCATATGTTGATGTGTAAAGAATATAAAGTACCCCTAATCATCCACATAAAAAGTTTTTGGCAATCCCTTATTAAAAAACAGTCCCATAATGTTCATCCATTGTCAGTCAGGTTAGCCAGAGATGCAAAGCCATGCTAATCATGATGAACAATGTCCGATGCCCTCCAAAAGAGTCCTGCTGGCTTGCATATAGGATTGATTCCACTGTTAACCATTTTGAACAGAAGAAGTGGGATGTCCTGAATGACATCATTGACAATATATGGCTAGGACCATTGGAAGCATTGGTTAGCATGATATTACTGACCATATTAGTTCTGCATACATAGCTGGGGATTTCTGGCCAGTAAATGAATCAGGAGGCTGATATTACTGGTTAATTACAATAGTGATAGAACCTGCTGATTTCTCACCAACCATTGACAGCAAGGAAGTTGTCATTTATAGTAGTGGTACATTTACCGCCACTAAAACTTGAATGTCCAGATTTTAGACTAAACTATGGCCCTTCAGTTGTTCAGGAACTGCTATTCCAATCATGCCTAGTCATATCTGTGAATGTCAGAGTTTTACAATGCCTCATGGGATATGTAGATCTGCAACAACTGGAGGGCTACGTAGTTTAGACAAATGCCAGATTAGACAAGTCTGAATTTGTGTTGGAACCAGAGTTTGAGCTCATCTCTACTGATAAATTTCCAGGACACATTTTTCTTTGAAAATGCTAGTTGCCTTATTGCAATAAGATTAGTTTGGGATTTTGAGATTACTATAATCTACCTGCAGTGATGGCATTGTGGCATACATGGTCACAAGTTGGACACTGGTCGTGGAAAGGAGAAGCCTGGATCTTGAAACCTCTTTATATCTAAAGTGCAAGAATATTTTTCTGTGAAACTGGAAAAAAAAATCTTGAAGAGAAATCTTAGAAAAACAATGGGGAACTACAGTAACATAGAAGGTTTAGGATGGCAGACTATGACTGAAGTTTTAGCACTAGCTGTCATTGTTGATATATATGAGCTGCAAAGGCCAATTTGATGAAGGCAGCCTCCTGATTTTATGTATCATTTGATTTCTGTATAATAAAATATGTACATGGACTCTCCTACTGTATGTTGGTGTCATGCAACTGACTCCAATTATGGCCAACACTTGTAACAGGCCAACCTAAAGTGAAACTACAGTCATTTTATTTCTTATTTAGTATAGCATGGGATAGGGTCAGGATATCTGTCAGCTTTTTGTAGTGCTTTGTGTCCCCTCAACAGAGATTTCATGTCACTTGTCACCAGCATAGGAAGCAAGGGAAATCTTCCCAGTAAGATATATAAAACAATAAATATCTGATTAAGGTTCTAGCCCTTCTCTATACTATAAAAAAAATACAGAGCAGTTTGACATATTACTATATCCCTAGTAAATTTTATATAATGGTAGCAGTAGTTTATTGGAAAAAAGCACATAATAAATCAAAGTATTATTACCTGGCCACCATTGCAGTTGAAACACAAAAAAATAGAATTTGGTTTCGATGCATACTGAGGTGTAAATAAGAAGGAATAGACAATGAATACAGATCAATAGGTTAATATGGATATCTACAGCTCTTCTGCATTTCTGTCTTTGGTATCACGTAACTTTCTGTATAATCTATGACTGAAAAAAATAAATAAAACCAAAATCCTTGTAGCATCTGAATAATACAACAAAGACATTTAGAATGTAATATTCCACATGTTCTTGCTAGATTATTGTAAGGATCTATGAATCAAACTGACTCTATTAACACCATCCAGTATGTGAGTGATTTACTACCCTCTCTTTCAGCATCCACGTCAAATGTAGTAAATTTGTTTATTAAGTTTCATACATTTGATGCAAATCTCTTAGGCAGATAGGATTACATCAGCCTAGACCTGGCAGTTTATTTGATGCACAAAGAAACAAGGAAGATGATAGCTAGACATGAAGAAATTGATCGTCCTATTAAAATACAAGCAGTTTGTAACTCCTTCCTGACTGCTTGAATATAGCTATGCAGCCTATGTACCTTTCCATGCATTACAAATATAAGGATTGATTTTTGGAGAAATGTGAAGCTTTTTTTGTTATTACTATTGTAATAAGCAATTTATATTGTGCTGGCGGTTTGTGCAGCACTTTGCCAAATAAAGAGACAATACAGTACAATTCAAGACAAGAGGGCTCATGAAAGCTTACAAACTAGAGGATGACAAGGATGCAGATGATACACAAGGTAGTAACTTGTTCATTGTTTGGTCGAGGTGGGATAGCCTTCTCTGAATATTTTTTGGGGCTGACCTAAAGATGGAAAGAGTAGGAGACAGTCAGAGAGTATAGTGGGAGAGGCTCTAGTGAAGTCCCGGGGGCAAGCATAAGAGGAGGTGACAAGGAAGCTAGATAGCGGGAGGTCTTAGGAAGGCACAAGGAAGACAGTTTGGTTGATTTTCTGAGATAAGGTTAATGATGTAGCTTGGAGCAGAGCTGTGGATGGCTTTGAAACTGTTGATAGGATTTTGAATTGAATCCACTGGGTGAACAGAAGCCAGTGAGGAGAATGGCATAGGGGGTGGCAGACACTAAATACTTGGTGGATGAGTTTTGCAGTAGCATTCATGACAGGAAACAGTGATAGCCTGTGTAAAGGTAGCCCAACAAGGCACAAGAAACAGTGATAGCCTGTGTAAAGGTAGCCCAACAAGGCACAAGAAACAGTGATAGCCTGTGTAAAGGTAGCCCAACAAGGGAGGAGTAGCAGATGCAAAAGATAACAAGGTGTGAATTTGTTAAAAAGAGATGAAAGCAAAAAAAAAATTGGCAACAAATTGGATGTGGGCCGGAAGAAGAGCTCAGATCACCCTGGGGGGGGGGGGGGGGTGACTTGTACTATAGATTTTGATATGGAAGTTAGGGGAGGGGGCACAAATGGTGAAGATATATTTTGAGATATGTTTTAAAAAGATTGAATTTTAGAAAGTGCAGCAACATCCATACTAATATGTAATTTAATACATTAGAGAAGAAAGGAGAATATGGGAATTGGATGGTGTGTTTGCCTGCCAACATCCTACATTACGTCATAGGGAGAACATACATCAAAGTGTATTCGGGGATGCCCCCTTGGACTTTTTTTTTTTTTTTTAATTGTTTATTTATAAATTTTTCAAATCGTACAAAAAAGGTACAGATGAATAATTAACAGTATAAAGAGATACAGGTATACATTGTCTTAGTGAACTACTAAGCAAACAAAATCAGCATAAGTATTGGAATAGTGATGTGAAGAGACGATTGTCTTGAGTGGGAGTAAGGGAGTGCATCACAATATCAAAAGAGAAGACTCAGAAAATGGGCGCGATAACATCTGTCCAAGGGCCATGGAGGCAACATAATCATTCTATAAACATACTGTAAAATTGGACAGAAAAACAAGAATAAAACCCTGCATATAAAAGTGGTAAACACACTAGTGGGAAGCTTAGGTAAATGAAGCAAACTAACTTGATTCGTCTCCTTTAGACCCATAAACTGAGTCATCCCACACTGACCACGTATCAGAAAATTTATCTTCCGTACCCTCTACTGTAGCCGTCAGTTGCTCCATTTTCCTGATGTCAGCCACAGTAGAGAGCAGCTGTGGGATTGTTGGGGGCGAAGAGGACAGCCATAGTCTGGGGATGACCCTCTTAGCAGCCAGCAGTATAAAAGATATTAATCGGCGCAAGGCCTTAGGGACACCAGGGAACGGGAGACCCACCAAACAGATCATGGGCGTCAGGGTGACAGGGGCCTCCATCAAGTCTTCTAACAGTTTCTGGACTTGAAGCCAAAAGCGGTGAACAGGGGGACACTCCCAGAAGATGTGGAAGTGAGAGCCTACAGCGTTATTACACCTCCAGCATTGCTTTGGGACCGTTGGGTTGCGGGCATGTAATATGTCTGGGGTCTTATACCAATGCATCAGAACCTTGTATGCAGATTCCTTGTGGGCTACACATCGAGAAATCCTGGAGGTGTGCCTCCACACTCTCTCCCAATCTAATAGAGAGATGTCGTGTTGTAAGACCTGTGACCATTTTCTCATGTACAGGTGAGCATTCGCCACCATGGGGACTGCCTCGTGCAATATCTTGTAGATGGTAGAGATCATTTGGGGCTCATGAGGGCCTCTAGCGCATAGGGATTCAAAGTCGGTTGGCCTTTCCAAAGTCAAAGAAGGGGATAAAGTAGAAAAAAAATGTCTAATCTGTAGATATGAGTGGAAAAGCTTTTGGGGAATCTGATGCTGATTCTGCAGCTCAGGAAAAGTCAGAAGACGTCGGGTCACTGGGTTAACAAAGTGTCGTAGTTGGAAAAGACCTGCCTGAGTCCAAGGTAGCATGCGGTCGTAAGAGAGGCTATCTGGGATGTCTGGATTAAATAGAACGTTCACGAGTGGTGGGCTCGAAGAGGACAAGGAGTAGCGTTCAGAGCAACGTTTCCAAATAGATAACGTGAACAGCATGGGGGCTAAACAAAGTTTCCGCAATTGGGGCATATGAAGGGAAGCAGAGGGCCAAAGCATATAACAAGGGTGGACTGGAGTTGTGACATTCATTTCAATCTCTGCCCACCTATTTGGGGCTTTTCGAGAGGTCCAGGAGGTGAGAGCTCTCAGATGCGAGGCAAAATAATATTTAATGAAATCCGGGCCTCCCAATCCCCCCCTATTCTTCTGGGCTAGGACCACCGTCCCTGCCAGCCTATGGGAGGAATTATTCCAGATAAAGCGAAGACTCCTCCTTTGAAGGGTTTTAAGCAGCGTCATTGGGACTGCTACTGGTAGCGTTTCAAACAAGTATAACAATTTAGGCAGGACGGACATTTTAAGAACATTAATTCTTCCCAACATGGATAGAGGGAGGGCGGTCCAATGGGTCAGCAAACGGTTAATTTCTGAAAGCAAGGGAGGAAAGTTGGCCCGATATAGTGTGTCATAAGAGGCTGTGAGCTGAACCCCTAGATATGTAAGTGACTGTGAGCACCAATGGTAATTATACTTGCTTTGGAGGGAAGACAAGAGAGGTGGAGGGATGTTTATGGGTAACGCTTCTGTCTTAGCAGCATTAATTTTAAACCCTGAAAGGCATCTAAAGGCATCTAGAACGCTATGTAGATGTGGCAAAGTAGAGTGCGGGTGTGTGAGGGTGAGGAGGACATCGTCGGCAAATAGGGACAGTTTATATTCCGTGTGTCGAAGACGAACGCCTCTAATATCCGGACATTTCCGTATAACCGCAGCTAGGGGTTCTAAACTAAGGATAAAGAGCAGAGGCGACAGAGGACAGCCCTGTCTTGTACCATTGCTAAGGGAAAATGTACGTGATAGATGTGAGGAGAGTTGTACTTGTGATGTGGGCTTTGAATATAAGGCTTGAAGAGCTTGGACAAAGGGACCCGAGAATCCGTAGCGGGATAGAATTGCAAACATGAATGGCCAACTAAGGCGATCAAATGCTTTTTGGGCATCTAAACTAAGGATCAAGGCAGGGTTCTTGGTTTTGTTAAGTAGATCAATAAGGTCAATTGTCCGACGTGTGTTGTCGCCTGCATGTCGCATGGGAACAAATCCAACTTGGTCTCTATGAATTAGTGCTGGTAAAATTAGAGAGAGTCTATTTGCTAAAATTTTGGTGAAAATTTTATAGTCTGAATTTAGCAGGGCGATGGGACGGTAATTATCAGGGGAGGATGGGTCTTTACCCGGCTTTGGGATCACGGTTACAGAAGCATGCAAAAATGAGGAGTGCGGTAGTTTACCCTGAAGTAGCGAATGAAAGAGAGTTAGCATGTGTGGAGTGAGAATCTGCAAAAATGCTTTATAATAGGAATATGGAAGACCGTCTGGGCCCGGGGCTTTATGTGAAGGAAGGTGTTTAATTACTTCAGTCAGTTCCTCAGTGGAAATAGGTTGATTTAGTGAGGCACGTTGATCTAATGAGAGTCTTGGGAGATGTACGGATGATAGGAAAGCGTCTAGTCCGTCTTGTGAAAACTGGGTCTGCGGGTCAGAGCTCAAGCAATTATAAAGTTTTTTGTAATAATCTCCAAAAACTTCAGACATGGTCCGGGGACAATATGTAGGCGAGCCATCTGGCTGTATTATATGATCAGGGATATTTAGAAAAGGGCGGGGTTTAAGCTTATGGACAAGCATTCTGTGTGGCTTATCCGCATACTCATAAAATTTTTGCTTGGACCATAATATTGACTTCGAAATTTTGTTTGTATCTACGGACTTAATGCGATTGCGGATAGCAATCACCACACGCAAGCGACTCACCGTAGGAGAGCGGAGCAACTGTGCCTCCGCTGTCCGCAGCTGGGCCACAAGCTCCGATCTTAGTTTAATAGAATCTCGTTTCAGGCACGAGCCGGCTGAGATGCACTCGCCCCTAAAAAAAGCCTTATGAGCTTCCCATACAGTAGATATGTCAGGGCCTGAGCCTACATTTAAATCAAAAAACTCTTCCATGTTCCGGAGGAGCTTAACCTTAGTTTCAGCATGTCGTAAAAGAGACTCGTTGAGTCTCCAGTGACAAGTCTTAGGTGAGGCTGTCTGGAGCGCTAGGCTTAAGGTAATGGGGGCATGATCAGACCATGTTATAGGGTCTATTTCAGAGGAGACTATGTTAGGTAGCAGGGGAGCAGTTACTAGGAAATGATCTAGGCGAGAATATAGCTTGTGCGGGGGGGAAAAGAAAGTATATTGACGTTGAATAGGGTGTTTCACTCTCCACGCATCAAAAAGATTATGGGACCTAATCAATTTACGGAAGGAGGTGGATAATTTAAGAACCTGAAGAGAGGGGGTCTGGTGAAATAAAACACGTCTGTCTCTGCTAGGAGACATACACATATTGAAATCCCCACCGATAATCGTGAAAGGCTGAGAAAAAGAACGCAGCCGTTCAAGAACCCCGGTGAGAAAGCCAATCTGCCCTGAATTGGGAGCGTAAACATTAGCTAAGGTAAAGGAAGTATTCAGATGGGTACAGCTCAGGAGGACAAACCTACCCTTGGGGTCTAGACTTGAAGCAAGGATTCGTAAGGGGCAAGAACGCTTAATCAATATGGCTACTCCAGCCTTCCCAGATGGGTCCGAGGCCATATAAACTGTGGGAAACAATCTAGATGCAAATTTAAAGGAACCTCCTGGGCGGAAATGTGTCTCCTGAACCATCACCACATCAGCTCCAGAGGATTTGAATTCCTTCAGCGCCAGCCAGCGCTTTCGTAGGGAATTCAAGCCCTTGACATTGCAAGAAAAAATCTTTAAAGCCATAGTACATACATGGGTAGAAAAGCAATAAATATCTGAATACAATTCACGGGAAGGAGGTATTCCAACCCAAGGACAACTGAAAAAAACATATACACATCAGCATTTCTGAGCGGTAAGACAATGTATGAGGACATTATAACCTGTGTCAAGATAAGAAACCAATAACAGGTCAAAAAAGGACCTGAGAAAAATTGAAGAGGTTTGGCAAAAATAAACAGTAAGAAAAATAGGATACCTACATCAGAAAAAAACAAAAAAAACATGTTTTGAAAGCCTGAAGGAAAAAAGTCCTTCAGGGGACCAAGGTGGAACACCTTGGAGATATAGAGAAACATGACGGTCAGCAAGAGCGACGGGTCGTGGCCCGCTCCTGTAGAAAGTTATTAGCCTCGGATGTAGTCAATTAACCTAGTGCAGAACTTAGCACCTCAAACTGAAACAGCAGGAAAAATAAAAAATAAAAATTTGTGTGGATGGGTTGTAGAGGAGAGCCCTCCCCGCAGACACCAGAAGAGGATGGTCGTGATCCTAGGCATCTGGGTATCAAAAAGAACAAACAAGGGGATGTATATCAAGGTTTCGGATTTCAGGTGGGGGGTCTAGATAAATTAGAGCGTTGTGGAGTGGAGAAAGCCTTCTGTTGTCTTCGCCGAACCGGGGTCCAGATAGCAGCGGGGGCCAGAAGGGGTCTGGTGGCCATAGCAGGCGGTGGGAGCTGTAGTTCCTCCTCCGGAACAGGTGGTAGGCCCAGGTTGCGGGTGAAATTTTCACATTCGTGGAGATCCCTAATGGAGTATTGTGTGCCATCTTTGGACGCTGAGAGCCTGAATGGAAAGCCCCATCTGTAGGTGACTTGATGTTGCTGAAGGTGCATTGTGATTGGGCGAAGGTTGCGTCTTTTAGCCAGGGTAATGGGAGAGAGATCATTGAAGATCTGGATCTTGGAACCTTTGAAATCAATGCGGTTCTTGTTGCGTGTAGCTGTTGTTAAGGCTTCCTTGCTATCATAATAGTGGAAACGGACTATTATGTCCCTCGGGTTGGATCCAGGAGGGGGTTTGGGGGCCAGAGATCTGTGTGCTCTGTCTAAGCGCCAGTCTATGTCAGGTATGCGAGGAGCAAGCGTAACAAATAGATCTAGTAGATAGACCCGCAGGTCCTTATCGCTGACAGTTTCAGGGACCCCGCGGATCCTTATGTTCGAACGCCGCTCTCTGTTCTCCAAATCTTCTTGTTGGAGTTGGATTTGGGAAACTGTGTGCTTAAGATAGGCGTTTTCCTCTTCCAGAGCATGCATATACTGTATAGTCTCATCAAATTTAGTCTCCAAAGTGGCCGTGCGCTCTCCAAGCTGATCGATCTCTCCCCTTAGCTCTTGAGCGAGCTTTCCAACTTCTTTAGTTATGTTGCGTGTCAGGTCTTGTAACAATGTCTGCAGTTTCAGGTCTAGTACCGTTACTGTCACGGCTTCAGCAGGACTCTGTGGTTGG
This sequence comes from Rana temporaria, assembly GCF_905171775.1. Taxonomy (NCBI): domain Eukaryota; kingdom Metazoa; phylum Chordata; class Amphibia; order Anura; family Ranidae; genus Rana; species Rana temporaria. The sequence goes on along the minus strand of NC_053491.1, from coordinate 319,774,854 downwards.
GACAAGTAACCTGCAGGAAGAGTGCCTGGCGCAGAGGCCATGGAGTCAGCGACTCCTGCCCGCTCTGCGGGGGTATTCGGAGCTGGGGATTGCGATCTATATAAGAAACGTTCCATGGTTTGTGCAGGTTGCGAAGGTACTGGCGGGATAAAACCTTGATATATATTCTTCTGAAATCCTACCTTGCCCATGTAGAGCTCAGAGGTGTCTGGAGGCAGCTAATATCGATCCTGTAGCTGAGAATGCTTGTGAAGTAAAGCAGGATCCCATAGAGAAGGAGCGGGGGTCAAAAATAAAAAACTAAGACATGTCCATCACTGCTGCCAGCCGTACATGTGTCACTCTATTTTGCGCAGAACAGGGGCATCTGGATAGTAAGGCTGAGGGAGATGCAATTAAGAGGCTCCCTCCCTGGGAATGAGCACAGTGTCCCGACCGTGGGGGGGGGGTTAGTGTATAGGGGTGCACTTGTAGAAAGCAGATGAGGCAGGTTTCAAAATGTCAGGGTGTCTGCAAGCCAGTGAAGTATAGTGCAGGCTTCCAGGGGGGAGGGGGGGGGGTTCTCAGGCTCCCAGAAGTGTGTAGGCCTTCTGTCCCCCTTAATGATGTTGCTGTGATAGTCCGAGAACAGAATCAGGCATCAAAGGGGGGGGGGTAAGCTGGGAGCAGAGTCAGAGGTTGAGTGAACAAAAAAAATGGCCGCCGACCTCCACGACTAGGCCGGAGCCGCGGTGTTTCCTAGTCTGTTACCCCTCGGGAGGCCTCCGCACCGATCGGGACCTCCACCGGTCTCTCCACAGCCAAGAAGTAAGCCCCACCACTTACAGGGGATGGCGAGTCAGCCGACCGAGGGTAGGAGAGAGGAAGTGGGACAGGGAAGGCACCGTACCTCGAGGGGGGGCCCCGAAGGCCTCAAGCTGACTGCTGGGCTCCGGATGAAGAACAGGCACCGGAGGTCCTCCTGCGATCCCGCGATCTCGGGTGATGGAATGAGTTGTCTGGTGTTACCCAACGGGGGGGTGATTCACCCCAAACGTGGAGGATAGAGGGGACAGCCCAGGCCTCAAGATGGCGGCGAACCGCGGACTTGACAGAGCTGCTGGATGTTTTGCAGACGGCCCAACTCCACGATTTTTGGCCGGATTCGGAGCAGGAGATGTCCTGGTGTAGGTCGGGCAAAAAAACAGAGCCCTAGAGCCTCGATTCAGGGCGGATGGCCGTGGATTATGCCCAGGGCCGGCGGAGCTCTGTACAGGCACGTCTTCTCCAGAGCTCGTTCGGACACGCCCCGCCCCCTTGGACTTTAAATGGCAGAAAAAGAGTAATAGAGATCAGTGGTGGCTGGTGAAGTTTTAGGATGGGGGGGCGCAAGACTCCACCCTTCACTTTTGACCCCTCCCACTTCCCATAAGCCCCACCCCTTACATACTCCACCCACACCATCCCCTGTATTCCACCCATAGTGTCAGGAGTATACAGCCCTAGCATCACAGGACAGAGTATACAGCCCTAGCATCACAGGACAGAGTATACAGCTCTAGCATCACAGGACAGAGTATACAGCCCTAGCATCACATGACATAGTATACAGCTCTAGCATCACAGGACAGAGTATACAGTGCTAGCATCACAGGACAGAGTATACAGCCCTACCATCACAGGACAGAGTATACAGCTCTAGCATCACAGGACAGAGTATACAGCTCTAGCATCACAGGACAGAGTATACAGCTCTAGAATCACAGGACAGAGTATACAGCCCTAGCATCACAGGACAGAATATACAGCTCAGCCTCACAGATCAGGGTATGAAGGTATACATCATCTGTCCTGTATACAGCTAGCTATATACACCAACCTTCCTTCCTGTATATAGAGACCTTCCTCCATCATCACTGACTGCAGATATACATCATCTGTCCTGTATACAGCTATGTATACACTAACAGGACATGCTGGGAGGTTAATTGGATCCTGTCTAAATTGGCCCCAGTATGTGTATGAATGTGTGTTAGGGACCTTAGGTTGTAAGCTCCTTGAGGGTAGTGACTAATGTGACTGTACAATGTATATGTAAAGCGCTGCGTAAATTGACGGCGCTATAGAAGTACCTGAAATAAAATAAATACAATAATAATGATGTATATCTGCAGTCAGTGATGATGGAGGATGGTCTCTATATACAGATGGGTGTATATAGCTGTATACATTACAGGACAGATGTACTCACAATTTGTGACTATTATGTAGTGTAACATAGTCAGCACATGGCAGAAATCCCCAAAATCATGTATTGCAAAGCAGCCAACAAGACATGATGTGGCACACTCAATGACACTATCTGACCCCCTGAGGCTCCAGTCATTGTATAATACACCCATCATCATCATCATACTCCTCATCATTGTATAATACACCCGTCATTGTCATCCCCATATTATACACCCATCATTATCATCATCATCATACTCCTCATCATTGTATAATCCCCATATTATACACCCATCATCATACTCCTCCTCATTGTATAATACACCCATCATCGTCATCCCCATATTATACACCCATCATTATCATCATCATCATCATCATCATCATACTCCTCATCATTGTATAATACACCCGTCATCGTCATCCCCATATTATACACCCATCATTATCATTATCATCATCATACTCCTCATCATTGTATAATACACCCATCATCGTCATCCCCATATTATACACCCATCATTATCATCATCATACTCCTCATCATTGTATAATACACCCATCATCGTCATCCCCATATTATACACCCATCATTATCATCATCATCATACTCCTCATCATTGTATAATACACCCATCATTGTCATCCCCATATTATACACCCATCATTATCATAGGCATGTGCATTTCGTTTCGTTCCGAATCGAAATTTGGACGAATTTTTCATTATTCGGACATTCGGATGCATACGAATTCCCGAATTGCAATATTAATGAATTTACCGAATCCGAACGTTTTCGATTCCGAATCGAAAACCCGCGGACGAAATTCGATCGGAATTCGAATTTTTTTTTTTCTTTTTCGAATTCCGATCGAATTTCGTCCGCGGGTTTTCGATTTGGAATTCTAAAAAAATTTTTTTTTTTTTTTTTTTTTTTTTTTGGAATTCCGATCGAATTTCGTCCGCGGGTTTTCGATTTGGAATTCAAAATTATTATTTTTTTTTTTTTTTTTTCGAATTCCGATCGAATTTCGAAATTATATTCGAAGAGAGAATTTTCGAATTCGACCGGATTTTTCGAAATTCGGTCGAAAACGAACGAGTTCCGAAAACGAATTTAACGAAATTAAATAACGAATTAAAACGAAACGAAACGAAATTTTCCCTTTTGCACATGCCTACATTATCATCATCATCATACTCCTCATCATTGTATAATACACCCGTCTTCGTCATCCCCATATTATACACCCATCATTATCATCATCATACTCCTCATCATTGTATAATACACCCGTCATCGTCATCCCCATATTATACACCCATCATTATCATCATCATCATCCTCCTCATCATTGTATAATACACCGATCCTCATCATTGTATAATACACCGGTCATCATCATCCTCATCCTTGTAATACACCCAGGTTTAACAAACAGTTGAATTCTAAAATAGTGGATGCTTCTAATCTAGAAGCATGGAGCACCAGCCCTGGTTTTATGAGATGATCCTTCTCCTTTAGCCTGGGTTCACACTGATTGTGATGCGGGAACCAGTGCGATTTCAGCGTTGGTTCCCGCATCGCATCTCTCCTGCTGGCAGTTCACACTGCCCTCTGCGAACAGCTGCGGGTGTCATTACAATGTTAATGGCACCCCCAGATCGGTTCACAGATCGCAGTGTGAACTGTGAACTCACACAGAAATCGCATCGCATAGGTGAGAACACCCATGCGATCCAATTTCAGTGTGAGGGGAAAATAAGTCCCTGCACTTTTTTTCCCTGCGAATCTAATGCGAGTTCAGCCAAACAACTGTATGGCTGAACTCACATCTCACTGACATCGCATGCGATTCACACCACAGTGCGGGTGCAAATCACATGCCATGTCTTAGATCGCAGTAGTCTGAACCTGGGCTCATCATACCCTACCTCCAGTAGGTAATCAGAGAAACCAAAAAAACAAATGCAGGGAAGTAAAGACTTAACCTATGTCCTCAAGTTCAATAAACAGTGAGATAGCAGCAGTCTGAGGGTAACCTGTCACAGTGGAAGAACGTTATCTCCTGCAATATATAAGGCTGAGCCTAGTGTGCAGTGAGCTGTTATCAGGAGTCAGTGAAACATTTACTTCCCCCCTCCCCCTCCCCCTCGTCCTGACCCTCGGAGTACTGTACCTTCTCTGTTTTCAGTGTGCACTGCTGGCTGTCACATGGAGATGGATGGAGGAAATGCAGCCAGTGTACATCCACATAGGAGCAGAAAGGAAACAATAAATAGTCCCTCCAGCTACAGTCTTCCTGACTTCACTAGAACAGAAAGTGAAAGTAAGATGGCTGCTGGGGGGAAAGCACCTCCCAAGTCCTACAGTGATTGCTAATGGTCAGACACACAGACAGGCAGAAGTCTGACCAATGAGAGTGCTGGGGCTATTAGCTCTGCGCCTCGAATCAACACAAAACCCTGCAAATGTAGCGTCTCGCCTGCAATCACGGGATTGCAGTGACATGAACGCTCCCATAGTTCACAGTGGCCAGCGCCCTAGCAGAGTAAACTTAAAGAACTTAAAAAAAAATAAAAAAATTTAAAGGGACCTTTTTTTTTTTTTTTCATTTTTTTTTTTTTGCAGCCTTGGGGGGGGTGGGGGGCGGCGCCCAGGCGCCCCCTATGGACGGGCCGCCACTGATAGAGATTGGAATAAATAAAAGGGACACAAGGGTGCCAACTTCATTGATATACAAAAAGTAGAAATTATATTGCATATAAACACAATCCAAAAGTTTAAACGATGCACCAATGAATCATCATAAACAGAACAATTTTGTATATAGTATAATAACCCAGGCTAATAATCCAAGATACTGCTGAAAACAAATTGAAATCAGCCAAATAGATTTGTAGCATACAACCCGACATGTTTCGGAAATTCGCATTGGTATACATTTTCCTTCATCAGGGAAAGTTTATAGTTGGGTGATTATTTTCTTATTTGTAACATAAATACATATGTGTAATAATATTTGCATAGGAATATAGAAAATGCATCAAAATATTATCTTTAACCTTTTTTTCATGCAATATGGAGTAGCGAGGCCAAAAGATACTTACATACATTCGATTCACTGAAAATTACAAAGATAAAAACAGCAGAGGAGAGATACCTGCTGGCTGCATGGGTACACACACACACAACATAGGTGGTCATTTGTGTATCCACAGGTCGATTGTCGGGGCGCATCCATAAAAGACGCCTGGTTTGAAGCACAGCGGCAAGGTTTGCACTGTGGAGGAAATCATGACATGGGGAAAATTAAGCCTTCTCTTGTCAGGGTGCATAAAGGTATAAAGGAATATAGTGGTAGAGGGAGGCAAAAACGTGTCCATCATTTGACTGTTGTAGCTATTATAATTAGCTTAGGTTGGAGTTGTGAATGGTGCTAACATCAGGTCGGCAGCTAGGAGACTGACAAACACCGACCAAACGTCCGCACTTACATACTCAATCTGCCCATCATAAGCCAATCAGAGTTCACCCATAGAGAGCCGTCTTTGTCCCGCCTAATCAGCTGTAAAGCAAACAGCTGACTGCAGAACTCAGAGCGTCTCTCTGACGCGGAGGTGCAGGGCGTAATAACGTCACGCATCGCCACGTCAGCGACGAGAGATGTTCCCCGCGTGTCAAGCAGGAATGGCCGCGGGGACACATGGGGGCTCCTCCCAATGCAGATGGTCAGGGCGGGGACAAAAGGCATTCCGTCGTCTACCCAGCTTGCACTGGTGGAGTTTACCCGCCGGGTGTCTGCGTGCAAACAAAACGACATGGTGACGGGGCTAAGAGCCACCTGGTGGATAAAAATAATAACAGCCAGCATGTTTACAAAGGCAACAAACACTAAATTAAAAAAATAAGTGAATAAACAGTGAATAGTACTAAACATCAAATGAACAAAAAAGGGGGGAGGGGGGACCATAATAACTAACAATACAGATTACATATGGACATGGTCATATTTCTCAAGAGAAACAAAAAGAGAAAACACATAAGAGCATAATACCAGTGTGTGAACATGACAAAGAGAACACATGTAGATATAAATAACCCTGACATGTTAAAATCATCATCATACACCCAAGTACACTGGAAAAGAATGTCATATTCAAAAGAAACATCGTGACGTCACCACATATCAAGGAGTGTTAATGTTAGAGAGTTTTCCTGGGGGCATTTAAAGCTCTGCCTCCATTTGGAGGCAGAGCCCCTAGAGGTTCAGTTCACAGACCCCAGAGGTGAATCCTGGGAGGAACGATCTAAAGATAAATGCCTGATTTAATCCAGGTGGCGAAGTTGCCTGAAGATTAAATATCTGCCTCAATTCACATTGAATGCCTCCTTTAGAATGAAAGTGTACACTATCGAATGCTAAAAAATATACCTTGGGGATTAACTCTGGGTGCACCAAGGCCATATGGCGGCCAATAGGTACATCTGGGTCTTACGAACCATGGAAATATGCTGGTATATTCTTTTCCAAAAGTCATTGATGGTCTTCCCGGTATAGTAACAGCCACATTCACATGTGAGTAAGTATACTACGCTGGGAGTTTTGCAATTGACATAGTGTTTAGGACAAAAATGATGTCCGTTTGGTAAATCTATGTTTTTGCGTCTGTCCATGTATTGACAATATGGACATCCCCCACAGGAGAAAGTACCTAACGTTTTGCAGGTGTTGCCCTAGTAGGATTTATGTTCACTGGTAACAACCCTATCTCCCACAGATTGAGCTCTCCTGTATGTGACAGCAGGTGTGCCGGAGACAAATGGGGACAGTGAAGAGTCAATTGTTAAACAAATTCTGAACAAGTACTGGCACTTTATTAAGTTGTTTATGTTGTGTTGAGTATGTAGTGATAATTCTCGTATCGTATAGTAAGTCACGACAAAACAGCTTGATGGTTTTTCTTTATGCCTTTTTTGAGGCATGTACTAGAATAACCGCTTTCGAGGAGTCTTTCCCTTAACATATCAGCTTCATTTTTGAAGGTAGTGTCGTCTGAACAGTTTTGGCAAACCCTAAGATATTGGCTATAGGGTTTAGACACAAGCAGAGGTTTTGGGTGAAAACTCCTCGCATGAAGCAACGAGTTCCCTGCTGTGGGTTTACAATATAGTTGACATGAAAGACTCCCATCTAGTTGTTTTTTGACAAGTACGTCCAGAAACGTAATTTCGGTTGTACTGTGTGACATTGTAAAGCTAAGATTAAACTCATTGTTGTTAATAGAAGCAAGAAATTCATATAGCGACTCATTGGTAAGCAGTGAATGTTCCCACTCCCCCAGGTACAGATTGGCGTACGATGGGGCACAAAATGTCCCCATCGCAACACCCTGTACCTGGAGGTAGTGGGAACCATCAAAGCAAAAAACGTTATGGTAAAGTATGAACTCAAGAGAGTTCAAAATAAAATTCTGTGTATGCAGGTTCACATTCACTAAATTGTGACAATACATGACATATTGTCGCAAGGCCCTTCACATGGGGAATAGTACATTACAATGATTCATCTATGGTGACTAATTGGACATCATCCTCGATGTGAAAATCCTGTAGGGTTTGAAAAAAGTGGATAGTGTCGCATAAGTAAGGACGACAAACAGGCAACAAAGGGTTTTAAATGGCTATCTACTACTCACACACAGCTGGATAGAATAGGTCTGCCTGGGGTTTTTATTTGTTGTTTGTGTAGTTTGGGCAAAGCGTAGAAGGTAGCCTCTCTAGGATGACTAGTTCTAATGAATTCCCACAATTGTTTGATTATGAAAATTTAGTTAAAATGCCATGTCCACCAATAGATAAAAATCCTTGGTGAATTTATCCAAAAGTGATCGCTGAATGGATCGATACCATTCAGAATTGCAAAGTATATTCATGCACATTTCAATGTACTGAACATTGTCCATGACCACGACATTGCCACCCTTGTCGGATGGTTTGATTACAATGGTTTGATATTAAAGTGGAGGTTCACCCTCAAAACAATTTCTGACATCACACGGAGCCGCGCCATCCTACCGACAGAATGCCGGTGTTTTTTTTTTTTCTCAGCACATACCTCTTAATCACGATTTTGACCTCACGGCAATCCCGCGGGAGTGGGCGTTCCCAAGCACTGCCTGTGATTGACAAGCTTCCGAATGGCGCATACTGCGCGTCACAGGTTTTGCCGAAAAAACCCGAACGTTGGTGCGGCTCTATACGGCGCCTGCGCACCGACGTTCGGGTTCTGTCGGCAACCTGTGACGCGCAGTATGCGCCGTTCGGAAGCCTGTCATTACCATTATATGACTCGCAGGGTTCCCGAATCGCACCAGTGTGAACCAAGCCTCAAAGCATACAGCCTACAAATGTCAACCTGACTGCTCGCACCAATGCTCGGTTCACTGCGGGTTCCCACATCGCACACAACTCGCACGGCAGTTCACACTGCCATATGCGAACTGCTTGGGAGTGTCATACAATGATAATGACACCCCCATTACAGCTCGCATATCGCACTGCGAACTGACACTTAGGACGTGAATCGGATTGCATAGGTGTGAACACCTATGCGATTCTGGTGTGGACCAAAAAAAGGGTCCTGTGCGTGTTTGGTCCAAATGAGATGCAATTTCAGCCATACAGTTTGTATGGCTGAAATCGCATCGCACAGACATCGCATGTGATCTGAACAGCAGTGCGGTGCGAATCACTTGCGATGTCGCACAGCAAACTAATGTGAACCAGCCCTAAGTCCATTCAGCCTTACTGGGTGTAAGTATAAAAAGTGAGAAATCAACCCCTCCCCCACATAACACATACTGGTAATATAGGAATTTTAGCATATGTGATCAGGTGACCTCAGACACACACACTTCAATATAACAATAATAAGAAGATATTCTGATGACTGTTCACTGAAGCATTTCATCATGACATTGAACTGTGTCTCACCTCATATTTTGAAAACATTTAGTCAAAACACAGGACAGACAGCAAATTCTAGGAGAGCTAGAATGGAGAGGAGAGGGGAGAGGAGAGGGGAGGGCATGTGAATTGTGCACTGTTTACAGAAACTGTGCATGTCTGCAGGCTAGTGCACGAGATATGTAAATAACCTGTCACTCAAAGCATGGGGGCGGAACGGACTTTACTTTTTATCTGGTCCGTTTTATTTCACTGAACAATAAAAAGAGGATTAACTCTGTGTGGCAAGACTCGGCACAGATGATAGGAAATCTAATGCCGCGTACACACGGTCGTTTTTTTGTGATGAAATAAAACGACGTTTTAAAAAACTTCATTTAAAATGATCGTGTGTGGGCTTTACATCCAAAAGGACCAAAAAGAAATTCGAACATGCTTCAATTTTTTGTGTCGTTTTTCAAAATGTCATTTTTTGTGTCATAAAAAATGATCGTGTGTGGGCTAAAACGACGTTTTTAAAACCTGTGCATGCTCAGAAGCAAGTTATGACGCGAGCTTGAATGGAACAGAGTGCCGTCGTACGTGTTGTACGTAACTACGCTTTGCTAGAGCATTTTGAAAAAACGATGGTGTGTAGGCAACGTCGTTTTTTAAAATGAAGTTTGAAAAACGTTGTTTTTTTTTTCATGAGAAAAAACAACGTTTTCTTACAAGAAAAAAAAACGACGTGTGTATTTGGAGGTGAAATCTCTTTTCCTCTAGACGTATAATGCCGCGTACACACCATCGTTTTCTGCGATGGAAAAAAACGTCATTTTCAAAAACGTCAATTTAATTGACCGTGTGTGGGCAAAAACGTCGTTTTATGTCTTCTAAAAAACGACAGAAAAAAATTGAAGCATGCTTCAATTTTATGTGTCGTTTTTGGCCGACGTCGTTTTCTGTGTTCTAAACATTGACCGTGTGTACGTAAAAACGTCGATTTAAGCCCGCGCATGCTCAGAAGCAAGTTAGGAGACGGCAGCGCTCATTCATGTAAAACGACTGTTCAGAATGGAATCAGCACATTCGTTAAGGTGTTTTTCAGCTTATAGACAAGAAAACGAAATTTAAAGCACAGTCACTGAAAATCACGAATCGTATCTCACCAAACTTTTACTAACACGCAGCAACACGATATCAGCAAAAGAGGCCGTCTTCCGCATGGAAACGACCCTTTATAGTGACGTCGTGCGTGATTGACGGAACTGCGCTGTGCTAGAGCGTTGTGAAAAAGCGATGGTGTGTATGCTACGTCGTTGTTCAAATTGAAGTTTGAAAAATGACGTTTTTTTAAAGCACATAAAGCGTCGCATTTTTCCATCGCAGAAAACGATGGTGTGTACGCGGCATAAAGATTACACATTTAAAGTGGATGTAAACCCAAAAATTATGGATGTAAACCCATTATTCTCTACATTGTGACATAAAAAAAAATAAAAAAATGTTTGGGTTTACATCCAGTTTAAATGTGTAATCTTTATACGTCTAGAGGAAAAGAGATTTCACCTCCAAATACGGAAAGGTTTTTTCACAGTTATGCCGCATACACACCATCACTTTATGTGATGAAAAAAAACGACACTTTCTGTGAAGTAAAAAATGACGTTTTTGAAACTTCAATTTTCAAAGACGAAGTTGCCTACACACCATCGTTTTCTCACAATGATCTTGCAAAGTGAGGTTACGTTCCACCACGTTTTTCCATTGAAGCTTGCTTCATAAGTAGCTTCTGGGCATGCGTGGATGAAAAAACGTCTTAGAAAACGACGTTTTTTGCTACACACGGTCAATTTCTGTGAAGTAAAAAGTGCACTTTTGAAAAACGACACATAAAATTGAAGCATGCTTCAATTTTTTTTGGTCGTTTTTTACAAGACATAAAACAACGTTTTCCCCCACACACAGTCAATTAAAGTGACGTTTTTAAAAACGTCATTTTTTTTCATCACATAAAGTGATGGTGTGTACGCGGCATTAGAGCTGTGAAAATGTGGAACAGACTCCCTCCAGACGTGGTTCTGGCCAGCTCAGTAGATTGCTTTAAGAAAGGCCTGGATTCTTTCCTAAATGTACAGAATATAACTGAGTACTAAGATTTGTAGGTAAAGCTGATCCAGGGTAAATCCGATTGCCTCTCGGGGGATCAGGAAAGATTTTTTTCCCCTGCTGTAGAAAATTGGATCATGCTCTGCTGGTGTTTTTTGCCTTCCTCTGGATCAACTGTGGGTATGGAGTTGGGTGTATGGGATTGTACTGTGTTTTTTATTTTGTTTGTTTATTTTTTTTTGTGGTTGAACTGGATGGACTTGTGTCTTTTTTCAACCTGACTAACTATGTAATCGAAGCTCCTTGCATTTTGTATCTCTTTATGTAGCTAGGCCATAACAAATCTTACATACTTGGTATCTCTATATTCAGGAGGAAACGCACAATGTGTTGAGCGGGTAATTCTAAGTATGCCCATGCTGTATGTTACAAATATCTTTTTAATTGGCAACTCTCTGTAAAAAATACATTTTAATTTGTTTCTTGATTGTCCAAAAACTCTTCAAAAGCCTCACCATTCCTCTGTAGACAGGTTATACCAGGGATCTTCAAACTATGGCCTCCAGCTGTTGCGGAACTACACGTCCCATGAGGCATTGTAAAACTCTGACATTCACAGACATGACTAGGCATGATGGGAATTGTAGTTCCTAAACAACTGGAGGGCCATAGTTTGAGGACCCCTGATTTATACATTGAAAGGTTTGCTTTTCAAAATGTGGTAATTTTTTTGACATTTCTCTTGTCGCCTGATTCTTCAGGACCTTTAAGAAATGTAATAGGTAGCCAGCCAATGAGAAGCATAATTTATTCCCCTTAAGAAGCCTTAACAACTTGCCGACCAGCCACCTTCATTATACTGCTGCCTGTCGGCTCGTTCCCACCGACCTTCGTAGCTGTACATCGGTCCCTTTAAGCGGGATAGTGGGTGTGCGTGTGCCCACTGCACAGCGGTGGTGCCGATGCTTTTAACCGGCTTGTGACGAGCGATCGTGGGCACGAGAGGAAGAACAGAGACGTGTGTGCGTAAACACACACATCCCTGTTCTGAGAGGAGAGGAGATGACAGATCGTGAGTTCCTACAAGCTGGGAACCACAATCTGTCATCTTCTATAGTGAGAACACAGTTAACCCCTTGATCGCCCCCTAGAGTTAACCCCTTTCCTGCCATAGTAATCAGTGCATTTTTATTGCACTAATCGCTGTATAAATGCCAATGGTCCCAGAAATGTGTTAAAAGTGTCCGATATGTCCGCCATAATGTTGCAGTACCGATAAAAATTGCAGATCGCTGCCATTACTAAATAAATAATAAAAATGCCATAAATCTATTCCCTATTTTGTAGACGCTATGGCCCAGATTCACAAAGGAGATACTCCGTTGTATCTCAGATACTCCGTCGTATCTCAGATACTCCGTCGTATCTCAGATACTCCGTCGTATCTCTCAGAGTATCTATGCGACTGATTCATAGAATCAGTTACGCATAGATAGCCCTAAGATCCGACAGGTGTAATTGTTTTACACTGTCGGATCTTAGGATGCAGTACTGCGGCCGCCGCTGGGGGGAGTTTGCGTCGTAAACCAGCGTCGGGTATGCAAATTAGGAGTTACGGCGATCCACAGCGGTTTTTCGCTTTCGCTACGTCGCTGCTAGTCTAGTTTCCCGTCGCAAATTTAGTCGTCGTTTTGGGTGCCCTAACTTTACACAGCACACGTATGTGCTGTATAAAGTATGGCCGTCGTTCCCGCGTCGAAATTTAAAAATTCACGTCGTTTGCGTAAGACGTCCGGGAATACGGAAGTACGCTACGCACGTCGCCGTTCGAAAAAATGACGTCAGTTCGCGCAAAGCACGGCGGGAATTTCAGAACAGAGCATGCGCAGTAGGTCTGGCGCGGGAGCGCGCCTAATTTAAATTGTACCCGCCCATTCGATTTGGACCACCTTGCGCCGGACATATTTACGATACACCGCCGCAAGTTTCCAGGTAAGTGCTTTGTGGATCGGGCACTAAAACTGAAAACTTGCGGCGGTGTAACGTAAACGGCTTACGTTACACGGGCGCAATTGTACCTGAATCTGGCTCTATAACTTTTGCGCAAACCAATCAATATACACTTTTTTTTATTTTTTATTACCAAAAATATGTAGAAGAATACATATCAGCCAAAAAACAAATGGGGCTATTTATTAAGGCAAAAAGTACAAAATATTGTGTTTTTTTTTTCAAAATTGTCTCTTTTTTCCATTTTATAGTGCAAAAAATGTAAATCGCAGAGGTGATCAAATGCCACCAAAAGAAAGCTCTATTTGTGGTAAAAAAAAGGATGTCAATTTTATTTGGGTACAACATTGCAGGACCACGCAAAAAATGCTCTGGTCATTGAGCAACCATTTCTTCTGGGGCTGAAGTGGTTAAAGTGCTCCTTGTATTTGGAGCCCCTCTATGAATCTAGGTATCAAAAAAATCACATACTTATGGTATTTACATACAGGAGAAGAAGAAGAATGTGTTTTGAGGTGTAATTGTATGTCTACCAATGCTGTATGAGACGTAACATGTTAAAGTGAGAACTGAGATTCAATAGCACTAAAATAAAGTTTTACCTGTTCCAAAAAGTATTTTGGGTACAGTGTTGTATGACCAAGTGACTGTCAATGCTAATTTTTTTAATTGCCTGGATAGTAAAGGGGTTTAACATGCCGTGTATTCAAGCGATTAATATTATGCTGTTTTTCCCACAAAAAAAAAAAAATATTTTGTCATTATAGATTTGCCTCCATCTACTTAAGGAAGTATACCTAGTTTTCTAAGAACCATGTTAAGTTACTTCCATTCCACCCAGCATTCTTGGCATTGAAAATGGCCTTTAAAATATTGTACAATACAGATGTATTCTGGAAATACTTACTTTAATAACTTATGCATTATGCAAGGTGGTAGTACCTGGAGTAATTAGACTGGCGGTAGCAGAAATGTTTGTAAAATACATGTTTCGTCACAAATATTTTATTGAACAAAAAAAGTTTTATATATGTATTACAATTGTGATTTTAATATTTTATTGTATGCTGGTAACACTTAAAACTGTGTTCCAGCCATTATTTTTAAAGTCAGCAGCTACAAACACTGTAGCTACTGACTTTTAATAAGGACACTTACCCAGGGCGCCCGCGATGTCAGCCCCCGGAGGCCGATTCGTCCATTGTATCGTGTGCCGGCGCCGCCATCCTCACTAAGGGAAACAGGCAGTGGAGTCTTGCGGCTACACTGTCTGTTTCCTACTGCGCATGCACAAGTCGTGCGCTTTGTGAATGGCCTGCTGTCTTCTGGAACACACACACAGGTCCCAGAAGACAGTGTCACCACATTTCCCAGAAGACAACGCGAGGAGGAGAAGAATGAAGACTACCGCTGAATAGGAAGTTGCAGATTAGGACAATCTGCCTAGCAACTGCCATTTCTGGTAAGTATTTTTTTTTTTCAAATATTGTTTAATGTATTTTAAGGAGCGTTTTTAGGGTGGACTTCCACTTTAAGTCCAACCTTTAGTTCTTGGAATATTCATTCAGGAGGAATACAAAAGGTAGCTGAGTCAAAGTAATGTGATTATCTGTGCAGAAAAACAGCCCCTCTAATGACAAAGGCAAACCTACTGACACAGATTCACTTTTTGTATTACTGTGAAGCTGGGGCAAAATTTGTGATAACAGAAAAGGCCTTGCTATGACATGGTACTGGCAATAAAGAGAGAATACTTCAGAGAATTTTCAGGTGTGCAGGTAAAACAGTCTAATTGCCTCACTTGTGTAGCCAGCCACATAATGTAGGATGACAACACTTTTAGCCAGATTCAGGAAGAGTTACGCCCGCGTATCAGTAGATACACCCACTCAGAATCTGCGCCGTCGTATATTTAAGTGTATTCTCAAATTGAGATACACTTAAATCTAGCTAAGATACGACCGCTGGTGCCGTCGTATCTTAGCTGTCTATTTACGCCGGCCGCTAGGGGCGTGTACGCTGATTTACGCCTAGAATGCGTAAATCAGCGAGATACGCCTATTCACGAACGTACGCTTGCCCGTCGCAGTAAAGATACGCCGTTTACGTAAGGCGTTTTCAGGCCTAAAGTTATTCCACCAAAAAGATGGCGCAGCCAATGTTAAATTTTTTAATTTATGTGTCGTTTGCGTAAGTCGTCCGTGAATGGGGCTGGGCGTAATTTACATTCACGTCGAAACCAATAAGTCTTTGCGGCGTAATTTGGAGCATGCGCACTGGGATATGTCCACGGATGGCGCATGCGCCGTTCGTTCAAAACGTCAATCACGTCGGGTCACGATTCATTAGCATAAAACACTCCCACCTCTTTACAATTTGAATTAGGCACGCTTAGGCCGGCACATTTACGCTACGCCGCCGTAACTTAGGACGCAAGTGCTTTGTGAATACAGCACTTGCCTCTCTAACTTACGGCGGCGCAGCGTATATGAGATACGCTACGCCTGCCTAACGTTAGGCTCATCTACGTGAATCCAGCTATCTATCTTCCAGTTACGCTCCCATGTTAATACTCTGGAACATAAGCTTTTGATAAAGACTACAAGTGGCTGTTTCAATGCACACTATATAGCCTTAAAGTGGCTGCAAAGAAGCTGAAGTTATCGGCAACACTGAGATACAACAAAAGATAAAAACTTTAAACATTATTTTATTTAAAAAAGTAATTGTTTATGATACACAGTGCATTAGAAAACGAAATGTGATCCAGTTAAGGGTTACATTTACTTCAAGGACGATAATTCTTACCTAAATCAAATGATAAAATGTATACATACCAATCCTTCTAGCCTATTTAAATGCGTGTTCTCAATGAAATTAACAGAGACATATCAGCATAGTACATATTGCAATTTTATGGAAGAAAAAGGCGACAGTAAACATATTTGTTTTTCTTTACTATTTATTACTTGGTGCGCGTATTCCCATAAATACACCTAGCTCATAGCGATGTCTCAGCTGACAGATTCTCAGACCAGCCTGTGACTGTCGTCTGGAATTCCTGCCGAGATCCTGTCTGAAGAAATGTGTTAATATTGTCATGCTTCGCATAACAGAAGATAGCACTTGGCAACAGAACAGAATGAGATAGGCTGACCTGATGATACAAAGTGAATCAACCAAGAAAATTTAAACCACATCTGACTGAAAAATACGGTAGCGAGATCTTTCCTCTGACCCCAGGCCGCTGCACATTCACTTACCCATGCATTAAAATACACTCTTAGAAGTTTATTTACGAGTATTTGGTTAAGAGTTTTTCTTGGTTGACAACAAAGTGATTGTTTTTCTTTCACTTTTTGTTTATATTGAAAGGACTTTCCAATGTTATTTTATGTACCTTCTTAACAGGACCTGAACTGTGGCAGCTGTGCCCAAAAAAGGCAAGCAAGAGGCAAATGACCAGTTGTCTGTATTGCCTGTAGGCTCCCTGAAATTCATCTTTTAATTTATTATTGTCTTACTGAAATTAATTGTGACCCCATGTGAATTCATGGCCGAACGAACGGCGCATGTGCGCGCATGCTCAGAATCACGTCTAAAATACTCCCTACGATACGACGACTCAATGCGTACGACGTGAACCTAACTTACGCCCAGCCCCATTCACGTACGACTTACGTAAACAACGTAAAATCCGACAGCACTTCCGACGTCCATACCCAAAACGACTTAGACCAGCTTTTTGGTGGTTTAACTTTACGCCGGAAAAACGCCTTACGTAAACGACGTAGATTACAGCGACAGGCGCAAGTACGTTCGTGAATCGGCGTATCTAGCTCATTTACATATTCAACGTGTAAATCAACGGAAGCGCCCCTTGCGGCCAGCGTAAATATGCACCCAAGATACGACGGCGTAGGAGACTTACGTCGATCGTATCTTGGCCGAATTCAGGCGTATCTGATTTCCAGAATACGCTTAAAGATACGACGGCGCACATTCGGATTTACGATGGCGTATCTACTGATACGTTGGCGTAAGTCTCTCTTAATCTGCCTAACCGTATTCACAGAGACAGAAGACATGGGGGCAGGCTTTACAGTGAGTGATGACCAATCAGAGGCTATCGCAGCAATTGGATGACCCAGAATCGGAGGTTCCAGGTTCTGATCATTAGAACAAGGCCTGGGGCTCTCGGTGAGACCCTGGTCTTTGTTCTGGGAGGGCACAATGCAGTGCTCTCCCAGCACAAACGGAGATACGCAAATATGCGCCCCCCTGGAAAAAAGCCCAGTTCAGTGACGCCCCATATTTGCATGTGGTTTGCATGAATTGGATACCGTACCTACTGTATAAGTACCTTATTCCTGCAGTGCTGTTGTGTGGTCACAAGACCTTTCCCTGTTCTTTAACATCTGCAGGAAAATATATTTTTTAAGGGGCTTCTATTACTCTATTGTTATATTCTCTCTACAGTGTGAGTCTGTGTCTGGCCAGCCCTGATCGGTGTTGTGCCAGTCACATGACTAGAATTTGTATTTTTTAAGTGGAATTCAAATTGGATTATAAATATCAAATAACTGTTTTACAGCTTCGAATAATTCCTTATTAAACATCAAATGTGTATTTTCTGTGCAGTAATCTTGTGTAGGCGGAGTCAACGATAATTGACACTAGCTTTTATTTTGTTTAGACAGCATCTGCATCCAAAGCTCTTTTTTACTTTACAGGTACAAATAATTACGTTAGATATATTTAATACTGATTTATATTAAAACTAAGCTTTTCAGTGAGCCTCCTAAAAAAAAATAATCAGCATACTATATATCGCCTTCATAGAGGCAGATCCACAGAGATCTGCACCGGCGCAGCGTATGGGAGATACGCTACGCCGCTGTAACCTATCTCTCGCGGCGTAAGGGCGCCTAATTCAAATCGGCGAGTAGGGGGCGTGTTTCATTTAAATGAAGCGCGTCCCCGCGCTGAATGAACTGCGCATGCGCCATCCCTAAATTTCCCGCCATGCATTGCGCTAAGTGACGTCACAAGGATGTCATATTTTTTAACATAGACGTGAATTACGTCCATCCCGATTCACGGACGACTTACGCAAAATAAACGCGGGAACGATGGCCATACTTAACATGGCAAGTCTAACTATACGCCGCAAAACACCAGATTTAACTATACGCCGGAAAAAGCCGAATAGAGACGACGCAAGAGAATGCGACGGCCGCGCGTACGTTCGTGGATCGTCGGAAATAGCTAATTTGCATACTCGACGCAGAAAACAACGAGAATTCCACCCAGCAGACGCCAAAGTATTGCATCTAAGATCCTAAGGCGTACGAAGCCATACGCCTGTCGGATCTAACCCAGATGCCGTCGTATCTTGGTTTGAGGATTCAAACCAAAGATACGACGCGGGAAATTTGAAAGTACACCGGCGTATCAGTAGATACGCCGGCGTACTCACTCTGTGGATCTGCCCCATAGCAATAGGAGAACATGAATGAGGTGGAAGGGAGCAGAATGTCATTTTCCACGTTTATATGCCCACATGTGTGACTCTATAGTCATGCGGGCTGCACAGATAAAAAACAAATAGGGAATTAAGGGCCATATACACAAAGGAGATACGACGGAGTATCTCAGATACTCCGTCGTATCTTTCAGAGTATCTATGCAACTGATTCATAGAATCAGTTACGCATAGATAGCCAGAAGATCCGACAGGTGTAATGGACTTACACTGTCGGATCTTAGGATGCAATACCGCGGCCGCCGCTGGGGGGAGTTTGCGTCGTAAACCAGCGTCGGGTATGCAAATTAGGAGTTACGGCGATCCACAAAGATTTTTCCCGTCGTTACGTCGTCGCAAGTGTTAGATTTCCGTCGCAAAGATAGGGCACCTTTAATATGGTGGAAAAATACTCCACCATGTTAAAGTATGCCTGTCTTTCCGCTTTTGAATTATTTTGAATTTTTTTATTTTTCCCGGCGTAAGTGCTTTGTTGACGTCGCGATTCTCAAAACGTCGGTGCGTCGTAATTTCGCGCAAAGCACGTCGGGAAATTTGCGACGGGAGCATACTCAGTACGTCCGGCGCGGGAGCGCGCCTAATTTAAATGGTACCCGCCCCATTTGAATTGGACCGCCTTGCGCCGGACGTGTTTACGATACACCGCTGCAAATTTCCAGGTAAGTGCTTTGTGGATCGGGCACTTAGACTGAAAACTTGCGGCGGTGTAACATAAACGGTTTACGTTACGCTGCGCTGTGGGTATGTGAATCTGGCCCTTAGAGCTTAGAAGGGAACTGAAATTGAGCATGATCAATAAAGGACACCAGTTGATCTATATAATCTCAGCCTGCAGTGGAGACACGCAGAATGTGTGAGGGACAGCTAAAGGCAAGATCAACCAGGTAAATACTGTATTTCACTATACACAAAACAAATGCTTTAGTGGCTTAGACAGTGTACACAGTGTTTTATAGCATGTAATGAGAGTTTTTCCTTGTCAAAGTATCTTTATTGAGTTGATAAAGAATTGTACAAGCATAGTGAAGAGAACAAGTTAAAAGGAGAAGAAACTCTTTAACAAACAAACATAGTCATTGTACATTGCAAAAGTCACTTATTTCAGTCATCCTAACAATGTATACAGTAGCAATAGTGGCTGAATAACTGGCTACCTAGGTTCACTTTGCATTACTTCTTTTAGCCATTGTACGCTAAACTGGGCCTAGGGCCATGTCCCAATGTACAGTCTTTTGGTGCAATCGTTGGGAGTTTCAACGATATTCAACATTGTAATAGTAGTTGCGAAAACAACATTGTTAAGCTAAGAACATGTTTCTGAAGAGGGGGGGGGGAGAAGGGAGGCAGAGAAGAGAGGGGTTGAGGAAGAGGGGGTCTGCAGGAGCAATCTGAGTTCTGAAGTCATTGCAGTAGGTTGTTAAATTGGCTGGGCTACCATGGCTGTAAAACATCGTTATTCATTGCATTAAGAATTACATATGTGAACCAAGGCTTCCATATTTTCTCGAATATGGTGATCGTATCCATATCGATTGCCATCATTTTGGCGTGAGACGTTGCGTTGTTCATTATATTTGTCACTTCATTTAGTGATAAATTTGGTGACTTCCAAGCCTTTGCGAGTGTCTGTTTCGCGGCTGTAAGAAGCTGCAGAATTAGTTTAAATTGCATATTCGACACATTGTCAGGTTTTAGGTTTAGTAGCGCCATTTTGGGATCTAGGGGAATTGTCTTTTCGAAGAGGGCGCTGATAATATGGAAAATTTCTGACCAAAATGATAGTGCTTTTGGACACGACCACCAAATGTGAAAATATGTCCCAGGTGATGAGCATCCCCTGAAACAGTGGTCCGGGTAATTTTGCACATATTTCGCAATCCTGACTGGCACTAAGTACCATCGAGTGAGAACCTTGTAGTTTGTTTCAACCGCTATTTCATTCAGGGATGCTGATTTAGTGTTATTCCAAATTTGTTTCCATTCGGATGCGTTTAGCTCTAGATCTAAGTCCTTTTCCCATTTACACACATAAGGTAGTTTCTCAGAAATGGAACTGGTCAGTAACTGGGAGTAAATAGTTGAAATAATTCCCTTAGTATGGGGGTCGTTTCTACAGAGATTTTCGAAAGTGGATAACCGTGTCGGCGTCGGGGAAGAGTCTAGAAATGACTTGAAGAAATTATTTATTTGTAGATATCTAAATATCTCAGCTTGTGGAATGCCATATTTTACACGAATAGTGGGAAAGGACATGAAAGAGGAAGAGTCTGTCAGCTTGTATAAACATGTACAATATTTTTTTACCCATTCATTAAAGGTGTTGGGATATATCAATGCCGGGTAGAACGCCGGGTTCTTGTAGAATGAAAGAAGAGGAGTGTGAGGGGATTGCAGGTAACTTTTGACCTTCATTCGTTCCCAAAAGGATACTGAGTGTTTTGTGATAGGGTTATGTATATGTTTACGCGCTTTGGGAGAAATCCATAATATGTTAGAGATTAAAATAGGATCACATTCTACTGCCTCAATCGATACCCAGAGAGGAGGTTCGCGTTTAGCGTGATATTTCACTAGGTTAGCTAATTGTGCTGCCCTATAGTAACTCGCAAAGTTGGGTACCCCCAATCCACCGTTAACCTTGGAAAGATGCAGGATTTGAGGTTTTATTCTTGGTCTGGTGGGTCCCCAAACAAAGGTAGATACTCTTTTTTGTACGATTCTTAAGAAATGTGGTGGAACAGGGACGGGAAGAACTCTGAAGAGGTAAAGGAGTTTCGGTAATATTGTCATTTTTACCGCGCTGATTCTTCCGAACCAAGACAGAGGTAAATGGGCCCATGAGCTTAGAAGATTTGATATCTGTTTTAAGAGACTAGGGTAGTTGGAGAAAAATATCTCAGATGGTGTCGCTGTTAGGCGTATTTCTAGATAAGGGATACTTTTGTCAGGCCATTCGAAGGGTAGACCAGTTTTGGCTGCGCTTAATTCTAGGGCTGAAAGTGATATGTTTAGAGCGAGACATTTTTTGGGGTTAATGGATAGACCTGAAAAGGATGCAAAATGGTTTAGAACTGACATTAGGTTAGGGCCTGATACTTGTGGAGATGCAAGAAAAATGAGGATGTCGTCGGCGAACAAGCATAACTTATGCTTATGGCCACCTACTTCTATACCAAGGATCATTGGGTCTGACCTGACTTTTTGTGCCAGTGGCTCTATAAGGAGGGCAAATAATAAAGGGGAAAGCGGACATCCTTGTCTCGTGCCTCTATTAATGGAGAATGTGTCTGACTTGTATCCTGCATATTTTACATATGCTTTTGGGCTATTATATAATTCCAAGATCCATTTCGTAAAGTTGGGGCCAAAGCCCCATTTTTGTAGCGCATAGTTCAGATATGACCAGGATACAGAGTCGAATGCCTGCTTTATATCTAGAGAGAGAAAGCACGCTGGGATTCCTCTTTTCGTTGCTATATGTGCCAAAAGATTTGTCCTTCTTATGTTGTCACCTGCCTGTCGGTTAGGCATGAAACCTACTTGGTCACGGTGGATCAGTGTTCCAGTTATCATGTTTAGGCGATTCGCCAGAATTTTACCTAGGAGTTTAATGTCCGTATTTATCATTGAAATGGGGCGGAAGTTTTCACTGAGGGTATTATCCGCGTGCAGTTTAGGGATCACGCAGATGGTGGCTAGGAGTGATTCCTGTCTAAAGGTTTTTTGGTTAAGTAGATTATTAAAAGCTTCTGCTAGTCTTGGGGAAATAAGTTCGTTGAAAGTCTTATAGTATCGGGCTGTGAATCCGATTGGAACGAGCCTTTTGTTTAATTTGAGATCCTTGATCGCAACGGTTACATCTTCTAAAGAGATAGGTTTATCCAAGTGCTCTTTTTGGGATTCAGTCATTTGGGGTAAATGGATTTGCGCGAAAAAGGAGTCTGCGGCTATTTCATTAAAAATATTTGTTTCTGAATAAAGCTTTTTCAGGTGAGCGCTGAATTTCTGCACTATTTTTAAGGGGGTTGCAAGAAATAGTGTTATTTGATAGTTTCAATTTTATAGGAGAGTATGACTTATTGATGGAATTAAGCGTCCTAGCTAGATATGCGCCAGTTTTGTTAGCATTTTTATAAAAAGTATGTTTGGACCTATTTAAAGATTTGTTTGCCGACTCTGTAAGAAATAAATCGTACTCCAGACGCGCTTTGTCCAGGCGGATTTTGGCGTTGGGGGAGTGATCGTTTTGGAAAGCTAAGTATGCTAGATTGAATTCAGTTTCCAGTCTCATTGCCATCTGTTTTCGATCTTTTTTAAGGATCCCTAATTGTCTTTAAAATATGTCCCTCTCAGTACAGGTTTATGTGCCTCCCAGAGTGTGAGAGCAGATATTTCTGGGGTCATGTTAAATTCCAGGTAGTCTTTCAAAGATTGTTCAATTTCTGAGCAATACGAGGGATGCCTGAGTAGTATATCAGGCATATACCAAGTGGGATCTTGTTTTTTGGGGATAGTTGACGCTATTGTAATAGAAACAGCGTTATGATCTGACCAAGGAATGGGCATTATAACAGAATTAAGAACTTCTGGCAACATTCCGATTGTAAGAAATATATGGTCTATTCGGCTAAGTGACTGATGCGGGTTGGAGAAGTAGTGTAGTTAACGCTTTGTATGGTTCATTTCTCTCCAGGAGTCTACTAGGTTATATTTAGAAAGGAGATTGGATAGTGTCCATTTTGGGTGATGTTTCGGTTGAATGTAGGGAGATCTGTCTAGGAACGGGAGAATTACTTGATTTGAATCACCGCATATCAAAAGAGAACCTATTTAATGCGTGTTGACGGTTTGAAATAGGTGTGACAGAAACGGCATATGGTTAAGGTTAGGGGCATAGTAGGATACTACGGTAACTGCAGAGTCTAGGATGTATCCTGTTAAGATCAGGTATCGACCTTCAGGGTCCCTGAGTTCAGGTTTCAGGGTGAATGGGGTTGATCGATGGAAAGCAATCAGGACTCCTCTTTTTTTAGCTGAGGCAGACGCTGTGTATACTTGTGGGTAAGCGGGGTTGAAGTGTTTAGGGGTTGAATCTGGGGTAAAGTGTGTCTCTTGTAGACAGACTATGTGGGCTTTTTTGGATTGAAAGAACCTAAAAGCTTTCGTACGCTTTTGTGGTACATTCAAGCCTTGTACATTGAGTGATATCATGTTCAAAGGTGCCATGGTAGCCAAACCAATAATCTCATCTTACCTTGCTTCTTTGAATGAAGATTGCTCCATGCAGACGGGATGAGGAAAGGGGAGGGAAAGGAACCAAAATTGGAAATCTGAAAAGAAGAATGAGAAAGACAATACGTTAATGTACAATCATACAATATATAACATGTTGAGTATTCAAAGTATACATGTGATGAGGGAAGAAGTCCCCCACCAAGAGAAAAAGGGCCCGCGTCAAATCCCCACATATTAGAATGGGGATCCGAGGTGGACCTAATGGGACGCGTGTTTTCCCATGAGTCGGAGCACCACATTCTGAAGTGTAAAGATGCACCTTTCCGGATGCAAAATGTTTCCAAGTTTAATAATTTACTCGTGAGACGAGTGGGATCGTTTAACTGCATTGCTGGGAGATCACATTTAAAGGGGAAGGAGAGGAGGGATGTGAATTACCAGCTGGGATGTTGGAACGTTAGGAATGTCATAGGTCTATGCCATTTAATGGGTATAGCTAATTACAAGGTGAAGAAGTGTATTGGATGTCACTTCATGGTAATAATAGCAAAAGGTTAGAGAATGGCCTTACGCGGAGGGTCAGATGGTGTTAATGGGATAGGGTCCGCTTATTTTCGTAAGTAATCTTCAATGGTATAAATTGCGGGACCGTGTGGGATATGAAATCTGACCAGGAGATAGAGCGAAAGGGCCGCATCCCTATGGGGTCCAAATTTTGCGACATGTGGGATAACAGTTCTGTAGCAATAAACAAGTATTGCTACCTTCCATAGCAAAAAGAACAGGGAAATACTTCATGGAACTAGGACAAGACACACTAGCTGTCAATGTCCATTTTCACGACCTGAAAAGGAAGAAAAGATGGTTAGAGGTGAGAGAAGTTCAGTACATTCATTCTTCTTGGTCCTGAGGCTGTGGTGCATATCTGCCCCGCTTGTGTAATTGTTGAATGCCTCCATTCTGCTCATGCTGTGTGGAGTTGTTATGAGAGGAGGTGGAAGCAGCTCTTCTGCGTGAGTTGGATGCAGAAGAGGGATTTTCAATCAGCTTAAAGTCCATAAGGGCCTGATGTAGTTGATCCGGCGATCTGCAGACTATTTTCGTTCCCTGATATGTGAAGCGGAGGACGAAGGGGAACCCCCATTGATATTTTATGTTGCGTTGTTGCAGTTCAATTAGAAGAGGTTTCATAGCTCTCCTCTTGGCGATGGTTAACTGCGAGATGTCTGCAAATATTTGATAGTTGTGACTCTGGAATGACAGATTGCTCTTTTCCCTTGCTGCCTCCATTACTTGTTCCTTGGTTCTATAAAAATGAAATTTGGCTATTATGTCCCTGGGGGGACCATCTGCCTTTTTAGGGGTGAGTGCTCTGTGTACTCTGTCCATTTCCAAACGCTCCACTGCAGTACCTGGAAGCAATTCCTGGCATAGCGCCAGGATGGTGGACTGAAGGTCAACTACAGACTCTGGGATGCCTCTGAATCTAAGATTAGACCTCCTGGCACGGTTTTCGTAATCTTCCAGTCTGTTCTGTAATGTTAGATTTTCTTCCTTGAGCAAGTCTATCTCAGTTAGGCACTCTTGAGTATATACCTCCATTTCCTCCGTTTTAGCTTCCAGGACCTCTGTGCGGTTTCCCAGCTCCCTAATTTCTCTAGTGAGATTTGTGGTAATCTGGTCAGAGGTCTGTTTCAATGCTTTATGGAGCATTTTTTCAAACTGTTTAAGAAGTCTTGAGGGGACAGTGTCATCTTGACTAGCGGCTTTTGTTGCATTGCTAGTGTCCTCTTCCTCATTGTCTGAGGTAAAATTATTCGGGGTAGCCATGGGTATCAAAGTTTTAGCTGTGTGCTTCTTTCCCTTCTCTGAGGGGAGCCGCTCTGAGGTGAATGGTGCCTTCTTAGCAGTGCATTTGCTCTGCTGCGCTCCGCTGAGGGGATTCGGTTTGGCTCTATTTCTTGAGCCTCCCAGCACCATATTGCCCAGAAAATGTTCCTCTCACCTTCTTGCAGCTCTGACCCGACTTTTTATCCAGCAATGCCGGCTTGGGAATAGTTTATCTGCGGTTTCTCTCTCTCTCATGAAGCGGAGCTCTAGTCAGGCATGTCAGTCCCGCTAGAGCCCGCCCACCGTAATGAGAGTTTTTCATAGTCTGGGTTTAACGACACTTTAATTGAACAAGCTAAAGTTAGGAGCTGATTGGCTATTATGCCCAGCTACACCAGATTTTGCACTCTGCAGTTACTAAAGGAAAATAGGCTGCTCACTTTGCAAGGGAAGCTGCACTTTGCGAGGGATTTAACCTCAGAGCTTAGGTAATGTATTGAAATTTTACTTTGCAAAGAATACCCAATGATGTGCAAGGAAATAATAATAAAAAATAATTATAATTTTGTTGGAATATGATTGGATGACGGAAGCCAACAGTGCTTTACCTCATTCACTAGGCTTTTGGGAAAATTACCTTAGAAAGTGTAACTTCCCTTTAATAAAGTGATTGGAAACTCCCAGGTGAGCAGAGGACTATGATGTGGCAGGAGGAGAACTTTTTGCTGTAATGAAGTTTTCCTGGAGTTGTCAAATTTTCTTACAAGTTCTACACACATTGCAAGTAAATAAAACATTATAAAAAAGGTAAAATGCTACAAGTAAACATATGAAATACTTGAGCTTTGTGAGCTTTTACCTGCAACTTTCTTAGTTGTTGACATGTTCTCTTTAGTATTGTATTGTATACCCCTTGGTATCTTTGTGTAATAATCAGGGCTTTTTTCTCATAGAATAGGTGATGAAACTCACCCTCCCCAACCAACTCCCTACCCCAACCACACCCACAAATCCACTCCAACCACTCCCACAACCCTGCCCCCAGCCACACCTTCCTCAGGGGTTAAAATAAACATGCCAAATAATGGGTGTGATCGAGACTCAGAACTTCATATTGCAGAAGGTGAAAGGTTCAGGAATGTGAAACACACAGAGTAATAGACTTTAGTTCTGAGGAGTGCATATCATACATGGTGCAGTAGCCATAAACCTGTGCAGTACTCAACATTAACCACTTTACCTCCAGAATATTTACCTCCTTCGTGAACAGGCAATTTTTTGCGATGGGGTACTGCAAATAAAATGTATGTTTTCCCCCACAAATAGAGCTTTCTTTTGGTGGTACTTTCTGCTATAAAACATATAAAAAAAAAAAAAACAATAATTAAGGTCAAGATCGTCATCCTATATGTACCGAAGCATTAGCTGGTGACTGCTGACATTGAATCAACTGTACCCACCGATCAGCTCCTACTGTGTATAATCTTGGCTGGAGCGGGCCACTGGCTGTGCACACATGCCACAGACCCGGAAGTGTAGGATCTACACTACACTACTAGGTACATGATCCTGCGCTGGAAAGCCACCTTGCCGCCGTACATGTAAGTTATATGGTCCGCTAGCGATTAAAAGGTACATATGTACCACACAGCATAGCATAGAGACTATAATCAGGAGTATGTATTGTACACTGTATATACATAATCTGAGGCGTATGATAAACACCCCTAACCACTATCTCTGTATACTGTGCTTTACATTATATAATCGTGACCCCTGCTTTCTTTATACTAGGCTGTATTTTACATACTTCTGACCACTGCAGTCTGTCAGTTGTGCTGTATCCTACATACTCCTGACTGCTGAACTCTGTATGATGTATTTTGCATGTTCCTGACTGCTGTAATCCCACACAAACAGAGTGGCCGAATTATGTAACATTTAGCCCTGTGTACAGAGTGCAGTGGTTAGGAATATGTAACATAGAGCCCAGCACACAAAGTACAGTGTAATTTGCAGTCGAGCATACCGAGTGCAGGGCTTAAGAGTATGTAAGGTAAAGCCCATTGTACAGTGTGCAGAATTCAGGAGTATTGTCATGGGCAATTAATATGTAACATATGACTGCAAGAGGTATGTAACGTATAACATGGCATACAGGGTAAAAAGACATGCCTGCTTTTATCCTACCTTCAGTGAGTGCATTACTACTGAATTTAATGTTTTACTGATATTGCTACACTTAGATTGGAGCTGCTTGTCTGTTTCTATAGCAGTTATGACTAGGTAATGTAAAGCTATATTACTAAATCCTCACTGTTGCACCCTGCATGCAGTGCCATACATTACATACTCTTGGTTACTGAACACTGTATACTTTGCTGCCCCCCAACAAAGTTCCCTTGTTCTCTCCAAACAAAAATCCCACATCCCTCAAAATCCTCCTTCAAAGTAACCATCAATTACTCACCTCTGCACACCTCTTTGCATACCTCTGCACCCCATCCTCAGCTTAACTCTGCACCCAACATCCACAGCTCACCTATACACCTCCCCATGCACCTCTTCTGCCCAACTCAACTCTGTACCCCTGCCCAGAGTTCAACTCTGCACTTTTTCACAAAATAGAGAACATGGAGTGACCCCATTAGACCCAAACGAAATGTGTCATAAACATGCCTCCATCACCATATATTTGTAGAAAGAAAAATAAATGGGTTTTGAGACTTTAAATGAGGCATGTGTATGTACATGTCGTGATTCCTGTTGGGAGCACCATGTTACCATAAGGATGTCAGTTTAAATTCATAACTCCAATCAATTAAATGCGATTGATGAGAACAATACACAATATGATATGTGATGTATCATACAAATAATATATAATACATTATTTTAGAAGAAAGAGACATAATAAGTAGTAATAATCATAGTCATGTTGACATATTTAATGTTAATAATTAATAAACATGATTGATACAGGTAAAAGCAATTCATGAATTAATTAGATACACATACAGGTCCAATAAATATAATAGTCATAATAGTCATGATATAATTGGCAGAATTCATGATTTTATGACGAGCTTGGCTTGGCATCCTTGAATCAAAACTCAGTGCGTTTCATGGCATTAACAGCCAATCATCAGGAGTAGGATGCATAGACTTTAGATAAAAAGTAAGATGGATAAATGAATAAATAAAGTCTTGAAGGGTGTACCATATACTCTACAAGAGGGAACTGAGAACTTATACATTACCTATAGTGTAACCCATGTATATAATTAACCCAGCAGTTGCCCAAGATGGATTGGGACAGTGGCTCTGAAAGAGCTGTCTCGTCCGGGGTTGAAGCGGGGGCAAACCCACCCTCCCCAGAAGCCCGAATGGAACCAGAGAGGGAGCCATGGATAAAAGCAGCCAGGGAACGGGCCGGACAGCTACGACACACCGCAAGAGAAAGAGCAGACCCATGGGACACATGTCTACTTATCAATCGCATTTAATTGATTGAAGTTATGAATTTAAACTGACATCCTTATGGTTACATGGAGCTCCCAATGGGAATCACGACATGTAGCCTATTTATAATTAGATACCCTTTACTTTATCATGTACATAAACATGCCTCATTTAAAGTCCCAAAACCCATTTATTTTTCTTTCTGCATTTTTTCACAGTTCACCTTAGCACACTTGTCCACAACTTATCTTTGTACCCCATCAACATTTTACCTCTGCACCCCTCCATCCACAGGTTACACCCCCAGTACACAACTCACCTCTGCACCCCCATCCACAGCTTATCCTCACAGATTTCACCTCTGCACAATCAGCAAATGCCCTTCCCAGCTATTACTCCTGCACAAATCCTCCTTTTCCCAGCTCTCCCCTTTGCACAAATACAAATTTTCCCAGCTCCCCCCTTTGGACAAATACCCCTTCCCTCTACAGCTCTCTCACCTTTTCACAAATCCTCTACTCCCCTCCCCCTAACCTTTTCACAAATCAACCCCCCCCCC
Organism: Rana temporaria; assembly: GCF_905171775.1. Taxonomy (NCBI): domain Eukaryota; kingdom Metazoa; phylum Chordata; class Amphibia; order Anura; family Ranidae; genus Rana; species Rana temporaria. The sequence goes on along the minus strand of NC_053491.1, from coordinate 319,744,944 downwards.
CCCCCCAAAGCGCTCTCACCTTTTCAAAAATTCACCGCCTCTCCCACAGCTCTCTTTCACCTATTGCAGAATGCAGCTGACATGGGTCTATGCCCAGGCTTTTTTTTTTCAACACAGTAACATTTCTTGCAGCTCTGCCTATTAGGAAAGTAGCATGGGGCTGAGGAGGAGTTTCACAGAACTTTTGGTTAAACCTCACATATTCTGTATCACCACAATATACTTTTTCTAGATTAGTTTAGACCTAAAAAAAATGCAATATTTAGCAATCAAATGTACTGAACTACCCTAAAATTAATACAATCTATTAATTGTTGGATTTGTTATTTTGAACAGCCTGTATAATACAAAAGTTCAGATTAATAAAAGCACATGTGGGTTTACCCTGTTGTTTATTGATTCTTAGCGATGTACAATGTACGCTTTGTGGCCCTGATTCAACTTTTTTGAGATGTGTTGCTGTCATCAATTTCCAAATTATCTTTTTTAATAAAATGGTAAATTTTCTCAGTTTAAACATTTCATATGTTTTCTTTTTTTACTATTGTAAATAAAATATGGGTTTATGAGATTTTCTACTTATTGCATTCTGTTTTTAAGTATAATTTACACAGCATTCCAACATTTTTAGAATTGGAATTGTAGGTAACTGGGGGAGCAAATCTTTTCCACTGATATATTGCTATAATGAGCAACGTCAGCTAAAGGTCTCTGTTTTATGTACACCATTTCTATAATAAAACCAAAATATTAAGTAACAAAAGTGAGTACATCCCTAACTGAAAATTTCCAAATTGAGCCCATTTAGCCATGTTCCCTCCCCGGTGTCATGTGACTCGTGAATGTTACAAGGTCTCAGGTGTGAATGGGAAGCAGGTGTGTTAAATGTGGTGTTATCGCTCTTACTCTCTCATGCTGATCACTGGAAGTTCAACATGGCACCTCACGGCAAAGAACTCTATGAGGATCTGAAAAAAAAGAATTGTTGCTCTACATAAAGATGGCCTGGGCTATAAGAAGATTGCCAAGACCCTGAAACTGAGCTGCAACATGGTGGCCACGACCATATAGTCGACCAAAGAAGTTGAGTGCGCGTTCTCAGTCTCATATCCAGAGGTTGTCTTTGGGAAATAAATGTATGAGTGCTGACAGCGTTGCTGCAAAGGTTAAAGGGAGGGGGGTCAGCCTGTCAGTGCTCAGACCATACGCCACACACTGCATCAAATTGGTCTGCATGGCTGTCAACCCAGAAGAAAGCTTCTTCTAACGATGATGAAGAGAAATTACAAGAAAGTCTCAAACAGTTTGCTGACGACAAGCAGACTAACGACATGGATTACTGGAACCATGTCCTGTGGTCTGAGGAGACCAAGATAAACTTATTTGGTTCAGATAGTGTCAAGTGTGTGTGGCGGCAACCAGGTGAGAAGTACAGTACAAAGACAAGTGTGTCTTGCCTACAGTCAAGCATGGTGGTGGGAGTATTATGGTCTGGAGCTGCATGAGTGCTTTTGGCACTGGGGAGCTACAATTTATTGAGGGAACCATGAATGCCAACATGTACTGTGACATACTGTAACCATGAATGACATACTGACATACTGAAACCATGTACTGCAAACATGCACTGTGACATCCCTTCTGAGACTGGGCCGCAGGCCAGTATTCCAACTTAACAACCACCATACACACCTCCAGGATGACCACTGCCTTGCTAAAGAAGCTGAGGGTAAATGTGATGGACTGGCCAAGCATGTCTCCAGACCTAAATCCTATTGCACATCTGTGGGGCATTCTCAAACAGAAGGTGCAGGAGCGCAAGGTCTCTAACATCCACCAGCTCTGTGATGTCGTCATGTAGGAGTGAAAGAGGACTCCTGTGGCAATCTGTGAAGCTCTGGTGAACTCCATGCCCAAGACGGTTAAAGCAGTGCTGGAAAATAATGGTGGCCACACAAAATATTGACACTTTTGGCCCAATATTGACATTTTCACTTAGGAGTGTACTCACATAGACATTATTGGCTGTGTGTTGAATTATTTTGAGGGGAGAGCAAATTTACACTGTTATACAAGCTGTACACTCACCAGTACAATGTTGTAATTTCTTCAGTGTTGCCACATGAAAAGATAAAATAAAATATTAACAAAAATTTGAGGGGTGTACTCAATTTTGTGAGATACTTTGTGTATGTATGTGTATGTATGTATGTATGTATATATATATATATATATATATATATATATATATATATATATATATACCGTATATATATATATATATATATATATATATATATATATATATATATATATATATATACCGTATATATAAGGTTTATGTATATACTGTATATATATATATATATATATATATATATATACCGTATATATATATATATATATATATATATATATATATATATATATATATATATATATATATATATATATATCCCTATACAGAGCTTTTTTTCTCAGAAAATAGGTGCAGGAACTCAACCACGACCCCGTTCAGATTTCACAAACAGCAGAGGGGTCTTAAAGGGGCATTAAATACCAGAATTGCATTACATACAGAGTGCAGAGTTCAGGGGGGTTACACACAGAGTGCAGAGCTGTCACTTGTAATCACAGAAACCGGACTTCTGTGTTTACAAGTGATTGTGGTGAGTAGAGGCACCAAATGGTCTGAGCCAGAGGTGGTGGAACTGAGTTCCCCCAAGTTCCCCCTGAAAAAAAGCCCTGTCCCTATATATTTTGTATCTATTGCTTCTTCTGTGCTTTTGTTGCTAAAGCAGGAACAGCATTTCAATGTCCTGGTTGTTATGTCCTTTTGCTTCACATTGAAAAGTTAAAAAAAAAAACATTGAAAAGTAAAATATGGTAAATCAAAGACGGATTCCCACTATTTCTTGTGAAGTGTAAAGTTCTTGCTTGTTTCATTTAGCATTGCTTGGCTTTGCTAATGTACAGTACAAGAAGGATTTCACATCTTGATGTTATATAAAGGGGATATCCTGCTTTTGTACAGTCAGTACCTACTTATATGTACAAGTGACAAAAAGGTCAGTTTGTATTCGCTACGGCTAAGATAATGATGGTGTATCACCGCATGACCACTGCATAATATCAAAAAAATAATGCTGGTACCAGACAAAGGGCCACAAGCTGGTTCTGAAAGCTATGTGTCATTAAATTTCTTGTATAAACTAGGTCACTTTTCTCTCTATAGGATATCCATGTGTATTTTTTCTGCTTTTAATTTTTCTGTAAAATTTTAAATGAGTTTCCTATACCACAATGCACTGCACAGTATGTCACTCTATTGGGCTATGAACCTAAAGGCAAGTCCGAATAGAATTGCACAGTCCAACTGATTCTTTAAAATGAACCAGTCTGCCCTTACACTTTTAAAAATCTTTCCAAACTACAGTTACCACAACATGCCTGCTGCTGCCTTTATTAGATAAAACAAAAACTGTCAGAGTGACTGTCTGATTCCTGTTTTATTTTACTTCAAATTGCTTTTTATTTGACCTTGGGCCAAACCCTCCATCCCTACCATTGCCCATCTTCCCCAAGCCACTACTCCCCAAGTCCAATTATTTACTTTTTGCCCTGGCTAATAGGATTCACCTTATTGGCAATTGTGACACCCTTATTAATTAATAAAGGCATTTTACAAAAGTTTCACATTTTAAAGTACCAGTGTTGCCTTCTACCATTGTATTTAAATACAAAGTGCAGCTAAATTAGTAATCACACTGCATATCTATCATTAGCTCTGGAGTTCTGCCTTAAGCCTCGTACACTCGATATGATTATTGGCAGGGAAATGTCTGTTGACAGACTGTTGTCCTAAAATCTTACCATTGGTACGCTCCTATTGACTTGTCTAACATTCGGCCAACAAATGTTGGATGACAGGCTAGTAAATTTTTCGGCTGACAACTGTTTGACGTTTGATTTCCGTGTGGTCAGTACACAAATCTATCACACAAAAGTCGAAAGTACAAACACGCATGCTCGGAATCAATGCTCACCAAACACTAAATGGGGCCCAATCTCAAGAGCTGAAATTCGTAGTACGTCACTACATTCGTGTTTGTGGCACGACAATTGTGTACTATTAGTATGCAAGACGATATCCTGGCACACGCCCTTTTTTACAAAAATCTGACGCTTGGTTGGGTAACAATCGTACCGTGTGTACGAGGCTTTAGAAACCAAAAAGTAAGCTGTAAACCTAGGGCTAATGTCATACAGATGATTCCACCTCCCGGTGACATATCCATACTAATCAAATAATCAAGGTGAAGCAATTGCTCCCTTAACCACTTAACAACCGCCCTATAGACGAAATACGTCTACAAGGCGGTTGCTTAACTCTGGGAGGGCGTCAATGTACGTCCTCCCAGAATCGCGCTCCCGCGCGCCCTGTGGGGCGCGCACACGGGAGTCTCCGTGACCGCCGGGTCCTCCGGACCCGGCTGATCACGGATCATGGTAAATCGCCGCTGATAGCGGCGGTTTACCACGTGATCGCTCCGTCCAATGCTGCTGCTGCTGCGGGCTGGATCTGTGACACATGCAGTCACAGATTCAGCCATCCATCCCTCCCTGTGCAATACTCTGCAATACCCCTATACTCTGCAATGCCCCCATACTCTGCAATGCCCCCATACTCTGCAATGCCCCCATACTCTGCAATACCCCCATACTCTGCAATGCCCCCATACTCTGCAATGCCCCCATACTCTGCAATGCCCCCATACTCTGCAATACCCCAAAATACTCTGCAATGCCCCCATACTCTGCAATGCCCCGCAATACTCCGCAATGCCCCACAATACTCCGCAATGCCCCACAATACTCCGCAATACCCCGCAATACTCCGCAATACTCCGCAATACTCCCCAATACTCCGCAATACCCCACTAAACCCTGCAATACCCCGCAATACCCCACAATACCCCGCAATACCCTGCAATACCCCACAATACTCCGCAATACCCCACAATACTCCGCAATACCCCACAATACTCCGCAATACCCCACAATACCCTGCAACGTCGTCTATGGGGATTTTTAAGTAGCGAAGTTTGGCGCCATTCCACGAGCGTGTGCAATTTTGAAGGGTGACATGTTGGGTATCTATTTACTCGGCGTAACTTCATCTTTCACATTTATGCAAAAGAATGAAGAAAAAATACTAAATTTGCCAAATTTTATAACAGAAACAAAGAATTTTTTTTTTTTTTTACAGAATTTTCAATCTTTTTTCTCTTATAGCGCAAAAAATAAAAAACCCAACGGTGATTAAATACCACCAAAAGAAAGCTCTATTTGTGTGAAAAAAAGGACGAAAATTTCATTTGGGTACAGTGTTGTATGACTGAGTAATTGTCATTCAAATTGTGAGAGCACCGAAAGCTGAAAATTGGTCTGGTTATTAAGGGGGTTTACGTGCCCAGTGGTCAAGTGGTTAATGGGTCCTACTGCCTAGCTGACCTGAAACACTGCAGAATAATGCTCCCTATTAAGGGAGCAGAGGAAAAGTGACTTCTCATAAGGCTGCAACTCCATAAGAAAATATAATTAGTCTCTTAGCAATCCTCTTCTGACATTTCCTTAATCTACATTACATAAAATACACAGTAGATATTATTATTTAGTTTATATATAATCTTAACAGGAGGTGGAAGCCCTTTCCAAACAAGTGTACAAGAATTCTCTCCTGCATCTTACCCAGCAGAACAATTTTTCAATATTATTTCTAATATTCACAATTTTGCCCTTTTTGGAAAATACACTTTTTTGCTAATATGACATAAATCTATATTATTTATTGTATTAGACAATATTTATGAAGGATTTGTTGTGAAAATTTCCCAGTAAATCGTATGCTGGCATTGTCCCAATTTAGAGTCAACTGTACTCATTTAACATTTCATAGTCACATTTACCCTGAGTGTCGGTTCACATATAAGCGATGCGGCAACCAGCGTGATTCCAGATCAGGTTCTCACCTGTCGATGGTTCAAATTGACATCTGCGAACCACTGCGGGTGTCAATGCAAAGTTATTGACGCCCACAGATCGGTTCGCAGATCACAGTGGCGGAATCGGATGTTCACACCCATGCGATCTGATTCCAGCGCCGTTTAAAAAAAGGGTCCTGCACCATTTTGGTGTGAATGCGGTGCAAATTCAGCTATACAATCTGAATGGCTGAATTTGCATCGCACAGACATCGCATGTGTTCTCCACAGCAGTGCAGTGCAAATCGCATGCAAAGTCTAACATCGCACTAGTGAAAATAGGTTTTTCCTCTGCAGATAGTACTGATAGCCGGCAGTATAGCTGGCAGCACTGATCAGTGTATTCTGATGGCAGAGAAACCTCCCTGCCAAAAATACAATAACTCAGTGGGGATGATTCCCCTATCCACATAAAGTGTATCGATTTGAGGAAATCAGGTAAAAAATGAGGCCTTAACTGCTTGCCGACCAGCCGCCGCAGTTATGCGGCGGCATGTCAGCTCTGCTGGGTGTGAGCACGTAGCTATACGTCATCTCGCCCAGCAGCCAATAGGGGCACACGCGCACCGCCAGAGGAACGCACGCGTGCCCCCCGCTCGCCCCCGACTCCCGCGCGCGTGCCCGGCAGGTGCGATCACCGCCGGGCATCCGCGATTGCCCGTTACAGAGCGGGGACTGGGAGCTGTGTGTGTAAACACACAGCTCCTAGTCCTGTCAGGGGAGAACAGCGATCAGTCATTTCCCCTAGTGAGTCCACCCCCCTACAGTTAGAACACACCCAGGGAACATACTTAACCCCTTCCCTGCCCCCATAGTGTTAACCCCTTCCCTGTCAGTGGCATTTTTATAGTAATCAAAGCATTTTTATAGCACTGATCGGTATAAAAATGCCAATGGTCCCAAAAATGTGTCAAAAGTGTCCGCCATAATGTCACAGTACTGAAAAAAAAACGCAGATCGCCACCATTACTAGTAAAAAAAAAAATGTTAATAAAAATGCCATAAAACTACCCCCTATTTTGTAAACGCTATAACTTTTGCGGAAACCAATCAAACGCTTATTGCGATTTTTTTTTAATGAAAAATATGTAGAAAAATACGTATCGGCCTAAACTGAGGATTTTTATATATATATATATATATATATATATATATATATAATTTTTTTTTTGGGGGGGATATTTATTATAGCAAAAGGTAAAAAATATTCATTTTTTTCAAAATTGTCGCTCTATTTTTGTTTATAGCGCAAAAACTAAAAACCGCAGAGGTGATCAAATACCACCAAAAGAAAGCTCTATTTGTGGGAAAAAAAGGACGCCAATTTTGTTTGGGAGCCACTTTGCACGACCGCGCAATTTTCAGTTAAAGCGACGCAGTGTCGAATCGCAAAAAGTGCTCTGGTCTTTGACCAGCAATATGGTCTGGGGGTTAAGTGGTTAAGATGGTATTCTGGTCAGGTTTTTATTTTCTTTTGTATTTGCCATGTCTGTCATCAAAACCTCTTTATTAGACGTTGTCCCCTCTATTCTACTTCTGGTAACCACTCAACATTTGGGATTATCCTTCACTTTTGGCGATAAAGGTCACCAGGACAAATAGAGAGTGAATCTCTCTGCTTTTTTTTTAAAATGTAATACAAAATACTAATGAAAAAGAAGAACTATTCATCTTGGCACACAAACATGCAGACTGGTATCTAATAGTGAAGGAGCAGTGAGCTTGTGGCCTTCTTGCTATGCTGATACTATGCAAAACAGGGGTGCCCTTCAAAAAGAACCAAGTATTTATTAAAGCAGTTTTTAAACATGTGTGATATCTTTTTTTAAATGTACTCCCCTACCCACATCCCAATATTCAGTTACCCCTGGCAGTGTTATAGTAAAGGTATGTGCAAATAACTAAAAATGTAATTACTACTGTATATATGGTCATCAGAAAACAATTTCGATAGTGACGCTTTTAACTAATAGGTTATATAAGAAATGTTGTCAGTAAAATGTTGTCATTATATTTTCCTTATATTAGATCAGAGATACGCTACGCCGCCGTATCTTACCTGGCTTTAAGTCAAATCCAGGAAGAATGCGACGAACGCGCGTACGTTCGTGGATCGGCGGAAAACGATGCAAACTCCACCCAGCGAGCGCCGAAGTATTGCACCTACGATGCGAAGGCGTACAAAGCCATACGCCTGTCGGATCGAACCCAGAAGCCATCGTATCTTGGTTTGAGGATTCAAACTAAAGATACGACGCAGGTAATTTGAAAGTAACCCGGCGTATCAGTAGATACGCCGGCGTACTCGCTATGTGGATCTGGCCCATTATGTTTAATATGTTACAAGGTACTGCACTAGTCACAAAGCAGAGCTTTTCACCTTTGTATCTCCATTGTACGGGACACAATAATCTGCACTCTCACCCTCTAGGATGATGTATAGTAACAGACTCATTAAGCTGTGTCTGAAAAGGAGAAGAAGACTGAGGAAAGAGAAATGTGCTTCCAGTGGAGCCTGCAGGACCTGGAACAATTCACCTCTGGCATCACTCTGTGCATGTAGGCTGATTTCATGGAGCTATACTCTGCAGGAGACTAAGTGGACATCATTATATTGCTAAAAAGAACACTTTCAAAGCCAGAATACAATATTAGTTGTCTAATTTCTGTAGCCCCTCTCCATCTAAAAAAAAATAAAAAAAAGTTAAGCTGCTTTTCTTTAATCTGCTTGAAAACTAGAACAAAGATTGTTTGTCAGATTTTTAATATACCTTTTTAATTTGTGTTTTGTGCGGGTGTTTCTTTTTCTCTAATCCTTTGTTGTTTTTTTTTCCCTTCCTGTGATTTTGTAACAAAATAGGGAACGCTCGCAAGAAGAATAATGATTAATTACCAGTATGGATTCATTATTTTGTACCCCTGCTGCCTGGCACATACTGGCTGGGGGAGGTGTTAGGCACGCTTCCGTTGGGACCATTTTGATTCAAACTTATTGTGCAGTACAGATTGCACTGTTGGAAATTCTGTAATTGCCCATATATCAGGACTTTTTCATGCTGTTTATATTGGAGATGGCATTGTCATTCAAGTAGCTTTGGCAATCTAGCTTGGCAGCTACATATGGAAGCCCCTCCTTCTCCTTCTTAATATTTCATCTTTTCTCCCTGTTTATTTTCCCCCAACTGATATAATTTAATTGAGGCCTTCTCGGTTTAGCTTGTAGTAAGCACAAAAACATTGTTTTTCATTTTTTATAAATTAATTTTTTATTATTGCACATTCATACCAAGGAAATGATAAAAAAACAAAATCATTTCAACACAAATGACAGGGGAAAACATGGGCATAACAAATAAGAAAAGAAAACAACATTTATTACAGTATCTATTTCCAAAAGAACATCACTTGAAATCATAAACTCTGAAAAATGTACACAAATCATAGATTTTCATTAAAAATAATCAGATACATAATATCTTTGTATTCCCCTTTTTTAATTTTTGTAAATGTTTCCAAATTAAACCCAATAAGTCTGCAAACTATCAACCACTGATCCTGAACACACTTTGATTTGCTTCTAAGCATGTTTGGCAAATATTACTGAAGTTTGAATGCAGAATCTGAATCCCATTGAAGTTAAAAAAACAAACAAAAAACTTAATGACCATTTTCTAGGCTAATCATCAAGAGATATCATGGGAGGCTGACTAAAGCCTCGTACACACGGCCGAGGAACTCGACGTGCCAAACACATCGAGTTCCTCGGCCAGTTCAGCACTGAAGCCGCCGAGGAGCTCGGCGGGACGAGAGCTCCCATAGAACAACGAGGAAATAGAGAACATGTTCTCTATTTCCTCGTCGAGCTCCTCGTCGGCTTCCTCGGCTGAAAGTGTACACACGACCAGTTTCCTCGGCAGAATTCAGCCAGAAACTCGGTCGGAAGCTGAATTCTGCCGAGGAAACTGGTCGTGTGTACGGGGCCTAACAGTGAAGCATGGACTCAAATGTGCATATACACAACCAAGCTCATAAATGTAAACAATCATTATAAATCATGTGCAGAAAAAACTTTTAAAAATTTGAAAACTATCCCATACATCATCCAACTAGGTTGTAAGTAAAAAACAAACAACAAACAAAAAAAAACACGAGAACAGTTCCATATGTCATTCAATTAGGTTAGCCCATCCAATTAGATTGTAAGTGTCCAGAAAAAACACCACCATAGTTCATGTGCCACAAGTAAAGGTAAGTCTTCCACAGTATCAGAAATCTTCCACCATGGACTGCCACCAAAACGTGTTACCCACATGTCCAATTGGGTGTCTCTCCACCTAATTCGATTGCCCCTTTTAAAAATTCAATGTGTTCAAAAGCACTTAAATCACAGAGGCAACAGGTGAGCAGCAGGGCCAACTTTAATATTGATTGGACCCTGGACAAACATCCCCCCCCATGAAATTTCACTCTCCACCAAAACATAAAAAAAATAAACCTCTTTTGCCTGGCCCTGGACATACAATAAATAGCAGCTATACTCAAAATCACTTTACTGCAGCAAGTCATGCAGCGACTGATTGGTTGCCAGAGGTTACAGCATATCGTTACCACTCACTGACCGGTTGCTAAAGGTTAATGCAACATGCGCTGTGGCGTGAGCGTGGCTGAACAATGGCAGCGTAAGGACATGTGGAGAAGGAGCTCCATACCCACCTTAGCAAAGTGAGGGGATTGCTGGCTAACCATTTGCCCAATCCATGCCCAAATGCTACCCAATAGAAGGGAAACTATAGAGGAAAAGCGACGGCTGACATATATTCTTTCTTTCCTGCTGCAGCCCAGTGAACTCGCTCAGCCTCCAGGGACAGCATGGCACCAGCATCCACCCGCGGAGATGGCGTGGCTCCTGCAGCTTCTCAGCCTCAGATAAGGCACTCTCTCCACTACTCCTGAACAGGCTGCACCACCCCCGGCTTCCAGCCTGTCAGGCATCCCGAAATTACTGCAGGATGAGAAGGCCGCCAGCCCTTCGAGTCTCAATGACAGTTTATGATCTTCAATGCCGAGGCTTAAATGAACCATCCAAGCTATCCCAGATCTTGTACAACTTCTACAAATCCAAGGTAGCTTTAGCCTTCTTTCAAGAAACCATTGAAAATGATCATATTCCTGTTTTACGCAACAAGTATTACACATCCTGGTTTAACAGTAAATACACTCAATCGAAATCCCATGGGGTAGTACTTGCTATTCACAAAACTGGTGTCATACACCTTATCAGATATTTGCGTTGACCCTGAGGGAAGGTATTTATTTGTGAATGCTGCGTACACACGACCGTTTTTCGGGTTCTAAAAAATTTAGTCTTTTTTTAATGTCATTAAAACGATTGTGTGTGGGCTCCAGAGCATTTTTCACAATGTAAAAATTAGGCATTACAATTTTTGAACATGCTCTAATTTTTCACGTTGTTTTTAACGTTGTCGTTTTTTACGTCGTAAAAAATGGTCGTGTGTGGGCTTTAACGACGTGAAAAAAACGTGCATGCTCAGAAGCAAGTTATGAGACAGGAGCGATTGTTCTGGTAAAACTAGCGTTCGTAATGGAGTAAGCACATTCATCACGCTGTAACAGACTGAAAAGCGTGAATCGTCTTTTACTAACATGAAATCAGCTAAAGCAGCCCAAAGGGTGGCGCCATCCGCATTGAACTTCCCTTATAGTGCCGTCGTACGTGTTGTACGTCACCGCGCTTTGCTAGAGTATTTTTGTTCATGATCGTGTGTAGGCAAGGCCATTTTAATGATCGGATTGAAAAAAAATTAGTTTTTTCTAGACCCTTAAAAATGTAATTTTTTAGAATCCGGGCAAATGTACGCTGGAATCCTGTCCGCTCGGGCCTACACACGACCGAACATGTCTGCTGAAACTGGTCCGCAGACCAGTTTCAGCAGACATGTTCGGTCGTGTGTACGGGGCCTAAGGGTCATCTCATAAGCCTTCTTGCAAAGAAGTAAGGGAGAATACTCTTACCGGAACAGGTGGATCTACTTATTAGGCAGATCGTTAGAGAGTGTGAAATCCCGATGGCAATTCGCATTAACTGGTATGAAGACTCTGGATAAACCACACAAATCACAGATGGCAACTCGTTTAAAGGAAATCCCGGCCTCAAAGGGACTCTGGGTTCACTGGATATCCCTGTGGCCGCTGAAAAATTGCAGCTTAGATCCGACGGCGTACTAAGGCGTACGCCTGTCGGATCTAGCCGAGGATACAAAACAAAGATACGACGTGCAAAATTTGAAATTACGCAGCGTATCAAGAGATACGCCGGCGTAATATCTTTGTGGATCTGCTCCTTCATGTGTACTGTACAATAGCAAGAGTTGATTTAGCGCATTCATCCTATTTTATTTCTGACCATCAGAATGATGACACCTCTATTACCATTCATTGGGAAGCACTGAATTGTGTGGTTCAGGGCGTGTTTTTTAACCACTTGCCTACTGGGTACTTCCTGCCCAGGCCAAAAGGGGGCTGTCAGATTTTGATAAGCCCCCCGCCCACAGACCCCAACAACCACCGCCAGTATTGTCAGGAAGAGGCACTTGTCCCCCATCAACATAGGGACCAGGTGCTTTGGGTGGTACACCAAAGCACCCTTCCCATTTTGAGGGCAAGCAGCCTAGTATGGTTCAGAAGGGGGAAGCGCACGCTCGTCCCCCTATCCTGCCAGGCTGCATGCTCAGATAAGGGTCTGGTATGGATTTTGGGGGACCCCATGCTATAAGCCCTCAATGTGATTTGATACCTTACCAGGGCGTAAGCTTCTTGTTACTATATTGACAAGGACAAGGACCTCTTCCCCACAACCCTAGCTCAGTGGTTGAGGGGGTCTGCAGGTCTGCAGGTGGGGGGAGAGGCTTATTGGACCTTGGAAGCCTCCTTTAACAATAAGAGGAAACACAGTTAATGCCACCCCTCATGTGAATGTAGAATGGGCTCATAATACTCCTTCTCATTTAAAAAAAGTAAATAAACACAGTTTTTGCCAAGTACTTCAATTAAAGTGGTTGTAAACCCTTCCTGTGCTATTTCCACCTTATCCACCTTTCCTACCTTATAAACAAGTTGCTCTATGTAAAACGCTTCCTACCTTATCCCTTTCTGTGTAATCTGTAATTTTCGAATGAATGACGTAATCGGCAAATGCGCAGTTAGTGCCGTTTTTCCGGCCGGCTCTTCTACTTGCCAGGGCTACGTAATTTCCTCTGACTGACGTCAGCCCCGAGATCCCGCGATACTCCCTCCCTGAGAAGCGGATTCTAACCCCATGTGACTCGCTATGTCACAGGGGTTGGAGCGCAGAGCCGAGGACAGAACCTGTCTGTCTGAAACGAAAACGAGGCTTGGCTTCAGGAAGGAATGCGCACGTGCGGGATTATGGACACAGAAGAAGAGTGAGGGCCGAAATAAAATACTACTGAAACGCGGAAGACAGGAGTCATAATGGCAGTGGCTGAGTACAAGCAAAGGCGAGCATAAAAAGTCATTTTTTTCAAGTAAGAGCGTTCTATTTGTATAATGTATGTAGCGCATAGCTGCTAAACAGCAAGATGAAATTGCACATTGCTGATTTGGGGTAACATTATCTGAGTTTACAACCACTTTAAATAGTGTAGATGTAGATCCACGTCAATCACGATACCCAACATCTGCCAAAAGAAATAATTAAGAAATTAACAATTTTATCGAAACAACACCACTTGCTGAATAAAAATTCTCTCAAAACTGAGTTAAAACATCAAGTAAAAAAATATACAGTACAGCTCTCCAATACCGTATTTGCCAATGTATAAGACGACTGGGCGTATAAGACGACCCCCTCATTTTCCAGCAAAAATTGGGGTTTTGGGATATACTCGCCGTATAAGACGACCCCCCTTCCTACTAGTCTGGAAGCTGTGAAGTAGCCAGAACAACCGCTGACAGGAAAAAAACGCTGACAGGAACATGCTTTATTCAGCTTTTTCAAATCTCACTGTGCCCATTACATGTCTCACTGTGCCATTACATGCCTCACTGTGCCCATTAAATGCCTCACTGTGCCCATTACATGCCTCATTGGGTCATTACATGCCTCACTGTGCCATCGACATGCCTCACTGCGCCATCGACATGCCTCACTGTGCCATCAACATGCCTCACTGTGCCACCCCATGTCTCACTGTGCAGTCAAATTGCCTCACTGTGCCATACCTTTAGTCCTGTACTGCGGGTGTCCATTATTCAAAAGCCGTGCCTCCTCCTCATGCTGTTTCCAGTGATAGGCGCCTGTGTTCCGCCTATCATGGAGGTCCTCTCATCTGAAGCCGAGGATAAGAAGACATCCGTGATAGGCAGAACACCGAACAGAGGCTCTGCTGGGAAACCAAGTGTTCCGCCTATCACGGAACACCACAAGGAGGAGGCGCAGCTTTTGAATAATGGATGCCCGAGGTCTGGTACCGGCATATAAGATGACCCCCGGGTTTTGAGGCAAGTTTTTAAGTTTAAAAGGTTGTCTTTTACGCCGGAAAATATGGTACATTTTCCCATGTTTTATCCCTCTATAAACCCTGATAAGTATAAAAAATATACCTGTTCTTCTGCCAGAAATGCACTCAGCTTTTCAGTTTCTGTTGTGAGCTGACAACAAATAACTTTTTCTGTCTTGACATCAAAAGAAATTGTCAATCCAGCCCAGCTGTCTCTTGATGCACTACTGAATCCCCCACCACCACCACCACATTTTCACAACATAACGGAGACTTCTGTAGTCCAATATAAGATAACACATTGTTCACAGGACACAATGCAGCTCTGAATTTCTTAAAGTGGAGTTCCTCCCAGAAATGTTTTTTTCCACAAAAAATCCCCCCAAAAAATAGAAAAAAAAATAGAATTTTTTATTTTATACTAACCCGAAATACCTGTTGCTATGCGGAAGTCCGTATTCTGTTTCTTCCATAACCGCGGTCTGTCTTCTTCTGCATCCTCTTCTAGTGAATGGGGGCATGCTGCTTTCTGGGAACTGTGTGTAATCCCAGAGTGCAGCCGCCCATTCACAAGTCAGCGCGAGACTTGCGCATTCGCAGTAGGAAGCCGTAAGGCTTCACTGCCTGTTTCCCTTAGTGTGGATCGCGGCACAGGTAGGACAGGTAAGTGTCCTTATTAAAAGTCAGCAGCTACAGTGTTAGTAGCTGCTGACTTTTAAAACAAAATGTTTGCGGGTGGAATCCCGCTTTAAACTAAATATGTTGCTGTGCATGTTAATATACAGTAGATATGAAAAAATACTTTCAATGGTACATAGGGATGAGCTTTATGTTCGAGTCGAACATGAGTCAGACTCGAACATTGGCTGTTCGCCCGTTTGGCAAACAGTGAACAATTTGGGGTGTTCGCGGCAAATTTGAAAAGACACTGAACACCCTTTAAAAGTATATGGGAGAAATCAAAAGTGTTAATTTTTAAGGTTAATATGCAAGTTATTGTCATTAAATGTGTTTTGAGACCCGGGTCCTGCCCCAGGAGACATGTATCAATGCAAAAAAAGTTTTAAAAACTGAAATTTTTTCGGGAGCGGTGATTTTAATAATGCTTAAAGTGAAACAATAAAAGTGAAATATTCCTTTAAATTTCATACCTGGGGGGTGTCTAAAGTATGCCTGTAAAGTAGCGCATGTTTCCCGTATTTAGAACTGTCCCTGCACAAAATGTCATTTCTGAAGGAAAAAAAGTAATTTAAAACTACTTACGGCTATTAATGAATTGTCGAGTCCCGGCAATACAGAGAAAAGTCATTGAAAAAAATTACAGGGGTCCCCCCCAGTCCATTATCAGTCCCTTTGGGTCTTGTATGAATATTAAGGGGAAGCCCTGCCATTTTTTCAATGACTTTTATCTGTATAGCCGGGACCCGGCAGTAGTAGAGTAGTTTTAAATGAATTTTTTCCTTCAAAAATTACATTTTGTGCAGGGAACCAAAATGAAAAAAAAATGTGTGGGGGTCCCCCCAAATTCCATATTAGGCCCTTCAAGTCTGGTATGGATATTAAGGGGAACCCTGTGTATTAAAAAAAAATCCATACCAGACCCTTTTAAGGGGAACTCCACGCAAAAATAAAAAAAAATGGCGTGGGGTTCCCGCAAGAATCCATACCAGACCCTTATCTGAGCATATCTCTACCATTTCACAAAAAAAGTGTCAAAAAAAGGTAAAATAACACACACACAGCTTGGTACAAGTCCTTTAATAAAAAAATAGACGTGCCAGAGAAGGTGGGGTCACCCGTGACACCACGGGGAACCCGCCAGAAACCCCCATTATGTCAGAACGGGGCGGGGTCACTCGTCCACATCGAGAATGGCCCTTCCCTTGGTTATGAAATAAATGTCACACGGCTCACACGTCATTCGCTCGGGAGCCTTCTATGGAGGAGGCTGTATCGTTCGTAGCGGTGGGTAGCGCAGGTCCGGGTCGTGGAAAGATGTACATCGCTGGAATTCATTTTTTTTTTTATTAAAGGACTTGTACCAAGTTGTCTGTATGTTTTTTTACCTTTTTTTACACTTTTTTGTGAAATGGTAGAGGGGGATTCCAGATTACGATAACCCCCCGCCTGCAGACCCCCAC
This sequence comes from Rana temporaria, assembly GCF_905171775.1. Classification (NCBI taxonomy): domain Eukaryota; kingdom Metazoa; phylum Chordata; class Amphibia; order Anura; family Ranidae; genus Rana; species Rana temporaria. Next base: position 319,728,219 of record NC_053491.1, on the reverse strand, counting down.
AACCGCCGTGCAAGGGTTGAGGGCATGTGGCCTGGTACAGTTCAGGAGGAAGGCGTTCTCTCGTCCCCCCTCTTTTTCTACAAAGTAACATCAACATTTTTCTGGGGCCTGCCAGGTTGCGTGCTTGGATAAGGGTCTGGTATTGATTTTTGGGGGAATCCCACGACATTTTTTTTATCTTGGCGCGGAGTTCCCCTTAAAATCCATACCAGACCTGAAGGTTCTGGTGTGGATTTTTTGGGGGAAAACCCCCCTCCTGAACCATACCAGGCCACATGCCCTCAACATGGGGAGGATGTCCCCATGTTGATAGGGACAAGGGCCTCATCCCCACAACCCTTGCCCGGTGGTTGTGGGGGTCTGCAGGCGGGGGGCTTATTGTAATCTGGAAGCCCCCTTTAATGAAGGGGACCCCTAGATTCCTGGCCCCCCATGTGAATTGGTAACAGGGTACTATGTACCTCTTTTATTTCACCAAAAAGCATCAAAAAGGGTAAAAAAACACACAGACAGCTTGGGAAAAGTCCTTTAATAATCATAAAAAAAAATATCCAGCGATGTAAATCCTTCCACGATCCGGACCCGCGCTACCCTCTGCTACGAACTATACAGCCTCCTCCAATGACGCGTGAGCCGTGTGACGTTTCTTTTAAAGCCGAGGGCAGGGCCATCCGTGACAAGGACGAGTGACCCCGCTCCGTTCTGACATACGGGGGTTTCTGGCAGCATCAGGGGTTTAAGACCCCCACAACCACCGGGCAAGGGTTGTGGGGATGAGGCCCTTGTCCCCATCAACATGGGGACATCCTCCCCATGTTGAGGGTGTGTGGCCTGGTACAGTTCAGGAGGGGGGCGCTCTCTCGTCCCCCCTCTTTTCCTGGGGCCTGCCAGGTTGCTTGCTCGGATAAAGGGTCTGGTATGGATTTTTGGGGGGACTCCACGCCATTATTTTTTTTTTTTAATTTAACAATTTTTTTACATTTTTTTTAAATTTCGGCACGGAGTTCCCCTTAAAATCTAGGTCTGAGGAGTCTGATATGGATTTTTTGGGGGAACCACACGTAATTTATTTTTTTTAATTACGAGGGGTTCCCTTTAATATTCACACCAGATTACTTTTTTTCCTTCAGAAATTACATTTTGTGCAGGGACAGTTCTAAACACTGCAAACATGCGCTACTTTACAGGCATACTTTAGGAATATTTCACTTTTATTGTTTCACTTTAAGCATTATTAAAATCACTGCTACCAAAAAAACTGCAGTTTTTAAAACTTTTTTTGCATTAAAACATGTCCCCTGGGGCAGGACCCGGGTCCCCAAACACTTTTTAGGACAATAACTTGCATATTAGCCCTTAAAATTTGCACTTAAGATTTCTCACGTTCGAGTCCCATAGACTTATACGGTGTTCGAATGTTCGCGTGAACTGTTTGCATGTTCTGGATGCGAACCGAACCGGGGGGTGTTCGGCTCATCCCTAATGGTACAGATCATATACGAAAGGGGAGCAAATAAAAGATGTTCATCGTTATGGTTTACATACACCTTAAATGGTAATATTTTAGAACTGGTCACCAGAAGTGAAGGAAAGATAACCACTTTTGAAAAAGACTATTTCGGACATGCTTATTTGGTGTTCGGGGTAAGTACACTTTAATATAAAGACTTTTCCATAGAAGGATGGCAGTTCAAAATTCCTCTTATAATTTTGAAATATTAGTTTACAAAAGTATGTTTAAAACTAATACAGCAATGGTACTTAATTTCAGATAATTTAGAATAAAGTGTAATTTGGAACTAACATGCAATTTTTATTTCTAGCCAGTGCTCTGCGCAGTTTATTGTCAATAATATTTTACAAGATATTACATTTCCATTAACAAAGGAAATAGTATAATGCAGCTATTACTTTTAATAAAATAAACATAATTATTCTCAGTGTGAATAGGCTACTTTATTGCTGCCAGCTGCCATCTGTTTTTATTTTTTGACACATAGTTTTATGCACTGCCTTAAAGATTAATAAAACTTATGTTTACCAATCATTTCATACACATTATTTAAAAGGAATGCCAAGTATATGTGTGTGCATATGTGATTGTGAATGTACACATGTAAGCATTTGTATTTGCTACTCTGATATTTACATTCTGTTTCCTGCTTTGCAGTGCTTTGTATTGCAGTGGTTGTGCTTTAAATCTTCCATCTAACAATCCTGTGGGGTTGATTTACTAATGCTGGAGAGTGCATAATGTGGTGCAGCTGTGCATGGTAGCCAATCAACTTCTAACTTCAGCTTGTTCAATTAAAGGGGTTGTAAAGGTTTGTTTTTTATTTTCTAAATAGGTTCCTTTAAGCAAGTGCATTGTTGGTTCACTTACCTTTTCCTTTGATTTCCTCTCTAAATGTTTTTTTGTTTCTTTGTCTGAATTTCTCACTTCCTGTTCCTCCTCAGTAAGCTTGCCTCGATCATCCGAGCTACACACCGTGTCTCCTCGCATGGATGTAGTCTCAAGGGAGGGGGCGAGCACGCTGACTAACCCCCAGCCAGAATGGTTCGGATGATGGGGGCAAGCTTACTGAGGATTAACAGGAAATGAGAAATTCAGACAAAAAAATATATTTAAAAGGAAAATCGAAGGAAAAGGTAAGTGAACCAGCAATGCACTAGCTTAAAGGAATCTGTTTTGAAAATAAAAACGAACCTTTACAACCCCTTTAAGCCTTAACCAAAAAATAACAAAAAGGAAGCTTATTGATTTCTATTAAAAAAATATAAAAATGTGGCGCTTACTCAATACTATTTAGTAATAGATAATTAATATTCAATAATTGACCAATTTAAAGTGCATAATATAAAGAAGAAAAAAATCTTCAGCAAAACAGTCCAATATGTGCAAAAAGTTCAAAGATAAGTGCAATAAGTGCAAAAAAGTGCAAAACAAGTGTAATCAATGCCACAAAGTGGTAATTAGTGCAACAATTAATAATGATAATGTCCAGTCAGGGAATAAAGTGCATCCAGTTCATCCAAGAAATTCCACCATCTGCGGTGGGCTAATGGTTTGCCCCAGCCTCTCACCTCATTCAAAGACCCCTACAGGTCAAGTCAAGCCTCCAAAGCAATCAATTGGTATCCAGGAATATCCGAGACCAGAAAACGTAGACTCAGAGATCAGTTTCCAAACTCCATTTTCCATCTTATATTCTTTGTTCAAACTCCTCCATCACATTTTTATTGTTAATGGATCTTATGTAATTATCCTCCCAGCGCTTTTGCTATAATTCTTTAGAACGCTTCATCTCTTGCTGGCATGTAGATATTAGACATAGAAGCCAGTAAGACACAGGAATGCATTCATCAGCGGACCTCATTGATTTCTATGCAGAGCTGCACCACATTTTGCACCCTCCAGGTTAACGGATATGAGTCTTATTTGTTACCAAGTACCTCTACTGGGATTTTAAGGGAAACCAAATGGTTATACAGAGTATAGAAACCGTATATTAAAATTGAAAAAATATTTACAAAGAATAAAATCCAATGTGTATCAAAGTCCTATTTAACAAAGGCTCATTCCATACAGCAATATCAACATATACAGTGTTATTAAAAGCACAAAACTGCCAATGTACACAGCGTGGTACACACAGTTTGCTTCCTGCTGCAATGAATGTCTTTTTCACAACCACTCCTCTTACTGGGCAAGTCCAACGCATTTTATATATACATAATTCTTCCTCTGGGAAAACTGTACCAATGATAGAAAATAACAATATCATTAACAATATTTAGCATATATCATATCGTACAACACCATGCTTTAAACATGTGATTGACACTTACAAGCTGAAAGTAATCTCTGCCCATAACATGCAGTACATCCCAGATGATTACCAAGTGAGCAATCAATGCCCCCAATCAGGTCTCCTAGAGTGCAACAGGACAGCAACTAAAAATAACACCTCAAAAGACCCATAGTATACGATGTATATGTGCCATATATTAACTTGTCACAGATACATTGACAATATATTTTTTATATTGAATGGTCTACATAAATTGTTGGTGCAATGTCTAGCTAAAATGAATATAAACAATCCTGTTGCACCCTAGGAGACCCGGTTTAGTGGCTCTGATTGCTCACTTGGTGTTCGACTGGGGCACCTGTGAAGGGCAGAAATTTTTCTTCAGCTTGTAAGTGTCAATCACATACTGAAATCATGGTGTTATTGTACAATATGATCTATGCTGGATATTGTTAATAATACTATTATTTTCCATCATAGTGTGGTACAATTTTCCCTGAGGAAGGATTATATATATATATATATATATATATATATATATATATATATATATATATATATATATATATTCAAAATGTGTTGAACTTTCCCAGTAAAATTACTGCCTGTGAAAAAGACAACAATTGCAGGAGGAAGCAGACTGGGTGTACCACACTGTGTACATTAGCGGTTTTGTGCTTTTAACAACACTGTATATGTTGATATTGCTGGAATAAGCCTTTGTTATAGAATACATTTACAGTATACCCATTGGATCACATTTTAAACTTTGTAATATTTTTTTTCAATTTTAATTTAAGGTTTCTACATATATTCTTTATAACCATAACCTAGTAGAGGTACTTGGTAACAAATATGACAATAATAGGGATGGTGGCAACCCTCACCCATAGTTGAAGAGGTATTCTTCTATTTAGGAACCCCTATGAGACTTATAAACAAGTCTATGAGTCATCTGAAACATTGTAAACAATGTATACATATCTGAAATACTTCCATGGACTTTTTATGATACTAAATAGATTACATTTTCAATGACTGATAAGCAACAGTTGATCATTTTTCAGTACAGCAATTCTTCATCATTATGTGAGTGCATACACTTTTAAAGCTTGATATGTTTGGTAGTTACTTCCTCTACTTACTTGAATTGTGTTTGTATGCACTAAAATTCACGTTGGTGTATTATTTACAAAAAAAAAAAAAGATTTAAAAAACATTGTGCCTATATTATGTGACATAAAAATTGCAACTACCATATTTTTAATCTACTGGACCTCTGAATTTAGAAAATATATACCGTAATATTTGGGGTGGTGGTTGGGGGGGTTAAATCGTTTTATAGACAAAATGCAAATTTTTAACACATGTGCAAAAAGTGGTTAAATACCCTGTCAGGGTGTATGTGTGTGTAAAACTATTTTTAACATCTCCTTACCGTCGTTTTGTGGCCAAAAAACGCAGAAAAGGGATAAAACCACCTGCAGTTCGGTGGCGCTGCTCATTCATTTCAATGGGCAGGAGCGTTGTATACACTGCAAAGGAGACGTTTTTCAGGTATTTTACGGGCATTTTTTCAGCACAAAAGTGCCTGAAAAACACCTCAGTGTTAAAGGGGTCTTAGGATATTATGAACGTAAGTTTTCATTCTCTGCTACATCCTAATGCTGCCAATGCTGTGCAGATTTTTTTCAGCCTGTCCCCTTTCAATATACACTACAATAATAATGCCTCACTTAAGGGGTAGTTCTTGTTATGACCTGCACCTGTGGGGCCTTTTATATCATGTCTATGGGAATGTGTGACCATTCTTCCAGAAGCACATTTGTGAGGTCAAGCACTGATGTTGGATGGGAGAAAAAGGCCTGGCTCGCAGCCTCCGGTCTAATTTACCCCAAAGGTTGGAGTCAGGACACAGTGCAGGCCAGTCAAGTCTTTACATCCCAAATTCACTCATCCATGTCTTTATAGACCTTGCTTTGAACTTTGTTCCATCCCCAAACGGTATCCACAAAGTTGGGAGCATAAAATTGTCCAAAATTTATTGGTATGCTGACCTCTTAAGAGTTCCCTTAACTGGAACTAAGGTGCCAAGCCCAACCCCTGAAATACAACTCCCCACCATAATGTCCCGTGTTGTGTCCCTTGAATTGTAGCTGGGCTGTCTAGTTATGGGGCACCCCGTATGCAAGGCCCCTGCACGCTCTTATTCCTTTTGAGTTGAGTGGCTTGTTGTCCTGTGTGCTTTCTATGATTAGAAATGCCGCAGTTCACGCTGGTTGATCACACTCATTCAAACATTGATTTTGATATCTGTAAGTCCTTTGCCAATACTGTATTTTGTATTGTTAATGTAATACGCTGTATAGAACCTGATGTATGTTTATTTATATTTCAGAATGTACCATCATATCTAATCTCCTGATGAAGATTGTACTTGAAAATCTAAACGTGTTGGAGTTTTTGTACATTTTCATGTAGTGGTTGCTATTTACAGTCTATACACATTGGTGGTTGGCCTGTTTTTGTCAGATCATGCTATGCTATCATTCCTTGGATTTAATTCATTTGTATAATAAATTGTTATTGTTTTATTTTGGTTGTTACTGTTGAGTGCCTGAAAAATCCCATCCACACTTTTTACAAATTAGCTTTTAATGTTTTTTTTCCAGGATATATTTCCTAACTGTTGCTGGCTGCAATTGTTTTTTTGTTTTTTTCACAGGCCATTTTTTTAAAGATGAATGCAGAGAAATATGACTTGGCAATGTGCATCAGTACAGAAGTATAGTGCTTTCTTTGGGAGAGCATGTGACAGAGTGATTTAAAGGCAATATAAAAAAGGAGACGGGGTAGAGGATTATGAACCCGAAACACTGGTTTGTCCATTGTCCATGTGCAGAAGATACCATCTCAGCTCCCGAACATATGTTTCCCCGTTAGGGATACTCCTGGCGCGCAGTATCATATTTAGTAATGGACGAACATTTGACGGGACGGTTCACGAACGCTAACCGCAAAGTTTCGCAAATGTCCGCGAACCGCAAGTTCGCGGCTGGCCCCATTGACTTTAATGGCAGGCGAGTTTTAAAAACCTTCAGGTCATATTTGCAGCAACAAAATACTTACTAGCTGTGCACAAATAGTCCCACAACATGGACACTGACCTACCAGAAGTATTACGTGAAAGATTGGATACATAAGTAAGTGCCGGCCATTACAAGCCCCAAAAATTAGCCGACAGGTGTTCACCTAACAGCAAACAACTTTGTATTCTGTGGCTGGAGGTACAATAAGCTATTCACCGGATACAGAAGTAAGTGTCGGCCATTACAGGCTCCAAAAATTAGCCCACAGGCGTTCACCGGACAGCAAACAACCTTGTATTCTGTGGCTGGTGGTACATAAGGCATTCACCAGATACAAAAGTAAGTGCTGCCCATTACAGGCCCCAAAAATTAGCCCACGGCCACAGGGGTTCACCTGACAACAAACAACCTTGTATTCTGTGGCTGGTGGTACCTTAGGCATTGTAACAGCACTAATGAACGGAGTGAACCACATCTGTGGTTAGCAAGGAATTCAATGTGATTCTCTATGCGACAACTCAGTATTAGGCCCCAGGCGTGACTCCTCGCAACAGGAGTTTGGGGGATCTATACATCATCTCTGTGTCACATAAAGAAAGGCGTTGAGCTACTAAGCATGGACGCATTACAACATGCGACCAAGGTTTAGCGTTTAAAATTAGTTTAAGGTCAATATCCCAATACACCACTACATGCAGGTGATTATCAGTAAGGGACCCCAGGTGTCACTCCTAGCAACAGCAGTTTGGGGGATTCTCTACATCATATCAACCTTAGCATGTAGAGATGTATTTAGGCCACTAGGGGAGATGCTATGAAATAGTATCAACCCCTAGCATAGAAAAGTTAGAGCGAACATGTTCAACAATTAGGACAAGGCCAATAAGTATTTTATACTTTTGTCAAGCACGTAGTAAATTGTATTTGTAGTAACAAGTATTAATTGAATACGAGAGATAGTGTAGCTTAGGTACTTTGAGGATACACGTATAATACACAAGTTGTACTGGCAACTAATAGAAAGGTATGAGAGGCAATATGGCTCAGGTACTTTGAGAGTACATATAGTATTAGTAGTAACATGTATTAATTGCATATGAGAGGCAATATAGCTCAGGTACTTTGAGAGTACATCTAGTATTAGTAGTAACAAGTATTAATTGCATATGAGAGGCAATATAGCTCATGTACTTTGAGAGTACATATAGTATTAGTAGTGACAAGTATTAATTGCATATGAGAGGCAATATAGCTCAGGTACTTTGAGAATACATATAGTATTAGTAGTACCAAGTATTAATTGCATATGAGAGGCAATATAGCTCAGGTACTTTGATAGTAAGCATCTATCTATGATGTGAAACATGTCAGCTTTTTTGCCCCTGTGTCCACTTTCTACCATTGATTGCAGTGTTGCATGAATTTTTGGATGTCATACAGCTTTGGATTTTATCCTTTGTTCATTTTTGTTTCAATAAATCGCCTATCAGTGTGCGACAGTCCAGGTTAATTTCTTTTTTCCACGGATCAGCGCAGAGTCTGCACCTGTCAGTACTACAGGGCGGGAGCACAGTATAGGTCGCAGGGCTTCGAGCGGTACTCTTTTCCGTACTTTGAGAATACATATAGTACTTGTAGTAACAAGTATTAATTGCATATGAGAGGAAATATAGCTCAGGTACTTTGAGAGTACATATAGTATTAGTAGTAACAAGTATTAATTGCGTATGAGAGGCAATATAGCTCAGGTACTTTGAGAGTACATATAATATTAGCCCACGGCCACAAGCGTTCACCTAACAGCCAACAACTTTGTATTCTGTGGCTGGTGGTACAATAGGCATTCACAGGATATGGAAGTAAGTGCTGCCCATTACATGCCCCAAAAATTAGCCCACAGGCGTTCACCGGACAGCAAACAACTTTGTATTCTGTGGCTGGTAGTACATTAGGCATTCACCGGATACAGAAAAAAGTGTCGGCCAGTACAGGCCCAAAAAATTAGCCCACATGCGTTCACCTGAATTTGAATGAAACATGGTCTACTGGTCACATGTGTTGAATTCCTCCGAGATCCATGCTTCATTCATTTTTATAAATGTGAGGTAGTCAACACTGTTGTGAGCTAGGCGAGTAGGCTTATCGGTCACGACCCCCCCTGCTGCGCTGAACGTCCTTTCGGACAGTACACTGGACGAGGGGCAAGCCAACAGTTCCATTGCAAATTGTGCAAGCTCTGGCCAGAGGTCAAGCCTGCCCACCCAGTAGTCCAGGGGTTCATCACTTCTCAGTGCGTCCACATTGACCGTTAACCCGATGTAGTCGGACACCTGTCGGTCTAGGCGTTCCCTGATGCTGGATACGGAGGACAGCTGTCGATGGGTCGGCTGAAAGAATATAATATAATATCTTATAGCTATCTCTTGTAGCGTTAACATTAAAAACTCATATGTTCTAAAATAACTCTAAAATCACTACAGTAAATCCTTGGTTTGAGAGTAACTTGGTTTGAGAGCGTTTTGCAAGACAAGCAAAACACTTTTGACAAATTTTGACTTGATATACAAGCAATATCTTGATATACAAGTAACGTCATATCACAACTGAGTATAAAAGAGAAGAGAGGTACCTCTAAGGCCCCGTACACACGGTCGGACAAAACCGATGAGAATGGACCGAGGTTCGGTTTCATCGGTCCAAACCGTCCGTATAGGGGTCGTATAGCCCATCGGTCTGTTTTTAAAACATGCTTCAAAACCGAACCAATGGACCGCTGCCCGATCGGTCCAAACCGATGGTTAGTACAGAAAAGCATTGGTTCAAAACTCGCGCATGCTCAGAATCAAGTCGACGCATGCTTGGAAGCATTGAACTTTGTTTTATTCAGCACGTCGTGTGTTTGACGTCACCACGTTCTGACCCAATCGGTTTTTGGAACAATGGTGTGTACGCACATCAGACCATCAGGCCACTTCAGCGGTGAACTAATGAAAACGGTCCGTCAGACCATTCTCATCGGTGTTGTCCGACCGTGTGTACAAGGCTAAGTGTAGTAATATGGTTTACATTTAAAGGGGTTGTAAAGACAAAAATATTTTCCTCTTAAATTAAAGTCTGACAGTAGCTGATAAAGTAAAAAGTAATGTTTTGAATTTTAACTAGTTTAATACCTGTTGAAATCGAGCTGTTTTATTCACCTCCAGCACTCTTGAATCGTTATTCTCACTGACTTCCTGGTTTGCGGTGCGCATTCATTCTTGCTACATCATGGCCTAATGGGAACTACAGTTGCCATTAGGCTTAGCCTCCATGCCTATGAGGGATAAGAGAGCATCTTCACGCAGGGCTGTAGTCATAGGGAGGGGGTGAGCACATTCTGCTTTCCACCATGCAAAACAGCTCAGATGCTGGTGGAAAGCAAGAAGAGGAGAGACAGGAAATGGCATTTTCAAACCTGAATTACTGTATTTTGGAGGTCAAAAGGAAAAACGAGGTAAGTGATATTTAAATGCTCTAGCTTACAGCAATCAATTGATCTAATAAAAAACTAACCTTTAGGCCGGGTACTCACGAGCAAACATGTACGGTGAAACCGGTCCGTCGGACCGTTTTCACCGTACATGCCTGCCAGAGGGCTTCTGTACGATGGTTGTACTAACCATCGTACAGAAGTCCGCGCGTAAACACTACGCGGGGCGTGTCCGCGACGATGACGCGGCGATGACGTGGCGACGTGGGCGGGCCTGCCATTTAAAGGCTTCCACGCATGCGTCAAAGTCATTCGACGCATGCGAGGGACGGCGGGCGCTCGGACATGTACGGTAGGTCTGTACTGACGACCGTACATGTCCGAGCGGGCAGGATTCCAGCGGACGGTTTTAAAACACGTCCAGGAATATTTGCCCGCTGGGAAAAGGCCCGGCGGGCAAATGTTTGCTGGAATTCGGCCCGCTCGCGCCTACACACGACCGAACATGTATGCTGAAACTGGCCCGCGGACCAGTTTCAGCATACATATTTGGTCGTGTGTACGGGGCCTTAGTGTTTCTTTAATGAAGGTACAACATTTAGCAACTCGGTTGATGATTAAAAGAGGCACATCTAAGTATGCAGGCATCCGGGGGTAAAGCTTCCTTCTCACCGCCATCAATGTTGTCCCTTCTATGCTGTGCTCCATTAGCGGGTCCATCACTCTACTGCAGAGTAGTCTTCCCTGTCACGATTGTAGACTGACATCGGTGAGAGTCGGCGGTGTGGGGGATGGTCTATGTCGACAGCTTTACCTCATGCCTGCATACTTAGATGTGCCTCTTTTAATAATCAACCATGGGAGTTGCTAAATCTGGTGCCTTCATTAAATATAACCATATTGCTACACTTAGAGGTGCCTCTCTTCTCTTTTTATACTCTGTAGCTCCTGCTGGAGTTTGCTTCTAATCTCCTGGTGGATGGACATTGGTGGATGGACATTTTATGGTTACACAACCTATCACATTGCTATAATCTTTTCATATAGACTATCAACCAAAGGACTTGATGAATAAATAATTGTGAAAGTGCTTTTGATTACAAGCATGTTTCTGGAGCGAATTATTCTCGCAATCCAAGGTTTTATTGTACATAGAATATTCTACAACATTAGCAGCGCTGTGTGTGCTGTAAATTTACACCAAATGTGTCCTTGATTAACCACTTAAGGACCGCTCACTGTCTATATACGTAATTTTTTTAAAGATGGATATCTCGGTAACGGCAGCAGCTGCTGCCACAACTGAGATATCCATCTTTTTAGTGAGCGGTCCTTTAAACGATAACGGTGGTCTCCGCTGCAGATTTGCCGCAAGATCACCATTATCGGCAGCGGGAGAGGCCCCCCTCCCGCCACTCTCCCATGCCCTCCGCCGCTTCCCGGAGCCGTCGGCAGTGGCAGAGGCGATCGGGTCCTTCCTCCTGCTCGGCTGGGATACGAGTGAGGGCAAGATGGCCCCCACCCATCTCCATAGCATAGCAGGGCGGAAGCGATGTCAAAACTTCACTTCCGCCCATGCTTCTTAAAGGCATATTTTATTGTTGTCATTTTTTCAAATGACAATTTTTTTTTATATTTTTTTTGCATTTTAGTCTAAATATGAGATCTGAGGTCTTTTTTTACCCCAGATCTCATGTTTAAGAGGACCTGTCATGCTTTTTTCTATTACAAGGGGTGTTTAAATTCCTTGTAATAGGATTAAAAGTGACCAATTTTTTGGTCACTCGCGCACAGAAGCGAACGCATACGTGAGTAGCGCCCGCAGATGAAAACTGTGTTCAAACCACACAAGTGAGGTATCGCGCACAGAAGCGAACGCATACGTGAGTAGCGCCCGCAGATGAAAACTGTGTTCAAACCACACAAGTGAGGTATCACGCATCGTTAGAGCGAGAGCAATAATTCTAGGCCTAGACCTCCTCTGTAACTCAAAACATGCAACCTACAGTATAGATTTTTTTAAACGTCGGCTATGGAGATTTTTAATGGTAAAAGTTTGATGCCATTCCACGAGCGGGCGCAATTTTAAAGCGTGACATGTTGGGTATCATTTTACTCGGCGTAACATTATCTTTCATAATATAAAAAAAATTGTGATTTTTTTTTCCAAAAAAAGTGTGCTTGTAAGACCGCTGCGCAAATACGGTGTGACAAAAAGTATTGCAATGACCGCCATTTTATTCTCTAGGGTGTTAGAAAAAAAATATATAATCTTTGGGGGTTTTAGGTAATTTTCTAGCAAAAAAAACTGTTTTAATCTTGTAAACACCAAGGGGCAGATCCACAAAAGGATTACGCCGGCGTATCTATTGATACGCTGGCGTAATTTTAAATTTCCTGCATCGTATCTTTGTTTTGTATCCACAAAACAAGATACGACGGCATCTGGGTTGGATCCGACAGGTGTACGCCTTAGTACGCCGTCGGATCTTAAATGCAATTTTTCGGCATCCGCTAGGTGGCGTTTCCGCGTCGAGTATGCAAATTTGCTATTTCCGACGATCCACGAATGTACGAGCGGCCGTCGCATTTTTTTAAGTCGTTTCCGTTCGGCTTTTTCCGGCATATTGTTAAAGCTGCTATATGGTGGCGTACTCAATGTTAAGTATGGCCGTCGTTCCCGCGTCTAATTTAAATTTTTTTGCGTCGTTTGCGTAAGTCGTTCGTGAATAGGAATGTGACGTCATTTACTTTCACGTCGAAACCAATACGTCCTTGCAGGGTACTTTGTTGCAATGCACCCTGGGATATTTTAAGGACGGCGCATGCGCCGTTCAAAAAAAACGTTGTTTACGTCGGGTCACGACGTATTTGCATACAACACGCCCCCATCACTCCCATTTGAAATTGCGTGCCCTAGATACACTACGCCGCCGTAACTTACCGCGCGGATTCTTTGAGAATTCACAAGAAGAAAAAGTAAGTTACAGCGGAGTAGTGTATCTTAGATATGCTACGCCTGCCTAAAGATAGGCAGATCTTGTGGATCTACCCCTATATCTGAAAAACAGGCAAGGTCCTTAAGTGGTTAATCAAATATGATTATTTAATAAAGTTCAGTCCATCAAATATGTATTTTTCTCAAAACCACATCTGAATGAATCCTTGGCTCCCATCACCGAACCCAGTGAGTCCTCTCCCTTAAGGTATTACACCCACCAGACAGGTGATCAATCAGTGCCTGTATAGAAATCCAGCTGAACTACACGGCTGTTGAAGGTAGAAGCAGAGGCTGTCTGAACCTGGGTCTCACCGTGATCCATGAGCAACAATGAGTGGTGAGATACAGACATACCTGCCAAACCTTATTATTTGCATGCTTTTAAGCTCTTGATTTTTTGTAAGTGTACATCTGGAAGGGGGGGGGGTGTTTAAATAAAATGTGTAACAGGATTACATTATGTGCCCCTCTTTTTTATTCTGAGTAATATCCAGATGGAATGGTGATCCCGGGGGTTCAAGTAAGGATTTCTATACAGGCCACTGATTGATCACCTGTCTGGTGAGTGTAATACCTTAAGGGAGAGAACTCACTGGGTGAGGTGACGGGAGTCACAGATTCATTCAGATGTGGTTTTGAGAAAAATACATATTTGATGGACTGAACTTTATTAAATAATCATATTTGATTAATCAAGGACACTTGGGTGTAAATTTACAGCCCACACAGCGCTGTTAATGTCGCAGAATATTCTAAAGAGTTATTTTACAACATATGAGTTTTTAAGATTGTATATTTATAGTAGCTGCTTGATGTGTATTTAAAATATTTGTAATAACGTATATATCTATGAGCGCTGGAAGAGAGGATTCATTTTAACTGAGGTTGACTGATCCACTTGCTTTATTTATAGCTTGTTTATTAACTTGTCAGCTACTTTTTCTATTAATTGTGGCATTTTACCTTTTTTCTGTTTATTTTGTATACAAAGAAACAACATACAATCAAATACAAAATGTAGTCACTCACATATCAATTGTAACCCAATAATATTTAGACCGATAATATGCACATAACAATTGGCAGTTGGTTACAAGCAGCATTAATAATGTTTAACATAACCTGTGACTGACTGATTCGGTTACCGGATCTATCATGTAAACTTAGAAGAAAAGTAAGAAGGTAGAACCAAAATAAAATCATAAGGAAAGGGGGGGGGGGCACTGGCACTTTGTCCGTGATGTAATATGTGTACGTATGCCACATCAACCTGAATCTTACAGACCATATGATGACCAAGAGGCCCACTTTCTGTCAAAAACCAGCATAGTGTCCATCACTGTGGTGGACTCTTTCCATAAGGCGGATAGCTTCCATGCGCCTTAACACTTGGTCCCAGGGGACCGCCGGCAAAAGCTGCTTGACAAAGGTGCGTGCTGTGTGTTTGTTTTTCCCATCGAACCACAGCACATGCACGGAAACGCGTCGCACAATCGCTGTCCCCGGTGATGACGTCATCTCCCCCATCGCAACCATAGCATCCGATAGCGTGCGCTCCAACGTGCGCTCCGACATCTCTGTTAGCACATCTGTGCACCTTCTCCCCACACCAGCGCAAGGACCAAGCAAGTTAGACCTGCTTCACAGCCCTACAGCAGCGCTGGGACAGAGACCGAAGGAACCCCCATTTGGCTGCGATCAGACGAATCACCAGGACACCACACATATGCCTGAATCTCCAATATGACATGTGAGTGCTTTTATTATACATTTCAGTAAAAGTTTTGCAGTTTACTAAGCGGCGCCTGCTTTTTCTCTTGAGTCTTTCACCTCACCCCCTTGCAAATCAGCCAAGCAGTCTGAGCCCCAAAGCATGCAGCAGTCTCTTCTTCTTTTTGATGAGTCTGTTAGCATGTATTCCCAGGGCCATCCACCTAGCCCAGCCCCAGAAGGGGAAGAGATTGAGTGCACCGATGCCCAACCACTTATATTTCAGGATGAGTTCATGGGGGGACAATCACAGCACGTCTTGCATGATGATGATGAAACACAGTTGCCAACTGCTGGCGCTTTTGCAATTGTGCAGACCGACAAGGAGGGCAGTGGTGAAGACTGGGTGGAAGATGATGTGGAGGACGATGAGGTCCTCGACCCGACATGGAATCAACCTCATGCAGGTGACCCATGTAGTTCGGAGGAAGAGGCGGTGGTCGCACAGAGCCACCAGCACAGCAGAAGAGGGAGCAGGGTGCCAAAGCAGAGCGTCCGTCCCCTAGACAGTCCGCCTGCTACTGCCCAACGCAGCAAGGGACCGAGCACACCAAAGCCAGGTCAAAGGAGTTCCCTAGCGTGGCAGTTCTTCACACAATGTGCTGATGACAAGACACGCGTGGTTTGCACGTTGTGCAATCAGAGCCTGAAACGAGGCATAAACGTTCTCAACCTGAGCACAACCTGCATGACCAGGCATCTAAGTGCAAAGCATGAGCTGCAGTGGAGTAGACACCGCAAAAACCAAGAAAGGTCTCTGGCTCCTCCTGCTTCCTCTTCTGCATCAGTCTCGGGCCTCTCTGCCTCTTCATCCACCTCCGTAGTGACAGTGCCACCTGCCACCCCTCAATTTGAGGACCGGCAAGCAACACTACCACCTGGGTCACCAAACATCTCCACAATGTCCCATGGAAGCATTCAGCTCTCCATCTCCCAAACACTGGAGCGTAAGAGGAAGTACCCCTCGACCCACCCGCGATCCCTGGCCCTGAATGGCAGCATTTCAAAATTACTGGCCTTTGAAATGCTGTCATTCCGTCTGGTGGAGACGCAGAGTTTTAAAAGCCTGATGGCATTGGCTGTCCCACAGTATGTCGTGCCCAGCTGCCACTACTTTTCCAGGCGAGCCATCCCTTCCCTGCACAACCAAGTGGGGGACAAAATCAGGTGTGCACTGCGCAACGCCATCTGTGCCAAGGTCCACCTAACTACGCATACGTGGACCAGTAAGCACGGTCAGGGACGTTATATCTCCCTAACAGCGCACTGGGTAAATGCAGTGGCGGCTGGGCCTGAGGCGGATAGCATTTTGGCGCATGTCCTTCCACCACCGAGGATTGCAGGGCGCTTCAGTTTGCCTCCTGTTCCTAACTCCTTCTACTCCGCTTCCTCATCCTCTACCGCCTCCTCATCCAGTCAGCGTAACAATCTCACCACCAACTTCAGCACAGCCATGGGTAAACGCCAGCAGGCAGTTTTAAAACTTTCCTGTTTGGGGGAAAAACCACACACGGCGCAGGAGTTGTGGAGGGACATGGAACAACAGACCGATGAGTGGTTGGCGTCAGTGAGCCTCAAGCCAGGCCTGGTGGTGTGCGATAACGGGCGAAATCTCGTAGCAGCTCTGGGCCTAGCCGGTTTGACGCACATTCCTTGCCTGGCGCATGTGCTGAATTTGGTGGTGCAGAGTTTCCTGAGAACTTACCCCAATATGCCACAGGTGCTGCAGAAAATGTGGGCCGTCTGTGCGCACTTTCGGCGTTCTCACCCTGCTGCTGCTCGCCTGGCAGCGCTGCAGCGTAACTTTGGCCTTCCCGCTCACCGCCTCATATGTGATGTGCCCACAAGGTGGAACTCCACCGTGCACATGCTGGCCAGACTGTGCGAGCAGCAGCAGGCGATAGTGGAGTTCCAGCTGCAGCACGCACGCGTGAGTCGCTCTGCAGAACAGAACCACTTTACCACCAATAACTGGGCCTCCATGCGAGACCTGTGTGCCTTGTTGCGCTGTTTTGAGTACTCCACCAACATGGCCAGTGCCAATGACGCCGCTCTCAGCGTGACTATCCCACTTCTATGCCTCCTTGAAAATACGCTATGGGCGATGATGGAAGAGAATGTGGCACAGGAGGAAGAGGAGGAGGAGGAATCGGGATCATTTGCAAGGCTTTCAGGGCAGTCATTCACAAGTGGCTCCGAGGGTGGGTTCGTGCACCAACATAGGCCAGGTACACAATTGTCTAGCAAGGGCACAGTTCTGGAGGATGACGCGGTGGAGGATGAGGAGGAGGAAGACATGGAGGAGGAGGAGGAACCATGTTCACAGCAGGATGGCATCCAGACCAGCTCATGGCCATTACTGGTGCATGGCTGGGGGGATACAGAGGACACAGATGATACACCTCCCACAGAGGACAGCTTTTCGTTGCCTCTGGGCAGCCTGGCACACATGAGCAATTACATGCTGCAGTGTCTCCGCAACGACCGGCTTTTTTCGCACATTATGACAGGTGCTGATTACTGGGTGGCCACGCTGCTTGATCCCCGTTACAAGGACAATGTACCGTCCTTAATCCCCTCACTGGAGCGTGAACGCAAGATGAGCGAGTACAAGCGCACGCTGTTAGACGCGCTGCTGGTGCAATTCCCACCTGGCAGCGGGGCCACATTGGAAGCAGAAGGCGAAGGCAGAGGAGGAGGAAGAGGTCGCCAACGCAGCAGGGGCACCGCCAGCACCTCAGAAGGCAGGGTTAGCATGGCTGAAATGTGGAAAAGCTTTGTCAGCACGCCACAACAAACCGCACCACCAGCTGATATGGAACGTTTTAGCAGGAGGCAGCATTTCAGCAACATGGTTGAGCAGTATGTGAGCACACCCCTACACATACTGAATGACGGCTATGCCCCCTTAAACTTCTGGGTCTCTAAATTGGGCACATGGCCTGAGCTTGCCCTTTACGCCTTGGAGGTGCTGGCCTGCCCTGCGGACAGTGTATTGTCTGAACGTGTATTTAGCACGGCAGGGGGCGTTATCAAAGACAAGCGCAGCCGCCTGTCCAGATCCAATGTGGACAAGCTCACGTTCATTAAAATGAACCAGGCATGGATCCCAGAGGAGTTGTCCGTACCTTGTGCAGAATAGACACCGGGCCGGCCTTACCCAGCCATTGTTTTTTTCTGAGCTTTCTAGGCTTGCCATCTCATCCCTTTCAAAGCAAAAATATATTAATTACACAGGTTCTCTGGCTGATTAAGGTGCTGCTAATTAAACTCACTTGGTGCCTTATCGACATCAAATTAGCCCCAGAACCTGTGTAACTCTGTGTTCAGGTTTAAAGGGATGAGGTAGCAACCCTAGATCTGTCTCACTATTTTGGGGTTTACCCTAATTTAAAAAATAAATCAATTAAAAACCAAAACCTGCTGTGTTGGCTACCTCCTCCTCCTCCTCCTCCTCCACCGCCGCTTCCACCTTCAGTCACATTCTTAGGCTTGCGCACTGCAACTGCTTTCTTTAAGTCCCACCAGAGGGTCTCAATCGGATTTAAGTCTGGTGACTGCGATGGCCACTCCAAAATGTTCCAGCCTTTAATCTGCAACCATGCTCTAGTGGAGTTGGAGGTATGCTTGGGATCATTGTCCTGTTGAAAGGTCCAACGTCTCCCAAGCCTCAGGTTTGTGACAAACTGCATCACATTGTCATCCAATATCTCCTGGTACTGAAGAGAATTCATGGTACCTTGCACACGCTGAAGCTTCCCTGTACCTGCAGAAGCAAAACAGCCCCAAAGCATGATTGACCCCCCGCCATGCTTCACAGTAGGCAAGGTGTTCTTTTCATCATAGGCCTCGTTCTTCCTCCTCCAAACATAGCGTTGATCACTAATCTGATTCCTCACCCTCTCTGATGGCCCATTTAAATTATTTTATGAGGGGGGGGGGGGCGTTGAGATGAATTGGGAACCTTAGAAATCAAGGCTCTAGCACTCTGTCTGAATTTGAAAAATAAAATAAATGCACACATTTTAGGGGGGGGGGGGGCAAGCACTACAATGGAGCAGACAAAATACATTGGGAAGTGACTAGGCTAGGTGTGTTTGGGACCAGGGGAGCATGCTGGAGACGTTAGTTATTGGAAATATGCATGTAGGCCAAAAAAGAAGCATTAAAAGCTTACAGCATGCATGGGTACAAAGGGGAAATTCACAGCATATTACAATCATGGCAATTAGGGACTGATGAAAAAAATACTATACATTAGCAAGCATTAAATACATAGAATGTGAGGTTAAAGGAGAAAACTTACCTTAATATACAGTAGTCCTCCTGCAGGACTTGTATTATGGCAGTACAGGTTTCTGGGATAATGAGGCCCAGAGCCTGGGGGGAGATGCCTGTCGAGAACTTGAGATCCTGCAGGCTTCTCCCTGTTGCCAGGTAGCGCAACGTGGCAACTAGCCTCTGCTCAGCAATGATGGTTTCCCGCATAACGGTGTCCTGCCTGGTGATATAGGGGGACACCAAAGCCAACAGATGCTGAAAAACAGGGTCAGACATCCTAACAAAATTCCTGTATTCATCAGGGTTATTCTCCTGGATCTCCCGCAGCAGAGGCATGTGGCAGAATTGGTCCTGCTGGAGCAACCAATTATTGGTCCATGAACTCCTCACCCTGTTCATGGACTGGAGTCGGGATAAAGCAACAATCCCAGCACTAAGCACAGCACGATCTCGGAAATGAGAACGTACCCGCAACATGGCTAGAAAACTGTCGTCTAATCAGAACAAACTAAAAGAACGCACTGAAGAACAGCAAGGCCTATGAAGAATGACCTGAAAAACAGTAATGAGCGGACAAGAACGCACTGCAAAAACAGATACGAACTGACTACAAGCACTGAAAGACAGATACGAACCCACAAGCACAAACTGAACACCAGAAATCGATCTTTAAAGCACGAAGACTGAAAAGCGCGAATCGTTTCTCACCTAACTTTTACTAACATCTGGTAACACGAAATCAGCAAAAGCAGCCCAAAGGGTGGCACCATTCCCCTTTATAGTATCGTCGTACGTGTTGTCGTACGTGTTGCATGTCACCGCGCTTTGCTCAAGCATTTTTTTGCACGTTCGTGTGTATGCAAGGCTTGAGAGGAATCACGTAGAAAAAAAAATGTTCCCTGACATGAATAGCGGTCATGTGTACGCGGCATTAAACTTGTTCCCAACATGTCCTGGCGTTAGAAACAAACTTCAAACTTATCTGACGATGCTAAATACCGCTAAATATTTCCGGGGTTCTCCCCTGTGTGTTTTCTTGGATGCCC
The DNA here is from genome assembly GCF_905171775.1 of Rana temporaria. NCBI lineage: Eukaryota > Metazoa > Chordata > Amphibia > Anura > Ranidae > Rana > Rana temporaria. Next base: position 319,707,751 of record NC_053491.1, on the reverse strand, counting down.
GGACTCTGGCACCTTTGTGTTTATTTGGTGGCAGTGTCAAGTTGCTCATGCACTGTGGACTAAGCTATATAGAGATCATTCTAGGGCATCCTCCTAACCCACAAGACCAAATGAAAAAAAAATCAACATATCTACCCATCAGGTTCAATTTCTGATATTTATCTTTACAGCTCACAACTAAACTATTGCTAATTCTTATGCCGCATACACACCATCACTTTATGTGATGAAAAAAAAAAACATTTTCTGTGAAGTAAAAAACGACGTTTTTGAAACTTCAATTTTCAAAGACGAAGTTGCCTACACACCATCGTTTTTTCACAATGCTCTAGCAAAGCGAGGTTACGTTCACCACGTTTTTCCATTAAAGCTCGCTTCATAACTAGCTTCTGGGCATGCGCGGGTGTAAAAACGTTGTTTTAAACGCCGTTTTTTGCTACACACGGTCAATTTCTGTGAAGTAAAAAATGACGTTTTGAAAAACGACACATAAAATTGAAGCATGCTTCAATTTTTTTTTTTGTCGTTTTTCACAAGACATAAAACGACGTTTTCCCCCACACACGGTCATTTAAAGTGACTTTTTTAAAAACGTCGTTTTTTTTCATCACATAAAGTGATGGTGTGTACGCGGCTTCAGAGATGGCTTATGCTTGTTTTTCTAAGAGCCGGTTCACACAGGGGCGGCGCGACTTTGGGGGCGACTCGGCCAGGCGACATGAAGACGACATCTAAGGCGACTTGCAAAATGACTTCTGTATAGAAGTCAATGCAGGTCGCCCCGAGTCGCCCCCAAAGTAGTACAGGAACCTTTTTCTAAGTCGGAGCGACTTGCGTCGCTCCTATTAGAACGGTTCTATTCACTAGAATGGGACGCAACTTGTCAGGCGGCTGCGTCGCCTATCGAGTCGCCCCAGTGTGAACCGGGTCTAAGCGTCCTTTTTTACCTTGTTTCTTAAACTTTTCTAAGATACACTTGGTTACAGTTTGCCAAGTGTAGCTATGTGAAGCATTTACTCATCATCTTAATCTATTTATGCAGGGCACAGGGGGTGCAGGACATGCTTACAAATGTATGTATTTTACAAAATGTACAGATGGAGATTGACCTCTTATTACTGTATGTGTAACTTACCATGTTGCATTTGTAATGTAAGAACCCACACATTTTTTTTTTAGTTTGTTAAATATCATCCATGGCATTGGCCAGCTCCCCAAGCCCTTTTTTGACAATAGCTTGCTATTAGCATTATGCCGCATACACACGATAATTTTTCGGCATGAAAGAAAACGTTGTTTTTCAGCATGTCAAAAAAACAAAGTTTTTCCAACTTCATCATTAAAAACGACGTTGCCCACACACCATCGTTTTTAAAAAATTATGAACAAAGCGCGGTGAGGTACAACACGTACAACGGCACTCTAAAGGGGAAGTTCTATTCGCCTTTGGGCTGTTTTAGCTGATTAATTTTGTGTTAGTAAAAGACGATTCACGCTTTTTTGTCTGTTACAGCGTGATGAATGTGCTTACTCCATTATGAACGGTAGTTTTACCAGAGCGAGCGCTCCCATCTCATAACTTGCTTCTGAGCATGCGCGGGTTTAAAACATCATTTTAGCCCACACACGATAATTTTTTACAGCCCGAAAATCGAAATGTTTTAAAACGACGTTAAAAAAATGCATCATGTTTCGAAAAAAAAAATTGACATTTTTCAGAAACTGAAAAAGGATGTGCAGCCCACACACGATCATTTTAAATGATGTTTTTTTACAAACAACGTTTTTCTCATGCCGAAAAATTATCGTGTGTACGCGGCATTACAGTTATCCAGAATTACGTCAGTCATCTACTCCTCCATTGTACACACCTCCTTTACATTCTATGATTGGAGGTGCAAAGACAAACCCACTCTCATGGTCTGATCTCAGAGATCTAGTCAGTTCCCTTAAACTATGTCTTAGAGGCTCCTCTCTGGCAGAGGAAGACTGGGCACAGTCTTGGGCACTTCTGCAGTGGAATCCAATTACAAAGTGCTAACATGCTGATGCTATGTACAAATTCAGCAGGCTAGCCTCATCCCCAACTACACCTCTACATGCTTCTGTGGCTACTTAGAAAAGGGCAACTTCCTCCATGTGTGGTGGTCTGACATCATAGCTTGGAAATTCTGGACAAAGATCTACTATATTATCTACCAACTTTATATTAGACTCCAAAAACGTATTTGAGGCATTATTACTTTAAAATATTATTACATAAAAAACTAGCAGAGTTCACACATATACCTTTAACCTGGAAGTTTGATGCTCCCTATAAAGAATCACACTTTGCAGATTATGTATAAAGGGCCAGATTCACGTAGAATCGCGGCAGCGTAACGTATCCTAGATACGTTACACCGCCGCAATTTTTCATCGCAAGTGCCTGATTCACCAAGCACTTGTGATGAAAACCTTCGCCGGCGGCCTCCGGCGCAAAGCGGGCCAATTCAAATGGGCGTGTGCCATTTAAATTAGGCGCGCTCCGGCGCCGGACCTACCGCGCATGCTCCGTTTCCGAACTCCCGCGGTGCTTTGCGCAAAGTGACGTCATTTTTTTGAACGGCGACACGCGTAGCGTAATTCCGTATTCCCGGACGGCTTACCCAAACGACGTTATTTTTTAAATTTTGACGCGGGAACGACAGCCATACTTTAACATGGGCTGTGTAAAGTTAAGGCACCCAAAACGACGACTAACTTTGCGACGGGAAACTAGACTAGCGGCGACGTAGCGAACGCGAAAAACCGTCGTGGATCGCTGTAACTGTTAATTTGCATACCCGACGCTGGTTTACGACACAAACTCCCCCCAGCGGCGGCCGCGGTACTGCATCCTAAGATCCGACAGTGTAAAACAATTACACCTGTCGGATCTTAGGGATATCTATGCGTAACTGATTCTATGAATCAGTCGCATAGATAGAAACAGAGATACGACGGCGTATCAGGAGATACGCCGTCGTATCTCTTTTGTGAATCTGGCCCCAAGTTAGTACTGGTTTTAGGGAAAGGGGATGTAGTAGTCTTCATTTGTTGTTACTTGCCCCATCTATCTGCCACCTTGCTATTTATAAATTGATTTGAACAATTTCCAGGATTCAGCATGCCAGCAACCAGAAAGACTAAAATATTGCTTTGGGTGGAGTTAGCCTTTCAACTCAGTTCATGTAAATCTATCCTGCTCTTTACTTTTACTGGACTATATTTCTCCAAATATCTTACATGAATAAAACATCTTCTGACGAATATATATAGAACCTATAGATACTCTAGGACCCATAGGCTTATGTTTTCTGTCATTTTTTTATTTTTTTTTGCTGTTTTTCCCATTGGGGACTTGCCTTTCTATTTGTACTGGTAACCATTGGTAGAGGAAATACAAAATGTTTGTGTTAAATCTTCCAATGGAAATCTCTCTTCCAGGGATAACTATTTAAAGGAACACTAAAGGTTTCTTTTTTATTAGATCAATTGATTGCTGTAAGCTAGAGCATTTAAATATCACTTACCTCGTTTTTCCTTTTGACCTCCAAAATACAGTAATCCAGGTTTTAAAATGCCATTTCCTGTCACTCCTCTTCTTGCTTTCCACCAGCATCTGAGCCGTTTTGCATGGTGGAAAGCAGAATGTGCTCACCCCCTCCCTATGACTACAGACCTGCGCGAAGATGCTCTCTTATCCCTCACAGGCATGGAGGCTAAGCCTAATGGGAACTGTAGTTCCCATTAGGTCGTGATGTAGCAAGAATGAATGCGCACCGCAAACCAGGAAGTCAGTGAGAATAATGATTCAGGAGTGACGGAGGTGAATAAAACAGCTCGATTTCAACAGGTACAGTAGGTGTTTGTGATATTGTGTTTTTAGCACGACAGCATCGCGCTGATTCTCGGCGACATGGTGCCGAGATCTCGCCCTCACTGGAATAGTGACAGCACATCCCAGCAAGCGTGTCATAGAAGCGACGGGAGATCCGACTTGGATTCCCGCCAATTCTACACGTGTGCGGTGTTTGTTATGAATCCTGAAGGGGAAGTCCCCGCCGGATTTTAAATAAAAATCCGGCATGTGTTCCCCCCTCAGGAGCATACCGGGCCCTTAGGTCTGTTATGGGTTGTAAGGAGAGCCCCCCTACGCCGAAAAAACGGCGTAGGGGGTCCCCCTACAATCCATACCAGACCCGTATCCAAAGCACGCTACCCAGCCAGTCAGGAAAGGAGTGGGGACGAGCGAGCGCCCCCCCCCCCTCCTGAGCCGTACCAGGCTGCATGCCCTCAACATGGGGGGGTTGGGTGCTCTGGGGCAGGGGGGCGCACTGCGGCCCCCCCACCCCAGAGCACCCTGTCCCCATGTTGATGAGGACAGGGCCCCTTCCCGACAACCCTGGCATCGTACCCCTACCCATTCACCTGGAGGAAAAGTGGTAAAAACACAAATAAAAAACACAGGGTATTAAAATATTTTATTAGTCTGCTCCGGAGGCTCCCCTTGTCTTCTTTAGCTCTTTTACCAGGGGGAGCTTCTTCTTCCGATTTCCGGGGTCTTCTCCTGCTCTCCGGGGTCTTCACCGCTCTTCTGTGACGTCTTCTCCGCTCCGGGGGGGTTTTCTTCTATGTTCGCCGTGGGTAGGTATCACATGGGTAGGTACAGAGCATGATGGGACTCTGAGGCCTATATAGGTCCGATGCAAGGCGCATTTTTCCTACAGGTGAATGGTTAGGGGTACCCCATATCCATTCACTTAGGGTGGGGGGCCGGTATCTGGGGGCCCCCTTATTAAAGGGGGCTCCCAGATTCCGATAAGCCTCCCGCCCGCATACCCCGACAACCAACGGCCAGGGTTGTCGGGAAGGGGCCCTGTCCTCATCAACATGGGGACAGGGTGCTCTGAGGTGGGGGGGGCCGCAGTGCGCCCCCCTGCCCCAGAGCACCCAACCCCCCCATGTTGAGGGCATGCAGCCTGGTACGGCTCAGGAGGGGGGGGCACTCGCTCGTCCCCACTCCCTTCCTGGCCGGCCGGGTAGCATGCTTTGGATACAGGTCTGGTATGGATTGTAGGGGGACCCCCTATGCCGTTTTTTTCGGCGTAGGGGGGCTCTCCTTACAACCCATAACAGACCTAAGGGCCCGGTATGCTCCTGAGGGGGGAACCCATGCCGGATTTTTATTTAAAATCCGGCGGGGACTTCCCCCTCAGGATTCATAACAAACGCCGCACACGTGTAGAATTGGCGGGAATCCAAGTCGGATCTCCCATCGCTTCTATGACGGCTCTGTCTCCATTGCGGCAAGCCAGCTCGGCGCTGGCTCCCACGATGGGGCTCGTAGGTGCTCAATCTCGCCGAGAAAGAGAGCGAGATTGACACAATATCGGGTTCACCTACTGTATCAAACTAGTTATAATGAAAAACATTACTTTTTACTTTATCAGCTACTGTCAGACTTTAATTTAAGAGGAAAATATTTTTGTCTTTACAACCCCTTTAAGAGTGAATTCCTCTATTTTGCTTGATTTCCTTTAACTTACTTATGTGTCCCAATGATACATCGACAGAAAAAAAATTACGTGCAAGAATTTTAACTCTTCTCCAGGGGCATCGTTAGGCCCGGGCTAGGGGGGCTGGAGCCCCGAATGTGAGCCCGAAAAGCCCAGAGTCTCAAAAAATCACCATTCAATGTTTAGCCCTGAATGCCGCCGAGCAGGGAGCAAACTGATCCGCCGAGTCACAGGTCCCGCCTTCCAGAGCCTGCAGAACATATGATGGACGTCTCAGTGGTCCAATGTCCAACCGTGGGATGTGTGACGTCCATCATACGCGCCGCCGCCTCCAGAAGGCGGGAATTTCCAATGCCGCCGCCGCCGCTCAACCCCAGCCCCAGCTCTCTCATTGCGATCCGGGGAGAGAGGGAAAGAGCCGGAGCCGAGGAGGATCGCGATCCGCCGGAGGAGTCTCCGCAGAGTCCGCACTGACAACTGCTGCAGCCGCCGCTCACCGACCCGACCAGCCAAAGGTAAGAGGAGCCTTCCCTGTCGCAGCCTGCAGCCTTCTCCCTCCCTGAGCAGGAGGACGGTCCATCCGTGTATTGTACCGGGAGAGGACACCAACTCCTGAGCTGTCCTTGCAGCAGATGGGGGATTTCATTGTACCATGTGACGATGCTTAAAAAAAAATTATTTGTCATTTAACTCTTTCTGAATACACAATCTTATACTTTATATGTTTTCTAAGTTACTTTGGGATTTTGTCATAACTCCATCATTTTGCAGCAAGGTCAGTGTATGTATGTCAGGTAGGTGAGGTCAGTGTATGTATGTCAGGTAGGTGAGGTCAGTGTATGTATGTCAGGTAGGTGAGGTCAGTATATGTATGTCAGGTAGGTGAGGTCAGTGTATGTATGTCAGGTAGGTGAGGTCAGTGTGTGTATGTCAGGTAGGTGAGTTCAGTGTATGTATGTCAGGTAGGTGAGGTCAGTGTATGTATGTCAGGTAGGTGAGGTCAGTGTGTATGTCAGGTAGGTGAGGTCAGTGTGTGTATGTCAGGTAGGTGAGGTCAGTGTATGTATGTCAGGTAAGGTGAGGTCAGTGTGTGTATGTCAGTGTGTGTATGTCAGGTAAGGTGAGGTCAGTGTGTGTATGTCAGGTAAGGTGAGGTCAGTGTGTGTATGTCAGGTAAGGTGAGGTCAGTGTGTGTATGTCAGGTAAGGTGAGGTCAGTGTGTGTATGTATGTATGTCAGGTAAGGTGAGGTCAGTGTGTGTATGTCAGGTAAGGTGAGGTCAGTGTGTGTATGTATGTATGTATGTATGTATGTATGTATGTCAGGTAAGGTGAGGTCAGTGTATGTATGTCAGGTAGGTGAGGTCAGTGTATGTATGTCAGGTAGGTGAGGTCAGTGTGTATGTCAGGTAGGTGAGGTCAGTGTGTGTATGTCAGGTAGGTGAGGTCAGTGTATGTATGTCAGGTAAGGTGAGGTCAGTGTGTGTATGTCAGTGTGTGTATGTCAGGTAAGGTGAGGTCAGTGTGTGTATGTCAGGTAAGGTGAGGTCAGTGTGTGTATGTCAGGTAAGGTGAGGTCAGTGTGTGTATGTCAGGTAAGGTGAGGTCAGTGTGTGTATGTATGTATGTATGTATGTATGTATGTCAGGTAAGGTGAGGTCAGTGTATGTATGTCAGGTAGGTGAGGTCAGTGTATGTATGTCAGGTAGGTGAGGTCAGTGTGTATGTCAGGTAGGTGAGGTCAGTGTGTGTATGTCAGGTAGGTGAGGTCAGTGTATGTATGTCAGGTAAGGTGAGGTCAGTGTGTGTATGTCAGTGTGTGTATGTCAGGTAAGGTGAGGTCAGTGTGTGTATGTCAGGTAAGGTGAGGTCAGTGTGTGTATGTCAGGTAAGGTGAGGTCAGTGTGTGTATGTCAGGTAAGGTGAGGTCAGTGTGTGTATGTCAGGTAAGGTGAGGTCAGTGTGTGTATGTATGTATGTATGTATGTATGTCAGGTAAGGTGAGGTCAGTGTATGTATGTATGTATGTATGTATGTCAGGTAAGGTGAGGTCAGTGTGTGTATGTATGTATGTATGTATGTATGTCAGGTAAGGTGAGGTCAGTGTGTGTAGGTCAGTGTATGTAGGTCATGGTGTCAGGTAGGTGAGATTAGTGGTCAAAATTGATGGGCACTGCTAAGCAACCAGCAAGTGGACTTACCCCCCGCCACACAACCCCACTGCCCAGCCAAAAAACCCAGTGCCACGGCCACCCTGGACAAACCCCCCCCCCCCGTGGCAGCTTCGGGCTGAAGCCCCTGGTCTTTTTGCCACCTAGCAACGCCCCTGCTCTTCTCTAATTTATTTAAAAAAAAAAAAAAGTATTGTCTATACATATATTTTAGGCTCCTAATGGATACACAGTATCCAAAAATATCTAATTACTAAAAATAAATACATAGGTGTAGCTAATATGCCTTTGTTCAGCCACACATCCCATTATGGTACTCACTAAGCTGTTTATCAGTTAAGATTTGCCTTTTTTAGTATAGCAACATATTTCAAAATGTACACTTTAAACTACAAACTGATTAAATATCTATACATTCTCTTTTTTTAGCAGTAAATATGCTTCTGTCAAACAACACAATGTATTCCTCATAGTCAGCAATGCAAACTCAGCCTGTCTCATAATACAGTATCATAAAATATCTTGCCAGAAAATGCAATAAGTCATTGTCTTTAATTTAGCTACCCTATTAAAGTGCTTTATTATACCCACCAAAGTTGATTAACTCAGTGGGATATTCTCGAGTTTATGAAGTTGAAGTACAACTTCTTATGTGACAAAGAAGCAAATGAAAAACCTTCAACTTCCGTTTAATTTAAACTACGAAAAGAAAAATTAGAATTACACTTCAGTAGTGCAGAAAAGAAGCTACAATGTCTTATATATGCCAAATTAGAACTATGTTTTTTTTTTTTTTGTTAAATAGACTGTACTATATATCATGTGATAAGTGATGATAAAATAATATGTTTGTAGGTTTTTTTAAAACGTAGTTTTTTACAAGCCTAAAAATTATCGTGTATACGCGGCATAAGGGTAATAATACGTAAGCAATATCAAAAGCAAGAGGATATTTCCCAGTACAATAGTGATTTACCAATACATGATATAGGGTTACATTTATAAAGGATGTTCCTAAAAATTCAGCACTAAATCCTTTTTTAGCAATTTATCCTTCTCATGATTGGTAAAATTACCATGGCATTGTAAGCATTTATTAACCTTATTCATAATAAAGTCAGCAATAAATAATAAATATAAAACACCACAAAATACAGCAACATTGTAAACTGTCCTCCAACAGGTCTTCTACAGAGCAAGAATTCCCAAATCATGGTTAAAGGGTCATTAAAGGATTTTTTTTTTTAGCTAAATAGCTTCCTTTACCTTACTGCAGTACTGGTTTCATGTCCTCATTGTTCGTTTTTGCTTTGAAGTAGCTGTAATTCTGCTGCGATCTCCACACTTCCTGGTTGCCTGTTTCCTTATAAACATCATACTGGGAGATTTTCACAGTGGTCTAAGCTGTCATTACTGTGTGTCTAAAACTCCTCAGAACCAATCAGATTCATTTTAAAAACAAAACACTGCCCTGGATTTGTTTGTTTTTGTTCTGTGAGTATTCCCGACTCACCTCTCACCCGGAACTTCATGTATGTACCTTTAAAACCGAAAGTGAACTAGAGGCACATTATATGATAGATTAAATTCAATTTTTAATCATTTTTTAAAAGGAATCAGTTAACTGTTATGTCTCTATACCCAATAAACAGTCATTTCAGCAAAAAAAAAAAATTCCTTTAGTGACCCTTTAAGAATGCAAGAGAACCTGGTACAAGAAAGTTTTAATCACACAGAGAATGATTTTGGGGGAGAGACTTCAGTTCCCTGTGTCATTAGTAACTACAAGCACATATCAAAATATATTTGGACCAATACCAATTAATAATACCTACAAACAGTTACATACAGTAGGTAATTAAAAATCCATGTTTGGATTTCCCAAAAAACACATTTTTATGCAAAAGAAGGGGGTGCAACAGCCACAAGGCAAAGTTTGAAACAGTGGGTTTCAGGCTACATAATAGAGCCCCCCCCCCTTCCTTGCTTGGTGTGTGTGTGGTGGGCAGCTATAGCCCACCACATAAGTGTTTAGCAGTATATAGAGAAAATGCAATGAGCATCACATGCAAGTAAGAAAGAAATATCAGTTCAGAACTGTGGAGTGTCTGTAGTATGAAACAGAAGGAAGGATCAAGGCAGTGAGCAGTACTTTGTAAAGAAGTGCAGGGCCGTGCACATTACCCAGGGGCAGTTCAAAGCAGGTCATAAGCTATAAATACTGTCAGTGGCAGGACAACAAAGCTAGCCATACACAGGTGGAATTTTGTTAGAAAAAAAATGTATTTTTGATTGTTCTAACAATTTTCTAAAAGTAAATAGAAACAAATCAATGATCATTTTTGAATGTAGTGACAAAAAGCAAACTAAAGAGCAGGATGGAAAATTTCTCTCAAAGTAACAACATTCTAATAGTAAATGTGGTTTTTATTTGGGAAATACCATTCATTCCAACCTCAAATGTTAATAGCAAACACAATTGTTACAGTATTTTTAGAATGATAGCATTATGAAATACTCACAAGAGCAGTGTGTAGTGGCAGAGCAGTATAGTGAGTGATATGTAGTGGAATGGAAGGGCATATAAAAGTGAGAAGGTAGGAGAGTAAGCAGTGACCGTGGCCAGTATATAGTGGTGGGCAGTAGGCAGGGCAGTATGTAGTGGCAAGGAAGGACTTTAAGAGGAATGGCAGGACAGGAAGCGGTATATAATGTCAGGGCATCGACCAGTATATCTTTGGAGAGCAAGGCAGTGAGCGCAGTATGAAGTGATGGAGAAGGACAGTGAACACTATGTAAAGGCAGGCAGGGCAGTGTGTAGTAGCAGGCAAAGCAGTATGCAGTGGCAGGGCAATATATAGTGACAGGACTGGGCAGTATGCAATGTCAAGGCAGTGAACAGTATGTCACTGAAGGAAAGAAGGAGAGAATACCTGGTGTCGCTCATCCATGGGGTTGTGTAATGATGAGTGAGACAACCTCAACCTGGGCTCCCACAAGTCCACGCCCCCAATACATTTTGCTTCACCCCCAGAGATTAGTCATGATGATCCCCCTCAACTAAGCTCCGGTGGTGAAGCAAAGCACGTTGGGGGCGTGGCCTGGGGGACCCCAGGTTGAGGCTGTCTCTCTTATCATTATACAACATAATGGATGAGTGGCATTGGAGATTATATTCTTGTTTCCATCAGTGACCACAGGAGCTGAGACAAGCTATGTTCCCTTTCCGGCACTCCTATAGCAGCAGACACAGAACTATCCATATTTCCCCCACCTTTATAAATGAGTCTGAGCAGCACTCCAAACAATTGAGGGTCAGAGAGACCAGTATGTAGTGGCTAGATAGGACAGTGAGCAGTATGTAGTGGCAGACTGGGCACTGGGAAGTGGCAGGGTAGTATATAGTATCAGGGCAGTATATAGTAGCAGGGTAGAGAAATATGTAGTGGCAGGATAGGACAGTGTGGTGTGGCAGAGTAGGGCTGTGGACCATGTGGAGTAGTAGGACAGTGAGCATCATGTAGTGGCAGGGCAATGGGCAGTGTGGAGTGGCAGTGTAGGGCTGTAGGCAGTGGAGTAGCAAGGCAGTGTGTAATTGCAGAGCAATGTGAAGTGGCATATCAGTGGGCAGTGTGGAGTAGCAGGGCGGTGTGGAGGGGCAGCGTAGGGTTGTAGGCAGCGTGGAGTAGCAGGGCGGTGTGTAATTGCAGAGCAGTGTAAAGTGGCAGGATAGGGCTGTGGGGAGTGGTAGGTCAGTGGGGAGTAAGAGTGTCAGGGCAATGAGCAGTATCCAGGAACATAAGTTCTCCAGCCATCTATTTGTGTGCAGTGTAGTAGGCAGGGCAGGTGGATTCCTGCAGGGGGAAGTCTATCCCTTCAGATCAGCCTCTTACCAAATGGCTGGAATTAGAAAATATGCAGGGCTGCCATCTCTGCTCCTCCTCAGTGTCATCCTATCTACTAAAGTTGGATCAGGCAGAGTAAAGCAGCCAGTTGAGTCAAACAAATTAATTAATAGCCACACCCCCAGCCCTACCCACCACCTTTGCTTACCTGTAAAGAGGATGCTGACCTCTGAGGCCGCGTACACACGGTCATTCCAAACTGATGGGAATGGTCCGATGGGCCATTTTCATCGGTTCACCGCTGAAGTGGCCTGATGGTCTGATGTGCGTACACACCATCGTTCCAAAAACCGATCGGGTCAGAACGCGGTGACGTCAAACACACGACGTGCTGAATAAAACTAAGTTCAATGCTTCCAAGCATGCGTCAACTTGATTTTGAGCATGCGCGGGTTTTGAACCGATGCTTTCTGTACTAACCATCGGTTTGGACCGATCAGGCAGCGGGCCATCGGTTCGATTTTAAAGCATGTTTTAAAATTTTGGACCGAAGGACAACAGACCGATGGGCTATACACACAGTCGGTTTGGACCGATGAAACTGAACCTCGGTCCATTCTCATCGGTTTTGTCTGACCGTGTGTATGCGGCCTGAGAGAGTCCCCAATGGCTGCTAGCCCCAAGAAGTTTTTTTAAGGGGAATAGATGGAGAGAAAATATACAGGGAACCAATGGGACATAATGTCAAAGTGGTAGTCAGTAGAGAAGTTTACAGGTGCAGTGGCAATCAGTAAAAACATATGTAGATGCAGTGATAGTCAGTGAAGGATGGATGAGCTTGGTGCATAAATGTTCAGGTGCAGTGGCAGCCAGAGAAGTGTGTGGTTATAGCAGTGGTCACTAAAAAAGTAAGTGAGAGCAATGACAGTTAGTAGAAAAAAGGTGGTGGCCAATTAAGAAGTGCATTAGTGCATTGATAGTCTTTGGAGAAGGGCAATGGTGCAGTGGCAGTCTGTCAAAAAGTGCATCAGTGCCCTCACTGTCTGAGGACAAGTGCATCTGTTCAGTGGCCCTCTTTGTAGAAGTGCATCGGTGCAGTGGCTTTCCGTGGAGAAGTATATCAGTGTAGTGGTGGTTTAAAGAGGACTACAGTCAGTTAGATCTGCATTGGTTCATTGATGGTCAGTGGGAAAGTTAATGCATGCAGTGGCAGTCAAGAAGTCAAGAAGCACTTACATGACAGTTGGTTGAAAGTGCATAGGTTTAGTGGTGGTCTTTGGAGAAATGGGTCAATGCAGTGGCAGGCTGTAGAGAACTGGAAACAGTGGAGAAATGTTGAGTCTGGTAGGATGAAGAAGAAAACACTGGGACCTAAACATACATTTTTTCTTTGTGAGTCCTTTTTAATGGGCATTGCAAAATAATTAGTAAGGTAAAGGTTTTAAAGCCTGGCTAAGATTAGTAAAAATGATCAAAATACTAAAAAGAAAGTTAACAAAACATTTTATTTAAGATTGAGTATCTTTTTATAATGTCAAGTTATTGTTTTTGTCCAAACCCCAATCGCAGGACTATATTTGATTGCATCTTCTATATATAATGACAACTAAGAGATGGACTTAATGATGTCTGCTTAGCTTCATAGTACAATATGATTTGATTCCGCACACTGACCTTCTCCATTGCTAGGTCATCTTTAAAGTCGAAGTTTGATTTTTTTTTGCACTTAAGAACTTGCACTTAAGGAGCATTAACAATCTTTCTAGAGACATTAATTGGGGGTGAGAGCCAGCTCTCCAAACTAAAACCTTGCAAATTGATAGCGTTTCTTTTGCTAGTGAACATCATTTTCTGACATAAATTTGACACTGGAACAGTAACCAATAGATCTAATAGGGCTCCTGCTATATTCACTAACAAATGTGATCGCCAACCTCCAATTTATGAGCAAAAGAGTTTGAATGCGAACGTAGCAGTCCTTTGAAAGTGTCCACCGGGAATAAAAGCAATATTTGTTACACTTGGAAGAGTCCCTGGAGTCTGTGTCATTCTAATTCTTTGACTTTAGCAGAAATGCAGAGGAATGTCACTGTTATATCCAACAAATAGACAGAAAAATTGAATGAAAAACGTACATTCTATGATATGCGTAGCTCTTGCTTCATGTAATTGTAGAGACATTATATGGCTTATTTAAAGTGAAAGTCCAGTTTCAGTAAATAAAGAGAAAAACATTTCTTTAAGATGAGTTCTGTGTGCTATAAAAGATGGTAGAAATTCTGTTTCAGATCCTAACAATACAACTCTGGTCTTTTTTTTTTCTTTTTTTTTTTTTTGGTAGAATGTAGATGGGATAGAGCCTCTGTAATGTTTTAACTATTTCACTTTACATCCTGTGTCAGAGGCACAACAGCAGGCAACCCATCTGCTCCTGTGCTAGGGATAAGTGTAAATGAAAATTGAATTTCCTCTAACTGTTCTGTGGCAATGACAATCTGGTATCCTAGTATCAAAATAAATAGCAATAAAAACTTGACAAAAGTCTAACCTTTCTGCACTCTGTAAATTAAATAGTTCACTCTGGATATAAAAATATATATATATATATATATATATATATATATATATATATATATATATATATATATATATATATATATATATATATATCAGCAGCTACAAATCCTGTAGTTGCTGACTTTTAATAAAAGGACACTTATCTGTCCAGGGATCCAGCGCCATCCTCACCCAGGCTAGTTCTTCACTAGCTTTTGCATTCTCTGTGATGACATCATAACTGTAGGCTGTACTGGGTACCCTCTCCATCCCAAAATTACATGCCAAATGTGGCAGGGGAGGTGGACTTAAAGTGGAACTTCACCTTTTGGGTGGAGTCCTGATTTAACATAGGCCATTGCAGTGCCCCTATTGAACTTTTTCAAAATGAGTGATACATTTAAGACTCAACTTGTTCCTGCTATCTGCCTCCATCCAACCCTGGCTTGTCCTTGATTACGCTTCTGTCTCTCCCCTGGTTACTTCGCTGCCAGCCTGTTCCCGACCCGGCCTGTACCCAACCCCTACATCAACGATCCTGCCAGGCACTTGTGCCACTCTGCACTCCCAAGCTCCCTGTCTGCTCTATCAGGGGTTCTCGAGTCAGAGGTGTAAGAGAGGTCTTCCTCTGCATATCGGGCTCTGTAACCATGTATTTGACAATTCCACAGCATTTATCCATTTAGCCATGTAGTTTTCTCACCCAAAATGGAGTAAACCATTTTTTTTTTTTTTTTTTGAGAACTGGCTGCTTGCAATTTGATTACAAACTCTGTTCAGGCTTCTGAGAATGACAATGGAGCCATTTACAAGAACAGGAGGTTTGAGGAATCCAGGACATCTTGACATCTTGTCTAAAACATGCTATACTGCTGCCACAGTATATTAAGAAGGACCAGTGTATCCTCTGTCACATTTTTAGCAGTTCTGGCAGAATTTTTAGTGATCCTGACATTAATTCCTCAATTCTGGTCCTGAAGGTTCTGCATTAAAACAACAATTTAGGATTATTGCACTCCCCTTCCCCGCACACCCAACCAGGGCTCCAGATAAGTCAAAATAGTTTTCTTTTTTGTTAGTATTATCTGTAATGTACTTAGTACTAGGAACTTTGATGAACTATACATACATGACCAAGATATGGAAATTGTTACATCAAATGAATTCTGGGATAGAAAAAAAGAATAAAAATCCTTTTTGATTTGAAAAAAATAATTGGTTATGAATAGACCTTTCTCTGTCCATTCACTGGCAGAGATTCCTAAAGTATTGCAGCCAAAGATAACCAAGCAACTAATATTTTCAATACAGTATTTCTCTCTTTAACGGCTTCCCGGCCGGCTCACACAGATACACTGTGGCAGAATGGCTCCCTTGGGCAAAATCCCATACGGGTACATCCTTCTCTTTTCTGGCAACCAGACGGCTGTACGGCGGGGAACCTGATGCATGTGGCCAGCGGGCACGATCACTGCCGGACATGCGCAATCCCATGCATAAAAGCCAGCACACAAATCCCTGTGCTGTCAGGGAGGAGGAAATATATTGTTTGTTCCTACTAAGTAGGAAAACCGACATGTCTCCTCTCCTAGTCACTCCCATCCCCACACAGTTAGAACACACTGTTAACCCTTTATCGCCCCCCCCCTAGTGTTAACCCCTTCTCTGCCAGTGACATTTTTATAGCACTGATCGCTGTATTACTGTTGATGGTCCCAAAAATGTGTCAAAAGTTTTCTACAATAATTCCCACCTGCTGTCCATGTCCAGTAGGAAACATAAAATACACAGAGAGGGGATGGTTATTCCACCAGCTATAGGGATTTAGTGAAAGTACTGCAGATTGTAATCTCTAATGATTGTATTGTAACTATACTGTCTGCCTTTATTTTGTAAAGCATTATGGTATCCATTGCTTCTTCCTGTATATAAATCCTTCATGATAATAATATAATAATGAACAAGTCAGGTGAAAAAGGTAAATGCCAAAGTGAAAATGAGATCCACTTTGCAAGTAGACCTTATGCCGCGTACACACGACCGTTTTTAATGGTCTAGAAAAAATGAACTTTTTTTTTGAACCGATTATTGTTAAGCCAGCCTTGCCTACACACGATCGTTAAAAATAAATGCTCTAGCAAAGCGCAGTGACGTACAACACATACAACGGCACTATAAAGGGGAAGTTCCATTCGAATGGCGCCACCCTTGGGGCTGCTTTTGCTGATTTTGTGTTAGTAAAAGTTTGGTGAGACGTGAGAGACGATTCGTGCTTTTCAGTCTTTTACAACGTGATGAATGTGCTATCTCTATTACGAACGCTAGTTTTACCTGAACGAGCGCTCCCGTCACATAACTTGCTTCAGAGCATGCGCATTATTTTCACGTCGTTAAAGCCAACACACGACCATTTTTTTACGACGTTAAAAACGACAACGTGAAAAATGACGTGAAAATTTAGAGCATGTTCTAAATTTGTAATGGCCATTTTTAACGTTGCGAAAAATGCTCTGGAGCCCCCACACAATCCTTTTTAATGACATTAAAAAAAAAAAACATTTCTCACATCGCAAAAAACGGACGTGTGTACGCAGCATTATTCCTGGAATTATGTTTTTTTTTTTTTTACATTTGACTGGAGTGTCCCTAAAATATTCCTTTAACAAGCAATGGGAAATAACTTATAAATCACATTATTTTTTCTCTGTAAACAAGAGTAAGAAGACTGACAGTCTCTAAAATTCAGAACATATTTAATCTTACATTAAGTTTATTTTATTCAGAAATGTAATATCTGAATAGGGACACTGGAAATAATATTTAAGTTGCTACTTTTTAAAATGCTTATATGATGCTGTAAAGTAAAATGTGTTTCTGCTGTGTACTTAGACTGATTATTTGATTTTGCCAAAGCGAAAAGGGGAAACACATTTACAAAGAGATAAATCCTAATAACAGGGTAATCACATCTGACTGTTTAGAGAAGATTCTTTACTAGAGGTTTTACAATGTTTTGGGCTCTATGGTAATGAAAAATATCTAGCAAATTGATTGGTGCACCACTACTGGAAGTGTCTCATAAAGACCTTGTAACAACCACCAGCGCTGCCTGCAAACTGAATTTAATTCAAAAGAGATGAAAACTGTCTATCATTGCAGCTTCTTGATTATTATCGTAACACAGTTAATTAATATATAGCTCATCTGAGCAATTCAGCAGGGTTACGGGAATTACAAGCAAAGGAAAAAACAGAATTGTTCAGAAAACATTGGCTATGTTTAATGTAGCCCTATTTCAAAGTGATCTTATGACTCTAAGCATGAGTTCATTTCAGCAAGCAAATAAAAGGATGATCAGATGAAAAACACTGAGTAGTTGATAGTTTTTGAAAATGCCTTATCAGTCTGATTTTCTGAATACCTCCAATAAAATAATTTTACTATTTTAGTTATAGTAAAAGTTTTTAAAGTGTTAAATTATCTATAGGGACGTCATGGCAGATGTACTTACATTCATGGTTCATTTAAAGGGAATGTACTGCCCCTCCCACCCCAAAGCACCTTGTCCCCATGTTGTTTACCTGACAAAAACAAGTACCTGCTTCCCACCAAAAAGTAACAAATGTGGCGGCAGAGGGGAGGAGGAGGCTTTCCCATTTGAGTGGAGCTACGCTTTAAATTCATCTGGAGATTCTACTAGTAACCAGTGGCGGCTGGTGCTCAAAATTTTTGCAGCCTCACTGTGCCTATCAAATGCAACCACTGTGTCATGCCATCGCCCCTTTCCCTGTAAAATGCACTTACCTGAAGCTTCCATGTCCTCCCTCGATGTCTTCTTCCGCTTGGTGACGCTTCAGCCAATCAGGTTCCTGATAACCAGAATCCGGGAACCTGATTGGCTGAAACGGCCGTCAGTCTTATCAAAGGAACGCAGGGGGGCTGCGTTCCGAGGATAGACATCCGAGATCCGGAGGGCTGTACTTGGAAAGCCTATAAGGTTCCCGACGCGTTTCAATCAATAGATCGTCATCACTCAGCACCCCAGATGACGATCTATTGATCGAAACGCGTCGGGAACCCGCTGACCCTACTGCTTTTTGATTATATGCCTGATTTAACTGCTGAAATGTGAGTGTAAACTTCATGTTGTTTACTGCCAAGTAAACTTTTACATACAGTTTTACACTATGTGCATCTTTGCTTTCTCTTTTCTCCCTCTCCACCTGCTGAGTTTTTGAGTTATTCACATGGGCTCAAGCCCCTATCATCAACGGCTGATATTGGGATAATCCTTCTTCTGGTTCATTTACTGCATCACATTGGACATCTCCCTCCTGCCTGTCATCTATGATACCCCTGCAATTAGGATACCATCACTCTATAAGCCTGTATGACCCACTAGGTATAAGCCTAATTGGGTCCACTAATTCTGGTAAGCCTCAATTTATTTTGGTGGTGGATTCACTTCAGATCTTTACTTCATGTTTGCAAAGACAAGTCACTTTTTTGTTGGATCAATTCACCTTTTTTGGATTTGTTTTGTATAATTCATGAGACTTTATTATCCTAAGGTCTTTTTTTCGTTTTCATCTACGGACTTCAAATTATTTTTGATAATATGACTACATGTCATTAGATTTGCAACATAGTCTTGTTTATTAGTTCACTTATATTTAGCGCTACACTTTTTTTGTTTCACTTGTTTGTTTATTTTCAGAATTGATCATATTCTGTGGTGTTGGCTGCCATTTATATGTTAATATAGGTAGCGCGGTGTTATTTATACATATTATTTGTATAATTTTAGTACATATTGCAGGAGATATTGCAAAGTGTTGGTTTATTCTATGACTCATCTCTCTGTGTAGACTGTTGACATGCTAATTGAGTCTGGTCCAGGATCTCTCATTATGTATGCTAAATACTGTTGTGTGTGTGGAATGGAACTTGTCAAGCTGTATGCGGAGACAGAACGTCTGTCTAAAGATGTGGATTGAGAAGAAATCATTGTGTGATGGTGTTTTGTTTGAATTCTGTTAATGAAGGAATGTGACTTCTCAGGTGGAGTGATTAGGACATGATAATTATAGACCGGCGCCGACGTGTCTAGAATGTTTAGCAATTAGCCATCTGAAGGTGTATTGAAGCCCCCCCAGTGTGTGGGTGGAGAGTTTAATTGTTCCTGTGATCACTGAAGCATGCCTTGAAAACTGTATATAAACTTGAGAGCTAGCCATTAAAGTTGTCTTGCATTTGAAACAAGAAAACAGAGCAAGTCTCGTTATTCTGGGAAATGGGATGACTGATGTCTGTTGGAGGGTTGGAGTGTCAGATGAGCTGTCGTGGGTTGATGGAAGGTCGTAAACGGTTGTGACCGTTGCATAAACCATTACCATTACCATTCTCATACATATCTGATACATATCTGCTGTGGGATATACCGAAGTTGGAGCTCCACTCAGCACAGATAGGATACCTCTACCTTCACGGCATAGGATACCTTACCTCAGTGTTTATCAACTCCAGTCCTCAAGGCGCCCCAATAGGTCATGTTTTTAGGATTTTCCTCAGATGAAACAGGTCTGGTAATTACTAAAGCAGTAAAACTGATCAAATCACCTGTGCAAAATAATGGAAAACCTGAAAACATGACCTGTTGGTGCGCCTTAAGGACTGGAGTTGAGAAACACTGCCTTACCTTCATGGGAGTCCCTGGATGCTGATCCGTAACCAGCTGATTGTGTCCTACATGCCTCTTTGATCTCTATAACCTGAGATCCAACAGATCTGATAAGCGGCGGTGACGCCTCATTTATTCATGAACAGAACTTTTATCTTACCTGCAGTCAATCCTCTTTTCTCTTTTGTCTACATGGAAATTCAACTCCTTTGAATTGTGGAACTGTTGTTTGAATGATAGTTTTTGATTTTTCCAACCCGATATACCTTCTGGGGCAGATTCAGAAAGAGATACGACGGTGTATCTCCTGATATGCCGTCTTATTTTGGCGTTAAGAAGCCCAGTATCATCTAGCACTTTTCTTCCTTAACTTTCTTCCACATCTTGGCCCTCCACTTTCTTATTAGAATTCAGTTCATATAATCATAAAGGCTCGGCATCATCATATGAACATTATCTATGAAGGTATGCCTATAGAGTCTGCCTAGAAATGCTGCTTCTTCATAGTGACACCCACCCAAAAAAAACTTGTGATATTTTTGTAACTATTCCCAAGAGCCAGCCCATTACTAAGGCAGGGTGCTGTGATGTTTTCAGGAAGCTATGTATCACACCATGCTGACCCCTCCTACCATCCATATTCTACCAGCATTGAGAATTACAGAGACCCATTGGTGACATCAGTCTAAACTAATGCATGTAATGGAAATAGAAAGATTTATTCAAACTTTACTTTAGCATGTTGATGAGAGAGGGGAGGGGGAACCAGGGAAGGCAACATATAAATAGATAAGATTTCAACTTTAAGGCTGCTTTCCCACTGGTGCGCGGGCGGCGTCAGTGGTAAGGCGCCACTATTTCTAGCGGTGCTTTACTGTCATTTTTGCAGAGGTATTCACAAAAAGGGTTAAAACCACCCGCAAAGCAACGCTGCAGCGGCACTTTGCCAGCGGTTCGGTTCACTGCAGATTTATTTCAATGTGCAGGAGCGGTGTACACACTGCTTCTTCACTGCTCCAAAGATGCTGCTTGCAGGACATTTTTTAACGTCCTGCCAGCACATCGCTGACACTGCAGTGGAGCCATTTTTCAGGCACTTTACAGACGCTATTTTTAGCCCAAAAATGCCTGAAAAACATCACAGTGTGAAAGGGGTCTTAATGTTCAGATTTCCGGTACTTGAATTTAGACTGTAAGTGTGGACAATAAGTGCACATTTTATTGTTCATATACTGTACATACTGAATGATATTCTAACAAAATACTTTGTGTACATGATAAATATGTTGTAGAAAGTCCATAGATTCAAGTATTTAACATCAATTACAACCTTGCCTTTTTTAAAGGATGATATTACAACTTCCACCAAAAAAATCGAAAAAACAGGTTTGTTTCTGATATACAGTAAGTTTAATGGGAGCAATCCAAATAATTTCCTTTTATGTCCATTCAGCTTAAACACCAATATAAAAAGTTAAATTAACACCTTTCATATATGTATAATCTTTTCACATGTAAGCAAAAAAGATCATTGCTGTGAATTCCCTTTTTTCTTCATTTCAACTGCCAGTGGGTGGCATGGAAAATGTACAGTATTCAACATCAAATTACATTACTTTGAATGCAAAAGGAGATTGAAACGCTAATTTTACAACATTTTGTCTTTCTTGCACAGTTGACTTAAAACTTGATGTATGTAACACAGATTTGAGGAATTTCTTTTATTTCAAACATTATGACTGGCAGTTCAATTATTATGCAAAGCAGTGCCATATTGTTTCACACAATGGAGACTTGTCTAAGTGCCAGATCATTTTATGCTATTGTTTTAACAAGCCTTTTCCTAAAGATGATTGGACAGTCATCGTGTCTGTTGAAAGTAGTTTGAGAACTTAACTTGATGTAGAATGTTTCATCAGGACTTTAAAAATTAGCAAGTTTGACATTTAAGTGCTTAACTACTGTCAGGAACAGTGAACTTTAAAATGTGTTACATTTTATTGTTGAAAAACTGAAATTGTGAGAATAAATATTAACAAAACTATTTAAAGAGCATTGTTTAATAACCCATAGCAACCAATATATTTGAACAATTTATTGTACCCATACCATAATTTTAATGGTTCCTATGTCTTACTTTGCTTACTGCAATTGCACATACTGTACATATTCTGGTAACTGTCAAAACTTAGCAAAAAGTAATTTTTGCTGACTAGATACATCTCTAAAGATTTTTTTATGTTTGTCCTCATTACAGGGATACCAAGGTGCATACATGTTTCCCATGTGTTGTGTTTATTTTATGGCCTCATATTTCAGCATGGACACCCACTTTTTTTTCTTAGCCGACATTCTGGATTCATGCAGTATTCTGAGAGACCCTGAGGTATCCATCTGGAAAATCATTACAATGTGGATGTGATATGCTTCAATGCATCTAACCTACCAGACACAAAGCCAACCTACATTTATTTTATTAAAATAGTGTCTACCCCAGTCTTAACACCATATGTAAAAAATAAAATAGAAAAAGTGCAGCACAAAACTCAAATATATAAATGATGCTGGTATACTCAAACACCAATACCATAAGTGTGAATATGAATATGCAGAAAAAATGGGAGAAAAAAAAAAAAAAAAATTTAAAATTAAATACAATTCAAACAAACAGTCCAAAAGTCCATAAGTGTCAGAAGATGAGTGAATTAAACGAAAATAAATCTCCACCACGTGACAATCCACCAAAATTTTGAAGTGATCCCTCCACCGTTGTAGATGGCTACTCTCACCTTCATATATGGACCACTGAGTTAACAGATGGTCAATAAAGCAAATCAAATAGGCAGGTCATGAACAGGAACCAGGCTGATGTATTAGATCCTCATAAGACAACCAAACCGCAAAGGACAGGTGCATGTAAAGAGATAATCACAGACTAAGTGCTCACTGTTGCAATGTGTGGATTTATTCTTTAAAAGAAGCAAAAGTCAGGCTACTCACATTTGGCCAGACAAAAAACGGCATGAAGTAACAATCTTTAGGAATGAACAGCAGATGAGCGACGTGATGTTTCAGGCTCCTAAACCACCGGACGCGTTACGTTATATCAACTTCCTCAGCGGGGCGGGGCCTGTTGCGTCGCTTTCCTGTCTTTAAATAGCTGCTCATTGTCATAGGGACAAGCATCAGAATGGCGTGTGGGGCCTGACGTCGAATCCTGAACAGCTGATTGTTCAGGAAATGATGCAAACAATGTCAGAACATCCAGCATACTGTTCAAATGTGTGCAACTTTATTGTTCACACACACATGGTATAGAACTAGAATATCGCCATCTTGTGGACAATTTAGAAAATTGCATCCGAATGTTAATTTTAAAATAATAATAAAATTAATCAAATCGCTCAAAGCTGTCCATGTACAAACATTGCTATAAAATCTATATTTTTCTATAGTAACATGATAAATCTTTACATGATACTGCATAATAATCTAAAAACTTTTCCAATTAAAAAAACATATAAACCATTTTATTATTACATATAAAATTATCAATATAAAATCCCCAGTTAAAATTAATATTAATATTTAAAAACAAAGTTGCTATTTATTTGATATGAAACAATTCAAATCGAAGTCCACATTTAACCCTTCAGGGGTGAGAACCTTTGCCTCAAATATCCAAAAGGATTCTCTCTGGCTGATGTGGCGTGTGTAATTACCTCCCCTCCAGTGTCTATTTACCTTCTCCAGACCCCAAAATTTTAAACATTTGGGATTCTTGTTATGGTATTGCTTAAAATGTCTTGAGACACTGTGATAACGAAAGCCATTTTTTATATTGTTCACATGCTCGCCTACTCTCACCGCCAGTGACCTTGAGGTGCGGCCTATGTATTGTAGGCCGCAGTCGCATTCTAACATATAAACGACACCCTCAGTGTTGCATGTGATCAAATTTTTTATAGTATAGGACTTCTTAGTGGAAAAAAAAGTAAATTCTTTGCGTTTTTTTATATTGAATTTACATTGTTTGCATGATTGGCATCTTCCACAGGCATAAAAGCCTGATAAAAAATTAAAAATCCTATTTTCTTTAAAAGGGGGAGGAGGATCTATGACTCCAGGGGCGACAACGTCTCTTAAAAAGGGGGCTTTTCGATAAATAAAACGTGGGTGGGCTGGTAGGACAGTCCCCAAAACCTTGTCCTTCTTGAGGACTTCCCAGTGTTTATTTAAAATCTTTTCAAACTGCCGATACTGGATGTTATAATCCAGGACCATTTTGAATTCAAAATTTCCCTCTTTCGTCACCTGTTTGTTGGAGTCCTGTACTAAATCAGCCCTGTTGAGGGAACCCACTCGTGATAGTTCATTTGTAATAACATCTTTGTTATAACCCTTTGGAATATCAGCAGTGAAAAGATTGTGTTCCTGGACTTGGAAATTTTTAAAGGAGAAAAGTTTTTTAACACTCGTAATCATTTTAAACCCTCTGACAGAAACGGGTATATCCCTTTAGACAGCTGTCACCATAAAAACTGGCTTTGCAACATTCCCAGAGGCCAGTTCATACGCCTCAGAAGGAACTGCACCTCTGACACTGACTTTTTTACACAATCCAAAGTCTTGGTCAACAGGTTTCAACAAAAGGGTTATAACAAAGATGTTATTACAAATGAACTATCACGAGTGGGTTCCCTCAACAGGGCTGATTTAGTACAGGACTCCAACAAACAGGTGACGAAAGAGGGAAGTTTTGAATTCAAAATGGTCCTGGATTATAACATCCAGTATCGGCAGTTTGAAAAGATTGTAAATAAACACTGGGAAGTCCTCAAGAAGGACAAGGTTTTGGGGACTGTCCTACCAGCCCACCCACGTTTTATTTATCGAAAAGCCCCCTCTTTAAGAGACGTTGTCGCTCCTGGAGTCATAGATCCTCCTCCCCCTTTTAAAGAAAATAGGATTTTTAATTTTTTATCAGGCTTTTATGCCTGTGGAAGATGCCAATCATGCAAACAATGTAAATTCAATATAAAAAAACGCAAATAATTTACTTCTTTTTCCACTAAGAAGTCCTATACTATAAAAAATTTGATCACATGCAACACTGAGGGTGTCGTTTATATGTTAGAATGCGACTGCGGCCTACAATACATAGGCCGCACCTCAAGGTCACTGGCGGTGAGAGTAGGCGAGCATGTGAACAATATAAAAAATGGCTTTCGTTATCACAGTGTCTCAAGACATTTTAAGCAATACCATAACAAGAATCCCAAATGTTTAAAATTTTGGGGTCTGGAGAAGGTAAATAGACACTGGAGGGGAGGTAATTACACACGCCACATCAGCCAGAGAGAATCCTTTTGGATATTTGAGGCAAAGGTTCTCACCCCTGAAGGGTTAAATGTGGACTTCGATTTGAATTGTTTCATATCAAATAAATAGCAACTTTGTTTTTAAATATTAATATTAATTTTAACTGGGGATTTTATATTGATAATTTTATATGTAATAATAAAATGGTTTATATGTTTTTTATTTTGAAAAGTTTTTAGATTATTATGCAGTATCATGTAAAGATTTATCATGTTACTATAGAAAAATATAGATTTTATAGCAATGTTTGTACATGGACAGCTTTGAGCGATTTGATTAATTTTATTATTATTTTAAAATTAACATTCGGATGCAATTTTCTAAATTGTCCACAAGATGGCGATATTCTAGTTCTATACCATGTGTGTGTGAACAATAAAGTTGCACACATTTGAACAGTATGCTGGATGTTCTGACATTGTTTGCATCATTTCCTGAACAATCAGCTGTTCAGGATTCGACGTCAGGCCCCACACGCCATTCTGATGCTTGTCCCTATGACAATGAGCAGCTATTTAAAGACAGGAAAGCGACGCAACAGGCCCCGCCCCGCTGAGGAAGTTGATATAACGTAACGCGTCCGGTGGTTTAGGAGCCTGAAACATCACGTCGCTCATCTGCTGTTCATTCCTAAAGATTGTTACTTCATGCCGTTTTTTGTCTGGCCAAATGTGAGTAGCCTGACTTTTGCTTCTTTTAAAGAATAAATCCACACATTGTAACAGTGAGCACTTAGTCTGTGATTATCTCTTTACATGCACCTGTCCTTTGCGGTTTGGTTGTCTTATGAGGATCTAATACATCAGCCTGGTTCCTGTTCATGACCTGCCTATTTGATTTGCTTTATTGACCATCTGTTAACTCAGTGGTCCATATATGAAGGTGAGAGTAGCCATCTACAACGGTGGAGGGATCACTTCAAAATTTTGGTGGATTGTCACGTGGTGGAGATTTATTTTCATTTAATTCACTCATCTTCTGACACTTATGGACTTTTGGACTGTTTGTTTGAATTGTATTTAATTTTAAAAAAAAATTTTTCTCCCATTTTTTCTGCATATTCATATTCACACTTATGGTATTGGTGTTTGAGTATACCAGCATCATTTATATATTTGAGTTTTGCGCTGCACTTTTTCTATTTTATTTTTTACTTGCTTAGGATTTTTGCGAATTTCCCTTAGTGTTCAGCTGGCATTACCAGTGATCTGAACCCCGGGGGTCTGTATCACATAAATACACTTTAATATCATCATTTTTTGATCTATATATTTGCGCTGATTGCACCCTGTTTTTTATATATTTTTTTATATATTTTAACACCATATGTGGCAATTTTTGAAACCGGTTTTACAGTTTCTGCATAGTACATACGTTTTAAGACTAGCTTAATGTCTTTTTTTCTCTTTAATATGTTACTCACATTGATATATTTTCTTGACATGTTTACCATGTAGAGCTTGTATTGCTGGTTTTAAAAAGTGTCACAAATTATGCATAAAAAAGTGGTAGAAAATGTTTTAATAAATAAAGGTTGTCATCATGTCTAGTGGGTTAGATGCACGGAGCAGTGAAACACATAAAGACAAAAGAAATAAATGAAATAAATTAAAAACAATTGTGTAGCCTATATATTGTTAAACCAGTCACAATTCTGGCAAATAAAGCTAATAGGCAAAGGATCATAAAACAAATGGCAAAGGGAGCTTCACATTGCCATGGGAGACATGTGGCAATGCAAATAAAATTTATGAAAATACAATACAGCAGGGAGAATATTCTCCTTTTTACGTGAATGCAAGGGCAAACTGGAAAAAAACACCGTTCCTTTCTAATACATGCTTTAGAGATTCCCAATAAGCTGTGTGAAGCTTCTCAAAACAGTATGATTCTCACTGACAGCATCAGTGACACTGTATTCTGGCATCACATATTTTACAAATACATATGTGTAATTGAATTTTCAAATGTTACATTTACTTTACTTAAATACAGCAGTAGTACCCATACCTGATTAATCTCAACTTGAGAACAGGTTTTCCATGAAGTTTTGGTGGCAACACTTTTTTTATCTAGCAATATTAGACCAGAATTAAGCTGTGGAATTAGCAGCAACAACATAAGCAGTTTTACTGGGCCACAATTAATGAAAAGGGAGACAAGACAGGTATTATAGTGAAACACAATTTAGACTATATTGTTTCTGAGACAAAACCCAGAGATATTTTGCAGACTATATTCACACTTTCTCAGCCATTTACTATGTTGCAGTTTCATAAACAGAGATCTGCAAGGTTTTATTGTGAAATCAAAAGTAGAACCTATTTTTTCAGAGACAGCAGTCATTACATAGTATTTAAGCAGTTGAAGTAGGCTACATTTTTAAAAGGACACAGCATGCAATTTTTCATAAAATAAATCCTCATTAGAGTGTATATATTTCCCAGGTAAATATGAAAATATTAGACAGATGCCAGAAAACAGCTTTTAAGCACTTGAAGTAGGCAGCATTTTGAAATGGGCACACAGCATGCAGCCTTTCATTCAAAAATCATCACTAGAATGCATATATTTCACAAAGGTAGACATATTGCACAGACTCCACAGACTAGGCACTTGGAGTAAGGCCACATTCTGAAAATGACATACAGCATGAAGCATATGGGGAAATAAAATGCACATTAAAGAGTATATAATTTACAGGAAAAAAATCAGACATACTCTACAAACTCCAATAACAGATATTTACTATAGCAGATTTACTGCTACAGGGAGGCTGTTGTGTGCAGAATCACATATACTGTATATATTTACATGATTCTGCATTTCCTTTTTGAGTAGAGGGTGAGTGAATTAGTCACAGCAGAAGCCGATCAGCGGGTGACGGGCCGGCTAATAGATGTTCCCCGACAGCCGCTGATCATCGAGCAGAGAGTCTGGATTGAGCCCTGCATATGTAAACAATGTAAACAATGCAATGCAGAGCTCCTTCCTGACAGGGAATAAAATCCAGCACATCCCTTAGTAAAACCCGGACACAGTATACACAACATTTCTGGTTGGGCACACATTTAACCCTTGGATCCAACTTGGAAACCTAGAAATCCATGGGGTTTGAAGGTTGTCCACATCCGCCCTGGACCCCATAAGATTATAGATCACATGGTTTAGCCACTGCCTGTGACTATTATCAGAAGCCATAACTTTCCAATGTGTTCTGAAAAACCTCTTAACCACTTGCTGACCAAGCCTTTTATGGAGCTTTGTGTGTGTGTGTATATATATATATATATATATATATATATATATATATATATATATATATATATATATATTTAGCAGAGACCCTAGATAATAAAATGGCGATCATTGCAAAAATATTTGGGAGAAAAAATACACTTTGATTAAGAAAAAAATAAAAATAAATAAAGTAATTTTTTTGTAGAATGTGAAAGATGATGTTACGCTGAGTAAATCAATACCTAACATGACATGCTTTAAATTTGTGCACGCTAATGGAATGGGGACAAACTACGGTACTTAGAAATCTTTATAGGTGGTTCAACATTTTTTACAGGTTACCTGTTTAGAGTTACAAAGTTCAGTGCTAGAATTATTGCTCTTGCTCTTTAACGATCGTGGCAATACCTCACATGTGTGGTTTGAACACCGTTTACATATGCAGGCACGACTTATGTATGCGTTCACTTCTGCACGCGAGCACAGAGGGATGGGGCGCTATATTTTGTTTTTTATTATTATTTATTTTACTTTTTTTGTATCACTTGTTTTCCTATTACAAGGAATATAAGCATCCATTGTAATAGAAATAAGCATGAGAGTTCCTCTATTGCGAGATCTGGGGCCAAAAAGACCCCAGATCTCTCATTTACCCTTAAAAGAAAAAAATGACACCTTGACCTTTAAAAAAAAAAAAGAAAAAATCATGTCTTTAAGCCTGAGAACTGGAAGTGACGTCAGAGGTCGCTCCAGTCCTCCAAGGGCATAGAGCTGAGTGGGGGCTATTTTGCCCTGACTTGACTTCCTGCCCAGCCATCGGCCGCATCGGACCAGTTCCAGACTTACAGAGGCCTCTGGTAAGCTCAGAAACTACTGGCAAAGGGGGGGGGGGCGGCCATCTCTCCCGCTGCCTCTAAAAGTGATCCCATGGTGAATCTGTGTCAGGAAAGGTTCCACTCGCTGGTGATACCATCAGATATTTGGCGTGCAGTACTGATGTCCACCAGCAGGTGTCTCCTGGCAGTTTGGAACTGTCAGGAGAGTCTTTCCCTGCTCGTGTTATGTGATCTTTGGGCTGCAGTACTGGCGTCCACCAGTGGGTGGATCCTGGCAGGATGGAGCAGATATCTCCTCCTGCAGTTAGGAATCACCTGAACCTGATAGCAGGTAATGGTATAAAAACCTGGCAAGTTCAACATACTTTGCCTAGGCTTCGTCTTGTGCCCTGATTTGAACTTTGTTGCCTGAACCTGTTATCTGATCCTGACTCTGATCCTGATTCCAAGTCTGATTCCAAACCTATTTGTACCTGTTCCTGTCAGTCCTGGATCCCTGCCCTGCTATCTTCCACCCTCTCCCTGTCCATTGCTCCTTGTCCCCCATTTTGCTGATCTCCCGTTATGACCCTGGCTTAGCTAGACTACGATTCCGGTATTCCCTTTTAGCTATATTTATTTGTCTGATTATTGTTATTTTGGGGTCTTGTCTAATATTGGTTTGTTGTGCACTGTGTATTATTGGAGGTGGTTGCGTTACATATTATTCACATTTCATTAATAAATTATTCACCTATATATGTCTGGTTCACTTGTGCAGTCCACACAGTTCTGATCACATCTGATTCATGACAATCTTTAGAGTATGACAGCCTAAAGTAACCAATCTTCTATCAAAATGTTATCCTTAAAAGGCAAAGCAAGGTTGACAGGCTTTCCTTTACTGGGATACAGGAATACTTATGGATTGCACAGTATCATTAGTTTGGTTGCTGGTTAAGATAGAAAATTAGGTAGAAAGTACAAACAAAAACTGTAATTTCACCTGCCCTAGTCAGACAAAGCAAAAGAATACTTAACAAATCCTAGCACACTACTATAACGAATAAAAGGTATACAAAATCTTTGCTACCTAAATCTACTAACGAAATAAAAAGCAGCCAGCACAATTTGTTGATTCACAAATAAAAATAGCATATAAAGTCCAGATGCAGCGCTGTAATTAACTTGAGCAGTCTACTCAGAAAGAGGGTAGAGATGGAATCCACGCACCAATTTCAGTGTGAGAGATTGGAAGCCCACCACACCACAGTGCCAAATAAATCTCCGTAGTGGGAAGCTGATGAATGCAAGCATGTAACAAAATCTGTCACCAATTCCAACATCAGTGCATAAATGAAGAGAAGTATACTGTGGCAGGATGGCTTATATCATCCCCAGTCATATACAAGGTGTTACCAGCAATGAAAGAAAAGCACCACAAAGTGAAGCCCTTAAGAAATAGGTTTAATGTTTTATTAAGATTGTACTTACAATAAAGTAGATATAATAATTTGTTTCATATTTCAAATAACGCCACGGCTTGGAGCGTGCTTGTGTCATCTATGGTCCGCCTAACATGTTTCGTCTAGACATGTGCACAGAAATTTTTTTCGTTTTTTTTTGTTCTGTTTCGTATCGTTCCGTAGGTTCGTTTCCGTTCGTTTTTCGTAAGACGCCCGTTTTCCTGTTCGTTCCCGTTCGTTTTTCGTACGACGAGATTTTTTTCGTATTCCGATTGTTTCGTATTTTCGTTACCGTTTTATTTTCGTACATGCGGGATGGTTCGTTATTCTGTTTAATTCATGTTCGTTACTTGTTAGACAATAATTTTCGTGAATTTTCGTCAACGATTGGCATTCTGTGTTTTGGATTCCTTTTTCTGTTCATGTTTTCGGTCGTGTGTTCGTGTGACATCTATGACAATTTGTTGTGGATGTCATGTGGGCATGCGACTGAAGATATACGAACAGAAAAAGTATTTTCGTCACTTTGTACTTTCGTAAATATATCGCGGGATTCGCGGCACTTTCAACACGCGGCTCATCCATATTAACTATTGTTAAGCCCCATACACTTGGTCAGACTTTTTTAACAACAAACATAAAAACGATTGTTTTCCGTCCGTTCTCAGAAAATTTGTTGGTTTTTAAACTCCATCAGAAAACCATTTTTGGGTTCAAAAGTCTGGCCAACTGATCTCCCTTCAGATGAAAATCCACAGAAAAGTTTATTTGGCTTTACTGTACTACTCAGCACAAAAGAGAAGCTGCTTTACTAACTACACTCACTGCCCATTCAAAAAAACGAAAATTACATCTGTGGCAAGGGATTTGCATTCTGTGTTTTGGGTCCTTTTTCTTTTGGTGTTTTCGGTCGTGTGTTCGTGTGACATCTGTGGCAAAAGATTTGCATTCTGTTGAATCCAAAATACGAACAGAAAAAAGGAATTCAAAATACAGGGTGCGGGTCTTTTGTTGTGGATGTCGTGTGAGCATGCGACTGGGGATGCGGACAGGAAAAGGATTCAAACAAAATGCAGAGTGCAGGTCTTTTGTTGTGGATGTCGTGTGAACATACGACTGAGGGTGTGAACAGAGAAGGGATTCAAACAAGATACAGAGTGCAAATCTTTTGTTGTGGATGTTGTGTGAACATACGGCTGAGGATACGAGCAGAGAGGGGATTCAAACAGGATACAGAATGCAAATCTTTTGTTGTGGATGTCGTGTGAGCATGCGAATGGGGATGCGGACAGGGAAAGGATTCAAACAAAATGCGGAGTGCGGGTCTTTTGTTGTGGATGTCATATGAGCATACGACTGAGGGTGCGAACAGAGAAGGGATTCAAACAAGATACAGAGTGCAAATCTTTTGCTGTGGATGTCGTGTGAACATACGGCTGAGAATACGAGCAGAGAGGGGATTCAAACAGGATACAGAATGCAAATCTTTTGTTATAGATGTAATTTTTGTTCTTTCGCCGTTTTCATTTTGTCGTATTTTCATCAGATCGTTCGTTCGTATTTGCGGTTGTTCGTTATGCGGCTCATTCGTAATCCCGTCGTTTTCGTATTTTGGTGCTTTAATTTTTTCGTATGTACACATTATTCTGCGGGTACTGTGGTAGAGACTTTTCAAAACCATATATATGAAGATGTATATGTCATTCTTTTATAAGGCTTTTCTTATTAATGAGACTGAGATGTCGTTGGTCAACTGTCCTGTTTTTTCTTAATCAACAGAGTGACTCGTTGTTAGAGTTCAACTAACAAAACGATTTTAAACCTATAATAACAAAGGGAGGTTATCTCAAAGGGATGGGGATCTGATAAGCTTAGAGCGGGAAAAAGGTACATTTGAGGGGCTTTCTTAGAGTGGGAAAAAGGTACATTTGAGAGGCATTCTTAGAGCGGGAAAAAGGTACATTTGAGGAGCATTCTTAGAGCGGGAAAAGTTACATCGGAAGGGTATATAGAGACAAGTCCTAGGTTGAGTAGGGACAGACTGGATCATGAGCTGATTGGGAAAACTTGGTGAAGTACTCTGTAAATATATTTTCTCTTTTTCTCTCTCTCTCTCTCTCTCTCTCTCTCTCTCTCCCCCTCTCTCTCTCTCTCTCTCTCTCTCTCTCTCTGTCTCTCTGTCTCTCTGTCTCTCTGTCTCTCTCTCTGTCTCTCTCTCTCTCTGTCTCTCTGTCTCTCTGTCTCTCTGTCTCTCTCTCTCTCTCTGTCTCTCTGTCTCTCTCTCTCTCTCCCCCTTAGCTTAATCTCTGTAACTTTTCTTCTCCTATGAATTGTCTTGAGATACTGATTTAGCCATCTTATTGTTTGTATAATTGTGTGATGTTATAGTTGTAAATATTAGAGTAATACAAGTTTCTTCTATGTATCAATAAATGTAATACTTTTCCCTTTTCCGCAGCGATATTCTTTGCTTTAATTTTTATATAGACAAAAAGGTTTTCATAGTTTACTTTAATTAGTTACGTGCGATATTAATATTTTTATGAATCGCTTATCTTAATTATGTACGTGCGTTATTAAAATTTCTATGACAAATGGTCCCCCGTGTAGTGAGGAGGGTTTAAAGTTTGGATAGATATGATTTATTGTATGGTAGACAGAACTGGTTTAGGTCTATTTTGTTTTAACCTGTCTGAATACCTAACAAACTTACTTTTCAGAACTTAACTTTTTCTTTTTGTCTATGCGAATGTGTTGATGAGACTGATTTTGAATAATGTAGATATATATAGAATGAAATTGCAGCAGGGTATCATTGCGGATAATAGGGATTTCTGTTTGGAATCTTGGAGACAGTGGCCCAGGTTCAGAAAGGACTTAAAACGGCGCAACGCCAGGTGCGCAGCCGTGGGTCCTAATCCGAGCCGTCGTATCTATGCGCCTGATTCTTAGAATCGCTCACGCATAGATATCCATAAGATCCGACAGGCGTAGGTCTCTTACACTGTCGAATCGTGACTGCATATATTTTTTTTTATTTTTTTTCCCTGACCACTAGGTGGCGCTTCTGTCGAATTCCGCGTTGAGTATGCAAATTAACTAGATGCGCGAATTCCCGAAAGTACGCCCGGCCGACGCAGTAAAGTTACGTTAGGCTTGTCCCGGCGTATAGTTGCCCCTGCTATATGAGGCATAAGTGCGGCGTACCAATGTTGATTATGGCTGTCGTTCCCGCGTCGAAGTTAGAGAAAGTTGCGTGGTTTGCGTGGGTCGTCCGTGAATGGGGCTGGACGTCATTTACGTTCACGTCGAAACCAATGGCGTCCTTGCGGCGTACTTTGGAGCAATGCACACTGGGAAATTCCACAGACTGCGCATGCGCCGTTCGGCAAAAACGCCAATCACATCGGGTCACAGTAGATTTACAAAAAAACACGCCCCCTGATCCAAATTTGAATTAGGCGGGCTTGCGCCGGCTGATTTGCGCTACACCGCTGCAACTTACGGAGCTAGTGCTTTGAGAATACAGCGCTTGCCCGTCTGGGTTGCAGAGGCGTAGCGTAGAGCGGATACGCTACACCCGCACAAATTTACACTGATGACTTTGAATCTGGCCCTGTGTGCCTCTTTGCAGTTGACCCTTTGAATGAGATTAGGCCAATCTTTGTGAGTGAAACACACCTATGCTTTTGTAAATAAACAGTGGGGCGATGGCGCCGCTATAATGATTAATATTCAATAAGGTGTGGGTGTAGTGGTTATTAAACCTATGTGACTCAGTTGGTGAACCTCCACCAATAGTTGGTGTCCAAGAAACCTCCACGTTAGTAGGAGAAATAGATAAATGAATAAAGTCAGGACCCTGTGCAGGCCAGCAAAGAGAAGTGACTTGTGATAAAAAAAAACATTTAAAATTAGAAATAAAGCAGTTCAAATGAATATCCAGGTTGAGGCCTCTAGGAACTAGAGACCCCAACCTGTGTATCCAACGGGTCTCATTTTGTGAGACCTGGATCTTTTTGTTACCCCCGCCAGTGGTCTTTAATAATGTCAACCCCATAGAACGTGAGGCAGGATGGATCCTTATGATGTTTTTCCTCAAAATGTCTAGAGAGACTATGTTTTGGGAATCCATTACGTATGTTTTGGATGTGCTCACTGTGATACATTTGCCTATATGTCTCAGTTTACTGCTCCCTGCTAGCCAGGTTATTGATGTGCTAATGTCCCCTCACTATTTCTAAAGGTTAATTGATCTATTGTGTTGTGTGAAGGAGAGCTGGGTTTAAGTGGCTTGGGTTAATTATTCTGATTGCTTCATTGTGGTAATTATCTCTCTATATGCGGGGTCGAGCGGTCTGGTTGATGTATTCAGTACAGCTAGTGCTCAGCGTCATTGATGTCATTGTCTAAAGAAAATGTGTTTTCAGCATCGGCCCCGTCGTGTCTGCCTATAATCTGTATGGAAGCCCCAGTGTGAGGGGGGCGGAGATTTGTCATTGTAACAGTTTTGGAAATGACATATAAGCTGTGTGTTATAACATTAAAGTCTGTGTTGTTCAAGCAGTAAGCTGGTCTCATGTGTGGCTTTCTGGGCGATTCCAGGGATATCCCTCCTCGTGGAATATTGGGGTGATTTTCGTTATGGGAAGAAGGGAACGTTGACGGGGATATCATACCGATACCGTCACAAATTGGTTGGCAGCAGTGGGATTTTTCCCTTCTATTCCCCTTCACACCCGGATTCCAAGCAGACACTGGAAGAACTACTGGAAGTTCGTGGAAGGATTGCTAGCAACAAAACCAAGCGGGTCATCATAGCAGAATCAATGGAGCTAGACCAGGAGGACGGGATTGCAGCAACGCCAGCAGTACAAGAGATGGAGACACCAGTGATTCAGGAGGAGGAATCGCCAGCCAACAAGCTAATGAGAGAGAAGCTAGCGTGGTTCGGCCCGAACCCAACGCCAGATGTGGTACCGAATAGCTAGAGGAGACTGGGTTGCAATATTGTCAGGCAAACTGTCAGGCAAAGCTTCTGATGCTTTCCGGACCGTGCCAGATCAGGATATTCATAGCTACGCCCGGGTTAAAGAAGTACTCCTGGCTCGTTATGCAGTAACCCCAGAGTCCCACCGACAGAAGTTCAGGGACTCACGCAAAACCACAAAAGACTCTTATGCGGAATGGGCATGCCAATTGTCCCGGTCGGCCTCTAACTGGGCTAACAGCAGCCAGGCCACCACCGCAGAGGACATTTTGCAACTAATGCTCCTGGAGCAATTTTACAATCACATCCAGACGGACGTCAAGGATTGGGTGAGAGATCGCAGGCCCATGACTCTACCAGAGGCCGCGAAGTTGGCGGATGAATATGCAGATACTCGCAAGACGAACCAGGTCACACCACAGGAACAACCTCCACCACAAACGGTGCCCTCACACCCACCAACCGCTAGATACCAACCTCCTAACAGACCGGTGACATCTAGCCCTCGCTATCATCGCCAGGAGGGCAACGAACAACGCTGCTTCCGGTGCAAACAGCTGGGTCACTTCAAGCAGAATTGCCCCATGAATGACAACACCAGGTCAAATTGGTCTCAACCTGGGTACCGCCCACCAGCAGCAGCCCATTGTGTAGACTCGGCTTGGGATCCAAAGGAGCTGGGTCAGGAAGAACCATTGGGCACCCCTTACGAAGCCCTCATGGTACAATCTGTTATTACGGACAACAGGGAACACCATTGTCAGCTGGTCATGGGCGACAGCCCTGAGCCGGAGGGGCCCTGGAGGGAGCTGGGCAGAAAGAGGTACCGCTGGCCACCCTTCAAGAAGAAGAGGTCCTGGAAGCCGTATAATAAGCTGACCTGGGAGGAGAAGAAGCGACTGGAGGAGAGGGAGTCGCAGCGGGCGTCCCAGATGCGTGCCGAGATGTTCGCCAAGGGCCCACCGGTGGCCCCTTACACCACCACCCAGTTCCTGATGATGAAGGACCACGTGGAGAGCCTGCAGGACATGAGCAAGCAGGAGCTGATCCGTGAGTACATAGAGCTGGAGGAGTGCATAAGCCGCATGGAGGAGGAGAACAACCACCTGAGGTCACAGCAGCATGAACTGGAGATGGAGCTGGAGAAGCTCCAAGAGGAGAACCGGCGGCTGCGGAGGGAGCAGGGGGTGGCTGACCTTATGGGGCTCTGATTCCCCTCCCCCCCCCCCCCCCGGACTCTGAGCACCAGTGCTACAGCATTTCAACAAATATAACTTTTTCTTTTTATGAATCTCCTGGGATTGTCACTTCAGAGCCATAACCTGCCCCCTCCCATAGCGGGACACCTAGACGGCGGCGCACAGACCCATTCGCTGTCTTCACACTGACTTCTGGTGACTTTGCAGATCGCACAAAGACTTGGGGACTGACCGGCGTGTGATCTGACGACCCGGTGACATACCTGAGTCTGAAGCAGTTGCCAAGGGAGGTCAGTCATGCCAAACGGAGTTAACCTCTGACTAATAGCTCTGAACCCGTCAACCCTACTGGACCAGGGAAGGTCCAACCGGGTTTGCCGGAGCAGGGAGCAAAAGGGGGGCCACTGTGATACATTTGCCTATATGTCTCAGTTTACTGCTCCCTGCTAGCCAGGTTATTGATGTGCTAATGTCCCCTCACTATTTCTAAAGGTTAATTGATCTATTGTGTTGTGTGAAGGAGAGCTGGGTTTAAGTGGCTTGGGTTAATTATTCTGATTGCTTCATTGTGGTAATTATCTCTCTATATGCGGGGTCGAGCGGTCTGGTTGATGTATTCAGTACAGCTAGTGCTCAGCGTCATTGATGTCATTGTCTAAAGAAAATGTGTTTTCAGCATCGGCCCCGTCGTGTCTGCCTATAATCTGTATGGAAGCCCCAGTGTGAGGGGGGCGGAGATTTGTCATTGTAACAGTTTTGGAAATGACATATAAGCTGTGTGTTATAACATTAAAGTCTGTGTTGTTCAAGCAGTAAGCTGGTCTCATGTGTGGCTTTCTGGGCGATTCCAGGGATATCCCTCCTCGTGGAATATTGGGGTGATTTTCGTTATGAGAAGAAGGGAACGTTGACGGGGATATCATACCGATACCGTCACACTCACGTGTTCTTACACGTCAGGGTCTGGTGATACGGCCCACATACTGGAGTCGGCAGCAGCACTCTATGACGTAGGTCACATGGGTGCTATTACAAGTAATACGTTATTTTATCTGGAATTCTCTATTGGGTACATGGGACTTGAATGTTGTTTTTCTCCGAGGCTGGGGTTTATTTGTTTTGCACGGTGGGCATCTCTGGCATCCGTGGAGTCCTTCAGGTTCTGGACAGGTGTTCGCTTCCCTGGGGGGATCGAGTGCATTGTGGACGGGGTGTGTTAGTGGTGTTGGTGCTCTGCGGTGGGTGAGTCTGGGTCGTGATGGCAATACCGCTACTAAAGTTCTGTGCTCTTTCAAAATGGGCCAATGATTTTTGAAGATCTTTTCCAATTGTTGGTATTGGTTGCTGTATACTGTGATAAAGGCCAGATCCATGGTAGGTGCTTAATGAAGCTTTTTCTTGTTGAGCAAAGCTTCCCTATCTATCTCACAAATGTTAATTTTCAGTTGTTGTCAGCACCTATGCTTTTGGGCTGCGTTTCCACTGGTGCAACTCCAATGTGGCCTGATTCAGGGTGCGATTTGGAAATGCAGCTTTAGTGCGACTGTGGTGTGGCTTTGAATGCGTTTTTTTGATCCAGAAGTCACATCAAAATGGTGCAGGTACCTTTATCGGTCGCTGCAGCATTGAGCCACATAGATTGGAATGGGTGCTATTGAAATCAATGGGCTGCGAGTTGTAATGCGACTTTGGGTCCAAAGTCGCATGGCAAATCGCATCAGTGGAAACGGAGACTAAAATCACACTGAATTATCTGGATGTATGTGAATCTATTCCTCTGTTTAAACAAATAACTGGGGATTGTAAGCGGTGTAATTGAATCTGGAAACACTGGCTATATTGTAACTAAAAAATCATAGTGTAATTAGGGGTTCGTCAGTTAAAATTGCCTCCTGTAGTACAAGCCATCATAGGGTCTAATCATGCTTAACGCTTGGGAAGCCCTGTGGTACAGTAAGCATTTCTTTTACAATACTTTGGAAAGTCTACGGGGAGGTTGAGCCATTTGGTTTGGAAAATCTCCGGTGCTAATTTTTTGAAGGACTATAATCAGTACATGGATTGTTCTGGCAAGTAGTGAAAAAAAAATCGGTAAAGGTGGACGGGGGAGGTACCCGCCGACCCAATCATGTCAAAGTGTAGCTAGCTTTGGAATATAAGCGCCCTCTAAGGGTTGCGGAACAGCTCAAGGTCCTACATTCGTAAAAAGATGGGAAATCGAATCGCTTCAAAACAGAGTTACCGTGGGGAACCTTACCACGTGACTCCGAGGGAAGAAATGATAGATAAATATGGACCTTGGGTTGTAAAATATATAAACGATGGGAATCGCTAGACTGGAAACGGTATTTTTAAGAGAAATGTGAGATGCTTGGAGGGCAGGGATGGTAGGATAACAGAACTGATGAGGTGAGTATTTTTAATAGGGAATCCACATTTCCAGAGAGCCTAAACCTTGAAGTGATAAACAGAGGTTATGGGTTTAAGTAGGATATAGAACATGTGGATCTGTGTAAGGTCTTGAGGTCATATTTGACCTAGCTAAACAGGTTTTGCGGAAATGTGTGAGATCCTTCCATTCTGTGAGAGTGTGTGACGTGTGTTCTCTGCTACTAACAGCCCAAATTACCCCCCCTCCTTTTTTTCTCCAGGTCTCCTTGTTTTCTCTAGGTCTGGGAGAGTGGAAGGGGAGATCTTATTGACTTGCAAATGACCTGCATTCTGTAATGGTGAATTGAAAAGGGCAATTACAAAAATTTGTTTGTTTTTCTTTACAGAAGGTTCTGCGAAAACGTTGTGATGAAGTAGGACTGTCTTGCAAGACAAAAGGGAAACTTATAAAAAATGTGTTTGTTTTAAAACTGCTCATTTTTAACCATGGTGAATACATTTTTTAGGGGGGAATTATTGGTATACCATAGAACAAAAATCCATATGGCATTAATATGTATTATAGTAATACATATTAATGAAACGTTGAGCTCAACAATTTTTGGTATTTTAAAAGAAAGTGCACGGTTTATGTAATATAATGTAATGTATATTTGTGTTGTATATGCTAATGTCTTGTTACAGATATATAACCATTGTTTTTTGTTTCCAGGTTAAGAAAAAATTGAATGTTTATTACTAAACTTTTATTTTGTGTTTTATCCCTCAGAATCGATAACTGTGTTTTTCAGGATTTCAGAATAAGAGGAAATCTTTAGGTTGGTTAGTCGGTCGGGTTTCACAAGGTTTAGGTTTTCATGACCATTATCTAGTTGGAACGTCTAGTGGTCAGTCCATTTGGCTATGTTTTTGGACCACCTAGTGGGGGTTACATGTGCTGATCCACTGAGTAGCAGAACCAACTAACTGAGGTCCGTGTATTAGTTTTTTTATGAAAAATTGAGTAAGACTGCAAGGGATAATTGGCACTCTAACACATATATTAGGCTAAGTAGCATTCAGAGGTACCACACTTAGTGTTACAAGGGTTTTGGGGTATTCTCCAGCGGTTGAAATGGATCGGCCATAGATCCGTGGCATATCTGTTTTCTTATTTACCGAAGATCAGCCATGCTGACACGTGTAGTTCCATAGATCTAATAGGTAAAATCCTGATGTTACTTTGGCCAGACTTGTGTTTTTAGGACTTCTTAAACTCCCCCCCGCTGTTAAGCCTGGCTGTACAAGGTTGCATTGCCTCAGTGCTACAAGGAATTTTTTTCTTAGTCTATTGGTCAGTTGTGTCTGGTAGCACCCGTTCCCTTGAGCTGGATACACTATATGCAATTCTTGTTTTCCAATTTCTTTTAGATTTACCGGCAGACATATAGTACGAGGGCCTGCCTGGTGGCATACGAGTTGAAAGTGCATAGGTATGGCCTCGTATTGTATAGTTTTAGGGTTGAGTCTGGAGAAAAGGCGCGCAGGAAGATTGTATGGGGTGATACCAGCTCTTGGCTGTTCCAGGGGCCCTCACTTCCGATATATATGTGGACATGCAGTATTCTCCTCGGTTAATATCCATAGGTGTCCTTTCTATCCTAGATTACTTGTGTACCTTAACTGGTGGTCTGTGACTTGCATGCCAAGAAGATCAGTGCCCCAGGGTGGCAGTAGACTCCTGTCTTTCATGGGAGTCCTGTCTGAATGATGAAGGCAGCTTGTTTTGTAGGGGTGAAGGATAACATAGTCTAATTACTGAATTGATAGAGGAGGGAGAAGGTGTGCAGCCTCTATGAGGGATCGGGTGTACCTGGTGGCAGGTGGTTTTCAATCCGGGTATCCAGACTATTTCCCATACTTAAAAGAGGCTCAATGGCGCCTGTCTTTGGAGCGGGAGGTGGGTAATTGGATAACGTAATCACTATAGAGCTGGAGATAATCAAGAACACATTGGGAAGCCCTGGGCTACATATCAGGGAAGGGTTAGAAAAATCTAACTCATTCTATTCTCATCCCTAAGGGCAGGGAAGGAACTTTGGGCATGGACGGAACTTTGTGCATATATCACGGTCAATTTGGGTACTATCCTATCTGACTCTACTGGGTTATACCCTGGAGTCCATTCCTGTTCTGAGGGTCGTGAGTCCAGACAGGAATTGAAAGAAATATTGGAATGGGTGACTAGTATGACATAAATGTATGTGGTGCAGGTACCCAGGAGACTGGCATCTATGCATAATAGGGTGTCTGTTGGTCAAACTAGAGGGTGCCAGGTGATACATCAATGGGGTGAAAACTTCCTTGTAGAGGCAGTGTCTAAAGCTTAGCAGTCCTATAAAGAAGCTTTCGCTTACTGGACATGGGAGAGGTACACCTAGTTGATGTCTCACCTGAGAGGTTGAATCCCTGTACAAGTAATGACAGTAACTACATACAGGAACATGCCCTGTTAAATAAAGGGAATACACATGGGCTAACAGGGTACAGAGTGGTTGATAAGACTATTACCCTGTATGTGCTGAGTATACACTGAATCAAGTGATTGTCAAGTGACCAGTGGCGTTCTCCCAGAGATGTGCAGACACAGCATAAGGTTCACGCAGGACGCTTATTTCTGAGGAGTAACCCAACAGAGGAGGGGTGTATTCAGCACTATATAGGGGGAATAGGAGCTGGGATGGGTGTTAGTAATGGAGTGGACAGCGGTCTCCTGAGGAACAGACCCGCAGCCATGGCTTCAGACAATAA
This sequence comes from Rana temporaria, assembly GCF_905171775.1. Taxonomy (NCBI): domain Eukaryota; kingdom Metazoa; phylum Chordata; class Amphibia; order Anura; family Ranidae; genus Rana; species Rana temporaria. Next base: position 319,665,687 of record NC_053491.1, on the reverse strand, counting down.
GCACGGCTTTGTTGCTCAGAGAGATTGGTGACAGTTGTGACAACATGCAACAAAGTTACATAATTACCCCAGTTTAATATGGCTCACGATTTTATCGACCATGTTAAGAGGTTGAAAGAGAGTGTGATGGGGTATAGGACAAAAATATGTCATTGGCTCTGGCGTACATGCAGGGGCAGGCGGAGTTATTGACCAGTATCAGGCTGAGTGTACAAATCTCTGTATGATGGGCGGTAGCCTGAGGAGTTAGCATCACCACTCAGTAAGACTTTGACAAAACTCGTCGCTTACACTAATCCAAAATGATCGTCAAACGCCGGGATGGGCTGTACTGGTTTGGATTGTGAGAAATGAGGTGCTGTATGATCCCATATACGGAAGTGCAGACTCGGTCTGTAGATAGGTTGGCATCAATGAGCTTACTGACTGGGGATTCTATCTTGGTGCATTTGGGGCTAAGTGACCCACATGTGATCAGAGGGTACGGAATAGGCGAGTTTTGTTTCTTTGTCCTAGAGGATACCGATGGGGTGTTAGTCATGGAACTAGGGTGTTCCTTGGACCTACCAGGGGGTAGTGGGGCATGGTCACTGAAATCAAGTCACAGGGATGGAGTTTTTGTGGGTTTTGTCATTGTTTCAATGGTATATGTGCTGTTGTACTCAATACCGAATGCTGGGGTATGGGTGCTGGTCTAGTGAGGCACTGTTGTCAGAATTAGGTTGAATTGTACTCAGCAGGGTACACCACCTTGGGGAGTCTATTGTACCTATTCTCTTGTCCTTGGGATGGATATAGAAGGAACCCCGGGTTACACCCTGAGTTACCCTGAAGAAAGGTTTTATAGCAAACCTGACATCCCCTTTACACTTACTGAAACTTCCGTTGGGATTCGGGGAGGAATTAGAAGATAGGTAGTTAAACTTTGGGCAACAGGATTTAAATGTGCCAACAGTTTGTGCAAGGCGTGAATAAAAAGGCCCGGCTCAAGGGATTTATAAGCTAAGGGGAGGGGGTGGAACAAATATAATAACTGCTGGGAATTATCGGACATGGAGCTGGCTGAGAGAACATTTTAGGTGGAGGTGGGGTAGGCTTCCTGGATAAAACATTTTTTTTTTTTTTTTGGACACCTAGGTGGGGAAAGAGTAGCGCCTGGCTGGACATGTGGGGGGGGAGAATATTCCCCCATTAGAGCAAAAAGAGACCTAATAGATACTGCCTTAGGAACAGGAGGTGTTGTCCTGAGTAGCCTAAACACAAGGGATTTAGAGGTACTCAGAAACGAGCTAGGTAGGTTGGCGCAGTAGGTAGGGTAGTATCCAAGTGTGCTATGAGTCATATGGATTGGTGGATGACTCAATTCCATGGCTGTCAAAACCTGATTTGCACAGTCTCATCCTTGATTCCGGTCGCCGGGATTGAACATCGTGCTTATACCACAGTTAATTTGGGTACTATCCTATCGGGCACTACTGTGTTACACCCCCGAGTCCAACATGATCTGATGGTTTATGAGTCTGAACAACCTCAAATGATTGATACTGATGGGTGCTGGAGGAAGGAAGGGGTGGTATTATGTCAAGGGAAACAGGATAGGATCATGAGACAACAATGCTGGCACAAAGAAGGGTCATGTCTCATGGATGCCGAGGAATTGTCCCAACCTTATGTAAAATACTTGGGGCAAGGGTATTGGGTATTTTTATTTTTGTACTCATTTTTTATCCATTACAATTTTTTACTTTTAATTTTTATACATTTTTTTTTTTTTTAATTTTTGTAAAAGTTTTTTTCTTCTTCATTTTTTTCTTTCTCGGTTTTATATCAATTTTTAGTAATTTTGAATACATTTTTTTTCTCATTTCTCATTTTTATCAGTTTTTTGTTGTCCGTTTTAATTTTTATATTTTTTCTCTCATTTTTCTCCCTGAAGGGTTATGGTTATAATTTTTTTACTTTTAATTTTTTTAAAGTTTTTCATTATTTTTCATTATTATTTTTATTTGGTTATTTTTTTTTCCTCTTATTTCATTCAGGTGAGAAAAGTTCCAAAAGGTTTGAACTTTTTCCACCTGAAGGGGGGAGTAGTGCATAGACCTGGAAGAGGAAAATAGTAAATAATGCAGTGTTTTTAATTGCCCTCTTGTTGGAGAACTATATATTATTTTTTATTATTTTTCTTTGGTTTGGGGAAGAGCCTCTAAAAAATTTTTTAGTAAGAAGTACAGTCGGGTTGGACTAAATTCTAAAAAGTTTCTTGGCAACCATTGTTTAGTCGCTCCTTTTTAATATTTTTCATTTTTGTTTTTAACCCGACTTGTACATTATTAAGTGACCATGATCATGATCACCTGTTGATCACCAATAGGGCTGAAGACCCTTTTTTTTTTTTTTTTTTTGTGTGTTGTTCTTGTTTTTTTTTAAGAGAGGACCCTAGAACTATATTTTTTTTTCCTGTTGATCTAGGAATAAGCCTCTTCAATTTGTAATAATAATGTGCGGTCAGGTTTACCCAAATTCTACAAAGTTAAATCATCTCTCTCTCGTTATTATCTGTCTACCTGACCAGCAAAAATACCACCAATTACTAGTAGGAGAGAGGAGTCGTTTTTTTTGAACGGAACAATGTTCTATTTTTTATTACGTTTTTTTGAATACCGATTCAATGCTCTTTAACAATCGAAAGTGGAATCTAAACTGGAGAGCTTGGTTGGAGCAGCATTAAATCTGTAGTTTTATTTTTTATGTTTCTCTCTTTTTCTATTCTCCATATTCTTTTTCATTACTCACCTCTCTTCCTTTCCTCCTTTAATATTATGTTATTGTTGGCTTCTATCATACATCTTCTCAGGGTAATGTAACTAGAACTTCAGTCATATTTTGTTTTTAAGGCACGTGAGCATTCCTGCCCGCCAGTGCCATATTGTATCCCTGGACATCCAGGTTTTCATGTCTTAAAGTAAATCTATCTACGGCTTTATAGTTATAAAGGCCACCCCACGGCTCCTGTCTGACATTCCTCCAATAACTGTACACTGACGTTCTCCTTTCTCCTTTTGTATTCATACATGACTGTCTGGAGGCCCACCCAACCACCACCTGAAGAAACAACGACAACCAAGTCATCTTTTTGAAGACAAACGTGCCATGAATAAGACACTCCGAAACCCTTCTTCATCATGCTGAAAAAGTGCTGTCTCGCGGTCCGATCCAATGGGGACAATCAGAACACCATCTTTCCAAGATACAGGACTAAATATAAGGATCCCGCCATCAATGTTGGAATTCCACTCCTCCAATGCAGAGGGGCGATGAAACATTGCAGTACAGACACTCAGGGTTCGGATCGGAAGTCTCAAAGGCACCAGGACTGTCTCAAATCTACCTTGATGAGTTACGGCGAGTTCAAGAAAGGAAAAGGCCGCAGTGGTGGTGGGGGAAGGGTCAGGGCGTCTGGGCCGTTGTGGGTGGGTACCGGATCATTGAAGGAGGACATAAGTTCAAGAATGAACTTCAGGGGGAACTGTGGTAGAGACTTTTCAAAACCATATATATGAAGATGTATATGTCATTCTTTTATAAGGCTTTTCTTATTAATGAGACTGAGATGTCGTTGGTCAACTGTCCTGTTTTTTCTTAATCAACAGAGTGACTCGTTGTTAGAGTTCAACTAACAAAACGATTTTAAACCTATAATAACATAGGGAGGTTATCTCAAAGGGATGGGGATCTGATAAGCTTAGAGCGGGAAAAAGGTACATTTGAGGGGCTTTCTTAGAGTGGGAAAAAGGTACATTTGAGAGGCATTCTTAGAGCGGGAAAAAGGTACATTTGAGGAGCATTCTTAGAGCGGGAAAAGTTACATCGGAAGGGTATATAGAGACAAGTCCTAGGTTGAGTAGGGACAGACTGGATCATGAGCTGATTGGGAAAACTTGGTGAAGTACTCTGTAAATATATTTTCTCTTTTTCTCTCTCTCTCTCTCTCTCTCTCTCCCCCCCTCTCTCTCTCTCTCTCTCTCTCTCTCTGTCTCTCTGTCTCTCTGTCTCTCTGTCTCTCTCTCTGTCTCTCTCTCTCTCTCTGTCTCTCTGTCTCTCTGTCTCTCTCTCTCTCTCTCTGTCTCTCTGTCTCTCTGTCTCTCTCTCTCTCTCCCCCTTAGCTTAATCTCTGTAACTTTTCTTCTCCTATGAATTGTCTTGAGATACTGATTTAGCCATCTTATTGTTTGTATAATTGTGTGATGTTATAGTTGTAAATATTAGAGTAATACAAGTTTCTTCTATGTATCAATAAATGTAATACTTTTCCCTTTTCCGCAGCGATATTCTTTGCTTTAATTTTTATATAGACAAAAAGGTTTTCATAGTTTACTTTAATTAGTTACGTGCGATATTAATATTTTTATGAATCGCTTATCTTAATTATGTACGTGCGTTATTAAAATTTCTATGACAGTACGAAAATGAACATTTTCGTACGAAAATAACATTCGTACGAACGGGAATGCACATATCTAGTTTCGTCCAATGGGACTTCATCGGAGGTGGATACTATAACTGCAAGACAAATAACGTGTATGCAAACCAAAACGATGAAAGTCTCTTATCTGCTCCCTTTTAGTCTGTGAAATTGATTACTAAAAGTGTTTTTATTATACCTGTTCAATAAGTGCAAAAATGACCTGTTGATCATTACAGAAAATCAGAGCTATCCTGTCTCTTGTGCACAATTTGTTTTCTCAAGAAGTCTTATAAGATATGTTAAATGTTACACATGGACTACAAGCAGTGCTACAGAATAGGATAGGGGTGAGTAAGAATAGTTTTGCCAAAAAGAAAAATGGGCAGGGTTGACACTGCTTAGTCCACAAAAAAATGTGTGCATTGTCAGCCCACCATACAGTAGTACCTAGGAGCTAAGTGCATTTTTGGTACATTAACATGTATTTTTTCTGTACTTTTATATTTTTTCCAGGACGTACACTTTAACTGTTTTGCAAATGTGCAATCAGATTGCGATACAAAGCCTTATAAAAAAAAATGTGTAAACTAGCACTAATTTAGTGGTGGAAGAAAACAGCAATATGTGATTATTAAAATATTAAAATATGGTTATTTTAACTCCCTTTAGAAACCATCTGCTGTTAGTAACGAATCCAATTTTTTTTAAATTTTGCACCTTTCGGACATGAACATGAAAAATCAAAAGTGCGAGGACCGTGGCTCCACAATGTGTAGTAGGACGCGCGGCCTCCGAACGCTAACGTATCCAGCCAAGTGGTAATAGTAAGTTAATGTCCACAGCTAAATCTGTTTTCTTTCTTTAGCTGCCAATGTATGCTGACCAATATTGCAAATGTTGAATTTTCGTATCTATATTGTATGTATTTTACACCTAATAAAAACAATTGAAAAGAAAAATCAAAAGTGCTCATTTTAAAGGCTTATATGCATGGTATTGTCATAAATAGTGTTTGGGGATCTGGGTCCTGCCCCAGGAGACATGTATCAATGCAATAAAAAGTTGCAACAACTGCCATTGTATTCTCTAGGGTCTTTGCAAAAAAAATATATAGCGTTTTGGGGTTCTATGTAATTTTCCAGCAAATAAATGATGATTTTTACATGTAGGAGAGAAATGTCAGAATTGACCTGGGTGCTCCAGAATGCCTGAAGGTGCTCCCTGCATGTTGGGCCTCTCTATGTGGCCACGCTGTGTAAAAGTCTCACACATGAGGTATCGCCATACTCGAGAGGAATAGCAGAATGTGTTTTGGGGTGTAATTTGTGGTATGCATATGCTGTGTGTGAGAAATAACCTGCTAATATGACAATTTAGTGCAAAAAAAAAAATAAAGAACAAAAATCTTGATTTTGCAAAGAATTGTGGGAAAAAAATAAACTTAAAAAAACTCACCATGCCTCTTTCTAAATACCTTGGAATGTATTCTTTCCAAAAAGGGGTCATTTGGGGGTATTTGTACTTTTCTGGCATGTTAGGGTGTCAAAAAATGAGATAGGCGTGATCAATTTTCAGATATTGGCACCATAGCTCGTGGACTCTATAACTTTCACAAAGACCAAATAATATGTACCAATTTGTACTTATTTTTACCAAAGATATGTAGCAGTATACATTTTGGCCAAAATTTATGAAGAAAAACTACAAATTTGCTAAATTTTATAACAGAAGCAAAGAAGAAATCATTTTTTTTTACAGAATTTTCAGTCTTTTTTCTTTTATAGCGCAAGAAAATAAAAAAAAACAACGGTGATTAAATACCACCAAAAGAAAGCTCTATTTGTGTAAAAAAAGGGACAACATGTCATATGTGTACAATGTTGTATGACTGAGTAATTGTCATTCAAAATGTGAGAGCACCAAAAGCTGAAAATTGGTCTGGTTAGGAAGGGAGTTTAAGTGCCAAATGGTTAAAGATCTAAGGAAACAAGAGGTCAACTCAGAGTAAATATTACAGTCCAATTAGCAGATTGATTTTGTGATGGAAGTTTAATTATTGGCAAAGTGCATTCCTGAGAAGGGTGTTGCATTGTATTTGAACATAGGAGAAGAGATATTGTCATTGTGTGTGTTAATGGATTCAATAAACAAACAACTTTCTGAACTATGAATCGTTAATTATCCGAAAATGAATCAATGTGTTATAATAAATATCGATATAATGAATTATCCGAAAGCCAATTAACATAACATAACGAATATAACAGAATGAAATTGTGTATTTTACAAAGGAAAATTCAAGTAAACTAAATGAAAATTTCGGTTGTGCACAAGTCTATTAGTAATTACAAAACATACCAATTAAGCAGTGGCAGCCTGTCCATTAAGGGTGCCAGAGTACCGCCCCCTCTATCCATGGCCGCCACCCCCAGAGGCTCTAATAGGCTTTTAAAATAGGGTGGGTTCATGGTGCAGAGCATTGTGCCAGGAGATGGTGTTACAACAGTGAATGAATATTGGCTATTGAAACACTGATCATCAAGCCGGCCAATCAGATCTGAGACCAGTTTTCGGATTGGCTGAAAAGAGAAGAGTCCCAATTGGCCACTAAGGAGAAGGGAGGAAACAGAAGTCATCACAATGCCTGTGGAGAGCAGGGGACGGAAAAGCCTTCACTCAGAGCAAGGGAAGCCATCGGTGAATCCTGGGAGAAGAGCTGTCCTCCATAGATGGGGTAAGTGCACCAGACCCAACCAAACTGTTTTCCGCCGCCCCCCAAGAAAATTACTACCAGCCGCCACTGCTTTTAAACAAAAGTTATATTTATACTTTCCTTATCCATAGGTTCTGTTGGTGTTTGCCCTTTGTTGAAGATTCCTAGAAAAGAACCTCATTAGAAGATATTCTGTTGCATTTCAAGAGTGTCTTCTCACAAGTTTATGGCTTTGTACTCCCCAGGATCTAACCAGAAGAAGTATGATATCACACTTGCGTGCTGAAGATGGGGGTAAAGTGACTTATACAGCGGGACAAGGTCCTGATAATGCAAGCAGGCCTTATATTATACTGCAAGGTCCACTTTAATAGAACACTCTTCTAGTAAATATTATACTCTGATTACTTTGCGGTTTATACATGTAGGGTATATTTTTTTTTTTCATGTACCAGTTTTATATTTTTAGCCACATGTTCTTGCACAACAAGCTGTCCAGGACTGTGATAAGTGTTGGAACAAGATTTAACATTTCCATGGGGCGTGCAGAATGGTTACCTTTTAATCATCTGATTTTATATTTTCCTAAAAAAAACTGTTGTTGCAACTGTTCAGTTAGTTTATTAGGGCCAGATTCACGTAGAATCGCGGCGACGTAACGTATCGTAGATACGTTACACCGCCGCAAGTTTTCATTGCAAGTGCCTGATTCACAAAGCACTTGCGATGAAAACTACGCTGGCAGCCTCCGGCGTAATCCCGCGTAATTTAAATGGGCGTGTGCCATTTAAATTAGGCACGCTCCCGCGCCGGACCTACTGCGCATGCTCCGTTTCGCAATTCCCGTCGTGTTTTGCGCGCAGTGACGTCATTTTTTCGAACGGCGACGCGAAAATCCGTCGGGAATCGCCGTAACTCCTAATTTGCATACCCGACGCTGGTTTACGACGCGAACTCCCCCCAGCGGCGGCCGCGGTACTGCATCCTAAGATCTGACAGTGTGAAACAATTACACCTGTCGGATCTTCTGGATATCTATGCGTAACTGATTCTATGAATCAGTCACATAGATAGAAACAGAGATACGATGGCATATCAGGAGATACACCGTCGTATCTCTTTTGTGAATCTGCCCCTTAATTTCTACCAACGCCCTTTGCCACTATTGCTGGACAAGTTGATCTGTAATGCAAATATGGGGAAAAATATAAACAAAATGTATGTGAAATCAACATAGCAAAACACTATACTGAATATTATTATTACATGTATTAATAACCACCAACAGTTGTCAACATTTTTTTTTTTTTGTAATGGTGAGCTTTTAAAATGACAAAGAAACATAGCATGAAATACAGTGCCTTTCCATTTTAGAATAAAAGAGCATAAATAAAGCTGTGACTTAATCTTAACAAATCAATAGATGACAAAGAGTACAATATATTACTTCATATCTAGGCCAAATGATGCTGCTCACTGATAGTTACCTCACACTAGAAAGTCAAATCTATACCGCAATTGAGGGGATGATAAATAGCGCTACTCAGGCCTTTCCCAGTGATATTTTACCTGTCCCGACAAGCTGTCACAACAAAAGTATGATGTTATATTTTCTTACTTCAAAATGCTGTCCTATGGAAGAATGCATATTGAACACTGAGGCGTATCATAAAAATAAAAGTAGTAATATGACTTTAATACACCCAATAGGGTCGTTTCTAAATATCCCTTCATAAAAAGCAAAATGTTTATGGAAGCAACATAAAGATTTGTGTTGGTAAAACTTTTCCATTATCTACCACGGAGCCTTTTGTAAAAGAGTGTAGGAAAAAAATGGGTATGCAAGTCATGCATGGACCCTCTATGTTACTAAGCGTGGGCTCTTCTGAGAGTGGTGTAAACTAAATATATATTTATATACCTGTATATATTGTGACACGTTGGGGAATATGTAGCTCATTTGTAGGGCTAAACAGTGATCTTACTTCATGCCAGAAGTATATTTCAGGACTTTTTTTCTACCCACTTTTATTTAAAACAAAGCAAAACGTTTATACTTGAATAGTTTGCCACACAGGGGGTTCTCACCATCAATGCAAAAAAAACATAGCATTCAGCCTCTCTTTGAAGCTTTACTGCTCCGGCTTCCTGTCTTGGTCCTCCAGACTGTCGGACACACAGTCCCAGTGCTCGTACACAACACGATGTACCTTCGTCAGCTTGACTGTTTTTCCTAAAGCTCCGAGCTGCTCTGTTTTCACAGGCTCAGGCCTTTGTGTGCCCTGACCTGGACAGTATGGTGCTATGTGCACCTTAAAGTTATCTTCACACACTGACCCCTTCAGGAGAGTGGGCCCACTGACCTCTAAGGCCTCATATACACTGGACGATATAGAAATTCCAGTAGCATTAGCTGTAGAAAACTGTAGCTGTAGTTCTGTTTTTGTTTTTTTCAGACAGAAAATGCCCCTGCCAAAAAATTATGATTTTACATGGACACATATGATAACATGATGGAGAGTTTACTGGCTGCAGAAAAAAATGCCTGAAGCCAAAAACAGTAGCTGTAAAAACATCGAGTGTGCATGAGGCTTAACACTGACTCTAAAATGAATGCAGCACACACCTGCATAATAAGTATGCTTGCTTCCCATTAAACATGGCCCAGACTGCCATTCTAAACAGTGCCACAATATGTATTGTGACGGTATGCAAGGTGAGGTAATGCATAATCGGTATATTTCACCGCACATGCGTTATTTTGTAAGAGACTGAATCGGAATCGGGCCCGGTTTTTTCAGCCTCTGTGGCAGGCTTGGTTCTGGTCCGGATGTTGTGGGCCACTTGAGTCCACGCTCAGGTGGACTTTAAATGAGCAGGAAGAGAGCACAGGATAGCTCTAGCCTGAGACTCAGAAGGGAATATGAGAGAGAGGAGCTCTGTTTGGATTTAAAAAGAAGGTTGGCTTAAATATATGTTTTGTGGGTGATGGGGACCAGCCCCCAGGGCCGGTGCTACCACTAGGCAAACTAGGCAACTGCCTAGGGGCACCCGACCACTGGTTTCCCTCCGTGTCTGCAGCATGTAACTAACTCAGTCAGCTGCTCCATCCAACCGGTAGTGTAATTAGAGGCGCAATCACACAGAAAATTAAGGATTGCTTAGCACAAGAGGTTCTATGAGAAACAGCCATTGCTCCCAGTAGCAAGAACTTTTAAATTTTAAGTTCACTTTTAAAGAAAATCTGTAAGGTGAACTTACACTGGACCCTCTCCCCATCCCCCGCAGTCCCACTGACCTTGAGTCTCGCAGTCTCCAGCTGTGACACATCGTGTAGCCGCTTTACTGGTCCAAGGATTGGAAATACCTGCGGCTTTCTCTCCGCTCCTCCCCCACTGACAGGACGGGCTGCATGAGTTCTGATTGATCAGCGATGTCCATGCGACAGCACCGACCAATTAAAATGCCTCCTATACGTACCTTTACAAGGTACAGTTAGGGGATTAAGCTGCAGGGATTTCATATCCCTGGACCATTAAAGCGGATATATGAAGTGTCACAGCGGGAGATCATGCACTCATGGTCAGCCGGACCGGGGCGATGGGGAGAGGGTCCAGTGTAAGTTCACCTTACAGGTGAAAAAAGGTGAACTTACCATTTAATGAATAGAATCATAAAGAAATACAAAATTCATATTTTTGGAAGATGTCCCGCGAGATAGAAGGAGAGAGTGTCAAGATTACAACATTGAAAAAATGTAAAGTCTGATTAATTAGCAGACTAGGTACACTGCAACCAGGGGCAGACTGACAACTCATGGGGCCCTCAGGCAATAGGAGATTATGGGGCCCCCAGGTAATAGGAGATTATGGGGCCACACAGTACTGTATACACACACATACAATATACATACACAGTATACACACACACAATATACACACACAGTATACACACACAGAATACACATACAGACATACCGTACACACATACACATACAGTATATACACACACACTGAGAAGGTACTGGAGAGGCTGGGCAGCTATAATCTTGGGATTTTTAGACCAAAAGGATGTCGGTAAGGGACATTTCAGGGACAGATGTAAAACAAACACAGATTTTTACATAATGTTCCTGGTTTTACACTGAGGCTGGCAACCCTGATGGGGCCCCCTATTGGCATGGGGCCCTCGGGCAGTGCCCGAGTACCCAAATGGTCAGTCGGCCCCCTGACTTTAACATTTAACAAGGATTACAATCAACATGTATTTATATAAAAGTGTTGTTGCATTGTATTAAAACGTAATGAGCATGATTGTCATCTTATTAATACTTATTCTTATTTCTAGAGGTGCAGTTTTTTGTTTTGTTTTTATCTCTTCTTTTATGCTGCTTGGTACTATATATTACTCAATATTCAATATTATAACAATATGTGGATTCATGGATATTAATGGGTTCTCTACATCTAAGTGAACTGTCAGGTTTGTGTATATGGGTTGCTGGGATACATTGATGTAGGTTTCCAGGTAAAGTAGGTATTTTAAGATCGCTGCCACCTGTTTTTTTTTTTTTCACAATTGGCTTGAAAAAGAGCGTGATCTAAAAAAAACGTTGCATTGCCTTATTTTAATATGTAAATGTGTGCATTGCAGCGCCTTGAAAAAGCATTCATACCCCTTGACATTTTCCACATTTTGTCATGTTACAACCAACAACGTAAATGTATTTTATTGGGATTTTATGTGATAGGCTAACACATAATTGTGAAAGGAAAATAATAAATAGTTTTCATTTTTTTTTTTTTACAAATACATATGTGAAAGGTGTGGCAAGCATTAGTATTCAGCTTCTCGAGTCAATACTTTGTACAACCGCCTTTTGCTGCAAATACAGCTGAGAGTCTTTTTGGGGATGTCTCTACCAGCTTTGCACATCTAGAGAGTGCCATTTTTGCCCATTCTTTGCAAAATAGCTCAAGCTCTGTTAGATTGGATGGAAAACATCTGTGAACAGAAATTTCATAAAGCTCTGTCCCAGATTCTCTATTGGATTTGGGTCTGGACTTTGACTGGACCATTCTAACACATGAATATGCTTAGATCGAAATCATCCTATTGTAGCACTTGCTGTTTGTTTAGGGACATTGTCCTGCTGGAAGGTGAACCTCCACCCCAGTCTCAAGTCATTTGCAGACTCTAACAGGTTTTCTTTAAGAATTACTCTGTATTTGGCTCCATCCATCTTCCCATCAACTCTGACCAGCTTCTCTGCTGAAGAAAAGCATCCCACAACATGATACTGTCACCACTATATATCACGGTGGGGATGGTGTGTTCAGGGCAATGTGCAGTGTTAGTTTTCCACCACACATTGCATTTTGCTTTTAAGACATTAATGACTGTGTGTTGAGTTATTTTGAAGGGACAGCAAATTTACACTGTTATACAAGCTGTACACTCACTACTTTACATTGTAGCAAAGTGTAATTTCTTCAGTGTTGTCACATGAAAAGATAAAATAAAATATTTACAAAAATGTGGGGGGGGTGTACTCACTTTTGTGAGATACTATGTATATATATGCTCTGTTGAAAAAAGTAATTTGTTTACAGAAAAATGATCTAAACCCAATTACATAAACTAGCATAAACTTTAAAATGTAACAATGTAGCATACTGTTCCAGTTGAGACTACAAGTACCTTCCATAGTATTTTGACTTAAAATGAAATACCAGAAAGGTATCATGAATGTGGTCTTAGTTGATTCAAAATATAAAGTCTACTCCAGATGGTATCTAGCAATGGAGCGCCTTTTAAAAATGTATCCAGGTTCCTCACCCTCATGTTTCCAGGGTTATGAACAGGTAGGGACAGTTTTGTACGTGTGGTGGTATTTGGATGTGTGTCCATCCTCTTCCCTTCCTCCTATCCCTCCTATCCTCCCTCCTCCTCCTTCACCCCTCCCTCCACTTTCTTTTTTCCCCTTCCCCTGCTTTCCCGTTCCCGTTCCTTTTCCTCCCCCTCTCCTATCTCTCCCCTTTTCCTTTTCCTTCTTGGACACAGAGATCAAAAGTGACTAGGCCCGTTAGAAGCATCCTGACTAGACGAGGACTGTATACTTGAGTTTATTTGGTGTTCCAAACTGGAGTGTGGTTGATGGAGATCCATAATGCTCCTGAGCCCACTCAGGTAGTGATGGTGCAGGAATTTTCTTCTGCTTGAGATGGGTCCCACATGGTGAACGCAATAGTTTAATAAGGATTGATGTATATGAGTATTATATAATATGTTATTGTCTCTTTATAGATGAGTGCTGTAATGTCTTCATAGGCCTGATGAAGCAAATTCTGGCAAAACACGTCAGCATATGAGGACTTATGTAACCAGCATTCTGCTTTGGTGTATGATTATACACACAATCTATCAGCAGTAATAATTGTTGTTTTTTAAACATCAATAGATACATTTGATAAAATGCTTTTAACTTTGTTATCAATAAATTGTATAATTGTATTATAAATTGCTGACTCCTTGTGTGGCCTGTACAGTCTGAGATGCTTTTTGTTTTTTGTTTTTTTTTTCCAATATACAATACAGGTGATGGCCATGAGTGGCACTTAAAGGAGTTTAGGAGTTGCCTAAAATTAATGTCTGCAAGGTAGACAGACAGAATAGTGTAATGATTCTGTTAAAAAACAAGTAAATTCCCTTTTAAATTCCTTCATCTATATCACCTCCGGCATTCTAGTTTCTGTTCTCTCATTCACTTCCTGGTTTGCATCGCTCGTTCATGTAAGAACTACATTTCCCAGTATGAATTGCAGCACGCCCAGTAATTCACACCTCCTTGAAGTCTCTAACATGTAGAGAGCGTCCTGCCGTACAGGTGTAGTTCCCAGGAGGGGGCGAGCACGTTACTGACCACCGCAGTAAAGCCTCCCGTCACGGTGGTCAATAAAATCAGACAAGCAGGAAGTGAACAGAACAGAGAAGAAATAGAGCAACTTCTGAGCAAAAATGAACAATGAGGAAGTGAATAGAGGAATGTCTGCAGGTAAAGGATGCTTATTATGAAAAACATTTTTTTCCTTTACAACCCCTTTAATTAATAAAAAAGCAATAAATAATAATTAAGAAAAAACACAAAGGGCCAGATCCACGTAGGAGATACGACGGCGTATCTCCAGATAAGCCGTCGTACCTCTGAGTCTGAGGCGTTGTATCTTGGCGCCTGATTCAAAGAATCAGATACGCCAGAATGTTGCTAATATACAACCAGCGTAAGTCGCCTAAGCCGTCGTATCTTAACTGCATATTTACGCTGGCCGCTAGGGGCGTGTATGCTGATTTACGCCTAGAATATGTAAATCAGCTAGATATGCCAATTCACGAACGTACGCCCGGCCTTTGCAGTACAGATACGTAGTTTACGTTAGGCTTTTTCCGGCATAAAGTTACCCCTGCTATATGAGGCGCAGCCAATGTTAAGTATGGACGTCGGGCCAGCGTCAAATTTTCCGTCGATTACGTTGTTTGCGTAAGTCGTTCGCGAATAGGGCTGTGCGTCATTTACGTTCACGTCGAAAGCATTGGCTTTTTGCAGGTTAATTTGGAGCATGCGCACTGGGATACTTTCACGGATGGCGCATGCGCCGTTCGTAAAAAGCGCCATTTACGTGGTGTCACAATACATTAACATAAAACACGCCCACATGTTCCATATTTGAATTAGGCGGGCTTACGCCGGCCTATTTACGATACACCGCCGCAATTTTGCTTTGAGAACACTGCACTTGCCTGTCAAAGTAGTGGCAGTGTAGCGTAACTACGATACGTTACACCTGCTTAAAATTACGCCGTTCTATGTGGATCTGGTAAGTTATAAAGCTACAAACTTGGTGAACTAGAAGGTGTTAAAGGATGAAGAGTCCTAGAAGAGTTTGCCATGAGAAGTTAAATTATATACCTCAGTTTAAAAAAATCTAGACAGTAAATTATTGTGTTGTTTAACCACCTCAATACTGGGCACTTTCACCGCCTTCCTGCCCAAGCCATTTTTCAGCTTTCAGCACTGTCACACTTTGAATGGCAATTGCGCAGTCATGCAACACTGTACCCAAATTAAATTGTTATAATTTTTTCCCCACAAATAGAGCTTTCTATTGGTGGTATTTGATTACCTCTTTGGTTTTTATTTCTTGCGCTATAAACAAAAGAATAGGGACAAGTTTGAAAAAAAAACACAATGGGCCAGATCCACGTAGAACGGCGTAATGTTAAGCAGGCGTAGCGTATCGTAGTAACGCTATGTCGCCGCTACTTTGACAGGCAAGTGCAGAATTCTCAAAGCAAAGTTGCGGCGGCGTAGCGTAAATAGGCCAGCGTAAGCCCGCCTAATTCAAATATGGAACATGTGGGCGTGTTTTATGACAATGTATTGTGACCCCACGTAAATGACGCTTTTTACGAACGGTGCATGCGCCGTCCGTGAAAGTATCCCAGTGCGCATGCTTCAAATTAACCCGCAAAAAGCCAATGCTTTCGACATGAAAGTAAATGACGCACAGCCCTATTCATGAACGACTTACGCAAACGACATAATCAACGGAAAATTCGACGCTGGCCCGACGTCCATACTTAACATTGGCTGCGCCTCATATAGCAGGGGTAACTTTATGCCGAAAAAAGCCTAACGTAAACGGCGTATCTGTACTGCGACGGCCGGTCGTACGTTCGTGAATTGGCGTATCTAGCTGATTTACATATTCTAGGCGTAAATCAGCGAACACGCCCCTAGTGGCCAGCGTAAATATGCAGTTAAGATTTGACGGCGTAGGCGACTTATGCTGGTCGTATCTTAGCAAAATTCTGGCGTATCTTGTTTTCTGAATACAGAAAAAAGATACGCCGGAGCATCCTAGAAGTTACGCGGCGTATCAATAGATACACCAGCGTAACTTTTGTGGATCTGGCCCAATATTTTTTACTTTTTGCTATAATAAATATAATTTTTTTTTTTAAACAAATTCTTTCCTCAGTGTTGGCCGATACGTATTCTTCCACATATTTTTGGAAAAAAAAAAATCGCAATAAGCATATATTGATTGGTTTGCACAAAAGGTATAGCGGCTACAAAACAGGGAATGGATTTATAGCATTTTTATATTTTTTATTTTTTTTAGTAGTAATGGCGGCGATCAGTGATTTTTATTGTGAGTGCGATATTGCGGCGGACACATCGGACACTTTTGACACATTTTTGGAACCATTCACATTTATACAGCTGTAAAAATGCATTGATTACTGTATAAATATGACTGGCAGGGAAGAGGTTAACATTAGGGGGCGATCAAGGGGTAATGTGTTCCCTAGGGAGTAATTCTAACTGTGGGGGGAGGGGACTGACTGGGGGAGGTGACCGATCTGTGTTCCTATGTACAAGGGACACACCATCGGTCTCCTCTCCCTGACAGGACATGGATCTGTGTGTTTACACACACAGATCCACGGTCCTGCTCAGTTACTGGGCAATCGCGGGTGCCCGGCGGCTATCGCAGCTGCCGGGCACGCGCATCCCAAGTGACTTTGGAAGGTGCAACGTCATATGACGTCCGCCCAGAACAGGCGGCTCTTCCTTAACGTGGTTAATGTGTACATAATATTTATTAGATGCATCGGCGGTAAAGCCAATTTTGTGGCGCTATTCAGTCACTAACAGGGGTCAAGAGAGGGTTAAAAATGCCACAAAGCGCCTCTTTAGAGGCGCATTGCCGGTGGTATAGCTGCGGTGTCCCATTGATTTTAATGGGCGGGAGCGGTGGAGGAGCGGTATACACACCGCTCCTTCACCACTAGAAAGATGTGGCTAGCAGGACTTTTTTACCATCCAAGCCCTCAGGCTTTCACACTGGAGATACTGCAGCGGCTGTTTAGGGTCGGTCTGCAGGCGCTATTTTTAGAGCAATAGCGCCTGCAAACCGTTCCAGTGTGAAAGGGGTCTTACGCAGATCTTACAGAAATACCCTATTAGATTCCTTTAGAAAATGGAAAGATTGCCACTCATTTAGACACTCTGGGCCAGATTCACAAAAGAGATACAATGGCGTATCTCCTGATATGCCGTCGTATCTCTGTGATCCGCCCGTCCTAACTATGCAGCTGATTCATAGAATCAGTTACGCATAGCTAGCCCTAAGATCTGACAGGTGTAATTGACTTACACGGTCGGATCTTAAGGATGCAATTCTATGCCAGCCGCTAGGTGGCGAGGCCATTGCGGTCCGCGTAGAATATGCAAATGACTAGTTACGGCGATCCCTGAACGTCCGCGTTACCTGTCGCTCTAACTTTACGTAGTTTCCGTCGAGATATGCCACGTAAAATTAGGGCTGAGCCCTAGTTGTTCTAAGCCATGTTAAGTATTGCCGTCGTTCCCGCGTCGAAATTTTAAAAATCACGTAGTTTGCGTAAGTCGTCCGTGAATGGCGCTGGACGCCATTTACGTTAACGTCTACACAAATGACGTCCGTGCGCAATGCACGTCGGGTAATTTTCCCGACGGAGCATGCGCAGTACGTTCGGCGCGGGAACACGCCTAATTTAAATGGTGCCCGCCCCATTTGAATTAGGCGGCCTTGTGGATTTACGTTACACCGCCGCAAGTTTACAGGTAAGAGCTTTGTGAATCAGGCACTTACGCTGTAAACCTGCGGCGGTGTAACGTAAATGGGATACGTTACACTGCCGTGGAGCAACGTAAATGTATCAGAATCTGGCCATTTGTCACTATAAGGTATGTTTTTCACCTCCTTAAAATAATTTTCTCTGTTCATTGAACATGTACCATCATATACAGTATATTGACTTACCTGCAATTATACTGTATCCCTAATAGGTATCAGTGTAGACAAAAGTAAGACATACATAGTTATACTGGGAAGATGGATGTGTAATGTCATATACCAAATAGACAATTAATTAGTGCTTAGTGTTATTTACAACTGTAGGCTAATGGTCATATATGGCAATGATCAAAGTTATCTACAAGATAACAAGCTGCATAAAGTACATTGCAAGCCTTTGAAGTGACTATCACAAACAGCCCTTAGTGCTCTTCCTTACTTTGTTCATTATAAGCAAAAGTCACATATCTTCCCTCGTCTTATTGATTCATTTGTTGAATACTGGAGTTCTAATGAAAAAGTGTTTTCCCCCCAAGCACTGGTGCCTTGTTAATAGCCGATCTCCTGATGCGCTAACGAAAGGAAACTATCCAGCCGGTTACTGTGTGTCATCTAATAAAGCAATATTTCGAAGTATGTGGATCCATCCTAAATCCACACAGCTAAGCTTAGCCCTTGTGTTCCAACTATCCACAGTTGTCAGAAATATCCAGCCTGGCCTGAAATCCTGGAGGAAAAGGGGATTAGATATATATGAAAGTCGGTCTTATTTGCTTTAGATTGATTTGCCTATCCAATTGCTTATGGCTGTTTCTGTAATCTCAGCGATGGCTCTCAAAGTTTAACTGAAGCCAATACACTTTTTTTTTAGAATTGGATAGATTGAGGATGGTTTATAACCTCTGTCGTTTTTTTTATTTTTGTCTGGGGTCAAGGGAGGTAGATTAGACCTAATTTTCTGTTCTGGTAACTAGTTTCACAACATGGATATACAGTAATTGTTGTCTATATCTTACTTCCTGTCTTGGTGAACATTTTTATTGGGACAGGTGTAGTGTCACCGTTTGCTCCCTATCGCAGAATGCAGCCTAAGTCACGTGGCGTCGAACTGCGCATGCGCAATGCGTTCCAACGCCAAATGCGATGCGTTCCAGGGGATTCACGACACTTCCGTTCAGTGAACCCATCACAATTTGTGACGGAAGTGATGAGGAAGCATACACAGAGCAGGGGGCGGGCCGGAGAGAAAGACATACAGATGTAATGAGAACCATACAAAGAGCGGGGGGGGGGCGGGAAAAAAAGAGACATGCAGATATAATGAGAACAATACACGGAGCGGGGTGAGAGATAAAGAGACATGCAGATACAGTATGGTTCTCATTACATCTGTATGTATCTTTCTCTCCCGCCCCCCGCTCTGTGTATGGTTCTCGTTACATCTGTATGTCTCTTTCTCTCCTGGTTCCTCGTCACTTCCGTGACAAATTGTGATGGTTCACTGAAGGGTAGTGTCGTAAATCCCCTGGAACGCATCGCATTTGCCATTGGAACGCATTGCCCATGCGCAGTTGGCCGCCACATGACCTCCGCAGCATTCTGCGATAGGGAGCAGAATATGACACTGCACAGGCACTATTGGAAATAAAGAAAACCAATAAAAATTGGCAAAACGTTTTGCCATTTTCCACGCTATATAAAAAACAAAATGTAAGTTTAACTACTTGCCGACCAGCCGCCGTCATTCTACGGCGGCAGGTCGGCTCTCCTGGGCGAGAGCCCGTCATACTACATTGGCTCTCTTTTCGGCCACTAGGGGCGCGTGCGCCACTAGGGGCACGATCGCCGCCGGGCACCCGCGATTGCTCGTTACAGAGCGGGGACCGGGAGCTGTGTGTGTAAACACACAGCTCCTGGTCCTGTCAGGGGGGGAAATGCTGATCCTCTGTTCATACAATGTATGAACAGAAGATCAGTGTTTCCCCTAGTGAGGCCACCCCCCTACAGTTAGAACACACCCAGGGACATACTTAACCCCTTCCCCGCCCCCTAGTGTTAACCCCTTCACTGCCAGTGGCATTTTTATAGTAATCCAATGCATTTTTATGGCACTGATCGCTATAAAAATGCCAATGGTCCCAAAAATGTGTCAAAAGTGTCCGAAGTGTCCGCCATAATGTCGCAGTACCGAAAAAAAAACGCTGATCGCCGGCATTACTAGTAAAAAAAATATATTAATAAAAATGCCATAAAAATACCCCCTATTTTGTAAACGCTATAACTTTTGCGCAAACCAATCAATAAACGCTTATTGAGATTTTTTTTTACGAAAAATAGGTAGAAGAATACGTATCGTCCTAAACTGAGGAAAAAAAATGTTTTTTTATATATTTTTGGGGGATATTTATTATAGCAAAAAGTAAAAAATATTCATTTTTTTCAAAATTGTCGCTCTATTTTTGTTTATAGTGCAAAAAATAAAAACCGCAGAGGTGATCAAATACCACCAAAAGAAAGCTCTATTTGTGGGAAAAAAAGGACGCCAATTTTTTTGGGAGCCACGTCGCATGACCGCGCAATTGTCAGTTAAAGCGACGCAGTCCCGAATCGCAAAAAGTGCTCTGGTCTTTGGGCAGCAATATGGTCCGGGGGGTTAAGTGGTTAACAAAGATACCTCACTATCTGAAAGCCATTGATTTATGAATAGATTTGACCCATTTTCAGTGACAACTAAACAACTAATTATACAGTGCCTTGAAAAAGTATTCATACCCTTGACATTTTTCAAATTTTGTCATGTTACAACCAAAAAATGTGAATGTATTTTATTGGGATTTTATGTCATTGACCAACACAAAGTGGCACATAATTGTGAAGTAGAATGAAAGTGATAAACGGTTTTAATTTATTTTACAGATAAATATCTGAAAAGTGTGGCCTTTGTATGCAGCCACCTTTACTCTGATACCCCTAACTAAAATCTAATGAAACCAAAGGCCTTTAGAAGTCACCTAATAACTAAATAGAGTGAACATGTGTGTAATTTAATCTCAGTATAAACACAGCTGTTCTATGAAGCCCTCAGAGGTTTGCTAGAGAACCTTAGTGAACAAACAGCGACATGAAGGCCAAGGAACACAACAGAAAGGTCAGCGATAACGTTTTTTGAGAAGTTCAAAGCAGGGTAAGGTTATAAAAAAATATCCCAAGCATTGAACATCTCATGGAGCATGGAGTATGGCACAACTGCAAACCTTCCAAGACATGGCTGTCCACCTAAACTGACAGACTGGGAAAGGAGAGCATTAATCAGAGAAGCAGTCAAGAGAACCATGATAACCCTGGAGGAGCATCAGAGATCCACAGCTCAGGTGGGAGAATCTGTCCACAGGACAACTATTGGCCATGCACTCCACAAATCTGGCCTTTTTGTTGCAAGAAGAAAGCCATTGTTGAAAGAAAGCCATAAGAAGTCTTGTTCGCAGTTTGTGAGAAGCCATGTGGGGGACAAAACAAACATGTGGCGGAAGGGGCTCTGGTCAGATGAGACCAAAATTAAACTTTTTAATCTAAAAGCAAAATGCTATCTGTGGCAGAAAACTAACACTGCACATCACCCTGAACACATCATCCTCACCATGAAACATGGTGGTGGCAGCATCATGCTGTGGGGATGCTTTTCTTCAGCAGGGACAGGGAAGATGGTCAGAGTTGATGGGAAGATGGATGTAGCTAAATACAGGGCAATCTTAGAAGAAAACCTGTAAAGCCCCATACACACTATCAGTTTTCCTGCAGGTTTTCTCTTCAGGTTTACCAAAATCATGTAGTGAAAGGGCCTGCCTGATTGCATACAAATTGAAACTCTTGAGATTTGACCTCACATTAGATGGTTTTGGTAAACCTGAAGAGAAAACCTGCAGGAAAACTGATAGTGTGTATGGGGCTTTAGAGTCTGCAAAAGACTTGAGACTGGGGCAGTGGTTCACCTTCCAGCAGGACACGGACCCTAAACATACAGCCAGAGCTGTATGACGGGCAATGGAATGGTTTAGATCAAAGCATAGGCATGTTAGAATGGCCTAGTGAAATTCCAGACCTAAATCCAATTGAGAATCTGTGGCAAGAATTAAAAATTGCTGAACAGAAGTTCTCCATCCAATCTGAAAGAGCTTGAGCTATTTTGCAAAGAGAAATGGGCAAACATTTCACTCTCTAGATCTCCAAAGCTGGTAGAGACATACCCCAAAAAACTTGCAGGAGCAATTGCAGCGAAAGGTGGGTTTACAAAGTATTGATTTCAGGTATTTATTTGTAAAAAAAAAATTAAAAACATTTATTATTTTCCTTCCACTTCACAATTATGTGCCACTTTGTGTTAATCTATCATTTCAAATCTCAATAAAATACATTTAAGTTTTTGGTTGTAGCATGACAATATGTGGAAAATTTCAAGGGGTATGAATACTTATGCTGTGTACACACGACCGTTTTTCATGACAAGAAAAATTACATTTTTTAAATTGGTCGTGAAAAACAGGCGTGTGTAGGCTCCAGAGCATTTTTCTCGATGAGAAAAATGGGCATTAAAAATTTAGAACCTGCTCTATTTTTTCATAATCATCCCAAAGGGTGGCGCCATTCGAATGGAACTTCCCCTTTAGAGGGCTGTCGTACATGTTGTACGTCATCGCGCTTTGCTCAAGCATTTTTTATCACAATTGTGTGTATGCAAGGCAGGGTTGAGAGGAATCACATCGAGAAAAACATCGGTCTTTTCCATGACATGAATAACGGTCATGTGTACGCGGCATAAGATGTAAAAACTTAGAGTTTCTCTAGATGTTTATGATAAGTTGAGTTAAAGCCAAACTCAAGTTAAACACATTCCTTTGTTGCAATGTCACCCACCCCCATCTGATGTTAGTTATGTTTAGGGATTCTGTAATAAAGCGTTAATAGTTACCTTACTTTATTTTCCAGCAGGACGACCAGTTCCCTGAAGCCTCCTCTTTTAAGGGTCTCCCGACCAAGGCCGAACATTTACCCCCAAACATCCCCCCCCCCCCCCCGGTTCAGTTTGCACCAGAACCCTCAAACATCGCAAAAATTCGGACCCGAACGACAAACCCCATTGAAGTCTATGGGACCCGAACAAGAAAAATCAAAAGTCCCCATTTTGAAGGCTTATATTCAAGTTATTGATCATAAAAAGGGTGTGAGGGCCTGGATACTGCCCTAGGAAAAAAAAAACTTTTAACCGCTTCCAGCGGACGTCATTTGACATTCTGGACTTTCAGCAGGGATAGCTGGATGATGCCTGCAGCTACAGGCATCATTCAGATATCATTTTCTTCTGCCAGCAATTCTGTGCACAGTAGTTCGCTGCTTAATCATTCTTACAGGCGATGGGGAGACGTCCCCCCTCCCGCTGCCATCCGGTGCTTCTCCGGGCTCTCCCATGCCATCGAGGACCCGGAGAAAGAATCGTCCGGTGCTGGATGACGAGCATAAAGATTTCCTGTGACCACATGGTCACCAGTCATCTCTATGACTGTTGGAGGCCTGGGCGCAACGTTATGACGTCATTCCAGGGACCCGAATGTAAACAAAGTCGCAATCGTGGCTAGTAAGCATGAGATCAGTGATTTAAAAAAAATACATTTTAAATGCTCCTGTCACCGGTAGCTTGTGCTCAGAAGCGAACACACACGCAAGTCCCACCCACATATGTAAACGCTGTTCAAACCACACATGTGAGGTATCGCCGCGTGCGTTAGAGCACAAGCAACAATTTTAAAGCATGACATGTTGGGTATCTATTTGCTCGTAACATTATCTTTCACATTATACAAAAAAATTGGGCTAACTGTTTTATTATTTTTTAATTAATGAAACCGTTTTTATTGCGCAAATACCATGCGAGATAAAAAGTTGCAATGACCGCCATTTTATTCCATAGGGTGTCTGCTAAAAAAAAAACATACAGTGTGTAATGTTTGAGGGTTCTGAGTAATTTTCTAGCAAAAAAATGATTTTTGCATGTAGGAGAGCCAGAATAGGCCCAGTATGGAAGTGGTTAAAAAAGATTGTTTTTAAAGGAGCAGTGATTTTAATTATACTTAACCACTTAAGGACCAGAGGGATTTGCTCCCTTAATGACCAGGATATTTTTGTGATACGCCACTGCGTCGCTTTAACTGACAATTGCATGGTAATGCGACGTTGTACCCAAACAGACAGAATCTTTTGGGAGGAAAGGGCAGTATCAGAGCTGGCCAGAATGGATGCTAGGATAAGTAATACAGCCTGATCCTCTACTCCTAGATAAAATGTGCATTTAAATCTTGGTGTCATCTTAGTCATCTTAGGATGTCAGTAGCCCTGACAGGCTCAGGGCTATACCTCAAGTATGCAAGTATTCCCCCTTGCTCCTCTACTGGCAGCTACATAAAAATGTTATGTAGAGACTAGAATGTGGAGAGAAGTGTGAGGAACTGGACAGGCACAAAGAGTAATGGACACTCCCAGAAGAGGAAAGGGTTATGGCATGCAATAAAAGAGAATACGCTAGGGAATTGACTCTTCTTAGAGAAGCCATATTTTCTAGCTAGACTGCAAAAACACTGCAAGAAAGGCAATTACTACCCATACTAGTGGCCAAAGTCATCCACAATCCCAACTTGGTAATAGTACTGAGCTTTTCTAATAGGCTGTAAAGATGATAGCTGGCTTTGACCTAGTACTCTCAGTCCAGGTGTTTTTCTGCTCCTGCAACTGGTATTTATATTAGTACTAAGAGCTAAATGTCTTTAAAGAAAACCTCCAAAGCAACATCTATAACTAGTTAGCCATGATGTAATTTACTTTGACTGGAGAAGTTCCGTTGAACTTCCTCAAATTTCTATTGTATGTAGATGGACGGTGCTTTTCGTTCATGGAAATCAATGAAATCATAAAAATATAAGTATCTAAAAGATCAATTTTTAACAACTCTACAAATAATGAAACAGGTTAAAACTATAAACAGCTCTTACATTTCAAATTATCCTGCCATTCCATTTTATGATGCACATGTCTGATCTGATATAATGATTTACTTGCTAGTTCAATTTAATATCACTGCAGGACAAATACATTTTGAAAACTATGAATAAAATTGTGAACTGTTTTCGCTTCAGCAGGCCTTTTGTCTTTTTTTTTTTTTCTACAAAGTCAATTTTGTTATTTTACAAGGAATTTGATTGACTTCTATTTATGTTTTTAGATCTTTGGCAAAACAATTCTGCTAATTATATTTTACCATGAAAGCATCAATAAAGCCAAGATAGTGTACATTTGGATAAAGATGTATTTTGCACCGTTAGCCAGCAACACAGTGTACATAAATACTGTCATTCACATTGTCCTTCCAGGTACTGTTCTCCCCAAAGAAAGACATAGTTCTGCTTGAACGGTTCACAAATATTTGCATCTGTGATTTCTAGCAGTGCAGTGAGTGGAGTGATCTTTGAAACATAGATTTTGCTACTATTTTTTAGCATTAAATAAATGTTGCCCCTACCTAATGGCCTTGTAATCGATTTGTCATTAAATCCTTTTACTGTGTTTTTCTGTCCCATTGTAGTGTCCTCTCTAAACACCTAAAAATCTCCTTCCCTCCTTTACTTTCTTAGGATCGAGCAGTACATGCATACTACAAATAAAAAGCAATCTCTTCAAACAGATCACCAGACTGGGGTGGACTGACCTGTTGGTGATTAGTGTTAGTAACTTTGAGTTTCTGATTTGATAATTTAATACATATAAAACAAATCTATGATAATTATGCACTCTTGCACCACAATGGCACTGTGATTTCAAAGGGGAAACAATGTTATTGGATTTCACTTAAATTTTCCTCTGCTTATATTTCTTATGATACTTTTAGCTTGGATTGTCTTGGAACAGTTCCCTATGTGCCTGTATTGTCTCCAAGCCATTGATTTCCAATTGGCTGCTTGGCCTGTCAGCTAAAAGCTGGGTGGCAGGTATATAAATAGTTTGGAGGTTCTAGAGTCAGGAAGTTAGGTAGTACCAGGTGGTATCTTTCCTTGGAAGAAGAAAAAACAAATGCTTTCACAATGTAAGAACAGAAGACATTGTTATAGCCATCTTTGAGGAACACAATCGTTTTTGTTGTTTCCCCATGAGAAAGAGATTTAAACTTCCATATTAAGATATTTCAGTGACAATCAGAAGAAGGGATGCTTAAAATGGCAATATATCTACTGCCATTGCCTAAAGACTCTGTACTATTCCATGACCAAATGTCAAATTGCAGTCATTCAATTCAGTAAAATTTATATTTTTTTAAGTAAAGGTTATAGTTTTCTATGTTTCACCTACCCTGTGTAGACATTCTTTTGCAAAGTTCTTGGACAGCTTCCAGCACAGGACTCTGGGTCAAATAGCAGGAATTGAGTAAAAAAATGGCATTGCGCATCACCCCCCTTGCCCCCCAAAAAATAAAAAAATATTTCTAGGCTCTTTAGGTCTGAAATAGATCGTAAGGGGGAGCCTATGAAAAAAACTGCATGGGGTCCCCTCCCAAATTCCATACCAGAATGTTTTATTTATGGGGGGCATTATCTAGAAACCCTCTTTTTTAAAGGGAGCTTCTCGATTCTGAGAAGCCCTCTGTACACATAGTTGTGGGGAAAAGGCCTTTGTCTTAATTAACATGGTGCTTTGTCAGGGTTTTTATTTACGGTATTCTTATTTTTATTTATTTTTTGCTTTTTTGGGTTCCTACTATACCAAACCTAAAAAGTCTGGAATACATTTTACACTATCCCAGTTGTTTGTTTACATTCCCCTTCCGTCATCACTATCTAACAGTTTAATGTGCAGGGACTCGCCACGCTATTGGTTAATGTTAACTCTTATGGTCAAATGCTCTTTAGGGTTATTTTTCTCTCATGAGTTGTGTTGCTAATGCTATTTTAGTGTTTTGAAAGTCATGTGTGAGTGATAAAGGAACAGTTGTTTGCAAAAGACTCCATCACCAGGAAGAGGAAACACAGAGTTAAAGTGGAGTTCCGCCAAAAAGTGGAACTTCCGCTTTAAGTACTCCTCTCACCCTTACATGTCACATTTGGCATGTAATTTTGTTTCGGGGGAGTGGGTTCTTTGTTTCGAAAGGGACTTTCACCTAGAGGGCCATCTAGGCGACTCCTACTCTTCCCCTCCCTCTAGGTGATCTTCTGGGACACGTGACAGGTCCCAGAAGTTCGCCTATCCACTCTGAGAGCACAGTGCGATTCACACATGCGCAGTGCGTGCCCAGCTGTGAAGCCACAAGCTGTCATGGCCGGGTGCCCACAGTTTCAATGGAGGCACCGAGGAGAGGAGAGGAGGGGGAGAGAAGTGGGCCTCCGTGCAGCCACATGGCTGGACCGTGGGACAGGTGAGTGGCTGTTTATTAAAAGTCAGCAGCTATACTTTTTGTAGCTGCTGACTTTTAATAAACTAAAAATAGCCTGGAACTCCGCTTTAAGTAGCTGTTTAGTATACTTATTGTATACATTGGTGTTTTTCAACCTTTTTTCAATCAAGGCACCCTTCAGAACCGTGAACAATTTTAGGGCACACCAGCAGTCTGAGGGCTCGTTCACACCAGGAGATGCATCCACGCGCATGCACTATTTTGCATGTTTCTGCACATTGCATTTTTTTAATGAGCACAAACATACACACATTTGCTAGATACATTGGAAGTCATAAAGACTTAATGGCACCCACGCACAACTGCAAAAGGCAGCAAACTTTTCTGCAGTACAGTTGTGAACTTTGAACAATCCTGGGGCACACCAGCAATCTGAGGCCTTGTTCACACCAGGAGATGTATCCAAACGCATACGCTTTTTTGCTTGTTCCCGCACTTTGAATTTTTTAATGAACACAAACATACACACATTTGCTAGATACGTGGGGGTGTCATTAAGAATTAATGGCACCCACACATGACTGCAAAAGGCAGCACATTTTTCTGCAGTAAAGGAAAACATGCAATTTGGCATGGGTTACTGCACTGCACCTGGTGTGAACAAGCCTTATGTAGTTTGTGAGGCAGAGTTCAGTGATTTACAGTGGTAACCCCCCCCCAAATTATCCATCCTAAGATGGATCCCCCAATCCCCTGCAAGCACAACCCCCCCAAATTTCTCCTCTTAGCACAAATGCCCCAAATCCCACTCCTAGCACAACCCCCCCCCCAATTTATTCTTCTAGCATAAACCCCACAAATCCCCCCTCCTAGCACAAATTCCCTGCTCCCATATCCCCCCATGGTAGCACCAACCCACTGCTCCCACCCCCCCCCCCCCCCCAGTAAAAACCCTGCTTCAAAATCCTCCCCTCTGATCACAACCCCCCAACCCTCCCCCCCCCTACTGCAAACCCCCTACTCCCTAGAAGTGGGCTCACAGCACAAACCACTCCTAAACCCCCGCTGGCAAAAATCCTCCCCAAATCCCCCCTCTTATTGCCTGTACTGCCTGTGTAGGGAGGAGATAGGGGGCAGTAATCAAACCCTGCACACTGAGATGTAAGAATGACCCTGTGTAAACTCCTGTGCACAGAGAGGAGAGAGAGAGAGAGAGCACACCCTGCACCTCCTCCTGGCTCTCTCCTCCTCCCTGTTATGTGTACTATTGCCAGCAAAACAGAAAGTTGTGCAGGGTGCTCGACATGTCTTTAGCAACAGATGGCATCAACGGTTGGAAGGACGTGGGAATGCAGCCCACGCAGCTTTCTGTTTTGCCGGAAATAATGCACAGCAGAGAGGAGGAGAGAGCAGGGAGGAGTTGCAGGGTGTGCTCTCTCTTACCTCTTCATGAACGGGAGTTTAACACTCAGGCCCCGTACACACGACCGGATCTATCCACTGGGATTTATCCGCAGATCAGTTCCAGCGGATAGATCCGGTCGTGTGTACGTCCGAGCGGACATTTATCGGCGAAAAAAAATCCAGCCGACGGATTTCAAGCAGATAAAAGCATGCTAAGAAATCTATCCGCTTGAATCCTGTCCAGCGGATTGATCCGGTGGTCTGTACAGACTCACCGGATCAATCCGTCTGCTCCCCTCCCATGCATGCTTCGTAATGATTCGACGCATGCGTGGAAGTCTTTACCTTCCAGCGTCGCGCACATCGCCGCGTCGATGGCGTGACACGTCACCGCGGATGGATTCCGCGCGGATTTCGATCTGATGGTGAGTACAGCCATCAAATCCAAATCCGCCAGAGGATTTATCCGCTGGAAACGGTCCAGCAGACTGTTTCCAGCGGATATCCTCTTGTGTGTACGGGGCCTTAGGCTGAGATGTTGCCATGTCACCACCGAGGACTCTTTGTGGCATTCCAGGGTGACGCGGGACCCCGGTTGAAAATCACTGGCATGCATTGTCCATGCTAAGTCACCGCTCAAAACTGACCAAGAACTGAGTAATCAGTACAAACCCCCAAAATCCCCCCCCCCCCTCCTAGCACAAACTCCCTGCTCCCTGTTTGATTAAAAAAATGTTGCATACACTGCTTAGGAAAAGAGAGGCTACAGAGGTTTTTGGTGTCCAGAAGGAGATGTGCTCCCTGCCTACCTAAACCAGAGAAAGTAAGTGTATGTTTGTTGCAAGGGAGCTTGCTATATATGCTATTCCTTTAAACTCAGATTTTTGTCTTAAAAGTTTGGGATTCAGCAATAGAGAGAGGTGGGCAGTATCTGTGTTTAGTTTGCACTTCCTACATACACTACATACTGAACCCGAAACTTATTAACAGAGCAGCTTGCAGTGGCTATCAAGAGTTTGCAAGACACTGCAAGCAATGCAAGGGATTTAGAAAGTAGGGCACTTAACCACTTCAGCCCCGGATCATTTTGCTGGTCAATGACCAGGCCACTTTTTGTGATTCGGCACTGCGTCGCTTTAACTGACAATTGCGCAGTCGTGACTCCCAAACACAATTGGCGTCCTTTTTTCCCCCACAAATAGAGTTTTCTTTTGGTGGTATTTGACCATCTCTGCTTTTTTTTTTTTTTTGCGCTACAAACAAAAATAGTGCGACAATTTTGAAAAAAATTAATATTTTTTACTTGTTGCTGTAATAAATATCCCCCGGAAATATATAAAAAAACTATTTTTTTCCGCAGTTTAGGCAGATACGTATTCTTCTATATATTTTTTGTAATTTTTTTTGCAATAAGCGTTTATTGATTGGTTTGTGCAAAAGTTATAGGGGCAGATCCACAAAAGGATTACGCCGGCGTATCTATTGATACGCCGGCGTAATTAAAAATTTCCCGCGTCGTATCTTTGTTTTGTATCCACGTCTTAGTACGCCGTCGGATCTTAGATGCAATTTTTCGGCGGCCGCTAGGTGGCGTTTCCGTCAAAATTTGCGTTGAGTATGCAAATTAGCTATTTATGGCGATCCACGAACGTACATCTGGCCGGCGCATTTTTTTACGTAGTTTTCGTTCGGCTTTTTCCGGCGTATAGTTAAAGGTGCTGTTATGAGGCGTACTCAATGTTAAGTATGGCCGTCGTTCCCGCGCACAATTTTGAAATTTTTACGTTGTTTGCATAAGTCGAATAGGGATTTGCGTAGAATGACGTCACCGTCGGAAGCATTGGCTTTTTCCGGGTTAAATTAACCCGGAAAAAGCCAATGCTTCCGACGTAAAAAAAAAAGCGTAGTTTACGTCGGGTCACGACGTATTAACATAAAACATGCCCCCATTACATCCATTTGAATTCCGCGCCCTTACGCCGCCAGAGATACACTACGCCGCCGTAACTTACGGCGCAAATTCTTTGTGGATTCGAAAAAAAAAATAAGTTGCGGCGGCGTAGGGTACTACTAGTACTACTAGTAATGGCGGCGATCTGTGATTTTTATCGGTACTGCGACCTTATGGTGGACACTTCGGAGACTTTTGACACATTTTTGGGACCATTGGCATTTTTATAGCGATCAGTGCTATAAGTGCTATAAAAATGCATTGATTTCACTGGCAGGGAAGGGGTTAACACTAGGGGGCGAGGAAGGGGTTAATTATGTTCCCTAGGTGTGTTTTAACTGAAGGGGGGGTGGAAATTACTAGGGGAAATGACAGATCGCTGTTCATACATTGTATGAACATGCGATCAGTCATTTCTCCCCCTGACAGGACCGGGAGCTGTGTGTTTACACACACAGCTCCTGGTTCACGCTCTGTAACGAGCGATCGCGGGTGCCCGGCACTGATCGTGCCCGCCAGGCACGCGCGTGACACCAGGGGGCGAGCAGGGGGCCCACGCGCGCCCCTATTGGCTGAAATGCAAATAGACGCAATACGTGATTTCGCGCCGACCTGCCGACGTAAAACTAAGGCGGTTGGTCGGCTAGTGTTTAAAGTAAAACCTTTTGTGGCTTTGAAGTGTGTTCAAATGTGTAGGTAGAACATGTGCCAATGTTACTTCACATAAGTGGGAAGCTGTGAATCTGATCAACTCAAATAGTGATGGCCAAGTCAATCAGACAATAGGAGGGCAAATGGTATGATATCAAGGAGACAAATGTGGACTGATTTATTTAAGGTGGGGGTCTCTAGAGAGGAAATAGATGGGATTCCTAAACCAAAATTGCTTAACCACTTAAGGACCGAGCCTCTTTCTGAGATTTGTTGTTTACAAGTTAAATTTTTATTTTTTTTTTACTAGAAAATTACTTAGAACCCCAAACATTATACATTTTTTTCTAACACTCTATAGAATAAAATGGCGGTCGTTGAAATACTTTCTGTCACACCGTATTTGCGCAGCGGTCTTACAAGCATAAGTTTTTGAATAAAAAAATAAGACAACAGTAAAGTTAGTCCAATTTTTTTATAGTGTGATATTGTCACGCTTCAAAATTGTGCCCGCTCATGGAATGGTGACAAACTTTTACCCTTAAAAATCTCCATAGGTGATGTTTAAAAATTTTGACAGATTGCATGTTTTGAGTTACAGAAGAAGTCTATAGCTTTAATTATTGCTCTCGCTCTACCGATCACGGCGATACCTCACATGTGTGGTTTAAACACTGTTTTCATATGCAGGCGCTACTCATGTATGCGTTCGTTTGCATGCAAGCTTATTCCTATTACAAGGAATGTAAACGTCCCTTGTAATAGAAAAAAAGTATGGTAGGACCTCTTAAATGTGAGATCTGGGGTCAAAAAGACCTCAGAGCTCATATTTACACTAAAATGCAATAAAAAATAAATACAATTTGACATTTAAAAACAAAATGGCCCTTTAAGAGCGATGGGCGGAAGTGACATTTTGATCTCGCTTTCACCCTGCAATGGTATGGAGATGGGTGAGGGCCATCTTCCCCTCACTTATCACCAGGCTACTGAAGAAAAAGGATCTGATCGCCTCCGCCGATGTCGTTGGCTCAGGGGCCCTCTCCCACTGTTGATTAAATTGATCTTGCGGCGAATCCGCCACAGAGACCATTTTTATCTTAAACCGGACCACTCACTGAAGAAGAGGATACCGGGGTTATGGCAGCTAGCTGCTGCCATAACAAAGATATCCCTCTTCAAAGTGCTGACGTATATATCAGCGTGAGCTGGTCCAGAAGTGGTTAAGAGGCTGGGAACAGTAAATTCAGTCATGGACTGGGACACATGAGGTAAAGACTGACCAACTGCAGGTCATTGTTCCCAGGACAGCATGGAGAGGAATGCAGATGTATTATTTATGCTGGAAATCTATGCCTTTACATCAGAATGTTACAAGGCAGCAGTGGGTTACCCTACAATAGTTTTGAAGTCAGATATGGGCAGATAGAGAAATGAGCTATATTTTTGACACAGTTGGAAGGAACACACAGGGTTGTGGCTGAAACCCAGGGTTGTGGCTGGAAGCCGACGGAGATGGCTGCTTGCTGAAACAGCTCCATGGGACGGCGACTTTTCAGGGCAAAAAGTGACGCCAAGACACAGCCAGCTACTCCGGCCAACACCTCTTGCCATCACCATGTCCAAGAGGAGGAAAGACTGCTCAGCACTGCCCTGCCTGTCCCAGAGAGTTCCTGGCAACCAGCTCTAGCTTTCTAGCAACCCATGCTTCTGTGGGAACCATGTCTCTTGTGTCACTTTCCAGGGCTCAGGTAAGTAAAACGGTGGGATGCATTAAGGTGAAAAAAGATGAACCTTTACAACCCCTTTAATCTGTAATTACACCCTATAGTGGCACTTTGTATTGCAACAATGTCACCACTGTAAATATGAAGTCTGTCATTTATCTAGGTCATTGTAGAGCTAGGAGTAGTAAATTACTCTCGACTGTAATTGGTTTGAAGTTGTTAGAACAAGGCTAGTTGAATTTGATCAAATACTATTAGGTAGTCCCTAGTTCAAGCAAAGCTAGTAAGTCAGTATAAAGTGACAACCCACCACAATTTTCTTATCTCCAAATTAAAATGAAGAGGGGTGTTTTTATAGACCACTAAATTCCCAATAAACTGGGGTGAAGTTAATAAAACGGTAGATTTAGTGTTTGACAAGGATCACCCTAATTTTCACATTTGCAAAGTTAATTAAATTAGGTTATTAAAAATTATGAACTCCAGAGAAACAGCTATGTACACAAATAAAATAACTATACAGTACTGTATATGAGCTACTTTCCATGCCAAAGGATTGGAACAGGACATCTATCTAACGGGACAGAAAACTTGATTTTTCATTGCTGCAATTTAGTATCATTTACAGGGCTCTATTATGTAGATTCACGTAGGGGCGCCTAACTTTAGGGCGGCCTAGCCTAGTCTTTTTAGGCTACACCGCCGTAAATTAGTTAGGCTAGTAGTGATTCTTAAACCACTTACCTGCTAATTTTCGGCGGCGTAGCCTAAAATGAGCGGGCGTAAGCGCGCCTAATTCAAATGACTTGGAGGGGGGCGTGTTGTATTGAAATGAGGCTTGACCTCACGTTTTTTGAAGTTTTTTGACACTGCGCATGCACCGGGCGACTACATTTCCCAGTGCGCATTGCGGCTAAGTAGCCCGTACGGGCCTATTGATTTTGACGCATACGTAAACGACGTAAATCCCGATTTGCGGACGACTTGCGCAAACGACGTAAAAAATTCGAACCTCGCGGCCGGAACGGCGGCCATACTTAACATTGTTATTCCACCTCATAGGTGGAATAACTTTAGGCGGAAACAACGTTAATCGACTGCGGCGGGCTCGTGTTCATTCGGGAATTGGCGTACAAGCTCATTTACATAATCTAGACCGGCCGCAATGGAAGCGCCACCTAGCGGTCAGCCAAAACATTGCAATCTAAGATAGGACGGCGCAAGCCATCCTATCTTAGATATGTTTAAGTGTATCTCTGTTAGAGAATACACTTAAACATAGGTCGGCTTAGATTCAGAGTTAGGTCGGCTTATCTGTAGATAAGCCGGCCTAACTCTTTGTGAATCTACCTATATGTGTTGCTTTTCTCTCCCTAGGCTGAGCAAGGCGTGTAACCTGCTTACATCTTGACTAACTTTATATTGTTTGTGAGTATACAAATGTGTGTCTGTCTGTAGATCTGTGACTATATGTGTATCATACTGTATTAGGAGAGCTATGAAAGTTTTTTTTTTTTCTCCTCACTTTTCTATAATAAATAAATATCCCTACCCTACAAGCATCAATGACTGTTTATAATATTAAATAAAGACTAACTTAAATATTCCAATATGGTCAGCTATTAATGTGTTTAGACAGGTTTTGCAAAATCAAAGGATTTTTCTTACCTTCCAGTTCAATAGAAGTGCTTTTGTTGAATTATGCATTATGTGGCGGACACCACAGACTGATAGAAGAGAGACATTCTATATGTGTGTTGTATTGACCTAAAATACTGGGTCATAAAAAAAAAGCCACTTATCAATGCATTAACATGCCAAAGGCAACGCCAAGTTGCTACTTCACCACAGAGCCACTCAGCTTGAAGTACTCTCACAGCAGTCTGGCATTCTGGGTAACTGCATGAAAGTGAGCCTAAATATCACAGTCTATCATTTTGTTTTTTAATCATTTGTTTTAATGGAGTCCATAAACCTGGCATTGAAAATAAGTCAGTTTGACAGTGAGATCTCCTTAGTGCTGGTAAAATGTTTATACTTTCAGGAGGCTTGAAATAGACACTAACCGGATACTTTATTAGGTACACCTGTCCATTTGCTTGGGAACACAATTTACTAATAATCCAATTACATGGCAGCAACTCAATGCATTTAGGCATCTAGACGTGGTGAAGATGACTTGCTAAAGTTCCAACAGAGCGTCAGAATGGGGAAGAAAGGGGATTTAAGTGACTTTGAATGTGGCATGGTTGTTGTTGCCAAACAGGCTGGTCTGAGTATTTCAAAAACTGCTGGACCACTGGGACTTACATCCATTCTGTGGTTTACAGAGAATGGTCTGAATAAGAGAAAATATCCAGTGAGCGGCGGTTGTGTGGACAAAAATGCCTTTTTAATGTCAGAGGAGAATGGGCAGATTTGTTTGAGATGATAAAAAGATATAAGTAACTTAAATAACCACTTGTTACAACCAAGGTATGCAGAATACCATCTCTAAATGCACAGCACATCAAACGTTGAATAAGATGGGATAAAACAGCAGAAGACCACACTGGGTGCCACCCTTGTCAGCTAAGAACAGGAAACCTGAGCCTACAATTTACACAGGGTTAACCAAAATTGGACAATAGAAAATTGGAAAACTTTGCCTGGTCTCATAAGTCTTGATTTCAGCTGCGACATTCAGATGGTAGGGTCAGAATTTGGCATAAACAACATGAAAGCATGGATCCATTCTGCCTTGTATCAATGGTTCAGGCTGATGGCGGTGGTGTAATAGTGTGGGGGATATTTTCTTGGCCAATTGAGCATCGCTTAACCACTTAAGACCCGGACCATTATGCAGGTTTTTGCGATTCAGCACTGCGTAGCTCTAACACATTTTTGGGACCATTGTCATTTTCACAGAGAAAAGTGCTATAAAAATGCACTGATTACTGTGAAAATAACAATGGCAGTGAAGGGGTTAATCACTAGGGGGTGCTAAGGGGTTAAGTGTGCCCTAAGAGAGTTATTCTTACTGTAGGGGGCGTGGCTGTAGGCATGACGTCACTGTTAGTCGTTCCCTATATCAGGGAACAGACGATCAGTGTCACTGCCACACAGAAGAACGGGGACACCGGCGGCTGTCGGGTCCGTGGGTCCCACGACATGGTCGTGGAGCTTCGGACCGCGTTGTGTGCCGGCGTCGCATGCGCGACCCACGGCTGGGCTCTTAAAGGCAACGCACCTGTACGTGCCTGTGCCCAGCTGTACCATTATGCTGATGTATATCGGCGTTAGGCGGTCCTTAAGTGTTAAATGCCACAGCCTACCTGAGTATTGTTGCTGACCATGTCCATCTCTTTTTGACTACAGTGTACCCATCTTTTGATGGCTACTTCCAGCAGGACAATGCATCATGTCACAAAGCTCAAATTATCTCAAACTGGTTTCTTAAACATGACAATGAGGTAGCTGTACTTCAATGGCCTCCACAGTCACCAAATCTCAAACAAATAGAGCACCTTTTGCATGTGGAGGAACAGGAGATTTGCATCATGGTTGTGCAGACAACAAATCTGCAGCAACTGCATGATGCTATGTCAATATGGAACAAAATCTCTCAGATGTTGAATCAATGCCATGAAGAATTAAGGCAGTTCTGAAGGCAAAAGGGGATCCAACCTGGTACTTGCAAAGTGCACCTAATAAAGTGGCTGGTGAGTGTGTGCGTATATATATATATATATATATATATATATATATATATATATATAATATACACCAATACAAGATATACAGTATATATATATATATATATATATATATGTATATATATATATATATGTATATATATATATATATATATATATATATATATATATATATATATATATACACACACACACACACACACACACACACACACACATACACATACACATACTGGGGCAGATCCACAAAGAAATTACGCCGGCGTATCTATTGATACGCCGGCGTAATTTCAAAATTCCCGCGTCGTATCTTTGTTTTGAATCCTCAACACAAGATACGACGGCATCTGGGTTAGATCCGACAGGCGTCGGATCTTAGAAGCAATTTTTCGTTGTCCGCTAGGTGACGTTCCCATCGTAATCCGCGTTGAGTATGCAAATGAGCTATTTCCGACGATCCACGAACGTACGACCGGTCGTCGCATTTTTTTACGTTGTTTCCGTTCGGGTTTTTCCGGCATATAGTTAAATCTGCTATATGGTTGCGTACTCAATGTTAAGTATGGCCGTCGTTCCCGCGTATAATTTTTAAAATGTTATGTAATTTGCGTAAGTCGTCCGTGAATGGGGCTGGACGCCATTTACGTTCACGTCGAAGTCAATAACGTCCTTGCGACGTCATTTGGAGCAATGCACCCTGGGAGTTTTTATGGACGGCGCATACATGATGGCGCATTCGCAGTTCGTTCGTCGCGGGGACGCGCTTCATTTAAATGAAACACGCCCCCTACCCGCCGAATTTGAATTCTGCGCCCTTACGCCGCGAGAGATACGCTACGCCGCCGTAACTTATGGCGCGGATTCGTTGAGGATTCAAACAAAATAAAAGTAAGTTACAGCAGCGTAGCGTATCTTACATACGCTGCGGCCACCGCAGATGTTTTAGGGCCAAAATTCAGACCTAAAATGGACCAAAAGACGCACAGGACCCCTGTGCAATTTGTAATTTGCACAGGAGCCGCTCCAGAGATGTGTAAATCGGCTCCATAGAGAGCTGGTCACAATCTCCTGCTATGAGAATTGGATGTGGAGAAATCTGCATCCAATTCGCTATAGTGTAAAGGGTGAACCCAGCCTAAAGAAGCACCAGCGATGCAATGATGCTTTGTCACATCTAAAAGGGTCCCTGCAAATGTGCTGTTTCCAGGCTCTGACACATCTAAAGAAGCACAGGGAATGTACTGTTTTCTAGGCCCTGTGTATAGCTTGGAATGAGTGGAACTTTAGTCATAGAAGAGGAAAGATGCAGGGATCTGAGCCTCCATTACCTCAGCGAGGGGAAAGCAGCCATCTTTAGCAGTGAGTAACAATCCCAGAGTGAGTTGTCAGTTTCACCAGCAGCTACAGCAAGGTGTAGTTGTGGTCATTTTTTGAAAGGAGTTTGATATTATATTTCTGCATATGCCCCTCAGTAATTTAGAGTGAGGACCCAGGCCAGTCTATCTAGAGTTCAAGCTATTAAGTTGAAAAGGGTCCCTCCCTGCCAGTAAGACCAGCTAACAAGGATAAGTTATCAACTAAGCTATACAGTATATCAAAGCCCTGCAGGCAATTTGGATTTAGTAGGGCCATTTCTGAGTCTAGGTCTCTAAGAGATAGCTTAGTGCCCTGAAATTTTAACATTCTTGTAGCCATCTGTTTGGACTCCGGTGGTCCTGTTACAAGTCAAGTGTTAAACATGATGGAATCTGGGCCCAGTCACCTTTAGTGAAAAATCTCCATATTTAGGTCTGCTTTATGACTGCATTGCATAGTATTTTATTTATTTTTTGCATTGCATTAAATTATTAAAAGGTTGTGATTTTAGTTTAGTATAACCTTGTCTTTGTTGACTCACTTGCCGTCAATATACTCAAGGTCATTTTAAACTGGTGTGGTTTATTTGTGTAAATAAAGTGGTCAAATTATTACACCACTCAATTCAGTGAAAGCAGAATAACTCCAAAGAGATTACCAAACTAGTGGTTCCTGAGGGGGTATACTACATGTATAGGTGTGGTAGAGCTCACCAGTGAGTACAGTTCATGCCATATATGGTGTTTTAGGGCTTGTTGGCTTACTTTTATATAAATGAAAAGAAAAGTCTAGCAAAAGTAAGAAGAAAAATTAAACACAGATTAATTGCCCACACAGGGGTTTCTGTAATCAACATAAAATAACATAAGATTCAGCCACCTTACTGTCTTTAGCAGCACCACTGCTAAGGCTTTGTGCCTTGGCCCCCCTGACCATCTAACACATTGTCCCTGTGTTCACGTACAACCACTGTACCTCTATTGGCACTCTTTCTTGCAGCTCCCTGCTGCTCTGTTGACACACTCCCTTGCCAACAATGGAATCCTTGTGAGGGTGGAGCCCAGAATTCTAGTCCTGACTCTACAAAAACCCAGCTCACACTTGCACAATCTGTGTGCCGGTTGTTCCAAAACCCAGGACCCAGGATTGGAGATTTCATCCCACCCAAGTCTCTAAAAAATCCCCTGGCTCCTGATCCCAAACTGGGTTTTACAAACCACTGAGGAAACTAAAAAACAGCTTCCTCCAAATGAAACATTTGTTATAGGTGGTGAGGAAAGGCAGGGCAACAAGCATTTCGGTGAAATGGGCAACTTTGGCCAAAAAGTTTGTTCGGGCCGCAAACATGCTGGGTTCAGGTCTAACCCCCATTCAACCCAAACCTAAATCTAATCCCTAATAATGAAGTGTCTTTTACAATGACACCTAAGTTATTTATGCAATTTTGTAAGTATAAGTAGGTGTTTGTGCTGTGTAGGTCTACTTATATATCTCACTGAGTCTATGAGTACAAAGACTTATGATGATGTATGTATGTTACAAATATATTGTAATAGAAAAAATAAGAGAGATGGGGTGTTAATTCCATTATTAATAATTTACGCCAGCAGGTGTACCTGCCATTCCACTTTAATGGTTTAAATATTATATTAGTAAAATGGCAGTTATACTTTAAGCCTAGGTATCTTGTACACAATGAAATCTATCTTGAAGACTTCAATACACAAGATATCTTGCATACATTACAATAGGATTGTCTGTCCCTTGGTACACAATTTATAATGCATTTACCACACAAAATGGAAGCATAGCACTGAACAAATGA
Organism: Rana temporaria; assembly: GCF_905171775.1. Classification (NCBI taxonomy): domain Eukaryota; kingdom Metazoa; phylum Chordata; class Amphibia; order Anura; family Ranidae; genus Rana; species Rana temporaria. Next base: position 319,625,791 of record NC_053491.1, on the reverse strand, counting down.
TCCTTGTGTAAACTAGCAAGACAGTCTAAGATGGCATCATGTACGCTACAAATATAATTAACCTCCGGCTCACTCAAGATGCATAGAGCTCATATGAATCAACTCCATCAAAAGAGATCACGCATTTGACAAGTGTGTTTACTATGTTGTCCAGGATTGGCACCCCCTTGACATGCATGCATAATGGCATCTGTCAAACAATCTCTCATGAGCAAACACACCATCCAGCAGCTTCAACTCAGCATTACAGTTTTCTAATAAAATGCTATATTTCCCAAAACCTGGATTTTTCAAACGAGAGAACTGGCTAGCGCTACTTTTTCTGTAAAAAGATTATCACTCATACAAAGTAGAGGATCATGGGAAAAGATGGCACAGCAAAGGTCCTCTCTGGAGCCTTTTAATAAAACATGAATTAGATGCCAAAGCACATTAAATTTTGTTTCCCCATGACAGAAAATCAAAAAGTTATCTTTTTCTTTCTAAAGGCATATTTTTTGATTGATCTACAGAGAAAGCGAACACAAGAAAGAAAAGAAAGAGTATATACACACACACTAAAACATCTCTTTAATTTCTTAATTTAATATCTGACACGTAAAGATTCTCATTAAGCCAGTCAATGAAGCCTGGAAATACAATTTTCGTGCAAACTGTCGCTATCATAACTTACATGCAACTTCAGATGGTGCGCTGTAAGCAATGTGATTAAAACCATTCATCTTTTCTGTCAACTTCTCGCTCCTGTTATTAAACGAAGGGGCTATGTGGGACTTACCAGCTGACAACTCCATTTGGGAAAGGAGGGGCTGCATGCTATCACTAGATGCACTAAAGTAGTCTCTTGCAATACATTTCAGGAAAGCAGTCAGCAGCACTTGAGTATTGGGTGGTTGCTAAATTGAAGGTTAAACATCTAGAAATAGGATCAAAGCAAAGTGTCAGGTTTGTGGGAAAAGGTGCTTAATCTAGCTTTTTAGATGACCTAGTGGCATGATAAAGACTCAACCTATTGCTGTTACTGGGCAGGTGTTGCACTGTATTTCCTGTATATCCTGCATTTTGATTGCACTGCCTGCACCCTTGGCTCCGACCACAGGAATCAGATTACCTGGTTCTCTTTGAGCGGTTACCCACTCTCTTATTGCTGTTACTGGCTTATATGCACTGTGGGGTACCTCACTAACATCAAATTATGTTTTTGGAGTTTACAATTTAAGCTAGCCCGGTTCTGTTGAAAATGGGGAGCTTAAGTTAACCATTGCATTTCCAAAATATTCAGAACTATTCAGAACTGCCTTGCCTTGTTTTATTTAAACATGCTAAAATGTGTGTTTCTTGATATTTGAGTGTATCTATTATTCCCATTAATTGCATACTGATAGTTTTGCATTGTTTTTAATATTGTCAGTGTTCTCTCTGCTCTCTGTCCTGGAAAAACAACAGTAAAGTGTAAGAAAATCTATCCAATGTGAGGGAAACTTAAGGCCTCGTACACACGATAGGTTAACCAGAGGACAACGATCTGAAAGACCGTTGTCATAGGTTAACCTATGAAGCTGACTGATGGTCCGTCGTGCCTACACACCATCAGTTAAAAAAACGATTGTGTCAGAACGCGGTGACGTAAAACACGACGTGCTGAAAAAAACGAAGTTCATTGCTTCCAAGCATGCGTTGACTTGATTCTGAGCATGCATGGATTTTTAAACAATGGACGTGCCTACTAACGATCGTTTTTTTCCCATTGGTTAGGATTCCATAGGTTAATTTTAAAGCAAGTTGGCTTTTTTTTAACCCATGGTTAAATAACCTATGGGGCCTACACACGATCGGTTCGGACCGATGAAAACGGTCCATCAGACTGTTGTCCTCTGGTTAAACTATCGTGTGTACGAGGCCTTAGCCTTTGTTCTAAACCATCCCTATTCTATAAAAAATAAATACAAAATGTAAAAACACATTGTAAAATACACACACAGGGGCCCAGATTCTCGTAGCACTTACGCTGGCATATCTCGAGATACGCCGCATAAGTGTCAATATACGCCGTCGTATCTGTGCGCCGTGCCCATAGAAATAGATACGCCTGAAAATAGCCTTCCTCCGACCGACGTAAGTTTCCTACGCCATTGTATCCTGGGGGCATATTTATGCTGGCGGCAAGGGGCGCTCCCATTGATTTACGATTCGAATATGATATGTATATATGGGGGGACATGGCTGCATATGTGGGGGACATGGCTGGATATATGGGGGGACATGGCTGCAATATGTGGGGGGACATGGCTGCAATTTGTGGGGGGACATGGCTGCAATATGTAGGGGGACATGGCTGCAAAATGTGGGGGACATGGCTGCAATATGTGGGGGACATGGCTGCATATGTGGGGGGACATGGCTGCATATGTGGGGGGACATGGCTGCATACCGCAAAGCCGCCACTGCCGCATTAATCTGCGTGCGGGGAACATTACAGCTTTCGTTTGAATAGCTGTGTTCCCCGCCGCGCCGCGTATAGACACTCCCCCTTGCTCGGGATTGGACGGGTGATCTGTCCAATCCTGAGCAAGGGGGAGTGTCTTTACACGGCGCGGCGGGGAACACAGCTATTCAAACGAAAGCTGTAATGTTCCCCGCACGCTGATTAACATGGCGGCGGCATCATCTAGTTATGGGGGACATGGCTGCATATATGGGGACATGGCTGGATATATGGGGGGGACATGGCTGGATATATGTGGGGGACATGGCTGGATATATGTGGGGGGACATGGCTGGATATATGTGGGGGACATGGCTGGATATATGTGGGGGACATGGCTGGATATATGGGGGGACATGGCTGGATATATGGGGGGACATGGCTTCATATGTGGGGGACATGGCTGGATATATAGGGGGGACATGGCTGCAATATGTGGGGGGACATGGCTGGATATATGTGGGGGACATGGCTGGATATATGTGGGGGACATGGCTGGATATATGTGGGGGACATGGCTGGATATATGGGGGGACATGGCTGTATATATGGGGGACATGGCTGCATATGTGGGGGACATGGCTGGATATATGGGGGGACATGGCTGCAATATGTGGGGGGACATGGCTGCAATATGTGGGGGGACATGGCTGCAATATGTGGGGGGACATGGCTGCAATATGTGGGGGACATGGCTGCAATATGTGGGGGACATGGCTGCATATGTGGGGGGACATGGCTGCATATGTGGGGGGACATGGCTGCATATGTGGGGGGACATGGCTGCATTTGGGGACACATTTTAAGTATCGGTATTCGGTATCAGCGAGTACATGAAAAAAAGTATCGGTACTTGTACTCAGTCCTAAAAAAATGGTATCGGGACAACCCTAATTTCAAGGCAACTGTATTTTTAAAATGCTGAATGCACTTTTTTTTTCTGCAGGAAACGAAGGCATGGCAGCCCATTCAAATCAATGGGCTGCTGTGCCTGCACAAATGAGGGCTGCCAAAACACATACATGTGAACCAGCCAGGCCCAAAAAAAGCTGGAGGGGGGCCCAAAAAAAATGTTTGCCCAGGGCCCAAACCATATTAAAGGCGGCCCTGCATAAGAGTCATGTCAGATGGGTAACTTACTTACTGCAGTCCTTTTTTATAAGGATATTGTAGTTATTTTCTATGAAATGATGTACACAATAATTTTACAGTGATTTGTACCTCAGTATTAAGAAAGAAAAACAGCATATATGTATTAGATTGTCAGCACTCCAGAAACACAAGGGATCCTGCAATCACACCCATCAGAGGGCATACGATTCGTGTGTTGGACATTCCGATTTGCTATACAGAGGGCGATAGCAAACAGCTGTTTTTAATAATAGATCTACTGGCAGCATAAGCAGGTAATAAAACTATTCTAGAACTCATATATGTGATTTTTATAATTTCCTATAGTCACACTTTTGGCTGCATAGGTGTGACTGCTAGAGAGTAGATGCCTTCTTGCTACTGGAGTTCCTCAGTCTGATGCGCAACCTCATCAACGTACACCGAGCCCAGGTCATCCTGGACCTGCTCCAATCAGTGCCTAGACAGTGAAAGGAGAAGCGACACAGTAATGTCACTCAGCTTTCTCTTGTTTCAGTTCTTGTAACTAGTACACAAGCTTATTGGCTCTGATACTGCTTCTTCCTCTCACACTCCAACCCTACTATACAAGGGCCAATACCAGGTCAAATCCTGTTCCCACACTGTTTGGGCGGACCCTAATTTGACACTTAAAATGCATTTTATGATCTATTAATGATCACAAAGCTGCAATAATAGTGTATTTTATATCAGCTCAGGGTTCAGAATTGTGTTACTATTTTTTAGTTGACCTCACCTGTCTCCAGCATGGTGGAACGCTGTAAATAAGACATATATTGAGGGATAATGGAAAGCTTCCAAAAAGGACTGTCTTTCCATCACGGGAGTGGGTGGGCACACATCCTTTGGCACACATGTTGGCAGGGCCAAGGGTCAAGGAAATCAATTAGTGAGAGACCACATACACAGCCTTTGGTGTTGTAATTTATCTTGTATTTTGAATATAGGTTAGTGGTAATGAACAAAGACAGTTTCCACAGGCACTGGTAATAAATATTATAGCACATGGTATAAGCCAATCTAGTAGTAGATTTAAAGCACTATAGCAGTTTTGTATTTTTACATTACAACCAGGCTAGGGCATGTATTGCCACAGGGCGACTTCTACTGGAGGTTTGGCAATTTGCTGTTCTCTGAGACGGCATCTGATGTGGCTGAGGAGAGCCCCACTGGTCTAGAAACCAAAAATGCCCCTGTGTACAGGTGTTGTCTTTATGCTGGCCCTACTCACCAGGAACCTGTCCCTGTGTTATACGCCCTATCAAGAAGGGTCTCTATCCATGTCCTATCACTTACTCTAGGTGCACCCAAATTATATGGGAACCCCAATTTATAAGGTCCCACACCAAGATTGCTGCCAAAGGTCCCCAGAAGTTGCAGCGTCCAATCAGACGGCTAATGCTTATTTTTTTAAATCAGAAAAGACGTTTATTGAAAAAAACATGCAGAATTACAAGGATTCACTTTTCTTGTACAGGCAGAAAAAATACACAGTACAGGCTTTATCATAAAACAGTAAGTTTTCCATACAGAATGTTACAAAGCAGGAGATTATACACCCATACAAGAATATAGACATTTTTCCAAATAGTACAGAACTATATCCCTGCAGTAACATATGGTATTCCAGTTCAAATTACCGGAGCTGTAGAGGTCAATACTAAAACAGAAACCAAAAAAGAAAAAGAAGGAAAAAGATGGAAAGATTAAAAAAAAAGGAACAAAAATTACAGAATAAAGGAACTCCCCATCTTCCTTAGGACATGTATATAGCAGAGTTTATCCCCGGGTAAATGACTATTGGGGCAAGGGTAAACTCATCTGTAACCGTTTAGTTATCAATATTCAAGAAACTACCCAATCACATTTGTAAGAGCATGTCCATCACAAGTTGGGCAGGGCCCAAACCTGGAGTATCCAGCCAGGGCTGCCACATAGAGTAAAAATGTTAACGACATTTCTATGCTGGTAAGTAAGTTTTTCCCGTATCAACAAATTATTTACCAGTTCCACCCATTGCTCGCCTGTCGGTACTCTTGGAGCGATCCAAAGACCCGCAATCGTTTTTCGAGCTATATATAGCAAATGCAGTACTGCAGTATGACCATGCGGCGACAGTGACGGAACCTCCAAGGCACCAAGCAGACAAACGATAGGGTCATGAGGAATAGGAAATTTAAAAACCTGAGAAAAAGTGGACAGTACATAATGCCAGTACCGAAAAAGTTTCGGACATTTCCACATCATATGCAGTAAGTCTCCCTCTTGTCTACAACATTTTGGGCATAGCGCAGTATCTCTGAATCCCCATTTGTGCAATTTGGCAGGTGTCCTGTACACTCTATGTAGTAAAAATAAGTGCAATAATTTATGCGAGGCAGATACAAGAGGAGCATTGGAGAGGCACAACTCCCATTGCTCTCTGTCAATTGGGCCCAAGTCTCTCACCCACCCCCTCCTATAAGGAAGAGTGGAGGCGTCATGCGTGGAGCACAGCAATCTAGTGTACACTCTAGAAATAATCCCCCTTCTATCTTTTGCCAGCAATATGCCAGACATCAATGGGTGTGTGATTGGTGTGAGTGATGATTTTCGGTGTTCACTTTGAACCGCGTGTCTGAGCTGTAAAAAGCGGTAAAATTGAGTTCTATGAAGGGAAAATTCCCCCTGCAGGCCAGCGAAGGACTTAAATATAGTGCCGGAGAACAATTGAGGAATATAGCGGATTCCCAAATCCCCCTAGGCTCGAAAACCTGTGAGTTTAAAGAGTTCCCTATAGTATTTATTCCTCCAAATAGGTGTGAAAGAGCATATGCCCCTAATTTTCAGGATGGATCTAATATATTTCCACAGCGTGTTTAGTAACATGATCGTGGGGAGAGTTTGCTTTAGCTGCGTGAAAACTGCCTCCAAATGTGACAGGGCTGTCAGCGTCGAGCCTTCAGGGAGTAAGAGGGATCTAATGGGATCAGTAACATCCGTTTTCCCTCAGTTACCCAACTGTTGGATCTGTGCAGCTACAAAGTAATATCTGGCATGAGGGACAGCTAGGCCTCCCTGGTCTTTAGCCAATTGCAATGAATGTAAACTGATTCTAGCCGACTTAGTACCCCATATCAAGTCTCTAAACTGGGCATCAGTTTTTACAAACCATTTATGAGGGATCCATATGGGAGCGTTGTAAAATACATAGAGCAACTGGGGGGCCCAGATAATTTTAATTAGGTCTGCCCTCCCAGTGACTGAGAGAGGTAATTTTATCCAAGCCAAGCATTTCAGTCTGAGCTTGTGAAGCAAGGGGACCATGTTCAAATTGAGATAGAGGCTCAGATCCGGTGACACCTGTATACCCAAGTAGTGAAACTCGCTGACCGTAAATATCTCCCTGGCACAATCAGGTAGGGGTTTTGTTAAGGGGTCTAAAGGCATTAACACTGATTTATTCCAGTTTATACTGAACCCCGACAGTCCTCCGAAAGTAGCGATCAAACTCATCACATGTTCCATCATCAGCATACAAGGAGATAACATCCTGAGTGGGGCCTCTGCAGAAACCCCTTATGGCCTGTGACGCCCTGACATGAATCGTCAAGGGTTCCAGAGCCAAGGCAAAGAGCAGGGGCGACAAAGGGCACCCCTGTCTTGTGCCCCTATACAGGCGAAACGGCTCCGAGATGCTCCTATTAATACGCATTCTTGCCGATGGGGAGCTATATAACAATTTTACCCAACGCAGAAATAAGGGGCTCACCCCAAATGTATTCAACACTTCCCAGAGGTAGGGCCATTCCACACTGTCGAATGCTTTGACTGCATCTAAGGAGAAAATGGCCCTATTACCCGGATTGTCTGTGGACAATTGTAGGTTGAGGAATAATCTCCACAAATTCTGGGCGGTGGACCACGTGGGGATGAACACAGATTGATCCCTATGAACTATTGATATACTATATGACATTTAGCCAGCCTATTTGCCAGGACCCGTGCCAAAAGTTTAATGTCACAAGTGAGTAGCGAAATAGGCCTATAAGAATCAGGTAATAAGGCATCCTTGCCTGGTTTTAGTAGCACTACTATAAGAGCTTCCCGCATGGAAGGGGGGAGCTCTCCAGTTTCAAAGGCCCTATTATAAACTTTCAGGAGGTTCAGGATTAATTGGGGTGTATACCGCTTGTATACCTCTGACGGTAAGCCGTCAGCTCCAGGCGCTCTTCCATTCTGTGCATGAGCCAGTGCCTCTAAGAGCTCCTCCTCAGTCAGAGGAGCGTTAAGTAGGCCCGCGTCCGGAGCAGACAAGCAGGGAATTTGTCCAAAAAAGACTTAAGGTCTTCTTCCGTTTGATGTACCTTGGACGTATAAACATCCTGAAAAAAGGCTTTAAAGATGTCAATGATGGCTTGTGTGGAGTAGCAGGAATTTCCCTGAGTGTTCTTAATTGCCACTATATGTGAGTCAGGTTGTTGCGATTTGGATAATAATGCTAACATGTGACTTGTATTCTCCCCTTCTTCGAAATGTTGTGGCTGCAGAAAGAACCGTTTATTTTCGGCAAGCTGTAAGGACAAATGCTTGAGCATAGATTGGGATGCCAACCACGATCGTTTAGTATCGTCAGTGGGATCCACAACATATGAAGCTTCCGAGTGCTGTGCCTCCGCAAGTACAAAAGTTTCCCATTCTTTATTTTTTTGTTTTAATGTGTGATATCTCTCTGATGAGTTGCCCCCGTAAGTATGCTTTAGCCGTCTCCCATACCGTATGCACACCCGCCGATCCCGTGTTGTGTTTAAAAAATTTGGATAACAGATCAGGTATCGGATCAGGAGCCGGCAGGAGAGACAGCCAAAAAGGGTTGAGTTTCCACAATTCATTACCCTTAGTCGCTCCCACCCTTAGGTCTATAGAGAGAGGAGAATGATCAGAAACGTTTCTAGCATGGTATTGTGAGGAGTCAATCATTGGTAAAATAAAATCATTGCCTAACCCTAAATCAATGCGTGATAGACCCCCTATTGAGGCCGATTGACAAGAGTATACCATAGTATTAGGGTTATGCATTCTCCACACATCCGTGAGGCCCAGCTCCCGGAGAAGACGGGCAAATGGGGTAGATCCCATACGTCCCTGTGGCCCAGTCACCAGCCGGGCATTCAACTTATCCTTCTCATAGTCCAGATAATTATTAAAATCCCCTAGAACAAGTACAGGTATGCCCGGGAAGCGGGATATAAAATCTGCCAGATTCTTAAGGAGGCTGGCCGAGAATGGTGGAGGAATGTACACCCCTGCCAAAATACATTTTGTCCCATATAGAGAACACAAAAGAAATACATAGCGACCCTCCGGGTCTATAGAGCTTTCAATCAAAGAAAACTGTGCACCTCTCCTAATGAGGACACTTACTCCCCTCGAGTACACCGAATATGTAGCATGGAATTGGTGGAAAAACTGCTGTTGTGCAAATACTGGTGCAGGAGTCGGAGGGAGGTGAGTCTCCTGCAGGCATATAACTTCAGCATCCAGTCGTTTAACCGTGCGCAACACAGCCAGCCGCTTGACCGGGTTATTGAGACCCCTGACATTCCAGGACGTCACTCTGGTCAACCTGGACATAACTGTAACAACAAAATAAATTGTGACATGGACCATAAGCAGTACACAGACCCAAAGCAGCGGTCTGAATCGCAATATGAGCAAAGTTACCAGTCCGGCAATAGAAAGTAGGGGGGACATCACCACCCACGAGCAGTAGATACATTCCAGCAGTAGACATATGAGGGGCAGCAGCAAAAAATAGCGACCAAAAGAATAGGGAAGACCTTTTAAGTATGACCAAAAAAATAAAAAGAAGAATAAGAAAAAAACAAGTAAAACAATCCAAACAGTAGGTAACCGACCAACCAGGTCGTGAGAATTTGCCTCAGGGTAACTAGAGGTCTGGACCAGACCATCTTCTGGGGGCAACAGTGGAAGCGCACTTCAGTGTCCAAAAACCTCTCAACAGCGAGTAGCAAGAACAATCTACAGAATGTATGCGTGCAACGCAGCTTCCTCCTCCTTGTCAGGAGAACATGGGAATGTACCGACTCTATCCTAACTACCAGTGTCACGGTGGAACAGGGTGTCTATTGCGAGCTTCCTGGAGAGATTGTTCCTCCCGATGCAGCCACCGTGCGTGCGGCCATGGCTGGATTATCAAAAAAGTGAACTGATCCCTAGGCCTCTACTCTAAGGCGTGCCAGGTACAGCATGGCATACTTTAGCTCAAGATCTCTGAGGCGAAATTTAACATTATTAAACTTAGCTCTATGTTTCTGTAGATCAGCCAAGAAGCCTGGGAAGAGGGATACTTTAGTATTGTCAATCTTTAAAGCCGCAGGTTTTATTTGGGCGTTATGTAGGACAACATCCCTGTCCTTGTAATTAAGGAGTTTAAACAGGAAAGGACGAGGGGGGCTCTGGCATCGGGGGCCTTGCTGGGACCCTGTGTGCCCTCTCCATTGAAAACATAGGGGAGAACCCCTCCTTTCCAAAAGCAGTGAGCAACCATTTTTCAATAAAGTCCACTGAGTTTTTCCCCTCGATCTTCTCAGGCAGGCCTATAGCTTTCACATTATTCCTCCTCATCCTGTTCTCCAAGTCCTCTAAACGAGCCGTATGTTGTGAGACAAGATGGTTATTGTAAGTGAGGTCCCTTTGCATAGGCGCCATATCATCTTTGATGGAGCTCACTCTCCCCTCCAGGGCAGAAGTTCTCTCCCGAAGCTTTTGGGCATCCTGCCGCAGGAAGGAGATCTCAGCCTTCATCCCCTTGATCTCTGCAGTAAGTGTGTGGCTAAAGAGATATTGCTAGTGGTTACTGTGGCAAATATATCCCTCAGCGTGGGTTCAGCCTCGGTGTTAGGACTGGAGGGGGTATGGGGCCTAGTGGCTGTGCTTCCAGGAGTACTCACTGTGTCCCATGGGAGATTGGCTACATGTCCGTCCTCCAGCGGTACCATGTCATCCGCCTCAGAGAGACCTCCAAAGGAATCTTCCGGAGTGCTGGTGGAGGCAATCAGGTCTGTAGAGAGTGGCATGAAGAATAGCTTCTCAGCTCCCTCCCTGTGCTTCTCCTTTGCAGAGCACTGGGCGCCATTTTTGACCATGCTGTCTGCTGGCCGGGACGAAGAAGGCTTCCTTGCGGCGGACATCTGGATCATATCAACACCGGAATGGTACGTCCGTGCTCCAGGGGTCTTTCATTACCCAATGCACTGTGAGTAGCGGAGCCAAAGGTATGTATTCAGGAGAACTGTACGGAGTTTCGGCGGAGAGAAGTGAAAGCACGTCTGGCTACATCTGCTTCCTGGCCACGCCCCACGACGTCTAATACTTCTGACACGCCAATGAAAGTATTTAAAGCCTCTAAAATTTCCACTCAATCTTTACAGTGGCACAGTGCCATCTACTGTATGGAGCAAAACCTGCACCTACCTACACACATACCACATCCTTCTTCTTAGACCACCTCTTTTAAACAGACGATTGTATTGCTTTGTTTACCTTAAAGCCCACTCAAAGATAAAACATTTTTTTTTTACCACCCCTCTCTTCCATCCCTCTCTCAGCCCACCCTGACAATCTTTTTTTTTCTCCTTACCTTGCAAAGCCTGCACAACTCACTTAATTCCATTGTCCAAGTCCCTTGCTGCTCCTGGTTCCAGTGGGGGGGACCACTAATTCAGAGATAAGATGGCATTTAAGACCATCCGTCCCCCTGGTCCTGAGTTAGCCCTGAGTCCACATTACTCGGGGAGTGAAGACACCCAAAGATGGACTGCAACCAGGAAATAAAAAGAAGAGGAGAAGGTGCCCATGGCTTGAGGTAAGTAAAAAGAGGCAGTATTACTTATAATATATAATATAATACACTACTGAGTCATACATATCAGCCTTGACTGACATAGAGAGAGCAAGGATGCATCTCTGCAGCATGCTGGCAAGAGACAGGCTTTTCTACCCTAGGATATAGCTTCTTTAGAAGGAAAACAAAGTTCTAAATTAAAATCTTTTGTTTGATACACTTGGGATATATTTAGCTGTTTTAAACAAGGAATTCAGTTTATTTTAAGGACCGACAGACATATCTGGGTAAATTCACTAGAAAGCCTGGATTCTTAAAATGGAAAATTTTCTGAAAAACTGTCATTTTCAAGCAGTCAGATATTTCAGTGAGTTGTGCAGTCTTTAATTTTACAATTAAATAGCAGTAATTTTATTTTATGACGGAAACTCTCAAACATTTTGGTATGGTCGCCTTGGTCCTTTCTTGGATAATGGCCCTTATTCTTCACCCACTGCTACTATTAGAGTTAATGGCCCCGAATCCAGCTCCTTCCAAATCAGTAACGGTACCAAGCAGGGATGCCCGCTCTCTCCCCTGTTGTTTGTTCTTACTTTGGAGACTTTCCTGCAGCAAACCAGACAGAATCAAAATATCCGAGGCCCCATTTTGGTCAAATAGGATAGAAACTTGAATACTGCCTTCACTGACAGATAAAAATAATGTATTCTGTTCTTTGCTCATAAATCATTTCTTTGCAGCAGATACCAAGAAACAATGTATAAGATCATGACTCGTTGGCACAGAACCCCCTGAACCTTGTCCAAATTGTTTCCGCTCCAGAGTAACTTATGCTGGCATTGTAAATCACAACCGGGCACACTATAACATCTTTTTTGGGGATTGCCGCTTTCTACAGAGCCCTTCTGGCAACCGGTTCTCCAACTTTTTCACAAGTTCACAGACATTTCCTTGTCTGATAATCCAGTGGCGGTCCTTCTGAATCTGACACCTATGTTGAAAATCAAATATCACAAATCCTTATCCAAGCACTTGCTCAATGCAGCCAGAGCCTGTATCCCTCTCATGTGGAAACAGAATGCCCCATCACCTGTAGCACAATGGCTTACTAGAGTGAATGATATCCAAAACTTGGAACACCTGACCTCTGCCCTCCGAAACAGGTCACAGAAACACTGGAATCAACAGTACATGTAACTCGTCTATTGGTGTTGTCTGTTCCAGGTTGATTCCATGAGGCTCTTTCCCCGACCACTCACCCAGGGAACCCCCCCCCCTTTATTTTTTTATATATATATATATTGGTTTGTTTCTTTGCCATTTACAGAACCTGTACTCTTAGCATTGACTATACTGGCAGAAAGTGGGCATGCAAATTCAGATAAACAGATAATGTCTTATTAGTTATGTTTTGCAATTGACTCTGTCAGCCTGACGCTAACCTTTAAATAAAGACAAAAAAAATAATTAAAAAATAACAGTAATGTAACTAGTCTCATTGTATTAAAATATTGTAATTTAACAGTCAAATTAAGAAATCAGTATAAAAAGCATGTTCAAATATTATATAGTAATATTTACGAAATAGCATAATCACCTGGTAAAACAACAACAATAACAATAACACTTCTTAAAAGTAGTTGTCCAATGGTCTGCATAAAACAGGATAACAGTAAAATAAACTTGACTCCAAATTCACTAGATAAAATAAGGCTGTGATGATGATCAATAAAGCTATGTGTGCAGGAATACATAGGATGGTACCGGAGAAATGATATCCTTTTCATTTGCTTTACTCCACACCCGTGGGGCCACCTGTCTTCCTATTTTGAAAAATAATTTAGCATAAAACCTCTTTAGAACCATAAATTATTCTGAAAGGCTGATGTTTCTAGTGAAAACTATTTACCCTGTTAGCTGGCAAGTGAATACTGTGAAAATGTTATTACAGTGAATATAATAAAAATGAACAATAACTGTCCAGCCAGTGAAGGATGCACATATAAGAAAGATGTATGCTTTAAAGTGTAATTTTCCTTCGGAAATGAAGTTTATACAACAGCGGAGACAGAGAAATTATACACACCGTTTTCATTGTGCATTTTCCATATGTTGGTTATGGTGCTATATGATCTTTCTAAAAGTCCTTTTTTATTTTATTGTATAAGTACATTTTTTATTCACCTTAATATATGTAAGCAGATTTGTCCAGTGATACAATTTTAAATCATCATTTAATAGAATCCTAAATTGTGTGATTCTCCGAAAAATGTATCATTAATAACTACTGTAGGAATGAGTCAACTATTCAGTCAGAACCAAACCTAGGTTCTAACTGAACTTTGGCCCAAATGTTTGCATGTCAAACCCTTTATTTGGCAGCTGCCGGAAATAACACATGGAAGTGGTATTTTTAATGCTTCTTTATATGACAGCTTGTTTCTGTCACTTATTCCTAAGACCCCTTTCACACTGGGGTGTTGCCCGAGTCTGAAAGCCTGAGTTCTTTCACACTGGGGTGGTGTGCTTGCAGGACATTAGAAAAAGTCCTGCAAGCAGCATCTTTGGGGTTGTTTGGGAGCGATGTATACAGCGTTTCTAAAACGCCCCTTCCGATTGCAATGAAATGCCTAAAAAGCATGTTGGAAGTGCCAAATCACAGGTGTTTTTAACCCCTTGTTTGGGATTAAAAGCGACCTGCTATCGACTGAAAAGCTCTGCTCCGCTACAACGGTAAAGGGCCCGCTAAAACAAGTGGCTCTTTACGTCTAACGAACGGGCAGCATCAGGGTGAAAGGGGTCTAACTCTACTGTTAAAGAAGAAGTCAACTTCCATCTCTGAATTGTGCCTACAGGTAAGCCTATAATAAGGCTTACCTATATGTAGTGTGTATCTCCTGAACATGCACTGGCGCATGTGCACTGAAGGAACGGCCACCAGTGCCATTTCTTCAGAACCCTGTACTGTGACCGATGGCTCCTGCGCGCATACGCGGGAGTGGCACAGGGACTGGCCGGAGTCCGCGAACCTGGAAACCAGATGGGTTGGAAAGCTTAATTTTCAGGTAAGTTTCACATAATGTGCTAGTATGTGATGCATACTAGCATATTATGCCTTTACCTTGCAGGAAAGAAAAAAAAAACATCTAGCGGTTTACAACCACTTTAATCTCACTGGTCATCAATGTCTTTACACCTAGGGTGTTTGTAGAGTTGGAATATTTCAAGTTATTCTCCTATATTTTAGTACACCATTTAAATGTTAATAAAGATGTATTGTAACAGAAAACAAAATGTAACTATTAGTATCTAATATCATTGCATCATAAGGTAAAACCTTGGCTGAGCACTCATTAATATTGATTTAAGTATTGCATGATGTGTAAACAAGTAAGATTATCTAATCCCCATAGTGCCTTGAGGACATCTTTGTAATTATAGTTAGATTGAAGCCCATTTTTACTATTGATTATTTTAAAGATCAATTTTGGCTCACTACTTATGTGGTTTATGGAAAAAAAAAAAATATTTCATGTGCAAGTTTCTAAATGGTGAAATCATATACTTGTTTTACAGCATTAAAGTGAAGTGGCAGATGTTTGGATTTAGTCCACTGGCCGCATGGAAGCATTGTTGTATTCAGAAATTGACTGTAAGCAATACTGTCTACCACATATTCTGGCATTTGCTAAGAGGTAAATTGAATATTAAAGTGTTTTAAAGAATTAGTGATAAGACATAGCTACTAAATATATGTTGAAGATGAGCTCCAGGAAAACTGCCAAATTCATTCATAAATATGGAAGAAAATAATTTTATCCGCACGTTCAAGATTTATTTTTTCATGTGCCTTTCAAAATATATGTTTTTCCTATTTTACTACTGGCCTCTGGTAAGAATGAAGCCTATCCAACATCTGTAGTGTCAGACAACAAGGCAAATGCTGTGCTGTTTTTTGTGAATGGCACAAATGAAGGAGGGGGTGGAGGCACAACAGCGAAACTGTCTATAAAAAAAACAAAAAAACGTTTTACTTTTCAGCATCAGCTCAATGGGGCATAGTGACAGCCATTTAAAATAAAAATAGAAATAATGAATAGAAAATGTTTTAATGGATTTTTAATAATAAAAAAAAGGCAATGGAATCCATGTCCCCTAAAGCAGAAGTAAACACATCCATAAAACAGTTTAATTTCTGGCACGTGCTGGAAATGTAACACTCCCATTGGTTGTGCTCTCAACCAAACTGTCAAACCATCCAATGGCTGGTCTCATAACTGATCACATGTGGCAGTTGTAGACTAAACAGAGGCAGCTTCCTTGGCTGAAAACGATAGGGGGGTTTACTTACGCTTTAACTAAGGAATGCAGGCAAGAGGGTGTGCTTACCTGAGAAAGCCTCTCCTCCAGACGAAAGAAAAAAATCCCCCTAAAATCTCCTGGGATGTATGACATCATTTTGGCCTAAGACAGAAACCAGGAAACTATAACATACTTTCCCATTATTTACTAATGGTAGCAGAATAAGGATTAAAAATAGTCAATGGGGATTGGGAAAGGTTAGTTCCAGTTAGTTCCACATTAATAGGTTTAATAAACTAAATGTAACAAATGCTGTACCTAAAGTTGGCCTCAAAGATGTGATGGAAAAATAAAATATATTAAGAGAGGGAATCATATTATGTTGGCTATAAACTGGTAATAACAAGTAGGGATGGGTCGAACAGACCCCTGTTCGGTTCGCACCAGAACTTCCGAACACCGCGAAAGTTCGGACCCGAATAACGAACCCCATTAAAGTCAATGGTACCCAAATGTCAAAAAGTGACAGTTTTGAAGGCTTAAATGCACGTAATTGAGCATACAATGGTTATAGGGTCTGGGTCCTGCCCTGGGGGACGTGTATCAATAAAAAAAAAAGTTTGTGAAAATGTTTTTAAATGAGCAGTGATTTATAGATTTTTAAAAATGCAAAATTCCTTCCAATATAGTGTCTGGGGGATCTCCTTAGTCCAGCTTTAAAGTGGCAGATCTGTACTATGTTTAGAATCTGCTGCAGCAATAATTTAATTTATAAAGCCAAAAAAATAAAAAATTTCCTGCAAGCTGCCTTTATTTTGCTCAGCAACAGCTTGGGAGCCAGTGTGTATGATGAGCCACAATGCAGTGCACTGGGAACAAGATTAGAGATTTTTTGGATGCATTCTGGTGTCACTTTGACTTTGGATAGAAGTAATGCGTGCGTTAAAATTGGTCTTTGGATGTCGGTGGCGCCTTCCCACCGTAACCCTATAGTGCTTATAAGCAAATGTAAAGAAGAAGTTTAAATCAGTACGTAGATGCACTTTAATCAATGTAAAGAGGTGTTTGGCACAAACGCGCAGTGGCGGCAAACTACATAAATTTAAAAGCCTTTACAGGTTACCACTTTAGATTTACAGAGGAGGTCTACTGCCCTCGATCTGACCTTCACAGGGATACTTCAGATGTATGGTGCAGTTGCTGTTTACATATGCAAGACCGACGCGTGCGTTCGCCTTTGCGCAAGAGCAGGGTGAACAGGGGTGCTTTTTTTATTATTATTTATTTTGCTTTTATATTTTATTTTTAAACTGTCCCTTAAATTTTTTTTTTTTTTTTTATCATTTTTATTGTTTTCTCAGGGAATGGAAATATCCCCTATGATAGCAATAGGTAGTTACAGGTACTCTTTTTTGAAAAAAATGGGGTCTATTAGACCCTAGATATCTCCTCTGCCCTCAAAGCATCTGACCACACCAAGATCGGTGTGATAAAATGCTTTCCCAATTTCCCAATGGTGCTGTTTATATCCGGCGAAATCTGAGTCATGAAATGCTCGTAGCTTCCAGTTTCTTAGGCCATAGAGATGATTGGAGTCGTTCTTGTCTCTTATTAGCTCTATGGTCAGCTGGCATAATCACGGGCAGAATGTTGGGGACAGGAGAGCCAGAGAAAACCATGGAAGACGGCGGGAGGGGGGAATCCACTGCTTGTAAAAGCAGTCTAGAGGCTAATTAGCCACTAGGATTGCTTTTACATGAAAGCCGACCGATGGCTGAAAAGAATGATACCAAGATGGTACCTAAACCCGCAGGCATCATTCTGGTATAACCATTCAAAATCCAGCAGCATGGCAGTACGTTGCTGGTCCATGTTGGGATGTTTATTTTTATTTTTACATCTTTTTTTTTATTTAGAAATGTTACTCTTGTGGTACACTCTTTGTTTACAATTATCTACAAAAATATACATAAAAAAAACATTAAATTATATTTCCATAAACCTTATTTTTATTATCAGTTGTGTCACCTATGTGTTATTTCTATTTTTCCTTTTCCTTCTACCCTCCCCCTGCCATCACCTTATTTGTTTCCTCTTGTAACTAACTTTCATATTTCTTCTGCCCACAGGCTTCTCCAGGGTCTAGTGAGTGTACTTTTCCCTTCTCTTTATTCTCTTCTCTAGTTTCCGCCTTCCCCCTCTTTGCCCCTCTGGACTCCTTATCTCCGGAGTCTATCCGTTACTAATTGGGGTAATGCGAGACTGGCATCCTCTAGCCATGGTTGCCATATGAGTCCAAATTTTCTCGCTTTCCCCTACGGCTATATGACAATTTTTCTCTCAGGAGTAGGGAATTTGCATATTGGATCCACTGCCTCCCCGTAGATACCCCCGGTGCCATCCAATGTCGTGCAAGTTTTCTCGCCAGGTACAATAATCCAGTTATCATAAGGTATTTTCCTTTTGAGAATATCTCTGCATCTATAGCCCCTAGTATGTACACCAAGGGATCTAAAGGGACTGGTACCTGGGCCAATCTATTTATACACTGGGAGATTTCTTCCCAGTACCGGTGTAGTTTTGGACATCTCCATATTAGATGTATAAAATCCCCCTGATGTATTTTACACTTTGGGCATTGGGGGGAGTCTCTTCTGCCCCACCTATACATTTGTAACGGTGTTCTATATGCTCTATGCAAAATAAATAGTTGTGATAATCTGTGTGACGCAGATACCGATACTACCGGAATGGATTCTAAAGCTCTGTCCCACTGGTTCTGATCTATTTCCCCTATATCTTCTACCCATTTGCTACGGCATCTCAGGGAAGTATGATCCTGCACCGTCGCTAGCAGTTTCATATAGATTTTTGATATTAGTCCTCTCCGGTCCAAGGACTTCCTTTATCAGGGGTGGTAGCCCTATTGCTAATGATTGTGTTTTTTGTTGTGCCTGCAAAGCGTGTCGAATTTGGAGATATTGATAAAACCCCCTTGGGCTTAATTGAAATTCATGACACAATTGTTCATACCTCCCCCTCGTATAATTGTGCAAAAATATAAACCCCTTTCTCTTTCCATAAAGTAACTTCCCTTAGTTCCTGTAGCTCTGGGTATCTTGGATTATGCCATATCGGTGTAAAAGGCAGCACCCCTGTTATCCTCCAAATTTTTCGAATCTCACCCCATACCCTTTTAAGAAGAGTACAAGTCGGGGCCGAGTATGGCAAACTAGGCAGATCCATTTCCAGGTGTGATGCTGCCTCTAATGCGGGAACAGATGTAGTCACCAGCTTACATATGGGGTCCTCACTCATTTCCCGCCCCCATCCTGCCAACTTCTGGAGCTGAGAAGCCAAAAAAATAAATTTTAGGGTGAGGGACTGCCAGACCTCCTCTGTCTTTTCTGTACTGAAGGGTTGCCAAACTTATCCTGGCCACCTTCTTCTTCCAGATTAGATCTCTCATCAATGTATCAATTTGTTTAAACCATTTGTTTGTAATCCATATGGGTGAATTGTGGAATACATATAGGAGCTGTGGCGCCCCATACCATTTTTATTAAGTTTCCAAAGTCCCCTATTATCCCCATCACTGCCCGCAATGAAGCGGTCGAGTCACCTAGATAAATAAGCGTTATCCGCGTACAACTATATTTTATCTTCCCTCTTTCCCCTACGGAACCCCACCATCTCAATGGCGGTGTGGATCCGGATGGCCAGAGGCTCGACCGCCAGTGCGAACAGCAAAGGGCACAACGGACACCCTTGCCTGGTCCCTCTATGTAAATCAAATACATGCGAAAGATTATTTTTACTTCGAAGTTTAGCTCTGGGTTTAGAGTTCAGTACCTTTACCCATTCTATAAACTTACTCCCCAGTCCGAATCTTGCCATTATCTCTAGGAGGTAAGGCCACTCCACACTATCGAACGCCTTTGCGGCATCCAGTGACAGAATGGCCCTACCTCCCGGGTTGTCCACCGGCACCTGTATATTCATATATAATCGCCAAATATTATCCGCCATAGAACGATTGGGTATAAAACCAGACTGGTCCAGATGTACCAGTTTGTCAATTACCCGCGATAACCTTGTGGCCAAAATTAACGTCATAATGGTAATATACCTCTACCGGTATACCATCTGGTCCTGGGGATTTATGAAGTGGAGCCCCATCCAGGGCTTCCTTCAGCACAGTCAAACTTATGGGTAAATTCAACATTTCCCTATCTGCCTGCGATAATTGTGTGGAACGGGCAGGTTTGTAAAAACAATGCCATGTCCGATGAACTATAGCTTGCTTTAGAAGAGTATAGGTCATTATAAAATTGTTAAAAATCCCTTAAAATGTCATCCCTATGGTTATCCATCTCCCCCGTTTTAGCCTTTATTGCTGAAATATTAGATGATTCCTGCTGCTCCCTGGCTATAAGGGCAAGAAGTCAACCCGTATTTTCCCCCTCCTCAAAATAACTTTTCTGTTGGAAGTATCTTCTCTTCTTCGCTGCGGACAGCAGAACTGAGTTATAAAAAGATTGCGCTTCTATCCAAATATCGTGTTTGGCTTGGGAGGGGTTTGCTACCAATGCATGTTCTCTAACCTTCAGTTCGTCCCGAACCCTGTTCTCCCATTCCCTGGAGCGAGTTTTAATACTAGAAATCTCTTTGATGAGACATCCCCTCAGGAATGCCTTAAAGGATCACTAAGTGCCATGACTCCATATGGCACTGTCCAGCACAGAGGCATGAAATAACATGCAAAGACTAAACTAGTTTCAGTTTTGTTTTTTGCATCTAGAGGCACATTATATGATTGATTTTTATCAATTTGTTATCGTTTTTAAAAGAAATCAGTTAACTATTATGTCTCTATACCCTGTAAACAGTCATTTCAGCAAAAAACTTTTTTTCCTTTAGTGATCCTTTAAGTGTATCCCACACCATCCCTGCACTGGTAGATCCCGTATTGAAATGTAGAAACTCCCATACTGACTGCCTCTCCTATTCCATCCGATGGAGGGAACAAGGTCAGCCAGTATGGGTTTATTTTCCACAAAGGGCAGTTCGATGTAACAGACACATCGAGCCGTACCCAGAATGGTGAGTGATCTGATATTAAGCGTGGTTTGTATGCTGAATCTTCTACCCGCTGCATTAACATCTCATTTCCCAGACCTAGATCTATATGGGAGAGACCATCATACATGGTAGAATGGCATGAGTAGCATCTATCATCTACATGCCTCTCACGCCAAACATCATGAAGTCCTATTTCCGAGAGCAGGGAGGCAAAGGTCGTTTTACCGATTATCCGCCTCGCCACTCTAGGTGAAAAAGATATTCTGTCCAAGCCCCTATCCAGGGTATTATTGAAATCTCCCAGTGCTAATACCGGTACATCCGGAGATGAGGCCATGAATTGCGCTAGATTTCTAAGTGCCGCTGCTGTAAACGGTGGAGGGATATATTTTGAAACAATAATACACATTAAGCCATTCAGTTTACAGGGCATATATTTTAATCTTTTTTTTTTCATGCAGCCTGTTTGCTGAATGAAAAAAAAGAGATTGATCAGTGGGTATGCCCACCATTAGAATATATCCCTTCATCCACCCAATTCTAATGATGGGCATACATGCACCATTTATATATCCCGAAGCATTGGGGCATCCTCCCGCAAAAGTTAGGAGCAAATCGCTCCTCCGCCCCTGCTGCCCCCATGCTTCGGCATATATGCTCTTTTTTTAACTGTGTTGGTGAAATCACCTCCTACAGCGTTGGAGTCAAGGCTTTATGTATCGTGGGAGCGAACGCTGTTGCTGTCAAGATGAATAAATCTGTGCTGCAAATGAATGGCATACCTGCTAAGCAAATGATGGTTAACATTAAAGCGGGGGTTCACCCTTAGAGGGCACTTTTTCCCCTTAGATTCCTGCTCGTTTTCTCTAGGGGAATCGGCTATTTGTTTTAAAATATGTGCAGTACTTACCCGTTTAGGAGATGCATCCTCTCCGTCGCTTCCGGGTATGGGCTGCGGGAATGGGCGTTCCTTCTTGATTGACAGTCTTCCGAGAGGCTTCCGACGGTCGCATCCATCGCGTCACGATTTTCCGAAAGAAGCCGAACGTCGGTGCGCAGGCGCAGTATAGAGCCGCACCGACGTTCGGCTTCTTTCGGCTACGAGTGATAAATGGGTGAACTCCCGCTTTAAGATAAAGTAGCATTACAGTATAACAGTAATGCCGCGTACACGCGATCGGTCCATCCGATGAGAACGGTTTCATGGACCATTTTCATCAGTTAACCGATGAAGCTGACTGATGGTCAGTAGTGCCTACACACCATCGGTTAAAAAACTGATTGTGTCAGAGCGCGGTGACGTAAAACACAATGACGTGATGAAAAAACAAAGTTCAATGCTTCAAAGCATGCGTCGACTTGATTCTGAGCATGCGTGGATTTTTAACCGATGGTTGTGCCTACTAACGATCGCTTTTTTTCGGTTAGGTATCCATCGGTTAGGTATCCATCGGTTAAATTTAAAACAAGATTGCTTTTTTTTAACCTATGGATAAATAACCGATGGGGCCCACACGATCGGTTTGGTCCGATGAAAACGGTCCATCAGACCGTTCTCATCGGTTTGACCAATCATGTGTACGCGACATAACACCTTACCATACCATACCTAGAAAGAGGGCTTAGAGAAATCAAACAAGGAGAATGGCCAAGGATAATGAACTCAACTTTATTATTCCATCTTATCAAAGACAGTGGCATTACTTGTAGGAACTTTGCCCTTGCCAAAGTAAGGAGCCTGGATACTCTTTGCAATAAAGATCGCATTCGAAAGCAGGAAATACCTCTGACCGTTGACATCCCTACATGGTCAACAGCACTCTTACCCGTATACAAGATGATCGTTCTTGGTGAGGTGGAGGTGAGAAATGGCACTAATATACTGAAACAACTGCTACCGCAAAGCAGACTTGTCGTCAAGGACAACCAAGTGTGGAAAACCATGGATCCCAACTGCTGTACCAGACGTGCCCAGGCCTGGATTTGTTCCTGTTCTTTTGAGCCGCTGGAGTACATAGATGGCTGTGCTGCTACACACTCTGGAAACTGCATGGTTCGATTGCAAAAATTTGAACCGGCCTGGAAGAGAATTATTCATGGAGAGGACTCGAGGGTCTGTGCATTGGGGGTTCCCTCATTCACTTGGCAGAAACAAGTTCAGTGCCAGACACCTATCACAGGCTGGTGTGTGAACCTCACAAATGGATTGTTAACAATTGGAGAGGAAGACATTCAAGCTAATATCCAGATGAATCAAGTATCTTTGGACATTGAGCAAACTGATCTTGGCAAATGGGACTCTATGATTTCTCCTTTATTTAAAAAAATACCACCACTTACAGTTGAATTGGATACATTATTTAAGAGGGATAGTAGGAAAATTATAGAATTACAAGAACTGGTGAAGGAAAACCTCATCAGTTCTAATAAAATTACTAAGGAATTTCAGGAGCCTTGGTGGAGCATACCCAATAACACTTTTACTCACCCGCTATTGGAACTCTTTCCATATTTCTTGTGTTTATTCAATTCGTATTAATATGTTTTTTGTTTGGTTTATATTGTTGTGGTAGGAGGCAATTAAGAATAATTCAGAAAAGTAAGGAAAAGAGATGGCTTCAATCTTAAGAGCCAGGGATGTCTGAGCAGTTTGGTTGTGAATCGATTCTAATTTGAACCAATTCAAGTGGGGGAATATGTAGTAATATGTTGGGTGTTATATATATAAATATATATATGTATATTTATATATATATATATATATGTATCTATATTATATAAGTCTAACAGATACAGGCCAGATCTCAGTAACCTGTAATTACACGTTACAAGGCAAAAGAATCGTGTCCATTGTCAATGGGTGGGGAGACAGGAAGGGTCTCAAACCACTACTCAATCAGTTGAATTAAATTAAATGATAAGTCTAGTTTACACATCAGACCTGTAATCACATGTTACAAGTCAAAAGAGGTTTGTCTATTGTCAAATAGGCAGAGACAGGATGGAGTCGTTTTTACATATCAAACCATTACTCAGATCACATGCAATCTAATTACTTATTAGAGGGGGGCTTATTAGTATGCAAGGATGCATACTAATTAGTGACTTTGGCTGAAGTAATTTACCTGCTACTCTAAAAGACAGGGGGCCATATTCTCAAAGAAGTTACACCGGCGTATATGGAGATGCGCGGCGTAAGTGTAAAGATGCGCCATCGTATCTATGCGCCGTAGTCACAGAACCAGATACGCCAGAAACAAGGCTTCTCCCGTCCGTCTTAACTTGTTTAAGTTTACGCAGCGTAGGCGAATATTTCCGCTGATGACATCCTGCGCTTCCATAGAATTAGTATTCAAATATGTAAATGATGTAGATGCGCTGATTCCCGAACCTACGCGCGATCGGCGTAGGCTACGCGCTGTGCGCGTAAGACGAATGGCCGGCCTAAAGTTACCCCTCATAAAGCACGGGTAACTTTGCTCCAGACCTGAGTAAGTCAGCTTGAAAGCAAATACAGCAGCACCATCCCGGACGAGCTGAGCAACCACACTTATAGGACAACACATTTGTATGCCAACATGCCAGGGGCAGGCGTGGTCTTAGCACTACTAGTGTGTGCAGAGGCCAAGGCGCGTAGAAGGAGGAGGGCACGTAGGAGGGCACGTGAGGGGATATACCCACCGCGCATTAGCCTCTTTGGCATGGGTGATTTGGAGGTGTATCGCCGTTTCAGATTCAGCCCTGATGCCATCCTGGAAATTACCAGAGCCCTGCAGGATGACATCACCAGCCAGACACACCGCTCACATGCAGTGCAGCCACTGGTGAAGGTCCTGGCAATACTGCATTTCCTGGCCACTGGTTCTTTTCAAAGAAAGTGGAGACGTGGCTGGGATATCACAAACCACCATGAGCAGATGTGTGCACCATAGAAAAATAAGTGCAGCGCTAATGAATCCGTGAAAGTGCTGCCAAATTCACATAAATTGAAAAGTGAAAAACAAACTAAAAGGTAAGCATCTGATTCACACAGCATGAATGTATTGCTGTTTGAAGTCCATGCAAGTGTTTCCAAATAGGTGAATGGAATCACCAACCAGGTGTGATGGACGAAGTGAATAGTTCATAGGTGTGTTCCCAATGAGTGAGACACTTCACATGTAATAACAATTCAAATGAAGTCAGTAGTAATGGCTTGTCTGAAGCAATCCTCAATAGATATCAAATAAGAAATAGGTACTCTTACCAGCGATGGTGGACGTCACATACTAGTACTAGCAGTGAGTCAAATCAGGCATGGTGGTCGCACCGGACCCTGGGCTCTGTAAGAATGGGTCTGCAGGGATGGTCACTCCAAGTGGAAGATGGAACCAGTCTGGAACAGATACCTCGCCTCTCGAACAGGAACCCAGATATGCAAGGCCAGCAATGGAATGGCCGAGCTCATGAAGGAACACAATCAGTGTGATGGTAGGAAACAAAAAGAAAAATGCTCCCAATGGTGCAGATCAAAAAAACCTTTGAAGGTTTTTTTTTTGTTTTTTTTTTTCACAAAGAGTCTTTATTGGGTGAATAATAAAGCATAATACATTGTACATTTACAGAAGCACAATAAATGTGAAGGATTGTATACATCAAAAAATGAACAATCATAAAGAGGTTGCAAATAATCAGTTTCATATAGGCATATATGTAGCAAAAGTGCCTTCATTTTAGAACTAAGATGAGAGAATATGATTGCTTGGTCAAGCAAAGTTGTGAAGGGGGGGGGGGGGAATGGGGACAGGAGGGGGAGGGGGGGAGGGAAAGAGAAAAAAAAAAAAAAAATTATCAGTCCTGAATTATGTCAATATCAGCTCCTATCTATACCTTTATTTTATAATAGATTTGTAGTGATGAGAGTCTTTGAATGTTGACCAGTTAGACCAGGTCGCATAGAATTTAGTAATTCTTTCTTGGGAAATACTAATGAGTTCCTCAACTTTTTCCATGCTATTTATTCTCCTAAACCACTCAGCCTTTGTTGGAGTATTAGAAGACCGCCAGTGACAAGGGATACAGTGCCGCGCTGCATTAATCATGAACATGGGGAGTGATTTCAAATACTGATTTTTAGGCAAAGAACTGAAATGTAATAGATACTGGGCAGGGGTAAAGCTTAGGTTTAACGATGTAACTAATTTAACTGTTTCATGTACCGATATCCAGAAGGACTGAATTAGAGGACAAGACCACCAAACGTGTAACATAGAGCCCTCCTCTCTTTTACATCTCCAACATCTGTCAGACATCAGGGGTGAAATTTTATGAAGAATTGTAGGGGTTCTATACCATCTGGTAATGATCTTGAAGCCACTTTCTTGTGTGGCAACATTTAGTGAACCCTTGTGTGCGTAAAGATAAATTGTCTCCCAATCATCTTCAGTCAATTCTATGTCTAGATCTCTTTCCCATGCTTTACAGGATGAGCTGGAGAAATCATTGTCGTCTTCAAATAGCGAGTTGTATACAGTCGAAATAATATGTCTGTGTGGGGATGTTTTAGTGCAGAGATTTTCTAGCGAAGTGAGGGGCCTTTTCCAGTGGAGGACGTTATCGTTATTAGTTAAAAAGTGTCTAATTTGAATATAGTTCCATTGAGATAGGAGGCACGGTTTGATTTCTTTTAGGATGTCCTCTCTAGAGAGGAATTTCCCATTTTTAATAAAGTGTTTTGCCAGGATCTCTTTGTGTGGCCACTGATGTGTTGGAAACGATTTTTCCATGCCTGGGGGGAAGTCAGGGTTGTGTCGTAGCGGTGTAAGAGGGCTGAGCCATGGAGACTGATTTTTGACTTTAAAGGTATTACGGAAGCTTTCAAGTGTAGGTCCTATAAAGGGATGTGTTTTTATGAAGTTTGGGTGATACTTAGGATTGATCCATGGTAGAGTTTTTAGCTCATGAGGGTATTGCGCTTGTTCTAGGGAGACCCAGTCTTTCACTGTGTGATGTATATTCCAGTCTACAATTCTCGTCAGTAGGGCAGCTTGATGGTACTTCCTAAGGTCGGGAAGGGCTATTCCACCTCTGCTCTTGGGAAAAATTAGTCGCGAGAATTTGATTCTAGGGGGTTTACCCCTCCAGATGAATGAGGAGCAGGCTTTTCTGAAAGCAGCGAAAAATGATAAGGGGATTTTGATTGGGATTGTCTGCATAATATAGAGAAACCGTGGTAGGATAGTCATTTTAATCAGGGAGGCTCGGCCGAACCAGGATACATTTAGGGCATTCCATCTCTTCAAATCTTCCTGTGTTTCTCTCAGAACGGGTTCGAAATTGAGACGGAAGAGGTCTTTCAGGTTTGATGAGATTTCAATTCCTAAGTATGTGATACTGTGGTTGGCCCATCTAAATGGGAAGTTTTTCTTGCATAGTTCTACCTTATCATTGGGTAAGGAGATGTTGAGGGCGTTGGATTTGGAGTGATTGATTTTGAAATTTGACAGTAAATGGAAGTGGTCTAGATCTTTTAGAAGGTTGGGTATGGAAATATGAGGATTCGAGAGAAAAAGAAGCATATCGTCAGCGAAGGCTGCTATTTTATATGTTTTGTCATGAATCTCGATTCCCACAATGTCTCTATTTGATCTAATTTTATTGAGCAGGGGTTCAAGTGTCAGAACAAATAATAGCGGGGATAGGGGACAACCCTGTCTGGTTCCATTTCGAAGGTTGAAGGCGTTCGATAGGTGACCATTAACTCTGACTCTTGCTGTTGGATTTGAATACAGGGCCTTAATATATGATCTCATTTGGGGCAAAAAGCCTATATGTTTTAGTACTGCATCGATAAAGTCCCAGGCCACTCTATCGAACGCCTTTTCGGCGTCTAGGGACAAGAAGAAGCCTTGTTTCCGCTTGGAGGTTAGCCAATGGTTTATGTTAAGAGCTTTTATTGTATTGTCGCGCCCCTCCCTACCCGGGATAAATCCCACTTGATCTAGGGAAACTAAAGAAGTTAATAAGGGGAGGATCCTATTTGCAAGGATTTTAGCGTAGATTTTCACGTCTACGTTTATTAAGGAGATCGGCCTGTAATTGGTAACCTGGGTCGCGTCTTTACCCTCTTTGGGTATCACCGTAATATGGGCTTCTAAAAGTTGTTTGGGGGGGTGTTGTTCTGAGTGAAGGGACTGGAACGTCTTCAAGAACCTCGGTTTCAGTATTTCGGTGAAAGTCTTATAGTATTGTAGGGGTAGGCCGTCCGGGCCTGGGGCCTTGCCTATCTTAATTTCTTTGATAGCTCTGTCGAATTCTGGGCCTGAGATGGGATTTTCCAGTTCTTTAGCAGCGTTCCCTGAAATTTGGGGTGGGCCATATTGTTCTAGGAAGTCTTGTATAAGTTTCGCTCTTTTATCTGAGTTCTGTGGGCATTTAGGATTGGAAGGAATGTTATAGAGGTTTTGGTAATAAAGTTCGAACTGTTTTGCAATCTCATCATTCGAGGAATGCATCTCGCCTTGCTTGTCCCCTATCTGATGAATGGTGTGAGCGGTTTTCTTGTTTTGAACTGCTTTTGCAAGTAATCTGCCACATTTATTTCCTTGCTCGTAGTATATCCTATGTCTCAATATATACTGTCTTTTAATTTTCATGTTTAGCTCATCAGATAGGAGTGCCCTAGTGTGCTTTAGCTCATCGAGTGCAGAGATTGCCAAAGTTCGTTTGTGTGAAAGTTCTAACTGGTGGATGCGTTCTAACAGGGATTTTATTTTGGATTGTTGTTCTTTTTTTATGCTGGTCAGTTTTTTAATAAACTCTCCCCTTATGACACATTTGTGAGCTTCCCATTGCGTAGTCAGTGAAGTATCGTCATTTTCGTTGCGCAAAAAATAATCGTTTAATGTCTCCTTAAACTCTAATGTGTCAGAGGGGTTTTTCAGTACCGCCGTGTTGAGTCTCCAGGTCTTAGTTATGTTGTTCTTTTCTGGGAAAGTCAAAGTCATGGTTACTGGATGATGGTCCGAAAGAGTCATAGGTTCAATTTTCGAGTCCGTCAGAAGTGGAAGGTCAGGCTGTGAGAGGAGGAGGTAGTCAATTCTGGAATATTTTTGGTGTATATTGGAGAAGTATGTGTAATCCTTAGTCTGAGGGTTCAGGATTCTCCATGCGTCATGAAGCATGAGGTCCTGGAATTGAATCTTGATTTGTTTTAGGGCCCTAAATGGTAAGCTTGATGAACCATTTGAGGTGTCTATAAGAGGATTTAAAGGAGTGTTAAAATCCCCCCCAAAAATGAGGGTTCCTGAGGCAAACGTTGTTAAGAGATCTTTGATTTTGCGGAAGAAGGCTACCTGTCTCACGTTTGGGGCATAGACATTGACAATAGTAATGGGGTGTTGATTCAGCTTCCCTTTCAGAAAAATATATCGACCTTCGGGGTCAATCAAAGTGTCCACAATTTGAAATGGGGTCTGTCTGGATATCAATACCGAAACGCCTTTTGTCTTACCTATTGGATTGGTAGCATGAAATGAAGTTGGAAATCTTTTATCTCTTATTATTGGAATCTTATCAGATTTAAAGTGGGTTTCCTGTATAAGAATGATGTTGGCTTTTCGTCTGGAAAATTCGTTGATAAGTTTAGTTCTTTTTTCAGGGATGTTGAGCCCTTTTGCATTTATGGATGATATTTTAAGCGAACAGAGTGAGCTTTGTCAGGAGGCATTTTGTTGACTTATGAATATCTAGCTTGGTTGTCTGAGAGATAGACAAACACACAAAAAAAAAAAAAAAAGGGTGAGTGGGGGTAAGGGGATAGAAGCAGAGGGGTAAGATGTGGAGGGGGAAGAACCGAGGATAGATGTAGTCTCACTAATCTATCCTAATTTTGAGGGTCCGGTTGGATCAAAGGGTGAAGTGGTAGTCACCCTTTGTGTGGGAGCGAGGATTGTATAGAACCTGATGGAGCTATATTAAAGATCGTTTGTAATTTGTTTTTATCCTTTCCTTTCTTTTTTTCTCTACCTTTTCTTCTCAAGTATTATTTTCCTTTTCTATAATTCCTGAGTAGTCTGGCAGTAAATACAGGCACTTTGGAGCTGCAAGCATAAATAAAGCAATTGGCCGTTAAGTAAACATCTGGGGCATATATAAAGAAGATGTATTAGTAAATATTCCCGTAATCTATTTATATTCTTTATCTGCGTTTTTAATTGCAAGTCTTGACGGAAACTCATGTTTAAGGTGTGAGGTACATATGCATCCTATTATTGTGCAAACATTTCAATAACTTGGGAGATAACTGAATTTAAATTAACTATGAAGAAAAAGAAGATCCGCCACTAGATGGCAGTATTGTAACAGAGACATCAAACTTGTCTATAAGTATGTGAACACCAAAGCTTATACTATGGACTCAAGATAGAGTGCCTCTTCCTACGATGACTATGCAGCTTCAGACACTGTGAGTGACGCTTTCAGAACCTGTTGGTTAATAAATGTAGACTACTTTAAAGTTGCCTGTGGTTGGTTGGGTACCTGTATATAACTGTATAATGAACACAGTGTAATATAGATCGTGTTATTTAACCCAATTGTTCTATCAAGCCTGAAATCAAGGCGAGTCACCCCCCACATAGGTGGTTCCAATGCACTATAAAAATGCACTGAGGCCCTTATCAGGCCAGTGTGTAAACTGAGTGTTGAGACATTAGGTGAGTGAAGCTGCATTACGCTTTCCCTACTCTGTATATATCTAGATAATCTAAACAATTGAACAGAATGGGCCCCTGGTGACCTTCCATACCCTGTGTCAAAAAGGGGATACATGCAACACATAGAACTATATCTGGCCTCAAATCCAGGAAAAGGCAAGAAAAATATAACAAGAAAAAAGAAAAAAACATACCAAAACAAAACTGGTCCTTCGTTCCCTTTGGAGCTAGGTGGTTAGGGAAGGAAAAAAAAAAAAAAATGGGGGGGGAGGACATATCTGGGTTCAAGCCCGATGAAGCCGGGTCCAAGAATTACCACGTCTTACCAGTTGGCTTCACAATATGTTACGATTATATATGTTAAAGATAGCAATATTGCTGAGAGCATAGGCAGGTTCTAACCACCCATCAGTATTTCCCGTAGTGGGGTTAAAAAGTTCTCCACATGGTGCAACAAATTATTATCAAAGACATCTTGTATGTATGGGACTTGCAGTCTCATATAGTCATACCTCAGCAATGGAGTCCTCTCGCTTGTCATGGTGGACGAGTTGAGAGCCTTGCTGGATACGCATAATATCCTGTCTTTTCCAAAATTGCCCCTCCTCCAGCTCAATTAGATACAGTATATAGTCCCTGTAGGTGAAACAGTAAAAATATAAAAACAACGCTACCTGAGATTGTGGAGGAGGAGGAGGCTTGTATCAGTAGGCGAGGTGGTATGTCTTGGCGCTGTTCTGCATGTATCTGGCGAAAACCTTGTAAGTAACTGTGTTTCAAACAAACTGAAAAACTTTGGAAAAAAGTTGGGTAGGCCCATGTATTTCGATTAGAGCAAACAGGAATCATGTGTCCATGTGATCTTGGCGATCCATGCGATCTCTGCATCTGGGTGGTGAGTCACCTTGATTTCCCCTGGCGTCATTTCTTTTGCTGCGTTGAGGAGTTGGTGATCTGCGTCGACGGTCTCTGATTCTTTGAGCTCTTGGCGTGTCGTTGCCGGAAACTGCAATCCAGGAGTCATTCGTCATGAAGGAGTCGTACCATTCCGGAACCTCCACCACCGGTATATTCAACATATCGCAGAATGGTCTGATGTCTTCGGGTGTGCGCAAGAGTGCGGTATGTCCCCTCCATGTTGCAGATAGGCAAAAAGGGAATTTCCATCTGTATGGAATTCCCCTGGTGCGAAGCTGTTCCGTCATCGGGCGTAGAGCCCTGCGTTGCCTCAGCGTGATATTTGATAAGTCCTGAAATAATTTTATTTCAATCCCATTAAAGATGATTCTATTTTTTTCTCTTGCTTTTTTGAGGATAGCTTCCTTCAGCGGAAAGTTCACTAGACAGCATATTATGTCTCTTGGCGGGTCATTATCTCTTCCCCTGGGTCTGAGGGCTCTGTGGATCCGCTCATATTCAATGGGGGATTCTAGGGGTCTGTCAAGCACGTCATTGAATATTGCTGTAGCCGTTTGTTCGACAGGGTTCTGGTCTGCCATTTCAGGGACCCCCCTAATTCTTATATTATGGTGCCTCCCCCTATTGTCCAGATCTTCTAGATGGCGGGTGATTTCAATCAGGTGGGTCAGATGTATGTCAGTGTGCCTTTGTACCTGCTTAATAGCCTCAGCGTTTCTCATTGTAGCCTGTTCAGTCGCCCCTGTCCTTGCAGCAATGCCCTGAATGTCTGCCCTGATCTCTGTGATGGCTGCAGAGAATGAGGCCTTAATATCATTGGCCATAGCCTGCAGGTTTGCCTGCAGGTCTGTGAGGCTGAGGGCATGTGGGGGCTGTAAGGGAGGAGGATGGGGGCTCTGGGTCCCGCTAGCGGCGATCGCGCCGCTCGTGTTCAGGCCTGGAGCGCCGTGCGGGCCTGAAGGCTTAGGCGAGGCCGCGGCTTTTGGGCCTTCTCCCGGCTGGGTCCGGAACATCGCCGGAATAGTGGCTGCGGGTGGATTGTTTAATTCCATCAGTAGCTGGGGCGATGGGGAGTTTGTCTCACCTAGTTTTGTATGCCCTGGGGTTCTTGTAGGCGGACGATGGCTAAGGATTGCAGCTCCCTGTGCCTGAGGAGACGGATTAGGCGTCCATCACGGTCCGATGCCAGGCCACGCCCCTAAGGTTTTTAATTAAATAAAATTAATAAAATCACGTGATACAGTTTAAAAGCAGTATGGGATAGTAAACGTATAACCCGACGCGTTTCGGCTCAAAGCCATCAACAGGGGCATCTGTCTGAACCCCCACACTGCTGAGCTTAAATAAAACAAACACTCCAAGACTCCACCCCAGGAAGGGCGGGGACAGGAAATGAGTAATCATGGCACTATATAGTACATCAAACCAATGCATAAAACAAGATCTGTCATAACAACTTATGGTGCAATTACACAGTCAAAAAAATGAATGTAAGCAGCACATGCAGGACAACATATGACATGCAGATAGTAGTAATAAGCCAATAACAGCTAGACCCAAAATTGACTTGCAATACAGGGCAAAAAAGTAAAAAACATAATATGTGTCTTATAAAAGAGGCCTGATCTGCCGCCAGCACTAGTGCAGAGCTTCTACAATCAAGTCCCCACACTGATTCATATGCAGCAGTCCGCCCCAGGGCCATGCTAGCATACTGCATAGCCTCAGAGAGCGGAAATGCTCAGAAATCTGTGTATTGGGGACACAGGAACCGTCCAATACGACCGAGGGAGGTTGGGGGGCAGAGCCAGTGACGTGGGAAGGAAGAACAACCAATCCCTGATGACCATAACTGGCCGCGCCTCCATGTTTCCCTGGTAACGTATGCAGGACTCAAAGGAGATTGGCCTGTATTGTGGCCAATCCGCAGAGATAGCAGCCTCGTCTGCCTGACACAGCAGCCAATCAGCGGGGACGACAGCATCGTATAACGACACAGCATCCACGCAGCAGGCGCGGTGACGTAGGAAACAGCAGCGCGACCACCACTGGATCCGATGGACGGGCACAGCGACGAATAGGCGTCGTCCATGCGTCCGCCCAGCATCGAATGCAAAGTTCGAAAGGGGCCTATCACAGACCAGCAGGGAGCGCACACAATGCCCTCACGTGCAGCGTAACTACACAGCAGCGTCCCCCTGGTGAATGTAGATCATCAGTGTCTCCAGATAGGAACATAAAACGGCATTTAAAACCTATTGGACCACATGGGACACCTCGAGAAGGGATAGACAACAGGCTCATTATACAAAAAAGGATTTCTAATTATAACAACGCAGATATATACTTGGGAAAAGAACTGGCCCTGGAACCAGAAGTAGTTGTGCTTCGCCTTTTCCCAAGTCAAAGGCGTGGCTATGGGGGCTAAATATGCCCCCAGCCTCGCCAACTTGTTCATGGCCCAGTGGGAGGAGGATGTCGTTGATGCCCCACAGCGACCCGACCTGGTCCTCTGGGCGCGGTATATCGACAACATCCTCCTCCTCTGGAAAGGCACAAGAGAGTCTTTAGACGCTTTTATGACTTTCCTTAATGACAACGATCGTGGGATCGTTTTGTCCTACGAAGTTAGTTCTACTTCCATCCATTTTTTGGATCTCAGCAGTGGGTGGCCATTTTGAGTTTAAGACCTTTTTCAAGCCTACCGACTGGAATGGTTACATTCCGGTCGATAGTTGCTACCACCACCAATGGCTGCGATCCGTCCCTCAGGGCCAATTCCTCCGGATGAAGAGGAATTGCACCAGGAAGGAGGACTTTGATTCCCAGTGCCAGATTTTAAAAGATAGATTCTTGGACAAGGGATATAAAGTTTGTGAGTTGGATGAGGCCATCGACACCGTTTCCAATATGGATAGGTCATCTCTGCTTGTAGATAAACCTAAGAAGAGTTATGATGATAGGTTCAAATGGGCCTTTTTCACTGACTTCTCTGTACAGCACAATGACATAAGGAAAATACTTAACAGACACTGGAAGGTGCTTCGCAGTGATAAGATTTTGGACCCTTTTTACCTGAGAGGGCAGGCGTAATTTTTAGGGGAGCAAAATCTTTACAGAGTGAAATTGCGCCTAATGTTATAGACCCCCCCAAAAAAGTTATATTCTTTCCAGAAACGAAGGGATATCATCCCTGTCAGAAGTGTAACCCATGTGTTGTCAATGTTTTAGGTCGCAAGAAAACAGACACATTTGTCTCAACTGTCACCCATCGTAGCTATAAGATGAAACAGTTCACTACATGTTTTACCAGCTACATAGTGTATCTTATCACATGTCCCTGTAAATTGCAATACGTGGGTCGCACTATTCGCAACTTTGCGATTAGAGTTAACGAACATTTGGGCAATTTTCGCAAGGGATGCACCAAACACACTGTCTCCAGACACTATTTGGAACACCATGCCAAGGACCCCAGGGACACCTCCTTTCAAGTTATAGATAAATTTGTCCCTCATTGGAGGGGTGACTCTCGTATTAGGGGGGTCTCCCGTCTGGAGACCTTCTGGATACATGAGCTCAAGAGCTACATGCCCCACGGTATGAATGTTGACTGGGATGTCAACTGTTTCATCAGTCGGGCCTGAGCTCTTGTGCACATGTATCTGTCTATTTTTATTTTCACTTTTTTCTTATTTTTATAGTGTTCATATCGATCATTAATCTTTATGAACCTATGATTATGTTGTTTTTGTGCCCCCTTAGTCGGATGTGTGTTCATCTATTGGGCAGTTGTGACGTTCTATTTCGTTTCGGTGCGGTATTGCATAAATAGTATATATTATAATTTTTCAGTTTAGTCACGGTTTGCCCATTTATATATATCTGCGTTGTTATAATTAGCAATCCTTTTTGTATAATGAGCCTGTTGTCTATCCCTTCTCGAGGTGTCCCCTGTGGTCCAATAGGTTTTAAATGCCGTTTTATGTTCCTATCTGGAGACACTGATGATCTTCATTCACCAGGGGGACGCTGCTGTGTAGTTACGCTGCACGTGAGGGCATTGTGTGCGCTCCCTGCTGGTCTGTGATAGGCCCCTTTCCACTTTGCATTCGATGCTGGGCGGACGCATGGACGACGCCTATTCGTCGCTGCGCCCGTCCATCGGATCCAGTGGGCGGTCGCGCTGCTGTTTCCTACGTCACCCCGCCTGCTGCGTGGATGCTGTGTCGTTATACGACGCTGTCGTCCCCGCTGATTGGCTGCTGTGTCGGGCAGACGAGGCTGCTATCTCCGCGGATTTGCCACAATACAGGCCAATCTCCTTTGAGCCCTGCATACGTTACCAAGGAAACATGGAGGCGCGGCCAGTTATGGTCATCAGGGATTGGTTGTTCTTCCTTCCCACGTCACTGGCTCCGCCCCCCAACCTCCCTCGGTCGTATTGGACGGTTCCTGTGTCCCCAATACACAGATTTCTGAGCATTTCCGCTCTCTGAGGCTATGCAGTATGCTAGCATGGCCCTGGGGCGGACTGCTGCATATGAATCAGTGTGGGGACTTGATTGTAGAAGCTCTGCACTAGTGCTGGTGGCAGATCTGGCCTCTTTTATAAGACACATATTATGTTTTTTACTTTTTTGCCCTGTATTGCAAGTCAATTTTGGGTCTAGCTGTTATTGGCTTATTACTACTATCTGCATGTCATATGTTGTCCTGCATGTGCTGCTTACATTCATTTTTTTGACTGTGTAATTGCACCATAAGTTGTTATGACAGATCTTGTTTTATGCATTGTATATTGTAACATTTGGTTTGATGTACTATATAGTGCCATGATTACTCATTTCCTGTCCCCGCCCTTCCTGGGGTGGAGTCTTGGACTGTTTGTTTTATTTAAGCTCAGCAGTGTGGGGGTTCAGACAGATGCCCCTGTTGATGGCTTTGAGCCGAAACGCGTCGGGTTATACATCTACTATCTCATACTGCTTTTAAACTGTATCACGTGATTTTATTAATTTTATTTAATAAAAAACCTTCAAAGGTTTTTTTGATCTGCACCATTGGAAGCATTTTTCTTTTTGTTTCCTACCATCACACTGATTGTGTTCCTTCATGAGCTCGGCCATTCCATTGCTGGCCTTGCATATCCGGGTTCCTGTTCCAGTGGCGAGGTATCTGTTCCAGACTGGTTCCATCTTCCACTTGGAGTGACCATCCCTGCAGACCCATTCTTACAGAGCCCAGGGTCCGGTGCGACCACCATGCCTGATTTGACTTACTGCTAGTACTAGTATGTGACGTCCACCATCGCTGGTAAGAGTACCTATTTCTTATTTGATATCTATTGAGGATTGCTTCAGACAAGCCATTACTACTGACTTCATTTGAATTGTTATTACATGTGAAGTGTCTCACTCATTGGGAACACACCTATGAACTATTCACTTCGTCCATCACACCTGGTTGGTGATTCCATTCACCTATTTGGAAACACTTGCATGGACTTCAAACAGCAATACATTCATGCTGTGTGAATCGGATGCTTACTTTTTAGTTTGTTTTTGACTTTTCAATTTATGTGAATTTGGCAGCACTTTCACGGATTCATTAGCGCTGCACTTATTTTTCTATGTTCATGTTTGACTTTGTTTGTTTGTGTGCCGGCTGCTACATTGTGTTTTTTTTTTGTTAGCTAGCGCAGTTGTTTTCCCCACTTTGCTAGATGTGTGCACCAGGTTGTCCCCGCAATCCTCAGACGCATGTCCCACCACATCATCAAACCCACCCAGGAGGACTTGCGGCTGAATGCGTGAGTTCTGCCTAATTGACGGATTCCCACGCACCGTGGGGGCCATTGATTGCACACATGTGGCACTACAGCCCCCCCATGAGACAGAGCACATTTATCGCAATCGGAAGCATTGGCATTCAATCAATGTACAGGTGATAGTGGATGCCCATGGCCTCATATGGCATGTCCGTGCCAAACACCCCGGATCCAGCCATGACAGCTTCATATTCCGTCAAAGCGACATCCCAACACAATTTGAACAGAACATGTATGGGGACAGCTGGCTGGTTGGTGAGTGACATGGGTGTCAGGTATGAATGTCCCCCCATGATGCAGACATCACGAGGGGCACATGCATGACTAACATCTTCCTGTCTTTTCCCTTCCAGGTGACTCTGCATATGCACTGGGACCCCATCTCATGACTCCATTCCGGAACCCCCAAACCCCAGGAGAGAGAAGATACAATGAAGCACACGCACGCACCCGTGGAGTGGTGGAACGCACATTTGGCCTCCTTAAGTCACGTTTCCGATGCCTGGATAAGACTGGGGGTACCCTGTTGTATTCCCCAAACTTTGTGTGTCAGATCATCGCTGCATGTTGCGTGCTGCACAACTTCGCAGTGAGAAAGGGCCTGGAGATTGACCTACGTGATGACCTGACCCCTGAACCAGACAATCCCCCCTATCCGAGGGTACCCCATCTGCTGATGGTACAGCAGTCAGGAGATGTCTCGTGGAACGAATCTTTGAACTTTAAACACACACATTAAACATGGCACAATGAGAATGCACGCATTCACACCACTGTGGTCCCTAGCACACACACCCCACATGCACATCACATTGGATTAGACCGAAGTACCCCACATGGAACTAGGGAGCAGCAATGCCGCGTCAAGGCCCCAATGATGTTGCTCTTAACCAGAGAAAATAATATAAACAAAGCTCTTAACCAGAGCAAATAATATAAAAAAGCTCTTAACCAGAGCAAATAATATAAAAAAGCTCTTAACCAGAGCAAATAATATAAAACAAGCTCTTAAACAGAGCAAACATAAGTTAAAAAAAAATCACTTGCCCCGGCGCGGGCTACGCCTGGTGCCCAGGTTCCTGGCCCTCACTTGCCTGGGGGGAGCCTCAGTTGGGGGGGGGGGGTGGGGCATCAGGTGGAGGAGCATCCCCAGGTCCCTCCCTGGCTGCCTGTCTGCCCTCCAAAGCCACCGCTATGCAGCTGAGCACAGCCTCCAGGGTAGCTGTCTGGGCCTGTACAGCCACTCAAAGGCACCTGACCTCCCCCACAAGTTCAGCTGTGGTCGTATGCAGCTCCCCCAGGCTGGTGACTGTGGCTGCACTGTTTCCAGCGACATCTTGGACAGCATCCGGTACTGCTCCCGAGGAGGCCAGGCTGTTGGATAGGCGCCTCAATTCCACCACGAGTTCCCCCATATGGCGGCTCTGTTGGTCCTGCTGCCTGGCAAGATTTTCTTGCAGCACTCCTGTCGCACCCCTTGGCTTATGGGTCGCCTTCCTGGGGACAGGAGTGGCTGGGGCC
The DNA here is from genome assembly GCF_905171775.1 of Rana temporaria. NCBI lineage: Eukaryota > Metazoa > Chordata > Amphibia > Anura > Ranidae > Rana > Rana temporaria. Next base: position 319,586,960 of record NC_053491.1, on the reverse strand, counting down.
CTTGCATAGGGGGAGGACCTTGAGGGGCTGGAGATGAGGGGGATGGGACAGGAGGGACTGGAGAGGGTGTTGGAGGACCCTGAGGGGCTGGAGATGTGGCGGGTTTGGGATGGTCCTGCCACCACATGAGAATCATCCAAAAAGAGGAACACCTCCTGATCTGTGTGGACCACCTCCTCATGGACCACTGCGGAGGACTGCCCACTCCCCTCCACCAAGGCCTGTTGGCTTCCCAGGGGGTCAGCCACAGAAGCAGGATGCTCAGGGGATGATCTCAGATGGCCACTGGCAGCATCGGATGGCCCTGCTGCCTCCTGCACACCTGTGGATGACACAAAACATTCACATGTTGGTGGACCCACACACTTGTCACATGTCCCCCCCCCAAACATGCTACACACCAGATAGAAGATAAAACACACTTACCTGTCCTCATGGGCGACTCACTTGAGTCGTGGCCCTCCAGGCCCTCCACCTGCTCCCTCTGAAGGCAGCAGGCAATCACTAGCTCCTCTTCTGTGAGCCAAATGGGACAGGGTGGCCCCCCTCCAGTGCCCCTGGAATGCTTGTTAATGGTGGCAAGCTTATTTCTCACCACACCCCGCAGGTCATTCATTTTTTTTGAATGTCCTGGGGGGTCCTGACCTCATGGCCTAAGGCATTCACCTGTGCAGCAATTCTCCTAAGGATCTCATCCTTTTTTGTCTTGCTGGTGCTGCCATTATCTGCACCATGGAGGCGAGCATCGTATCTCTCCATGGCAGAGACAATGATGGCCCTCTCATCTGGGGTGAAGTTTTTTTTTCTTCTCTCGTTCCTGGGTCCAGGCATTGCAAAGCTAAATATCCAAATCTCACGGACACCACCAACACAATAAATGGAGTCACTTTGCACTCGTTGGGCGCATGTGGTGACGCTTTTATGCACTGGGCCGGCCCAACTCAGCGGGGAGTTATGCCTAATGTTGGTTTGCGCATGCGCAGAGGGCGGGGCACATCCGGCGCATGCTCCGTTCAGTCTGGACATCATTTGCATGGGGTCACGGTTCATTAGAATGCTTCACGCCCACTTCCCTCCTACTGTCACTTGCGCCGGCTTACGCCGACACATTTAAGTTGCGCAAGCACATCGTAGGACGCATGTGGTCCGGGAATATGGGACAGCTCTCTCCAAGTTAAGCCAGCGTAGCGCATCTGAGATGCGCTACGCCTGACTAAATATGCGCCGATCTACAAAAATATGGCCCAGGATGTGTTTCCTGTCTTTCAAATAAAAGATGACCAATCAAATTGCTCAGCTATTCAGTAAAACAAACAATAAAAATCTTGAAAGTTCAGTCTTGTGACAGAGAGAATGCATTCACGGTATCCTCTCTGTATGGGTTTGGAGACATAGGTCTCTGAAGAGATTTGAATTATATTCTGTTGGACTTTTGTATCATCTGTGGACTTTGGACTTTGTATGTTATTGGAAGTTAATTAAATTTGCGTTCTCTGGAGAACCTGGAGTGAGTTGCTGCGAAACAACTTAATTTATGGTCATCATATTAACATCTAAGATATCAATTATCTAACCGGAGTACTGGACAATATACACTACACATCTAGATCACTACAGCATATACAAAAAAGTAAAAAATACAAAAAAAAATTACACAAACTGTTCTTAAAATATATATATATATATGCCGAAACATGGGGGCATCCTCCAGGAAACGTTATGCCGCGTACACACGGTCAGACTTTTCAATGGGCAAACCTCCGCCGGAATTTCAAACATGTGTACGCGGCATTAGGAGCAAATCGCTCCTCCACCCCTGCTGCCCCCATGCTTCGGCATATATGCTCTTTTTTTTAACTGTGGTGGTGAAATCACCTCCTACAGCACTGGAATCATGGCTTTATATATCGTGGGAGCAATCGATGTTGCTGTGAAGATAAATAAATCTATGCTGCTGCTGAATGGCGTACCTGAAAACAAAAAAAATGGTTAACAATAAAACACAGTAAACAGTGAAGTATAAAAAAATTACATACATGAAAAGCAAACATGATAAAACATAATGACAATAAAACATTGCAGTAAAAAAGAGCAGAACAATAGAGAGAGAATAGAGAGAGAGAGGTCAATAAAACGACAACTATTTTTTTTTTGGTGTTTTATTTTTTTTTTACTTGTTTTTGTAACTGTAACTGTAACAGTTTTGTTCAATGTTCGGGTCTCTCAAAATGCGATGGCATTTTGTTTTTGAATAATATTGGCCACGGCCTGATTCACTGGTTTCTTGAAAACTGTTGATAACGTATTAAACTTTATTTAACTTTAACTCTTGAAACACCAACTTTATTAACCATCAATTCCCAGCCCAGCCACTGAGACTCGAGCTGATCCATCATTAAGTATCAAAACTTGACTCAAATCTCCCCTCCGGAAACTATTACCAGAGTGAGCCACCACGTGAACCGGCCGCAACGGGAAAAACAAGGGGGGTAGGGCGGGGAGCTCCTCCTGCTGCTTCTGGTGTAAAAACTGGCACCGACCCAAGCCAGACCGGACCCTTAAATAAGCTTCTGGCTGGGTTCCAGAACTTTCCCAGTATCACCTGACCTTTCTGGCCCAATAACTGACTGCCTCACAGCCCACTTCAGACTCACCTGACACACCTGAACCTTATTAAACACTCCTTAGTTAACTGCTAACCTCCCAGAACTAAACTTTCATCTGACTTCTACATAACCCCTTGACCGCTGCCTGACCTCTGCCAGCTGATTACCTGATTAGCAGCTCCACTAACCATACCTACTATCCCCTAATGCTGCTGCAGTGATCCCATCTAGAAAGGAGGGCCTATGACAGGCACCCCCTTCCTTCTCCATTCTTAGGAATAACTCGCAGGGAATGGAGATCGGCGGCACACAGGCACTGTGTGAATCGAGCGAGGACACCGCTAGCTCACACAGCAGAGAGGCATCGCAGGATCCAAGGACAAGGTAAGTAAACCATGCCTGTGGACACTGCGAGCCGATCCCGAGTCTGGCTCGGGGTACCGCTTTTGGTACTGAAATCTTACCCCGAGCCAGACTCGGGAATACCACCAGGGGGGTTAAGCTGAGGGTTCTAAATTACACTGTAGGAATAAAAGATCTCATTATCATATTACTAATTTGGATATGCAAGAGTGGATTGGAGAACTAGCACTATCAATAGAATTCCTTTTGAAAAGAAAAAAGTGTGTAAAATTATCTTAGAAATAACTGGCCTAAAACAATGTAAAGGCAAACAAATATATTAAAAGCTGAACTCTAATCAGACAATTTCAGATTTTAAATGAATATAAGTGAACTGTTCTACAGTGTTACAGCCTTATTCCGAAATGGATTAAATTCATAATTTTCCTCAAAATTCTACAAAAAATACCCCATAACAGCAACGTGAAAGAAGTTTGTTTGAAATCTTTGCAAATTTATTTAAAATAAAAAAACAAAATAAATTCCATATACATAAGTATTTACAGCCTTTGCATAATACTTTGTTGAAGCACCTTTGGCACCAATTACAGCCTCAAGTCTTATTGAGTATGATGCTACAAGCTTGGCACAACTATTTTTTGGCAGTTTCTTCACATTCTTCTTTGCAAGCTCCTTCAAATTGGATGGGGAGTGTCAGCGCACGGCCATTTTCAGACTCCTCCAGGTTTCAGCAGCAGGAACTGCTTAACTGCTTCGCTTCAAGTCTGGACTTTTGCTAGGCCACTCAAGGACATTCACAGAGTTGTCCTAAAGCCACTTCTTTGTTATCTTGGCTATGTGCTTAGGGTCGTTGTCCTGTTGGAAGATGACCCTTCGCCCCAGTCTGAGATCCAGAGCGCTCAGGAGAAGGTTTTCATCAAGGATGTGTCTATACATTGCTGCATTCATCTTTTGCTCAATTCTGACTAGTCTCTCAGTTCCTGCTCCTGGAAAATATCCCCACAGCATGATGCTACCACTACCATGATTCACTGTGGGGATGGTATTGGGCAGGTGATGAGTGGTGCCTGGTTTTCTCCAGACATGATGCTTGCCATTCAGGCCAAAGAGTTCAATCTTTGTTTTTATCAGAACAGACAGTTTTGTTTCTTATGGTCTGAGAGTCCTTGAGGTGCTTTTTGGCAAACTCCAGGCAGGCTGTCATGTGCCTTTTACTGAGGAGTGGCGTCCGTATGACAACTCTACCATGCAGGCCTGATTGGTGGAGTGCTGAAGAGATGTTTTTTCTTCTGGAAGGTTCTCCTCTCTCCTCAGAGAAATAATGGAGCTCTGTCAGAGTGACCATTATGTTCTTGGTCACCTCCCTAAATAAGGCCCTTCTCCCCAGATCACTCAGTTTGGCCGGGCAGTCTTCTGAGTGCTGGTGGTTCCAAACTTCTTTCATTTAGGATGATGGAGACCACTGTGCTCATTGGGATCTTCAATGCTGCAGAAATGTTTCTGTACCCTTTCCCTGATCTGTGCCTCTATACAATCCTGTCTCAGAGGTCTACAACCAATTCCTTTGACTTCATTATTTAACCACTTCCATACAGGGCAGTTATACACACTTCCATACCAGGCCTATTCTGGCACTTCTCTCCTACATGTACAAATCATAATTTTTTTGCTAGAAAATTACGCAGAACCCCCAAACATTATATATGTTTTTTTAGCAGACACCCTAGGGAATAAAACGACGGTCATTGAAACCTTTTATCTTGCACAGTATTTGCGCAATAATTTTTCAAACGCCTTTTTTTTTGGAAAAAAATTGTTTCTTGAATTAAAAAAATTAAAAAACAGTAAAGTTAGCCCTATTTTTTTGTAAAATATGAAATATGATGTTACACCGAGTAAATAGATACCTAACATGTCACGCTTTAAAATTGCGCACACTCATGGAATGGCGCCAAACTTCGGTACTTAAAAATCTCCATAGGCAACGATTTGAAATTTTTTACAGGTTACCAGTTTAGATTTACAGAGGAGATCTAGTGCTAGAATTGTTGCTGGCACTCTAACGCACGCGGCGATACCTCACATATGTGGTTTAAACGGCGTTTACATATGTCGGCGGGACTTGCGTGTGCGTTCGCTTCTGCGCGCAAGCTACCGGGGACAGGGGCGTTAAAAAAATAAATTTTATTTATTTATTTATTTTTATATATTTATTTCTTTTTTTACACTTTTTTTTTTAATTTTTTTTTTTTTGATCACTTTTATTCCTATTACAAGGAATGTAAACATCCCTTGTAATAGGAATGTGTGTGACAGGTACTCTTTATGGAGAGATGCGGGGTCAATAAGACCCCACATCTCTCCTCCAGGCTGGAAAGCATGAAATCGGTGAAAAAAAATTCACCGATCTCATGCTTGTGGTTGCTTAGCAGCCGCAATCGCGGCTTTGTTTACTCACGGGGACCCGGGCGTGACGTCATCACATCGCGCCCGGGTCCTCCGACGGTCATAGAGATGACTGGTGACCATCTGGTCACCAGTCATCTCTATGCTTCCTGCGAGCGCCGGACGATTCGTTCTCCGGGCCCCCGATGGCACGGGAGAGCCCGGAGAAGCACCGGATGGCGGCGGGAGGGGGGGGGGTGTCCCCTCCCGCCGCCTGTAAGAATGATCTAGCGGCGGAACCGCCGCTATGATCATTCTTACGTTGTGCAGAATCGCCGGCACAAGAGAAGGATATCTGAATGATGCCTCTAGCTGCAGGCATCATTCAGATATCCACCCGGAAAGCCCAGGACGTCATATGACGTCCACTCTGAACGGCAGAGGTTCTTTGTGGACGTCATTTTACTATGGGCCGGTAGGGAAGTGGTTAATTTGTGCTCTGACATGCACTGTTAACTGTGGGACCTTATATAGACAGGTGTGTGCCTTTCTAAATCATGTCTAATCACCTAAACTTACCACAGGCGAACTCCAATCAAGTTGTAGAAAGATTATCAATGGAAACAGGATGCACCTGAGCTAATTTGTTTGTGTCACATCAAAGGCTGTGAATATGTACATGTGATTTTTTATTTTTAATACATTTGCAAATATTTTAAACAAACTTCTTTCACGTTGTCATTATGGGTATTGTTTGTAGAATTTTGATGAAAATAATGAATTAAATCCATTTTAGAATAAGGCTGTAACATAACAAAATGTTGAAACAGTGAAGCACTGTGAATACTTTCCAGATGCACTGTATTTTGAGGGAAATCAATATACTGTATGTGCTCTTAAAAACTAACAATAGACCAATCAGTTATGAAAGAATGTTCCTGAGTGGCAGAGCTCTTTATTTGAGTGTAGGGGACAATGAAAACAGTAACTGAAAAAAAAAAAAAAACAGAAAGAAAGGTGCATGACCTAGTGCATTATCCCTGAGAACACTTTATTATAACAATTATTGTTGCACTGATATGTGCATAGATAGCAGTGCTATGGAGTGGATCACACTGCAATGTAGCACATGGGTTTACCCCAGTCCAGGACTAACATAGGACTTGTGCCTTTAGAGTAGACATGTCCAAAGTCCGACCCGTGGGCCAATTGTGGCCTGCCTTCTGGTTTCAAACAGCCCCACTGATAATTTTGCTATATATATCTTTTGTGTCCCCCAATGAATCCCAGAGCGCCGCGGGGGCCACAAAAGATATATATATATTGTAGTAGTGTGGTACCCCAGGGGTGTGGTGACCCAGGGTTTTCAATTGGACTGGTTGAGGGGCTCCAGGGAGCTTGCAGTTTACAGAGGAAACTGGCATTCAAGTTTCCTCAATGGTTAATAAAATCCCCAGTCCTGGGTTCAGGCTTTAGAGCTGATCAGCACACTGATTGTGCAGGTGTGTGTGGGCCTGATAGCAGACTCAGGACCAGCACTCTGGGCTCCACCCTCCCCAGGAGTCCAGGCTTGCAAGGGAGAACTCAGAGAGTGCAGGTGTGCACTGAAGTAGCTAGAGAGCTGGATAGTGCAGGCTGCACTGTGAAACCCCAGAGACCTGAGTCTAAGGTTGCTGACAGGAGTCAGGAGAGCTCCATGCTGGAGCCTGAGCAGTTGTGCTACTGTTGACAAGAGCGAGGTGGCTTGGTATTTTCTTTGGCACGTATAAGCCAGGAAGCTGAAGGTACAGTTCTGTGTGGACAGTGAAAACCCCCTGCGTGGGAAACCTATGTTTGGATTTTGTTTATTTTTGCCTTTTCAATATAAGTGGCCCAACAAGCCCTTAAACATAGTTCCGGACTGGCGTGAATCGCTTAAAATCGCATATCCCACTTGAGCTAAACACCCCCAATATTACTATATATATATATATATATATATATATATATATATATATATATATATATATATATATATATGCCTCAGAGGGGGCAGGACGAGCGTCAAAAGAATACTGTACATACAGTGAGAATTTTCTGTTTACACTGTGGGCTCTGTAATAGGAAGTCCCTGAGAAAACAGGAGATTCTCCTGCATGTAATCTGTTGGTGCCTGCCCCCCCCCCCTCCCTGTCCCCTCCAAGGCTGCAGATGGGCATCGATCAGGCTGCACTGATGGCAATGGTAAGTTTGCATTCATGTAATGGTGAGGCTGCATTCATGCAATGGTAAGGCTGCATTCATGCAATGGTGAGGCTACATTCATGTAATGGTAAAGCTGCATTCATGGAATGGTGAGGTTGCATTCATGCAATGGTGAGGCTGCATTTGAGGCTGTATTGATGTCAATGGTGAGACTGCATTCATGAAATGGTGAGGCTGCATTAATGCAATGGTGAGGCTGCATTCATATCAATGGTGAGGCTGCATTCATGCAATGGTGAGGCTGCATTCATGTCAATGGTGAGACTGAATTCATGCAATGGTGAGGCTGCATTTGAGGCTGCATGTATGTCAATGGTGAGGCTGCATTCATGGCAATGATAAAGCTGCTTTCATGGCAATGGTGAGGCTGGATTACATGGCAATTGTGATGCTGCATTCATGGCAACGGTGAGGCTGCATTCATGGCACTTGTGAGGCTGCAAATGGGCACTGATTAGGCTACATTGATGGGCACTGTCCCTTATTTTGCTTCACAGTTTTTTCCTGAAACTTCCCACTTAAAGTGAAGGTGCGCATTATATGCCGATAAATACAGTGGGGCAGATTCAGATAGAGATACGACGGCGTATCTCCTGATACGCCGTCATATCTCCTGATACGCCGTTGTATCTCTGAGTTCTGTCGGTCATATCTATGCGCCTGATTCATAGAATCAGGTTCCGTATAGATATCCCTAAGATCCGACAGGTGTAAGTGACTTACACTGTCGGATCTTAGGCTGCAATTCCAGGCCGGCCGCTAGGTGGCGTTTCGTTTTTTTTTTACGCGACGAATATGCACATGAGGATTTCCGCCGATTCAGAAACGAACGACCGCCCGGCGCATTTTTTTTACGTAGTTTGCGTTCGGCTTTTTCCGGCGTATAGTTACCTCTGCCATGTAAGGGGTATCCTATGTTAAGTATGGCCGTCGTTCCCGTGCCGAGTTTTGAATTTTTTATGTCGTTTGCGTAAGTCGTTCGCGAATACGGATGGACGTAATTTACGTTCACGTCGAAACCAATGAAGTCCTAGCGACGTCATTTAGAGCAATGCACGCTGGAAAATTTTACAAACGGCGCATGCGCCGTTCGTTCGGCGCAGGGTCGTGCCTGATTTAAATGTTACACGCCCCCTAGCCGCGGAATTTGAATTCCGCCGGGGGATTTACGATACGCCGCCGCAACTTTAGAGGCAAGTGCTTTCTGAATAAAGCACTTGCCTCAAAAACTTGCGGCGGCGTAACGTAAATCAGATAGGTTACGCAGATCTAAAGATCCGTTGACCTATCTGAATCTGGCCCAGTATATCCAAATCACACGCCTGAGCTCATCCTTGGTCCTGAGCAGCACATGTAACTGCAAACTTTATGTTTGTAATAATGTTTTCTCAGTGATAAAGCTCTAGGTAGTTGCATTTTTCTTTCCGATTTTTTTAAATTTTGGGGAACTTTATGAGATTTTGGTGAAATTTGACCATATTTATCAAATGCATTGTAGCCAATTGGGAAGGTAAATTTAAAGTAATTGTAAACATCTGCTCTATGCAATGGTTTAGCACAGAGCAGCCCTGGCCCTCTTCTTGTCAGGTCCTTTGTCAGTACTCCTGGCTCCTTTCCCCTACCAAGTGCTTGCTCCCTAGCCCTACACTATGGGGTTGATAGTTATTTTTTTCTTCTTTTTTTTTAGGTGGTGGCCTAGCATGAAGAAGGGTGGGAGGGAGATATCTCCTTTCTAGTAATCAGCTTTCAGGTTTGTTTTTTTGTCAAAGCATAATTGAACAAGCTGAGGTTATAAGTGAATTGGCTCCCATGCACAGCTGCACCAGATTTAGCATTCTCCAGTTTTAGATAAATCAACCCCTATGTGTCCATTGACACACACAGTGCAGCTTCAACCTCCTCAGCGGCGGTGATTGACAGCAGCAGGCTCCTGCTGCTGTGTCTGAGCTAATGAGGGGAGTGCCAAGTAGACATGTGCAATTTTTTTAGTTACGAATACGTTTTCCATCAATTTTCGTTATTTTAGTTGATTCGTTAACATACAAATGAACGAACGGTTTAGCGCAATTAACCAGTTCCCGACCCCTGCATGTACATATACGTCCACAATATGGCACGTACAGGCACATGGGCGTACATGTACGTCCTTGCCTATTAGCGGGTGGGGGGTCCGATCGGGACCCCCCCGCTACATGCGGAGGTCGGGTCCGCTCGGGGAGCGATCCGGGACCACGGCGCGGCTATTTGTTTATAGCCGCTCCGTCGCGATCGCTCCCCGGAGCTGAAGAACGGGGAGAGCCGTATGTAAACACGGCTTCCCCGTGCTTCACTATGGCGGCGCATCGATCGCGTCATTCCCTTTATGGGGAAGACACGATCGATGACGTCATTCCTACAGCCACACCCCCCTACAGTTGTAAACACATACTAGGTGCACCCTAACTCCTACAGCGCCACCTGTGGTTAACTTCCAAACTGCAACTGTCATTTTTCACAATAAAGAATGCAATTTAAATGCATTTTTTGCTGTGAAAATGACAATGGTCCCAAAAATGTGTCAAAATTGTCCGAAGTGTCCGCCATAATGTCGCAGTCACGAAAAAAATTGCTGATCGCCGCCATTAGTAGTAAAAAAAAAAAAAATTAATAAAAATGTAATAAAACTATCCCCTATTTTGTAAACGCTATAAATTTTGCGCAAACCAATCGATAAACGCTTATTGCTTTTTTTTTTACTAAAAATAGGTAGAAGAATACGTATCGGCCTAAATTTTTTTTTTTATATATGTTTTTGGGGGATATTTATTACAGCAAAAAGTAAAAAATATTGCATTTTTTTCAAAATTGTCGCTCTATTTTTGTTTATAGCGCAAAAACTAAAAACCGCAGATGTGATCAAATACCACCAAAAGAAAGCTCTATTTATGGGGGGAAAAAGGACGCCAATTTTGTTTGGGAGCCACGTCGCACGACCGCGCAATTGTCTGTTAAAGCGACACAGTCCCGAACTGTAAAAACACCTTGGGTCTTATTGGTCCGGGGCTTAACTGGTTAATAACGAATAACGATATTTTCAAAATAACGAATATGGAAAACAACGAAGATACGAAAGAAGAAAGAAACAAAAACATAGAAACAACGAAAATACCAAACCCAAAAAAAAAAATTACGAAAAACAAAATGAACGAAAATGCAAACTTACTAATATTCGAAGACCGAAAAGAAACAACCGAAATGCCGAACAAAGAATAAAAAACGAACAAAAAATAAATTATGAATCTTCGTAAAAAAAGGAAATGAATACAACGAAAATACGAAATAATGTAAATTAGCTTTCGTTAGTACTGAAATATTACTGGACATTGACCAATAGCCACTGAGCGCTGTCTCTTTCCTCTGAAGAGGTTTGTTTCCAATGTCCCCCAATGAGCTTCTTTCTCATTACCTCCTGGCTCCTTGTGTCTTTTTCTGTGTAAAGGTTCGTACACACGGTCGGACATCCAACAAAATTTCCCTTGGATTTTTGACTTAATTGATTTGTCCGATCACACCCATAGCATACACACACTCTGACTTTTTCGGCAACCAACATGAACGTAGTGACGTTTCAACGTACTGCCGCGAGATTCAAAGAGGAAGTTCAATTTTCGGACGTCACCCGTTGCGTTCCATCAGCTACTATATAGTTAGTTGACGTTTCGTGTGAGTGCTTTCCCGATTTCCAGTTCGTGCCTTTTTGCTCGTTCCATTGCGTGCGTTTGCTGTATTACGAAATGTTGCGGAATCCGGCAAGAGAGCGTGCAGTTTATGGTCTTGGAGTTCTGGCTATTGCTCAAGCCCGGACCCGGACCAGGAAGAGGAGGACTGTTTGGACCAAAAATTGGTTGCTTCATCGGGACCAATTTTCACATATGACATTGCTCAGGGAGCTGCAAGAAAACAATCCGAATGATTTTCGGAAACTATCTTCGGATGTCAGATGCCTGCTTCCAGCGTCTTCTAAACTTGCTGTCCCCATATATTAGCAAGAAGGACACCTGTATGAGGCCTGCCATTCCTGCAGAGCAACGGCTCATAGCCACTTTGCATTATTTGGCCACAGGAAGAAGCCTCCAGGACATCAAGTTCACCACTGGGATCTCTCCCCAGGCTCTGGGACACATAATTCCGGACACTTGCTGTGCCATTATTCAAGTCCTGCAGAAGGACTATATTCGGGTAAGTTTTTTTCTTTGATATCACATTTGATACACTTCATGATTTATCTAAAAAAATGTATTTGTACTTTGTATTTTTTGTATATATTATGTTATTGTCTACCCTCTGGTGTGACAATCACAAAAACCCAAGTGGGTTGCAACCTGATCCTTCATTGTTTCACCATATTGGTCCCATGGAAAAGGAGAGAGTTCTTAACAGTTGCCAAACTTTAAGCATTCAACATCATCTCCCCAAAATGTATTTAATCTGCCACCAGAGGGAGTCAGGAAGCATATTTTTAGCTCTGATTGTCAATTTTTAGTCAACATATGTTTGGATATTTTTTATTGTTCTCTTGCCCCTATAATGTATGTTTTAAAATTTTTGGAAATATTTTCTGCTCAAGTATTAACTAGTTTTTCTTTGCTTGACTCCACAGTTTCCTTCAAACCCTGAGGAATGGCAGGATGTTGCGGCCCAGTTTGCCAATCAGTGGAATTTTCCAAACTGTGGGGGTGCCATTGATGGCAAACATGTCCGAATTGTTCCTCCACCAGCCTCAGGCTCTTATTTTTTTAATTATAAGGGCTTTAGCAGCATAGTTCTGCTTGCTGTAGTTTCGGCCAATTATGAGTTTCTATATGTTGATGTTGGTATGAATGGTCGTCATTCTGATGGAGGTGTCATGGCTCATACCGAATTCTATCAGCGTCTTACGACTGGCACCTTACATTTGCCACCTGCGCAGGACAACGTGGAGGGACTCAACTTTGTATTTGTGGCAGATGAGGCGTTTGCTCTTGGGGAACATCTTTTGAAGCCCTTTCCAATGAGGAACCTCACCCCTGAGCAACGGATCTATAACTATAGACTTTCTCGTGCCAGAAGGGTGGTTGAAAACGCCTTCGGCATTTTGTCCTGTCGTTTTCAGCTTTTTCTGACTGCCATTCACTTGGCGGAATACAAACTGAACCATGTGGTGTTGTGCTGCTGCATCCTCCATAATTTTCTACGGAGGAATGCTGCTAACTACATTGGTTCCGGCCATACTGATGACCCCTCAGGTGGACGGCCAGCTGAAGACGCAGTGATGCCAGCCCTGCAACTAACTAGACCTGCTGTCTCCTCCCAGAATGCCCGTCTGGTGCGGGAGCAGTATATGGAATATTTTGTGGGTAGAGGGGCAGTGCCTTGGCAGCAAAATGTCCTGTAGATTTATTTAAATATTTCTGATGTTCCTGTTGAAAAGCCTAATTTCCATCTGCTGTTATCTGTGTTTTGTAATATTATTTTACATATTTGTCCAAGTTTGCTGTGATTTGCCATAAATATTTAGAACCAAGCCAATGTTGAATTTTGCCTTTCTAAAGTTGTAAACAGCTATGTGTAGTATTATTATGCGTTGTGTTTCTGCTACACCCCTTCTCCAATAATACACTGTCACTTTCCCTAGACAAATATGCAAATATACTGGTAGTAGTAATCAGATAAATAAGAAGCCACACCTTTTTAAAAAATATATAATTGTTCAATCCTGCACAATCCAATGTGACTTTTTGTCATTTTACAAAATACAAAACCATTGGTAGTTCAGGAATAACACAATTGTGTTGTTTTTTTGAAACGCTAAACATGCATCTTTTAAAACCGAGCCATAGACATTGCCAAGTGTTTTCAGAAGAAATGTTAACATTTTCTGCTTTATTCACGCACCAAAATATCATTTACTAATGTAAATGTCTGACCAGATGCATTTCTGTTCATTCTGTGTAGCATTTTTTTGTGGGGCAAAAAGGCATGCACAGTGGTCTCCATGCGCTCCGTGTGTTCTGGTTGGCTGTAGCTCACAACATGTAGTCATCCTTATCACCGGAAACTGACTACCATGTTGTGAGCTAGAGCCGACCTGAACCATAATGGAGTGCATGTCAAACACTGTGCCTGCATCTTTGTCGCACACAAAAATGCACACCAAAATTAATGGAACTGCGTCTGATGCGAAGTGACCCTTAGCACAGTCTTTCTCAACTCTCCTTCTCCTGGTGCAATCCCAGGGTCATATTGACAAGTTGTTCCACTTTTGACCTAGATACATTGTGCATTCTTTGATGTGCATCTTTTCCATATTTTAAGGTCTAGCCCTTAAAAAAATCGAAAAAATACATTTTTAGGCACCAGGAGAAGAGGAGTGGATAAACACTGAGCTGAGACACAGAAATCACCCATAAAGATTGTCATTTTGTGGTAATGACCAACCAATTAAAGTATTGTATTGTCCAAAAAATTCACATGTACAAAAATGTGCGTATTGCAAAGAGAAGTAGTGCAAATTATTTGAATTATCACAAACTGAGCATGTGCAAACAAGGCTAATTGCACTAATTTCCCTAAAAAAAATGAACACGAGGGAACATGTGAAACTAGAAATGTCAGACAAAAAAAAACTAAAATTTTGCTAACAGGTCGTAATAATCCCTGATTCGTCTCTGAACAGCCTCCTTTAGATTTTCCAGCTCTGTCATTGCCTGCAGCATATCAGCACTGATCCGACCAATAGTGCATCCTGGTAGTTGGTGGCATTTGAAGAAGATACAAATTTTTAATGGGTTTGATGGTCAAGTGACTGAGGCAATCAAAAAAGGAGCACATTATTATTCAGGGCTAGTTTCAGAAAATACTTACCTAAACCTAGACACTCAATTCTTGCTTGCAACCTTTTTGCTCTTCATAATACACCTACACTACTAGGGAATGTACACACTACAGATAATACTCTGTAAATCTTGGGCCAGGTGCATATCCATGTGTCTTCACATGCATCTACCTAAACACCTCTGCCACCTCTCCCTTCTACATGCTCAAATGTTGAATACACTACATAATTTGCTACTGTGTTGTGGGCGTGTTTGGTGTGGACATCTAAACAATAATCAGGTGTTGATTTTGCAAGGCACATGTTCAAAAAACTTACTGGGGCAAACAACAACCTCCAAAGGCTCATCTTGCATTTCTTGCACTCCTTCACCCTCAGCATATCTGGTGTCTGGGGATGTGCTGTCGACTGGTGGCTCTTTGCTGGGTCCGGCGCTATCCTCCAAATCCTGCAAAGGTTGGTGCTGAGCACACTCACGATCCTCTAAAATGAAAGAATAAATCATCTATGAATCCTCGCCAAAATGACATTATATTAACATAATCACATGTGCTGCTTTTAAAGTACAACAACCTTGCCCTGGTGAACCAGTTTGCTCCACACTAGTGCACTACAATTTGCATTATTAAAAAAAAACGCAATGCTAGGGAACAGTAGTATGATGTCATTTAAAATGTGTGAATACATGTCTATATATAGGCCACATTAAACAACTCAGACAGATGACACCCATCACTCTTGTTTGCTATGGCAATATGGGATATATGATGTGAAATGTAGCAGGCGTGACTCTGTGTGACTCTGATCCCCAGGGCCTCTCCTCTACCCATGTCTACCCTGCAAAGGTGTCATTATTGGTCAGTGATGAGCCACGCATCTAACATAAAGTGTAATGTACCCATTAAGTTCCGCCCTGAGCCCATGGCCTTTGTCCTACCTATAAACACCTCTGTCACTGGCAAAAGCACATTATTATTATTATTATTATTATTAACTTACGTTTTGGGGCAGATTTAGGGCCTGTTGTCTACCCTGTTCTCTCCCCTGTTGGAGCCCGGCCAAGGGAAGCCTCCCTGTGTCCCCTGTGGTGTTTGTCTCTGTGCCCTTGTCCTGTGGAAAACATTAAAATACAATATATGAAGTATTTGACAAAAGTAGCCAAGACAGAAGAACAACTTTACAATTATAATGAACTGCATGAAAACTGGCATTAACTTCTTCTGTAGGCCCCACCCTAAAAAAACACCATTCAATTTCATCCATCTATAATGTACAGACAAATAATTATCGAATTACATGTACTTACTTCTTTTGATAATGGTGCGGTGAATGGAGTCAAAATTTTCTTGCTCTCTGTGCTTCAAATCTGACCATCGTTTGCGGATTTGGTCTTTCGTTCGTTGTACCCCATAATCTCCTTCCAACACCGCGAGGACCTTCTCCAGAACCCAGTCTTTATGGCTGTTGGGCCTATCATAGTTTTCGAGTTTACAATGGTAATCGTACTTCTCAAAGATGCGCACCATCTCCACCATCTCCCCCTTGCTCATGGGGGTGGCCTTGTGCTTTCTATAAACGCCTCCACTGCGTGGCCTGTTCGTTTTCGTGGTTTCCGCCATCACGTTCTCACTCACACATCCCAGAATGTCGCATGCAGAAAAAAGAATGTGGTCCCGCCTCAGCGTCATGACGAACGTAGAGCGGAGCTTCACGCATGCGCAGGCTATATAAATCAAGAACAAGCGATCGATGTCACGGACGCATGCACGAAGCCAGCGGAACGACTCTATGTGCAGCCGAAGGTATACGCGGAAGGAAGGTAGGTGAATACTTTGTGACACTAGTGGTTACTGCATGATTTAGCTTATAGAACAGGGATATGCAATTAGCGGATCTCCAGATGTTGCCAAACTACAAATCCCATCATGCCTCTGCCTCTGGGTGTCATGCTCGTGGCTGTCAGAGCCTTGCTATGCCTCATGGGATTTGTAGTTCAGCAACAGCTGGAGGTCCACTAATTGCATATACCCGTTATAGAACCAAACAGAGATTGTATAAGCGGGTTAGGAAGTTAGAGCAAGCACTTATTGGTTGTATTGTATCCTTTATTGCAGATATCTCCTAAAAAACATCCCGAAAGCAAAGGGTGGAAAGCTTAATTCAAAAGCCTTCATCACAGCTTTTATTGAGCTGTATAGATCTCACACCTGTCTGTGGCAGGTCACCAATAAAGACTACTCAAATAAAAATAAAAGGCAGGCAGCAATTGATGAACTGGTGGCAGAAGCAAAGACTATGTACCCCAGGGCCAACGAGACACAAATCAAAGCCAAAATTGGGAGCCTGAGGAGCACTTTTCTGAGGGAGCTCAAGAAGATTGAGGGTTCCAAAAGATCGGGAGCTGCAGCAGATGATGTGTATGTGCCCAAGCTATGGTACTTCAGCAGCCTGATGTTTTTAAAGGACCAAACTGAGCCACGCCAACATCTTTCCACACTTGCATCCGCATCAGCAGAGGCCACAGATACTGAGGCTGAACCAACTCAGGATGAGGAGGAGGAGGAGGAGGAGGAGCTCAGCTTGACACAGGTATAGTATTATTGAAAATATGGGCATTCAAATATACTATGATGTTAATGTGTTGTTATGATGGCAAGAAAAAAGAAATGATGCTCCTTTTTCAGACACAGGACGTTGTCAGCCAAGAAGATGCTGGGCCCAGCAGACAGTCCACACAATGCAGAATCCCTACACTGAACCCTCCTAGAAAAAGGACCAAAAAGAGACAACACCTAGATGATGCAACAGCCGAATTCTTGAGTAGGGCCACATCGGTCATCACCACAGCACCCGATAGTGCAGAAGGGTTTGGCTGTTTTATAGCCAATAAACTACGGGAAATTGATGCCGATCAAAGGGAGCTATGTGAGGGGATCATGGTACAGCTCCTTAGCAAGGCCAGGAAACGGGAGCTAAACCCTAATTCACATGTCTGTGATTTAGATCATGCACCTCCAGCCAATCTACAACAGGCCTACCAACCACAGACAGCCTACCAACCCCAGACAAGCTTCCAAGCCCACCCAGCCTACCCACACCAGCCAGCCTACCCACACCAGCCAACCTACCCACCCCAGCAAGCCCACCCACCCCAGCAAGCCAACCCACCCCAGCAAGCCAACCCACCCCAGCAGCATGGGGGTCAGTGGCCAACTCAGAGCCCAGATTTTAGGGGATACTAATTTTTAGACCAATAATATGATTTGGAACATATATTTTTAAGTATTTTAATTTGAGTGTGTAATTTTAGGTTTGGCTTTCTAAAAATGCCAGATTAATGGCAGAAAATATTTATTTTTAAGATATTATTGGTTTTTGTATTGTGTTGGGAGTGCAAAAAAAAAGGCCTCAGCTGATGGGGATTGAAGTGTGGAGAGTGTTGGTCGTGGTTCAGTTTGGTTTTTTAAATTATCAGCCTGTTGAAGTACCACAGCCTGGGCACAGATATGTCTGCTGCTGCTGCTCCCCATCTTTTGGAGACCACAATCTTCTTGGGCTCCTTATATTTAAGTTCATGCTCAGGTCCCCAAGTTTGGAGATTAGAACATAATTTAGGTATGGCCTGGGGTACAGAGGCTTTGCCAAGTCAACCAGTTCTTCAATTGCCGCCTTCCTGTTGTTTTGTATCTGTCATTCTTTTTTCCATTTTTTGAAAAATAAAAGGATGATGTTAAAAACTCTTGGATTATGTGTGGAAAGTCAAATGTCAGTTTGTGAGTAGGCAGGCCCTTTGCTAAAATTGAAGGGACACAAATAGAGTAGTTATTACTTTGCCCAGCATAAAGAATTGGGGATAATGGTGTTTTTTGAATTTGACAGAAAAGAATAGAGAAATTTGCTGGATTCATATCAAGAAAATACACTAATCCAAAGTAAATACAGATGTACATATTATGACATTATAAAGAAAAAGAGAATATGCGCTGCTTTTTGAGATTTCGAAACTTGCCGCGTGACGAATGAGCATTTTCTAATACGAACGCTAGTTTTACTAGACAGATGGCTTCCGGGTGCTCTTTACTTCGGGGCATGCGCATTTTGACTTTTTCGTAAAGTCCGATTGATTTCTGTACACACGGTCGCACTTTGCACCATCGGACTTTTCTGAATATAAAGTTGGTCCGTTCACAGACCCAACTTTTTGTCCGATGGAAGCCAAAAAAGTTGGTCCGATGGAACGTACACACGGTCGGACAAATACGAAAAGTGTCCGATTTTGAAGTTGGTTGGCCAAAAGTCCGACCGTGTGTACGGGGCTTTAGACTGCAGTGCATCTAATTTCTAGATTTGGATTTGTAATATCTGACATATTTTAGTTTTCTTCTACGTCAGACTTCATTCTAGACAGGGTGTGTGTGCTAACTAAGACAGTCAAGGCAATCACAGTAAAGTACGAATTACAAAATTACGACGAGTAGTGTGTCGAATAAACATAAAATGTATTCTAACAGAATTACGAATGCAATAAAATCTACAAAAGTACATCTTTACAATCAAAGGAAATTAGACACGAAAATACGAATGATCATAAAGCAACGAAGATATATTTCTTACGAAAATACGAACGCGGCATGATGGAAAATATAATGTAAATACGAATAGCAAAACAAAGAAAATTAAACCAACGTAAAAACGAAGGAACGAATAAAATCATTTTAAAAATAAGAACGCGGCAGAATACAAAATATAACGAAAATACTAATCTCGATTCAACGAAAAATAAACTAACAGAAAAAAACGGAAACGGAAAAGAGTGTTACGAAAATACTAAAGAGTACAAATACAATAACTAACGTCTTACGAAA
This sequence comes from Rana temporaria, assembly GCF_905171775.1. Classification (NCBI taxonomy): domain Eukaryota; kingdom Metazoa; phylum Chordata; class Amphibia; order Anura; family Ranidae; genus Rana; species Rana temporaria. The sequence goes on along the minus strand of NC_053491.1, from coordinate 319,567,644 downwards.
TTACGAATCACGATAAACGAACAGAAACTAAACAGAAATAAATGAAAATTGTTGCTGTGCACATGTCTAGTGCCAAGTAAGTCTCTGCTCTTGTTCACATTGCTGGATCGAGATTGGACTCATGTAAGTATGGGAGGGCTTGGGGGAGGGGTCTGTGTGCAGAAGTTTTTTTTACCTTAGATGGGAAGTTAAACCCTAACATATATCCAGTGAAGTGAACAGCCTCAGATGATACACAGATATGAAACAAATCTCCCTACAAAAGTTTTACATGTATATCAGTTTTCTATATTTTTTAGAAGTGCACATTGTGTTGGAAATTTTTCTTCCTCTTTCAGCAGTGGAAGGGCAGTCCGAGCATACACTGTGAGTGAGCTGATTGAAGGAAACCCCCTTCCACATGCAGAGGAATTAAGAAACCTGCAGAGCTGTGCTGTGAATAGACCAGCTCTCTGTTTATCTATTGCATGCGTTAGAGAGATTGTCAGAAGTTATCATGCTGATAACAGAGTAACAGAGCAGCAGAAAGACACAGGACTTAGGGCTTTGGAGAGAGAAAGGTAAACAGTACAGATACATGTGCCCAGGTCAGATTTCATGAATGGCGTGTACATTAGACATGTGCAATTCGGTTCGTAACAAATGGATTTTCTTACAAATTTGTTAGTATTCATACATTCAAATCAATTTAAACATCCGAATAGCTGAAAGTACTAAAATCCGAAAATTATGGAATTACAAATAAGCAAAATAACGAACAAGCAAAAATACGAAGGTACGATTGGACAAACTTACCAAGGTACGAAACACCGAAAACAGCAAAAGAATGAAAATGACATCTATAACGAACGATTTGCATTCCGTATTTTAAATCCTTTGTCTGTTCGCAATTTCGTATATCCGTATTTTCATTCGTATGTTCGTATTTTCATTTGTGTGTTTTGTAAATCCGTTTGTTCGTAAATTTGTGTACTTGAATCGTTCTTTCGAATGGGCACTGGGCAGTGTAGTTAGTGAGTGATGTATCTTACTTAATATCTTAACCAATCAGCTTATCTCTTTTGTGCTGAGTCACATTGGACAGCGTAAAGCCTTGTACACACGATCAGACTTCAAACAAACTTTTCCGTGGATTTTTGTCCGAAGGGAGTTGGCCGGACTTTTGTTGCCGAAAAGTTTGTCCGTTTGCAGAGCGAACTTTTGTCCGATGAAAACCGAAAAAGTTTGTCCGATGGAGCGTACACACGGTCAGATTTTTTGGAAAACTTGCTCATTTTGAAGTTTGTTGGCAAAAAGCCTGACCGTGTGTACGGGGCTTAGGAGAAAGTCTATCTTAATATGGATTAGCCGCGTGTTGAAAATAAAACTAAAATATGAGATTGTGAATGACCGTGCCGCAATGTATCGTCTATCCGCATTAGACCCTTGTTGGTCCACCATTCAAAAGCAAGGGAAGTGACCCCCGGGGTGAATTCTCTATTTCTTAATAGAGGCGCTAGTGGATTGTGGGGTGATTTAAATTTCAGGGTCCTCAAAGTCTATCCCAAATTTCAAGAGAGAAAGAGAGGGTAGGACACAAAATAATTGGTCTCTCCTTCATGGGGAGCCACATAACATGGCAGATTGGTACAGGGCGACAGGAATAAGATTCCATAGTCATCCATTTTGCTCTGGGTTGTTGTGAGTGGAATCTAGAGAGTTGGGCCAACTGGGCCGCATAAAAGTATTTCAACAGATCAGGTAGGCCCAATCCCCCTTTTTGTTTTGGAGTGTACAGTGTACCTCTGTTATACATCCACTTTAATGCAAAAAATACATTAAGGTAAAAAATAAAAATACGAAAAACATTCAGGCTTTAGAACCACCTTAACCACTTACGGACCGCCCACCATGAATTTACGTTCATACTTTGACATTAAATACCGCTATTATGGCAGCAGATAGCTGCTATAACCCCAGTATTTTCTTCAATGGCGGGAGGTCTGCTTTGACATAAAAATGGTCTCCACAGTATATTTGCCGCGAGATCACTTTTATCGGCGGCGGGAGAGGTCCCTTCCTCCCGTCGCGCCCCGTCATCTCCGATGCTTACAGGATCTGTTGGTAGCGACAGAGACGATCCATTCCTTTCCCCTGATGGACAGGAAGTTGAAAATGGGAATGATAGCCCCCACTCAAATCTGTGCCCTTGGAGGACAGGAGCAATGTTAAATGTCACTTCTGCCCTCCAGCCTTAAAGGGATCAATGTTTTTTGTTTGTTTTTAAGAAAAAAAATGTTTTTGTTTTTAAGTGAAAATGTGAGATCTTTTTTCTATTACAAGGGAATAAAAGTGATCACATTTTTTTTCAAAGGACAGTGAAAAAAAAAAATCTAAGTGCCCAGTCCCTCTGTTCTCGCTCACAGAAGCGAACGCATCCGTAAGTGGTGCCCACATATGAAAACGGTGTTCAAACCACATATGAGGTATCGCTGCAATCTTTAGAGTGAGAGCAATAATTCTAGAACTAGACCTCCTCTGTAACTCCAAACTGGTAAGCTGTAGAAATTTTTAAATGCCGCCTATGAAGATTTTTAAGTACCAAAGTTTGTTGCCATTCCACGAGTGGGCACTATTTTAAAGCATGTCATGTTGGGTATCAATTTACTCAGTGTAACGTTATCTCTCACAATATAAAGTGTAGTTTTTCCCCAAAAAATGTGTTTGTAAGACTGCTGCGCAAATACGGTGTGACATAAAGTATTACAACAACTGCCATTTTATTCTCTAGGGTGTCTGAAAAAATAAATACAAATATCATGTTTGGGGGTTCTAAATGATTTTCTAGCAAAAAAAAAAAGATTTTAACTTGAAAGCAACAAGTGTGAAAAATAGGCTTGGTCCTTACGTAGGGTGCAATATGCTTTAAATTGTTGCTTTAGAGCGTTAGAGAAGCTCCTATCCTAAACAGAGTGGCAATAAAGTATACAAAAATACCAAAAAATCCTAAATATTCCCCACAATAGAACCACAATAGAACCAAAGAAAGCCGATGTTTGTCCTTTTTTTCTAAGCAAATTTAGTCAAGGAGCTTACTAAATGAAACTGAAAGTTTTTTCCTGAACACCATATTGTTGCTTTGAAATCAGTACTCTCTACTCCACACTTGAAGAGGTTGTTCACGAGCAAAGTTTTAAACCCTTACATATACCCAGTGAATTGACTAGCCTCAAGTGATACACAAAGATAAAACAAATCCTCTTGCATATGTTGTACTTGTTTAAAAAACAGCTCTCTCTCCTCTACATTCTCCTAAAACACACAGATGAAAGGCTATTTCACATTCATACAGGGCAGGGGATCTGATATCACACACAGGGCAGAGCTAGAGCACAGAGCTCAGTGAAACCTGAAACCTGAGTGAGGGAATGCCCCCCACACACACTCACTCTGACATTGGATACATACTCAATTGAGGTTGTCAGTCACTTACTGTGACATCACCAGGGAGACTGTGGCATTGACATACTGTATTATCAGTGACTCATGCAGATATCAATGGGGAGAGGGATATCAAAAATAAATGACACGCATTGCATTGGATTGAGGCTAGTATAAACTATGATTTGTTAATTTTTCATGTTATAGGTTTACAATCAATTTAAATCTCCTATCAGCAATATTCCAGCATTACAATGACAACACTGGCAATGTTTGGAAGTCTGACTGGCTTACAGTGCTAACTTTCCTTCTTCCAGTCTAAAGTGGTGATGTAGAGTGGATAACAGTAACATCCATAAAGAGATTATATCAGCTTTATTTAAAAATTGGTTTTATGATTGTGTGTTGAATATACAGCTTGTTTTAAATGGTGATGTTTGATGATCTGACTTGGCTAGGCAGATGTCTCCTGTTTTTAGGTCAACATGTTTTTTTCTAGATTAGATTTAGTAAATCTTCTCTTGAACCTCTTCATAGATAACACAATAAAGATACACAATATATGAATTTTTACACTATTCATTTGTAGTAGCTGGGCTTCCCTGTAGGGTTTATTTTAGTCCTGTGTGTTGCCATCAGAAAATCAGCAACTCTTCTACTTCCTTTTCCCGAGCTTAATCTAACTGATCATCTGTCACCCACAAGCAATGAATCAGTGGTCCATGAGTCACTTTTATAGATTTATATTGCCCTATTCCAAGAAAATGGATGAATTGGGTAAATTCAAGGTTCCTGATAACAATATAACAAGGTTAAATATGTCTCCTTGCAGATTTATTTGCATTATGAAGTAGTGCTTAAGCATTTTGTACTGTTTGAAAATAGTGGTGTAATCTGGAATTCCTGTGTAATGTGTAGAGTGTATTGCAGGAGAGAATACCTGTCAGGCCTCGTACACACGACCAGGTTCCTCGGCAAAAACCAGCAAGAAAACTCATTCTTGCCGAGATTCCCGTTCGTGTGTATGAGGCATTCAGGTTTCTCGTCCAAATCTGGCCAGAATCTTGATGAGAAAAAGAGAACCTGCTATCTTCTTTCTCGTCAAGATTCTTGTCGGCCTGTTTCCCGACAAGAAACCTGAGAGTGTGTATACTTACCTTTCGCCGTGGTAACCTGCGCATGCTCGAAATGACTTTGACGCATGCGCGGTAGCTTCCACGGCATAGATAGGGTGAAGCAAGATGGCGGCGATGGCATCGAATGTGACAAGCGCATGCTCGCCTTACGCGATGGCGTCACCGCGTTCTTTCCTTTCAAGAGAACTGCGGTTCTTTTGAAATGAAAGTCAGTACACTCCAGCGGCAAGAGTTTCTTGCCAAGAATCTCGTCAGGGAAACAACGTTTTTTTTCTGACGAGATTCTCGGAAGTGTGTACGAGGCCTGAGATTAGGTATATTTCCCAGGATTTCACGGCCAGTCTGGGTAACATTACCAAGGCCTAAGAATGGTGGCCATGAGTTATGATATACTCCTTTCTTCTTTTTTTTGTTACTACCTCATGCACACTGGACATTATAAAAACGCTAGTAGTGTTAGCTGTAAAAAGCTGTAGCTGTAGAATGAGTTTTGCAGCATTTTTGCAGCAGTGTTTTGCAGTAGCTGTCGTGTTTTTTTTTTTATCAGAAAATTTTTATTGTGCAAAATTTCAAAAAGTACAAACAGTCGGAGTAAAAACTCTGGATATACAGTATAAGACATACAAATATTGAGGTTAAATCACAAAAATTGTACCAGTTTTCATCAACTGTGCATTATATTAAAGAGATCAAGCCCTGATTGCTATCGATTCAAGATTGGAGCACATACAGCGTTGTTTAGGAGAGATTTTGCATGCATGCTGGTCTAAAATGTCTAGCCTATTGATCTGGTGAGTTAATTTTGGGGAGACTGGTGAATAATTCATAGACGGTGAAGCACTGTAGTGAATTTTCACTTTGAAGAGAATTTCTTCGGGAGTCGTTAATTGATGGACGCTGTTTTTTATATTGTATTTTTATAAGGACATTAATCTTTTTCTTTCTTGGACTTTTTGGATTGTCACTGAAGCACTTTAATATGTGTTATTAATTTGGTGGTGGATTCAGCACAATCTTTCCAATAGCGTTTGGATACGCCATCACACATACGGATGGACTTCATTGATTATGTTTTGAGTGGATGTTATATTGATTTACATTGATGGACTTTATTAATAATTTTTTTGAACACTGGTGGACTTTATTCATATGTTTTATTATTTATATGCTCTTTTTATGATTTATATATCTGTTGAACACTGGTGGACTATTCGTTATTCACATAATGAATCACAATTTTGATTTTATAGGATTAACGCAATTCTATTTTTCTTTTTACTGTGGTAGTGTTATACAGGAGAATTGCAGCTTCCGACAAAGTTTTGGGAATAATTTAGTATTTTTGTATTTTTATTTTAAGTTATAACTTTTTTTCATAGCGCAGTTTCTTCCCTTTTTTCTACTTTAATATGTGTGATTTAGAATTTTTGCACCATAGCACCTTCTATTATTATTACAATTTTTGCACATGATTTAATGTTTTGCACATATTTATGAATTTGCACTTTGTCTATTTTTGCATAATTGCACTATTATGTATATTGTTGTTTAGAGGAAGTATTTAAAAGAGGAGCACTACAAATTCTTTGGGTCATATTTGGTATAAGACAGCTGGCATTAGATTTGAGAGCACTGATTTTTAATACTTACACTGAAGAAAGTTATATTTTAGAGTATGAACCTGTGCTACTCATTTTATCTGTGAATAGCTTTATTGATACATCAATAATTGGAGCAGGAGCAGTTCAATTTTCTTTTTTTATTTAAACACTTTTCTGTGGCGCTGGTATTTTTGCACATCACTTTATCAAAGTACAAATTCTACACATTCAATATAGTAATCAACATACCATATACCAATAAAAAAAAAAAAACAGCCCTATCTTTGCGACGGCAAACTAACACTTACGGCGACTTCACGAAGGGAAAAACCTTTGTGGATCTCCGTAAGTGCTAATTTGCATACCCGCCGCTGGTTTACGACGAGAAATGCCCCCAGCGGCGGCCGCGGTACTGCATCCTAAGATCCGACAGTGTAAAACAATTACACATGTCGGATCTTAGGGATATCTATGCGTAACTGATTCTATGAATCAGCTGCATAGATAGAAACAGGGATACGACGGTGTATCAGCAGATACGCCTTCGTAACCCTTTTGTGGATCTGGCCCATAATCTCTAATGCTGTGCACACACGACCATTTTTAATGTAATGAAAAAAACTATGTTTTTCTCGACGTGATTCTTGTCAAGCCTGCCTTTCATACACACGATTGTAAAAAAAAATGCTCGAGCAAAGCACGGTGACATACAACGCGTACGATGGCACTATAAAGTGGAAGTTCCATTCGGATGGCGCTACCCTTTGGGCTGCTTTTGCTAATTTCGTTTGATAAAAGACGATTTGCGCTTTTCAGTCTTCGTACTTTTCAGTCTGTTACAGCGTGACGAATGTGCTATCTCCATTACAAACGCTAGTTTTACCAGAACGAGTGCTCCCGTCTCATAACTTCTGAGCATGCGTGTTTTTTTCCCGTTGTTAAAGCCTACACACGACCATTTTTCATGACGTGTAAAACGACGACATGAAAAACTATGAGAAAAATTAGAGCATGTTCTATATTTTTAATGCCCATTTTTCACGACGAGAAAAATGCTCTGGAGCCTACACACGGTCGTTTTTAATGACCAATTGAACCACTTCCATACCAGGGACTTATACACCTTCCTGCCCAAGCTAATTTTCAGCTTTCAGTGCTGTCGCAATTTGAATGACAATTGTGGGGTCATGCTACACTGTACCCAAACAAAATTTTTATTATTTTGTTCCCACAAAGAGAGCTTTCTTTTGGTGGTATTTGAGTACCCTTTTTTTCTTCAATGATGGGCAATGATATGGCTGCACTGACGGGTACTGATAAGGCGACACTGATAAGGCGGCACTGATGGGCACTGATAAGGCGGAACTGATGGGCACCAATAAGGCAGCACTGATGATGGGCACTGATGATGGGCACTGATAGGCGGCACTGATAGGCGGCACTGATAGGTGGCACTGGTATGCGGCACTGATGGGCACTCATAGGCAGCACTGATGGGCAGTCATAGCTGGCACTGATGGGTACTTATGGGTGGCACTGATAGGTGGCATGGACGGGCACTGATGGGCACAGATGGGAACAGATGAGCACTGATAGGTGGCACTGATGGACACTGGTGGGTGGCTCTGATGACACTGGTGGGAGGCATTGCTGGGCATCACAAATTTGTTTGTGCCATGCTGGTGCCAGTCAGTGCCCATTTGTGGGCACTGATTGGCGTATGTTATGCATACCTGCATACCATGCATGTTATGCTTACCTGGCCATCCACATGTTGGATGCTTCCCTGGTGGTCCTGGGCAGCATCCTGGTGGTCCAGTGTGGGCATCCGAGGGGGGGCTGTGCTGATAAACAATCAGCGCAAACCCCCCCTGTCAGGAGAGCCGCCGATCGGCTCTCCTCTACTCGCGTCTGTCAACGGCTCTTCCTGTTTACATCGTGATCAGCCGTGATTGGACGGTGTTGCGGTGTGTCAGACTGACACACCACACCACCGATCGCCGCGATTCGCGCCCCAACGGTCGCGCGGCGGCTGTTAACCTGCTCACTGACCTTGCAGCCAGAGTACCGCTCGGACTTGTAGGAAAAGTCTCTGCCACAGACCCTCCTGAAATAGACTCAGGGAAAAGCCTCTGCAAAAAGGCCCTCTCTGTGATTGTTATTACGGAGATGATCCTCCTTGATAGAATTGCATCTGTAACTCCTTCAGATAATTTTCGGGTACCGACTGAGAGGTGACCAGTCTCTCAGTGTCCGGCTACCTTGATCCCCGGTGGTTTGTCTAGACCCGTATTGGATCGCCAGCCTCTCATTGGTTCTCCTCAGATGGACTCCCCACCAAAGAGCACCCAAACCTCGACTACACTGCTGCCACCCACTGTCCTGGGGTAGGAACTACACCCCAGTAACAATAGACAGCCCACAGCACAGCCAAGCTGAGACAGAGACCAGTTTAGAACATAATAATTGGATTAGAGTCAGTTAACACTCTGATCCTCCTCTAAATTTGACTAGCACCAGTACCTTTTAAGTAACCAGGCGCTACACTGGTATAAATCCTGACTGATCTAGATGTAATAGTCGAGATACCACGTTTGCCAGTCTCGTAGCCAGGACCATAGCCAACAATTTAATGCCTGTGTTTAGTAAAGAAATTAGTCTATAAGAATTGGGCTGCAATGGGTCTTTGCCAGGTTTGGGGATTACCACTATAATAGCCTCATTCATAGAATGAGGGAGACCTCCACTGCGAACAGAGGCATTGAGAGTACCTAGGAGTACAAGTCTTGCTGTATCTTTTATATATCTCGGTGGAAGGCTGTCAGTGCCTGGGGATTTACTGTTAGCCATTGTTGCAATTGCCTCAGCAAGTTCCTCTATCTTAATGGGTGCATTTAAGATTTTGCGATCACTGGTAGACAACGTCGGTAGAGGACACTGGTCCAAAAAACTGATCAATTCCACTTCTGTAGGGTGAACCTTAGAGGAGTATACATTTCTAAAATAGTCACTAAATATAGATGACATTCGGTTCAAATCATGAACATGTCCCCCCATAGGACTTTGAATAGCATCTATATGTGTCTTTCCTAGTTGTGAACGAGATACCACTGTTAGTAAGTGCCCTGTAAGCTGTAGTGTTTTTTAGTTTTTTTTAGCAAAACTATACTCCAACAAAAGGCCATGGCTCAAGAACACTAACAAGCGCTGAATAGCTGAGTTTTTCAGCGTTTTCAGCATTTTTTACTTTTTAGAGTGTTTTTACAGCTGAAAACCTCTCCTATAAACCCACTACTGGGTTGGGTTGGGGTTCCAGCCAGAAAACGACCCTGCCAAAAAACACTGATAACAGCCTGTGTGTGCATGAGTGTGGGGAGTTTACTGGCTGCAGAAAAAGGCCTGAAGCCAAAAACAGCAGCTGTAAAAACATCCATTCTGCATGAGACCTTACATTAATGTTTTTACATTAAGTGGAAGAGATACTTCCTTCCTCCAGGAGTTCACTTCTTAGGTTATGTACAGTCACTTGCCTGGCACTCAAATACTACTGTTGAAAGGTAAAAGCAACTGTTTTTAGAAAAAAAAACAGCTTTACTCAAAGCTATTCATTACCTTTTTTTTTAACGTTTTTCAAACCATAATTTTAGCTAGCTAATCTCACAATTGTTAGAAAAAAGGATAGAGCAGAATTAGGGGGAAGGTGGTTTGGACAACTGTCCTTAAAAAGTATTTAATAAATGCTTTGATTTTGTTTCAATAGACAAGGTAGCTGAGCTAAACAGGGTGTTCAGCTTCCTATTTTACTTGTACCTTTTCTAACTAATAATCATAGATTCCAAATAAACCAGTGGGTGGTTTACTGCTGTTCCCCAGCAGATGGTTATCGTTGTTTTGGTAACAATATCTTTCTTACATAATTACCCATTTTTAGTGCAATTTTCATGTTTGTCATGAAAGGGGTCTGTGGTCATGTTTAAGCTGAATCTCACATTGTGTTCTGTACATTTTGTCTGCCTGTGCTGTAACCGTCCAAGGGTTAAAACAAACAGATAACAAGAGGAAACAACAGATGCTGAGGCTCTGTATTGTCAGATACGGTCACACATTTCATAAATCTCCTCCACATAGATGAGTTCAGAGACTGATGAGCAAGTGTCACCATAATTAAAGAAAAGAACGTAAAGAGCCAGAAGAAAAATATGAGCTCAGTGTAATTGTCTTATGTGTCATACGCTTTGGCATTAATTCACAAAGCTCTCCCCCCACTTTTTTCCCGTTCTTTCTCTCAAAACAATAAATCCGGAATGTAGCTTTACAATTTCAATTGGCATTGAACCAAGCTAGACTTGTATTCTGAAGCTAAGAAGCTTTCTCAAGGGGTTTGTCAGGATTTTATACAAGTTTGGGTTTGTATGGAGCTTCCACCCACACAAAGCGAGAGACCTCTGCTTTTTTTACAAGGGACCTTACATAGTACACACTTTGTTATACAAGGTGCAAAATGTTTAGCGTGGTAACTGAATGTTGTCACGTCCTTGTTAAAATGCTGGATGAGATTTTGGGTTAAGGTAGAAATGCTATTTTCAGAATATATTATGTCTTTGACTCATATAATACATTAATATGTACCATATGTTCATATGTATTGTATGTACTAACAGCATATAACAAATAAAAAAATACATTCTTTGCATTTGTAGTAAGAACACCAACACAAAAAGGGTATATATCATATGTGTATAAGTTCTCTTTGTTCAATTTTGTTATGCGACATGAGCTCTCAATGTCGGAGCGTATGTCGCACCAGTGTGAACCCAGCCTAAGGTTTGATAAAAAAAAATGGAAGCTGATCAGTTTCTATGCAGAGCTGCACCAGATTTTTTCAATCTCCAGTTTTAGAAAATCAACCCCACTGTCTACCTCCTTCATAGGATGTTACTAGAAAGGACATATCTCTCTCCCACCCTTTTTCAAGCCAGACCACCACCCAAAAAAATAAAATATTTCAAAATCTAGCCTAGTTTGGTGTGTTTATGTTTGAGTGAACTGGAAATCTGGGGCCTAATCCACAAAAGGGATACGCCGGCGTATCTACTGATACGCCGTCGTATCCCTGTTTCTATCTATGGAACTGATCCACAGAATCAGTTTCACATAGATAGGCAGAAGATCCGACATGTGTAAGGGACTTACACTGTCGGATCTTAGGATGCATTACCGCAGCCGCTGCTGGGGGCATTTCTCGTCGAAATGCCGCTTCGGGTATGCAAATTAGCACTTACGGAGATCCACAAAGCTTTTAAGCTTAGTTTTTTCTCCGTAAGTATTAGTTTGCCGTCGCAATATTAGGGCTGCTTTTACAAGGCCTAAACTGTTTACACCTTGTAAAAGTAGACCCTTCTATCCCGCGTCGCTGTCATTTTTTTTAAAAAAAATAATTTTCCCGCCGCAAATCGTTTTTTTTTTTTTTACGCCCGTCGCGATTCTCAAAACCCGGCGCAACGTAAAACCGCGCAAAGCACGTCGGGAAAATGACGTCGGGAGCATGCGCAGTACGTCCGGCGCGGGAGTGCGCCTAATTTAAATGGGACTCGCCCCATTAAATTAGGAACGCCTTGCGCCGGACGGATTTAAGTTACACCGCTCAAAATTTCTAGGTAAGTGCTTTGTGGATCGGGCACTTAGGTAGCTTAAATAGCAAAAGTTATGTTGCGCCGGGTTTTTGTGGATTAGGCCCCTGGTTTCTAGCTACGGATTTGTGTGGTCTGTCTTTTCAAAGTCAAACTAAGATATTTCATCTATCTGTGAGAACACCATGATCCAGCAATATAGTCAGAATAAGGAACTATAAGGTAGAGTAAAATAAGTATCAAATAGCAAAGAGAAACTTGTAGCATGCTTGGTTAGCAATGCATTAGTGGTTGGCAAATCTAATACATCTAAGGCACCAAAGTAGAGTGTAATGAACTGGGTGATAGTCTTTCACAAATTAAAAACTTTGCATACACAAAGAAAGAGCCACAATGATTGCAGTTGTACTAATCTGGAGAAACTGGAGGCTCAGTGCTTTCTTCTTCTGGTGAAAATATAGGTTTGATAAGGGCAGCTGGAAGCTAAACCAGGCAAAATAATGAAAGACATAGAATTCTGCTGAGACCATGCATTCATAACACCTGGGGTACCTGGCTGGGTACAAATATAGGACATATGCAATCATCTGCTTTTGCTCTAACTGCTATGTTCCTGTCCTGCCTGTACAGTTACAACCTATTTGTCCTTTGTCATTATGTATCAATGTTGTGTAATTTTTCTGTTTCACCCTCTCTCTGCAAGCAAGCTTTTGGGTATTTATACAGTGGGGATCGAAAGTTTGGGCACCCCAGGTAAAAATGTGTATTATTGTGCATAACGAAGCCAAGGAAAGATGGAAAAATCTCCAAAAGGCATCAAATTGCAGATTAGACATTCTTATAATATGTAAAAAAAAGTTAGATTTTATTTCCATCATTTACACTTTCAAAATTACAGAAAACAAAAAAATGGTGTCTGCAAAAGTTCGGGCACCCTGCAGAATTTATTGCATGCACTGCCCCCTTTGCAAAGCTGAGACCTGCCAGTGTCATGGATTGTTCTCAATCATCGTCTGGGACAAGGGCGGATCCAGAGTCTAGTCTCGGGAGGGGCACTGCCAGAAAATAAGGTGTTGCTTACAGAACTCAATTAGGTGTCCGGTGTGTCTGCTGCAATGTTGCAGTACCGCTAAAAAATCAATGATAGCCGCCATTACTAGTAAAAAATATTTAAATATAAATGCCATAAATATATCCCATAGTTTGTAGACGATTGTCAGGGACTGCAGACATGGTACAAGAGATGGTCAGAGACTGCAGACGTGGTACAAGAGATGGTCAGAGACTGCAGACGTGGTACAAGAGATGGTCAGAGACTGCAGACGTGGTACAAGAGATGGTCAGAGACTGCAGATGTGGTACAAGAGATGGTCAGAGACTGCAGACATGATACAGGAGATGGTCAGAGACTGCAGACGTGGTACAAGGGATGGTCAGAGACTGCAGACATGGTACAAAAGATGGTCAGAGACTGTAGACATGGTACAAGAGATGGTCAGAGACTGCAGACATGGTACAAGAGATGGTCAGAGACTGCAGACATGGTACAAGAGATGGTCAGAGACTGCAGACATGGTACAAGAGATGGTCAGAGACTGCAGACATTGTACAAGAGATGGTCAGAGACGTGTGACATGGTACAAGAGATGGTCAGAGACTTGTGACATGATTGTCTCGGGGGGGGGGGGCAATTGCCCTGTTGCCCCCCCCTGGATCCGCCGTTGGTCTGGGAAGACCAGGTGATGTCAATCTCAAAGGTTTTAAATGCCCAGACTCATCTGACCTTGCCCCAACAATCAGCACCATGGGTTCTTCTAAGCAGTTGTCTAGAAAACTAAAACTGAAAATAGTTGACGCTCACAAAGCTGGAGAAGGCTATAAGAAGATAGCAAAGCGTTTTCAGATGTCAATATCCTCTGTTCGAAATGTAATTAACCACTTCCTTACTGGGCACATATACCCCTTCCTGAACAGGTGAAATTTCAGATTGTGACACTGCGTCACTTTAACTGACAATTGCGCGGTCGTGCGACGTGGCTCCCAAACAAAATTGACGTCCATTTTTCCCCACAAATAGAGCTTTCTTTTGGTGGTATTTGATCGCCTCTGCGGTTTTTATTTTTTGCGCTATAAACAAAAATAGAGCGACAATTTTGAAAAAAAAAACAATATTTTGTACTTGTTGCTGTAATAAATAGCCCAATTTTTTTAAAAAAACATTTATTTTCTCAGTCTAGGCGATACGTATTCTTCTACATATTTTTGGTAAAAAAAATAAAATAAAAAAAATCTCAAGAAGCGTCTGGTTTGCGCAAAAGTTATTGCGCTTACAAAATAGGGGACAGAATTATTATTATTTTTTATTATTTTTTTTTACTACTAATGGCGGCGATCAGCATTTTTTTCATGACTGCGACATTATGGCGGACACATCGGACACTTTTGACACATTTTTGGCGCCAATCACATTTATACAGTGATCAGTGCTATAAATATGCACTAATTACTGTATAAATGTGACTGGCATTGAAGGGGTTAACACTAGGGGGTGAGGAAGGGGTTAAATGTGTACCCTGAATTGTGTTCTAACTGTGTGTGGAGGGGCACAGATCAGTCTCCTCTCTCCCCTGACAGGACATGGATCAAGGGCGGATCCAGAGTCTAGTCTCGGGAGGGGCACTGCCAGAAAATAAGGTGTTGCTTACAGAACTCAATTAGGTGTCCGGTGTGTCTGCTGCAATGTTGCAGTACCACTAAAAAATCAATGATAGCCGCCATTACTAGTAAAAAATATTTAAATATAAATGCCATAAATCTATCCCATAGTTTGTAGACGATTGTCAGGGACTGTAGACATGGTACAAGAGATGGTCAGAGACTGCAGACATGATACAGGAGATGGTCAGAGACTGCAGACGTGGTACAAGAGATGGTCAGAGACTGCAGACGTGGTACAAAAGATGGTCAGAGACTGTAGACATGGTACAAGAGATGGTCAGAGACTGCAGACATGGTACAAGAGATGGTCAGAGACTGCAGACATGGTACAAGAGATGGTCAGAGACAGCAGACATAGTACAAGGGATGGTCAGAGACTGCAGACATGGTACAAGAGATGGTCAGAGACTGCAGATGTGGTACAAGGGATGGTCATGGTACAAGGGATGGTCAGAGACTGGAGACATGGTACAAGAGATGGTCAGAGACTGAAGACATGGTACAAGAGATCAATGCAGCCTCATCAGTGCCCATCATTGCAGCCTCACTGTACATATGAATGCAGCCCCACTGTATATATGAACGCAGCCCCACTTCTGTATATTAATGCAGTCCCACTTTTGTATATAAATGCAGTCCCACTTTTGTATATAAATTCAGTCCCACTTTTGTATATACATTCAGTCCCACTTTTGTATATGAATGCAGCCCCACCTTTGTATATAAATTCAGTCCCACTTTTGTATATAAATGCAGTCCCACTTTTGTATGTAAATGCAGTCCCACTGTATATATAAATTCAGTCCCACTTTTGTATATGAATGCAGCCCCACTTTTGTATATGAATGCAGCCCCACTTTTTTATATGAATGCAGTCCCACTTTTGTATATGAATGCAGCCCCACTTTTGTATATAAATGCAGCCCCACTTTTGTATATAAATGCAGCCCCACTTTTGTATATGAATGCAGTCCCACTTTTGTCTATGAATGCAGTCCCACTTTTGTCTATGAATGCAGTCCCACTTTTGTATATTAATGCAGCCCCACTTTTGTATATTAATGCAGCCCCACTTTGTATATGAATGCAGCCCCACTTTGTATATGAATGCAGCCCCATGTTTGTATATTAATGCAGCCCCACTTTTGTATATTAATGCAGCCCCACGTTTGTCTATGAATGCAGTCCCACTTTGTCTATTAATGCAGTCCCACTTTTGTCTATAAATGCAGTCCCACTTTTGTATATGAATGCAGTCCCACTTTTGTCTATGAATGCAGTCCTACTTTTGTATATTAATGCAGCCCCATTTTGTATATGATTGCAGCCCCACTTTGTATATGAATGCAGCCCCACTTTGTATATGAATGCAGCCCCACTTTGTATATTAATGCAACCCCACTTTGTATATTAATGCAGCCCCACTTTTGTATATGAATGAAGCCCCACTGTGCATGGCACTCACCATGGCATTTCCTCGATCACACACAGCAGGTATCTCCTCTCCCGACGTGTGTCATGGAACAAACAGGAGCTGTAGGTCTGTGTTCGGCAGGGCGGTGTGCTCTAGCAAGGTCCTCCCCTAGACGGGCTTGTGTGATAGACCAAACACTGATTCAATCAGTGTTCCATCTCCATCTACTATCACACAAGCAGGTCTAGCACAGGCAGCACAGCCGAACACAGACCCAGCTCACACACAGAGGGAGATGCCCGGTGTCATACACTCAGGAGAGAGGGGGAGCGCTGTAGTCAGCTACAGCTCAAAGCAGCCTCAGGACAGGCAGCCTACCAGGCTGGGCCAGTCCGGCCCTGGCGATGAGAGAGTGAGGGACTCGGCAGCGGCAGCTGCAGGCACCGCAAAGCAGTTTAAAAAAAATGATAAAAAAAAAAAAAAAAGTTAAAAGCCAATGTAACATGATTGTCTCGGGGGGGGGGGGCAATTGCCCTGTTGCCTCCCCCCTGGATCCGCCGTTGACATGGATCTCTGTGTTTACACACAGAGCTCCACGTCGTGTCCCTGTAGCCACTGATCCCGAGTGCCTGGCGGACATCACGGCCGCCAGGCACTCGCATCGGCACCTCAGCGATGCGGCGAGCACACGTGCGCCTCCGCCGGGCTCGCTCGCCGCCGACTGCGTGCGCAGGCCATAAAAACACGAGAATTAGAACCACCCTGCGGCCGTATAAAGTCGTACGGCTGTCGGGTAGTGGTTAAGAAATGGCAGTCATCAGGAACAGTGGAAGTTAAAGCAAGATCTGGAAGACCAAGAAAAATATCAGACAGAACAGCTCGCATGATTGTGAGAAAAGCAATTCAACACCCGCGTTTGACTGCACGATCCCTGCAGAAAGATCTGGCAGACACTGGAGTTGTGGTACACTATTCCACTATAAAGAGACACTTGTACAAATATGGTCTTCATGGAAGAGTCATCAGAAGAAAACCTCTTCTATGTCCTCACCACAAAAATCAGCGTTTCAACTTTGCAAATGAACATATAGACAAGCCTGATGCATTTTGGAAACAAGTTGTGTGGACCGATGAGGTTAAAATAGAACTTTTTGTCCCGAATGAGCAAAGGTAAGTTTGGAGAAGAAAGGGCACAGAATTTAATGAAAAGAACCTCTGTCCAACTGTTAAGCATGGGGTGGATCAATCATGCTTTGGGGTTGTTTTGCAGCCAGTGGCACAGGGAACATTTCACGAGTAGAAGGAAAAATGGATTCAATTAAATTTCAGCAAATTTTGGATGGTAACTTGATGCCATCTGTGAAAAAGCGGAAGTTAAAGAGAGGATGGCTTCTACAAATGCATAATGATCCTAAACACACCTCAAAATCCACGGGGGATTACATCAATAGGCATAAACTGAAGGTTTTGCCATGGCCTTCACAATCTCCTGACCTCAACATAATTGAAACTCTATGGATAGACCTTAAAAGAGCAGTGCGTGACAGACAGCCCAGAAATCTCAAAGAACTGGAAGACTTTTGTAAGGAAGAATGGGCAAAGATACCTCAAACAAGAATTGAAAGACTCTTGGCTGGCTACAAAAAGCGTTTACAAGCTGTGATACTTGCCAAAGGGGGCAGTACAAGATATTAAGACATTTTTTTGTTTTCTGTAATTCTGAAAGTGTAAATGATGGAAATAAAATCTAACTTTTTTTGACATTATAAGAATGTCTAATCTGTAATTTGATGCCTTTTGGAGCTTTTTCCATCTTTCCTTGGCTTCGTTATGCACATTAATACAGATTTTTACCTGGGGTGCCCAAACTTTCGATCCCCACTGCACATATGCCTTTGCAATAAGGCTCTTCAGCCAATACTTTTAAGCTGGCCATAGACAGCTAAAATAATTCCCCAGATTCCTCCATGCTGTTTGGATGGGCGACTCTCTCCCTACGGTTGTTGTAATCTGATAACCAGCACCAGTGGTTGCCATAATACCCCAACAGCGGCTACATCTGATGGGATGCAGCTGCTGTTCAGACAACAATTTTCTGTCTGGCTCCTTACATTTTTCAGTTGGAGGATGTTGGGACGGAGAGGCAACAGAGCCACTCATAGAAAGCATTTTTTCACTTCTTAATAAAAAAAAAAAAAAATTCAATTCACAATCTAGGACAAGCTTTAGTCTTGCATTATCAGTCCAGTTTTCTTTGCATCCTGCCTTACATATTCATGCTGCTTAAAAAAAAAGTGCAGAATAAAAATGATATATCTTAAAACATTAGAAACTTGAATACAAGAGAAAAAATAGTGTCCATAAAAAGTTCTCAATAATCCCACACAAAGTCAATATTCCTGTGCACTTTTCCATCAATCCATGATATAAACACATGCAAAGTGTAAATAAACTTGAATATCCTCCACATGAAAAAAATCTGCATTCTGGTGTCTCCGCCACCATTCATGCACTCATCAGAGGCACATTAAAGTGTAAGTAAACCCTCCTATTGTTTTCAGCCAAGATAGCTGCCATCCTTGCCTCTATTTAGATTACAACTGCCATGATGCTGCACATGTGATCAGTTATGAAACCAGCCATTGGATGATTTGACAGTTTGGTGGAGAGAGCATTCTGGCACGTGCCACAAATGAAACTATTTAATGAATGGGTTTACTTTCACTTTAAGTGTATACCTGTCACAATCCTCCCAGTATTATCTGGTCCATCAGGTTTCCATGTTGTCTGTTCTGGTATGCCACAATACTGTTCAAAACTGTGTAAAAAAGGGCTCTCGTGGTTTAACAGAGGGGTGGAGCTCCAAAACACATAACCACACACCCTTACAGAGTGACGTCATCACCTCACCCCACAGAGATTGCCGCGCCAGCCCAGGACACCGAGAAGCCACCGCTCTACAGCGTTGCATGCGGTTTAGCTTCACCAGGCACAGCTCTCCTGTCTGTTTCTGTCCAGCCACTGGTTGAACTCTGCATTTCATAAGAGCGTCAATCAAGCCAAGGACACCCAGATGCTAATGCACACCACACTGCTGGCCTCTCCATTCTCCAGCGCTTCCTTCTTACCACTTAGCGCTTCCCAGCCAATCTCTGCACAACATTAGCCACTTGCGTCATTGGTTTCGACTTAAGGTCAAAACCAATGACGTCCTTGCAATGTCATTTAGCGCAATGCACGTCGGGTAATTTTACGGACAGAGCATGCGCAGTATGTTCGGCGCGGGAATGCGCCTAATTTAAATGGTGCCCGCCCCATTTGAATTAGGCGGGCTTGCGCCGAGCATTACAGGTAAGTGCTTTGTGAATCAGGCACTTACGCTGTAAACCTGCGGCGGTGTAACGTAAATGGGATACGTTACGCCGCCGCAGCATAAAGTATTTGTATGTGAATCTGGCCCTATGTTCTTATGTACAGTTAAAGGGGTTGTAAAGGTAAAAATGTTTTCTCTAAATAGCTTCCATTACCTTAGTGCAGTTCTCCTTCACTTACCTCATCCTTCGATTTTCCTTTTAAATGTCCTTATTTCTTCTGAGAAATCCTCACTTCTTGTTCTTCTGTCTGTAACTACACACATTAATGTGAGGCTTTCTCCCTGGTGTGGAGAAAGCCTCTTGAGGGGGGAGGGGGCGAGCAGTCAAGTCAGGACACTCTCTACTTTGCAGATAGAAAAAGGAGCTGTGTGTTAGTGGGCATCCTGACACTCCTGCTCGCCCCCTCCCCCCTCAAGAGGCTTTCTCCACACCAGGGAGAAAGCCTTGCATTACTGTGTGTAGTTACAGACACAATAACAGGAAGTGAGGAAGTGAGGACATTTAAAAGCAAAATCGAAGGATGAGGTAAGTGATGGAGAACTGCACTAAGGTAAAGGAAGCTATTTAGAGAAAACATTTTTTACCTTTACAACCCCGTAAAGCCCTGTACACACGGCCCAGAATCTCGTCAGGAAAAAAACGTTGTTTTTCCTGACGAGATTCTTAGCAAGAATCTCTTGCCGGCCGAGTGTACAGACACTCAATTAAAAAAAACGATGTTCTTTTGTATGGAACAAACGCGGTGACGTCATTGACTACGATGAGCTTGTCACATTCGATGCTGTCCCTGCCATCTCGCTACACCCTACCTATGCCTAGGAAGCTACCGCGCATGCATCAAAGTAATTTCGAGCATTCCACGGCAACAGGTAAGTATACACACTCTCGGGTTTCTCGGCCGAGAATCACAACAATATTTTTCTCATCAAGATTTTGGCATTTTTCTTGACGAGAAACCTGAAAGCCTCGTACACGCGCTCGGTGTACTCGGCAAGAAAGCTCTGCCAGCAGTTTTCTTGCTGGGTCTTGCTGAGAAAACCGAGCGTGTGTAAGAGGCTTTAAGGTAGGTACATGTTATTGCTCTGAAACTTGTCAATAATTCATTCAACTGATCAATCTCTTGTGCTTCCAGCCTAACAAAGTTTTAAAACAGTCATAAGCTGTCTATTGAAAACACCATTCTCTATTTGTCAAAACTCATCTATTCCTTAACACTGATTTTCTGTCTGTTTGAGGGACAATAATGCAAAACCCTAAAACTTCTGGTGCAGGCCTTCCAACATCATTTTGTCTACTGAGGATTTGTTTACATACTTTCGTAAAGAACTTGTGTGCATGGTATCTCCTTTTCATATTCACACAATCTATAATGAAGGGTCTCAGTACTTTAAAGGAAGGGCAGATGTCTTCTGCCCATTCATCTTGGGGGAGTTGGGGGCTGTACAAACAATACAATTTAGACAATGTACATTCACAATTTACCACTTGCACTGTTAAAAAGTTTATGGGTGCCAGCTACCCTGCTAACATCGGGAAAGCTGGTCCTCCAAAATATCCGCTGCATCCACAAAAGCAAGCGCACCTTACTTGTGCAAAAATGTCAATGCTTTCTTTCAGAATCACCTATAGTAAAGAAATATACAGTAATCTTCTACCTATTTTTGTTAAAAAAAATCGCAATAAGCGTTTATCAATTGGTTTGCGCAAAATTTATAGCGTTTACAAAATAGGGGATAGTTTTATTGCATTTTTATAATCTTTTTTTTTTTTACTACTAATGGCGGCAATCAGCGTTTTTTTTTTGTGACTGCGACATTATGGCGGACACATCGGACAATTTTGACACATTTCTGGGACCATTGTCATTTTCACAGCAAAAAATGCATTAAAAATACACACAGCTCTCCCCGTTCTTCAGCTCCGGGGACCGATCGCGGGACTCCAGCGGCGATCGGGTTCGCAGGGTCCAATGGATGGGCACTTAAAGAGGACGTACAGGTATGTGCTTGTGCCCAGCCGTGCCATTCTGCCAATGTATATCTGCAGGAGGCGGTGGTTAAAGTGAAACATTAAAAATGAAATATTCCTTTACATTTTGTCCCGGGGGGGGGGGGGGGGCTGTCTATAGTATGCCTGTAAAGTGGCAAATGTTTCCCGTGTTTAGAACAGTCCCAAAGCAAAATTACATTTCTAAAGGAAAAAAGTAATTTAAAACTGATCGTGGCTGTAAAGAATTGTTCGGGTCTCGGCCATATACATAAAACAGCATGGGTACCCCCCCCCCCCCCCCCAGTTCATTACCAGGCCTTTTGGGTCTGGTATGAATATTAAGGGGAACCCTGAACCAAAAATTGAAAAAAATTGCTTGGGGGTCCCCCAAAGTCCATATCAGGCTCTTCAAGTCACTTCCGGACCGCCCACCATCATTATACATGATGTGTGAGGAATACACCTGTCATTCTTTTTTCTATTACAAGGGAATAAAAGTGACCCAATTATTATTTTTTAAACAGTGTTAAAATTAAAAAAAATTAAGTAAAAAAAATAAAAAATAAAAATATTTAAAGTGTCCCATTCCGACGAGCTCACAGACATAAGCAAACGCATACGTGAGCAGCGCCGGCATAGGAAAATGGTGTTCAAACCACACATGTGAGGTATCACCACAAACGAGAGCAATAATTTTATTCCTGGACCTCCTCTGTAACTCAAAACATGCAACCTGTAGAATTTTTAAATGTCGCCTATGGAGTTTTTAAGGGTAAAAATTTGACACCTTTTTTTACGAGCGGATGCAATTTTGAAGCGTGACATGTTGGTTATCAATTTACTCGGTGTAACATTATCTTTCGCAATATATAAAAAAAATTAAGCTAACTTTACTGTTGTCTTATTTTTAATAAAAAAAAGTGATTTTTTCCAAAAAAAGTGTGCTTGTAAGACCGCTGCGCAAATACGTTGTGACCGCCATTTTATTCTCTAGGGTGTTCGAAGAAAAATGTAGAATGTTTAAGGGTTCTAAGTAATTTTCTAGCAAAATAAAATGTTTTTAACTTGTACAGTTGTACAGAGTATATGTGTGTTCGGCGGTCGGCAAGTGGATAATCTGAAACTGGATAGAAAGGTCATGTTTCTCATGATAACAAAGAAAGCAAGGAAATCCTCTTCTCTCCTTAGTGGTGGCAAGTGGTAGATGTCCACACTCTTAGAGCCCATTCACACCTCCGCGACAAAACGCCCGACGCCGGACGCTCGTGCCGCTGGAGGGGAGAATTCCCATTGCTGTCTATGGAGATGGTTCACATCTCATAGACGCCGTACGCCTGCCGCCTGAAAAAAGTCCCGGACCCTTTTTTTCAGGCGGCATTGGCGTTCGGCCATACAAAGCAATGGGAAGGCTTTGTTAAAAAAAAAAAAAAAAAAAAAGTTACACACTCGCGGCAAAATACGCCACGTGCGAGGCGTATCTTGTCGCGGAGGTGTGAATGCAGCCTTAGACCTCAGCCTTTACAGCATATCAGAATGGTCCATATTTTGCAACTTGCAGGATAGTAGAGACTGTTGTTTTGTCTGGTGTGCCATTATAATATTAACTTGCCTACATCATGTGTTCATAACACAAAAGGAAAGTTTTGCATTGCAATTTTAGTACTTTAGGTCTTAACATAATCTACTTACTTATTCAATAATGACACCATCTGGCAGTATTTTTGCAAAGGCATGAAAAATCAAAATACCCGCCAGAAAAGTCTCTGAGAAATTAGTTAATTAGGGAAATCTTGATATGACATGCACAGCTTCCTCCATTCCTTGCCTGTGGCAACATACACACATCATTATATTAATGGTTAATTCCTCATGTTCATTCTCCACTGGGTTCCCGATGATAAGATATCTGTAATGTATTTATACTTTATTGGATGCATTATTGCATAAAATCATTATTTTTGCATTCCCTTTATTTTTACTGTTGAATCATTTATAATGTCCATGCACATATTCTGTATTGCAGTTGTAATTATATTTAAAGGTGCAAAGCTGAAATGGAAAAAAATAACTCTATTTTGATTAATGCATAAATCTACAAATTATTTGTACTTAATTTATCTTATAAACACAATGAATGACAGAATAATGTTTATTAATTATTAATTACCTTGTATAAACCCAAATATTTTTGCTATTTTTAAGATACCAGTAAAGGTATTAAACGTTTCTTAAGGTTTAGGTTGAAGCCCAGGTTCACACTGAGCTGCGGGAATGAAGCCTTGCGAATTCAGCCGATTTCACTCCCGCATGTCATTTCTGCACAGATGTCAATGTAAATCGCAGTCCGAAATCACAAAAAGTAGTACATAAACTACTTTTTGAAATTGGTGCAGCACCGCAAATGCGGCATCTCACCGCAATTGCCGCCGATTTGACATGATAATTTATTACGGTTCCCAAAGGCTAACTTAGCTTTTAAACAGCACAAACAATATGTAAAGATTTTTTTTTTCAGTCAAAAGAAGTTTTATTATGCCAATTGTAATACATCACAGGCATGGGTTTCCACTCCATAGGGCAAGGGGGGTCGTTTGCCCCCCCCTGGAATCGCCAGGGAGACCCAGGAGCAGGGCCAAACTGGCCCTGGGGCCGCTTAAGCGGCGGCTGCAGCGCTCCCCTCCTTCTGTCCTCCGGCGCTCGTAACGTATGTCATGGAGCTGGGTCTCTGTGCAAGGTCCCGCCCCCCTAGTTCGGCTCGTCTGATAGTCTTCTAGTGTTCCGCCTATCACACGAGCCAAACTAGGGGGGCGGGACCTTGCACACAGACCCAGCTCCGTGACATACGATACGAGCGCCAGAGGAGAGAGGGAGGGGAGTGCCCCTTTATATCATTTACCAGGCATGTGCTTTGTTTGTTCCAACATCTGTTGCCACAGGTAACACTAGACTATTTTCTGATGTGTTTTTGGCAAGTCTGGAAACGCAGAGCAAACCCAACACAGAGTTGTAGCCTACGGCATAGTTTCTAGTTGTCCATTATTTAGAGTGCCTGTCCCTCTTCTGGAATCAAATCCCTTTGTCCCTCATTCCAAAAGGTTCCTCTTTTAGACCTGAAATAAATATACTGTCAATATAGTGTAGTGTTTCAGTCAAGGGAAAGGGGTGCTGTGTAATAAAAAGGGGTCCAGTGATGCAGGGTGCTGTGTAATGTAAAGAGGTCCAGATCTGTGGGGTGCTGTGTAATGTAAAGGGGTCCAGAAGTGCAGGGTGCTGTGTAATGTAAAAGGGTCCAGTGATGCAGGGTGCTGTGTAATGTAAAGGGGGCCAGTGATGCAGGGTGCTGTGTAATGTAAAGGGGTCCAGAGCTGTGGGGTGCTGTGTAATGTAAAGGGGTCCAGAGGTGCAGTTGTGGAGAGGGGGTACACAGTAGTGACAAAGAAATATTTTAACCACCGCTAGCGGTCAAAGAAAGGGTAAAATGCGACTGTGTATCGCCGCTGCCCCCCCTGAAAAAATTTCAGCGGACACCCATGATCACAGGTTACATAAAAGAAAAAATAAATAATAACAGTAGGTATGCAAATAAAGGGGACAAAGCCATAGCACAATGTGAAATTCAAAGACATACCTTATAGAAAGGAAATAGAAAAATTGTTCCGGTATTAATGCCATACCACTATAAACCTGTAATCTAAACCTTAAGGGCCAGTTCACACCAGACGCAGTTCTGTACAGTTTCGTGTGCATTTTTTCTGCACTAAAAATGCATGCACAGTGTTTTCCATTTATTCCAATGGCTCTAGTTGGCTCATTGTTCACACCATGCAGTCAGTTTACTGTCATTTTCCGGTGCAGAAACTGACCGGAAACTGACTGCATGGTGTGAACTAGAGCCAACTAGAGCCATTGGAATACATGGCAGTGTGCATGCATTTTGTGCAATAAAAAAGAACATCTAACTGAACGGAACTGCGTCTGGTGTGAACTGGCCCTAATACCCTGTACACATGATAGGTTAGTCTGATGAAAACGGTCTGATGGATTTTTCCATCAGTTATCCGATGAATCTGACTGATGATCAGTCGTGCCTACACACCATCAGTTAAAAAAAACATTGTGTCAGAACGCGGTGACGTAAAACACAACGACGTGCAGAAAAAAATGAAGTTCAATGCTTCCAAGCATGCGTCGACTTGATTCTGAGCATGCATGGATTTTTAACTGATGGACGTACCCACAGACGATCATTTTTTTCTATAGGTTTTTTTCCATCAGATAATTTTAAAACAAGTTCCTATTTTTTTTACCTATGGATAAATAACCGATGGGGCCCACACACGATCGGTTTGGTCTGATGAAAACGGTCCATCAGACTGTTTTCATCAGACTAACCTATCGTGTGTACGCAGCATTAGTTATTTAGGAAATGTCAGACAGCGGAGAAGGTCGATGGTGGGAGACTTTTTCGTCACGGAAACCAACAACAAAATGAACGTGTGCGCATAAGCCAAGGTGTCACATGCAAATGAGCAGAAAAACGTTGTTACTATCTTGTCTGTAAAATACGTGACGATCGACTTTTAGAACTTATAAAATAACTTCTTATAAATTATCGATCACTGCACAAAGTACAAGGAGATCACGACAGCCGTATACTGAGCTTATTATAATAATACAATACAATCAGGCTATCGTCATCATGTGGTCAATAATGATGTTAACACCTATTCTTCTAAAATAAATAGATTTATATAAAGTTGAATAACAGTCGCTCGATACCGTCCTTAAGAAACATTAAAGAAATGATGATACAATCTAAAAATTAAATATTACATATAAAAATATTTAAAATATATATATATATATAAAATTATAAAATTAATATAGGACAAAATAAGTACAACCCCTGTTTTTTAGATTTAGTTTTTTGTATATTAAGGGGTTGTGCTTATTTTGTCCTATATAAATTTTATAATTTTTATATATATAAATTTTTAATATTTTTATATGTAATATTTCATTTTTAGATTGTATCATCATTTCTTTAATGTTTCTTAAGGACGGTATTGAGCGACTGTTGTTCAACTTTATATAAATCTATTTATTTTAGAAGAATAGGTGTTAACATCATTCTTGACCACATAATGGCGATAGCGTGATTGTATTGTATCATTATAATAAGCTCAGTATACAACT
The DNA here is from genome assembly GCF_905171775.1 of Rana temporaria. Lineage (NCBI taxonomy): Eukaryota > Metazoa > Chordata > Amphibia > Anura > Ranidae > Rana > Rana temporaria. The sequence continues at coordinate 319,541,166 of NC_053491.1, read as the reverse complement.
GTCGTGATCACCTTGTACTTCGTGCAGTGATCGATAATTTATAAGAAGTTATTTTATAAGTTCTAAAAGTTGATCGTCCCGTATTTTACCATCAATATAGTAACAACGTTTTTCCGCTCATTTGCATGTGATGCCTTGGCTTATGCGGACACGTTCGTTTTTTTTGTTGGTTTCTGTGACTACGACTGTTCATTTATAGGTAGGCAGATGACGTTTTGGCTCCACCCCATCGTTCGTGGAAACGTAACGCGTACGGGGGAGGAGCACACAGACGTCGCTCGCTTTCGTGAAACAAACCTGTCGTTTTTTTGTTTTACGCTACTGATCGTTCGGATCTTTGTGAGTAGTTCTATGCTTATCCAATAAATGTTAGCATTTTTGAAACGGAGAGCACTTAGATCTATTTTTCTTCCATACATGTTATATTATCCTGCTGCGGACTAATGAGGGACCTGATAAGACAATTTGCCATCGGGTATATCTGATCATGACTACCTGGTAACACAGGAGTCCATGCCTTAAGGTGAGAGTGGCCAATCCTATAGTGGTGGAAGGATCACTTATTGTTTTGAATCTAAGTCACTGGTGAATCTTTTAGCGGATACTGGAATTTTGTTTGTCACATAATTCTTTGGACTATTATTCACGTTTAATTTTGATTGACTTTTTGGCTCAGTTTTTTCGCTGTTTTTTCTTCACTTATACCTTTATTGCATCATTTGAATTGTATGCGCTGCACTAACCCTTTATAATATGTATTTTTATGGATTTTGTAAATTTCCTTAAGTGTTCAGCTTGGGGAGGGGATGTATTTATTTATTTACACGTATTTACGGTATATATTTTTGTGCTGATTGCACCTCCTTCTATCTTTACCTATCTACTCCCGTTCTCTCCAGCACACACTGTGTATGTGACTGTAAACTGTATGTGACTGTAACTACTGTAGCACTATTCTGCAGCAGTGCTCGCCCCCTCCCTTGTTTAGCAACAATTATCTCTCCCTGAAAACACTCATTATTGATTCATGATTTCTCATTACCTACTCCAGGTCTCTCCAGCACACACAACCTGAGTATATGACTGGATGTGTATACCACAGCTCTATACTGCATACTCTATAGAAGTATAAGAGCAATATGTCTCCTTGCAAAAGCTCTGTGATCTCTCCCTATCTATTTCAAGTCTCCAACACATTGACAAATGGCTGTTGAAACATAAAGAAAAATAACTCCCATAATTGTCTCTTCTAGGCTACATAACCACAGTTAAGAAAAGAAGAGCATTATTGGTAACTTTTTTCTATATTCGTGGACAACCACATTAGTTTGCCATTTTCCTGAACTGCGAGCTGTTGCATTTCAGGTCAGACTTATGTTTTCCCTGAAACCGAAGGTCATTCCTACTCCTGAACCAAATACTAGTTCCAGAGAAATGCATCTCTACTACTAGCCTGCACGTGTGAATAAGCCTCAAAAGAAAAAAATGAATATTTATGATTTATTTTTCTTTTAAATTGTAAAAAAATCCCAAAGTGTATTGCATTATTATATGTAACTGGTATGTGTCATTGAACTAAAATGCTTTTACACTAGCTGTGGACCTTCGAAGACACAACAGGGCAAGAATGGAATACATTTTAATGGATTTTTCTCTCCTTACGCATGCATCCCTCCCTCTCCTTTATATAATGTAATCGTAACAGCTGATGTATGAAGGGAATCTGCAAGGTAGCTGTTATTAAGAATATAAAAGAAGGCAGCTTAAGACAGGCCAATGTAGTAATTGACATAGACAAATGTTTTGCTCGGATAAAGAAAGAAATTGTGTTAACTAGAAACAGAGAGATTAACTGGACATAAAGTGCATTCATTTTTAGAAATACAAATTTTACAATGATCTCAGCACAGAAGTGTTTTTCATAATCTATCTACACAGTTTAGTAGATAGATACAAGACGCAACAGAAACCTTACATTGAAAAACAGCATAATATTGGTGTCTGGATCATTATTGCTTAAAGGGGTTGTAAAGGTTTGTTTTTTATTTTCTAAGTAGGTTCCTTTAAGCTAGTGCATTGCTGGTTCACTTACCTTTTCCTTTGATTTCCCTTCTAAATGTTTTTTTTTCATCATCTGAGCCGTTCGGACTGGGGGTTAGTCAGCGTGCTCGCCCCCTCCCTTGGGACTACATCCCTGAGGGGAGATGCTGTGAACAACTCAACTTTAGGCCCCCTTCACCCAATTGTCCTTCCTCCCCTGAATGTCCCCTACATACAGTATTTTAGATTTTATTTTCATTATACCTAGATTTCCCAGATGCCTTCAGGCTAGTCACATAATGCACAGGGTCCTCTTCCTCTTCACTAGTATTTGGCACTGAACAACATTATACCATGGGTGCAAAGTGCTGTGGTGAGACCCCCGTAGCCTCCACGGAGGTATTATTATGTCAGATTTTTTAATCTCAAAGTGGTACATTGTTTTGCATAGAAACTTGACAATTTATATTGTAGGCCTGTAATTCTTAGGCCCCGTACACACGACCAGTTTCCTCGGCAGAATTCAGCTTCCGACCGAGTTTCTGGCTGAATTCTGCCAAGGAAACTGGTCGTGTGTACACTTTCAGCCGAGGAAGCCGACGAGGAGCTCGACGAGGAAATAGAGAACATGTTCTCTATTTCCTCGTTGTTCTATGGGAGCTCTCGTCCCGCCGAGCTCCTCGGCGGCTTCAGTGCTGAACTGGCCGAGGAACTCGATGTGTTTGGCACGTCGAGTTCCTCGGCCGTGTGTACGAGGCTTCAGTAATAACACACTTAAATCTGTCCAAACAAGAGTCTAGAAGACATCCCGGGTATGATAAAGTTGGAAACACAAATTCATAAATGACAATATTATAAATATTTATAAATAATTATAAAAAATAATATAATAATAATAAAATGAATTTCGCCACGATTCACTATCGTTCAGTTCTGCAAGTGTGGTCTAAAACAGTATTTGACGTAAAGGGACAGTTTGTTGGGTTGTAATGGACAATCTCAGTTTTCCAGGGAGAAAGAACAGTATATATAATATAAAAGTGCAGGCAGGGCACTGCACAAAGCACTAGGGACAAAAGGGAGGTGAAATGATTTGATACAGTAATGTAAAAGTGTTATGTTTTTTGTACTTTTTGAATTTGCCGCCAAGCTCCATCCCAATGCGTCGCCAAGTTTGCAGGGAGCGGCATAATCCCGGCACTATCCCATTGAAGACCCGGCCCGCTCAGTGCGCCTGCGCCGCTGCGCATGCGCCATAGACATCGGTGCAGTCTTTTCTGCAAATATCTCCTTAACCGTGTAGGTTAAGGAGATATTTCTTGCACCTACAGGTAAGCCTTAATCTAGGCTTACCTATAGGTGCGAGTTGTCAGACTGGTTTACAACCACTTTAGGAGGCAGGTCCTTGATGCCCTGAATTCACAATATGGGCTAGATTCAGAAAGTGTTCAAAAATTTTACGTCGTTTGCGTAACTCGTCCGTGAATGGGGCTGGACATAATTTACGTTCACGTTGAAACCAATGACGTCCTTTCGGCGTACTTTGGAGCAATGCACACTGGGAAATTCCATGGACGGCGCATGCGCCGTTCGGGAAAAACATCAATCACGTCGGGTCACCAAAAATTAACATAAAACACGCCCCCTCATCCTCATTTGAATTAGGCGCGCTTACGCCGGCCCCATTTACGCCGCCATAACTTAGGAGGCAAGTGCTTTGTGAATACAGCACTTGCCTCTCTGACTTACGGCAGCGTATCGTAAATACGATACGCTGCGCCGCCGTAACAATGCACAAAGCTACCTGAATCTAGCCCTATGTCTTTAGTCACTGTGTTAAATGGTACCCAAAGTCATTCAACATGTAAGTCTGAACATTTATAGTGGTAAAAAAGAATTGCTTAGAGGACTGTGCCAAAGAGAAGGTGAGTAGTGCAGCCAGAACTGCTTTTTTATTTTCAAACTTTCTGGGACAGTGTGTAAAGAGTTAGTATACATGGACAAGGACTATAAAACCTGACAACTACAGTGTATATTAGCAAACAACCTGCAATTTTAAGATGCTAGCATAGGGTGGAGTATGTAATATGTTTGGGTATTCCTAGTTTAGTACATTGTAGTACATTGGTGTTTGGGACAGTTCTTCTTAACTATTAACTATTGCCTTTCTATAGAAAAAACATAAAAAAAGGACCTATTTTTTAAATCGTCTATAACATTTAACCCAGGGATCCTCAAACTACGTTCCTAAAGCTGTTTTGCGGAACTACACATCCCATGAGGCATTGTAAAACTCTGAGGCCGCGTACACACGATTGGTTAAACCGATGAGAACGGTCTGATGGACCGTTTTAATTGGTCCAAACCGATCGTGTGTGGGCGCCATCTGTTATTTATCCATCGGTTAAAAAAAAGCCAACTTGTTTTAAATTTAACCGATGGATTCCTAACCGATAGTTAAAACCCGATCGTTAGTAGGCACATCGGTTAAAAATCCATGCATGCTCAGAATCAAGTCGACGCATGCTTGGAAGCATTGAATTTAGTTTTTTTTCAGCACGTCGTTGTGTTTTACTTCACCGCGTTCTGACACGATCGTTTTTTTAACCGATGGTGTGTAGGCACGACTGATCATCAGTCAGCTTCATCGGTTGACATTCACAGACATGACTAGGCATGATGGGAATTGTAGTTCCTGAACAACTGAAGGGCCGTAGTTTGAAGACCCCTGATTTAACCTAATCTTTTTAATTGAAGTCCAATCATCATCTAAACCTGAAATCTAATACTTAACCCAATGTTTAACATGAGCCCTTATCTCTTAACTTGCACTTAAAACATGACCCTAAAATAAACCAGACTAAAATACTAAACCTTGCGCCAGACATTGTTTTCCTATAATGATCATTGCCCATGATTGCACCATAGTTAATTACTAGAAATTGCTACATATAGAAAACAAAGGAGTGTAGCTTCTAGTAGTGAATCATTTCTAAACGTGGCACAATGCTTTAAATTTGGGTGGTCAATCCTAAATAAGTGCAACTGCATGTGTAGTAAATGCTGGTGATTAATAACACGCTTTTAGGGTACAGCAACAGGTTATCATGAAAAAGTAGCTCACTGATACTTGGATTTGCAGAGTGCCCTCTCCATTCTGTTCCTGAGCAAGGGTTGGCAGAAAATAGGCACAGCTACACTCTAAATTGAATAGGATGTGCTCAAATCTTTAAAGGAACACCAAAGGTTTGTTTTTTTATTAGATCAATTGATTGCTGTAAGCTAGAGCATTTAAATATCACTTACCTCGTTTTTCCTTTTGACCTCCAAAATACAGTAATCCAGGTTTGAAAATGCCATTTCCTGTCACTCCTCTTCTTGCTTTCCACCAGCATCTGAGCCGTTTTTTGCATGGTGGAAAGCAGAATGTGCTCACCCCCTCCCTATGACTACAGCCCTGCGTGAAGATGCTCTCTTATCCCTCACAGGCATGGAGGCTAAGCAAGAATGAATGTGCACCGCAAACCAGGAAGTCAGTGAGAATAATTATTCAGGAGTGACGGAGGTGAATAAAACAGCTCGATTTCAACAGGTATCAAACTAGTTATAATGCAAAACATTACTTTTTACTTTATCAGCTACTGTCAGACTTTAATTTAAGAGGAAAATATTTTTGTCTTTACAACCCCTTTAATGTGCATTGAAAACAAAGTGTGACGTCTGACTCCTTCTACTCCTAAAATACTAGTTCCCTGGCTGTCATGATGATCCAAAAACTCCCATATTTCTCTCAGTACAGTTCTCCATTTCAAAAGTGAAAGCCCAACTCCAGTTAAAAATAAAGATAAATACATAGTCCAGGGCTAGTGAAAGAAAAAAAGCTGGTCTTGCTTCAATACTCACCTTCAACTTCGGACGTGGCACACAGCATCATTCAACCCACTTCATGTGAGATTAGAGTGTTTTTATTATAATACCTGGACATGCTTTTTCAGACTGGTCTTGGCACATAAGAGAATGCTGCAGACAATGGCAGACAAAGAGTTTGACCCAAACCCAAGCTGTTCACAGTTCACCAAATGGACAAACTAAATGGCCATATGCAGTGTACACAAGTTATTCATTTAAGAAAGGGGAATCGGGAAGGTGAAGGAAAAGGTGGAGGGGGTGCTAAAGAAGTGAAGGGGTGCTCAACCTGGAGTTGAGCTTTAAAGTAATCCTGTCTCCCAGTAAAAATAAATGCAGGTAAAAGCATAGGAAACTCAAATATTTGTAGGAGCTTAAAGCGAAGTTCCACCCAAAAATGGAACTTCCGCTTTAAGGGAAGGTGACCCCCTGACATGCCACATTTGGCATGTCAATTATTTGAAGGGGGTGCAGAAACCCTCTTTTTAGAGGTTTCCAGCTCCCACTTCCTCCCGGGGCTCCACGGCACCAGAAGGAAGTTCACCTCTCCCCCTCCCTCTCGGCAATCATCTGAGACACGTCACAGGTTCCAGATGATTGCCCGGCCAGTCACGGTGCACAGCATTGCTCGCGCATGCACAGTGCATGCCTGGCTGTGAAGCCACAGCAGGGCGCCCACGGTAGTAATGCTGGCGCCGTGGAGAGGAGGGGGAGAGGAGCAGGGCTTCATTACCTTGCATCGCTGGACCCTGGGACAGGTAAGTGTCTGATTATTAAAAGTCAGCAGCTGCAGTATTTGTAGCTGCTGACTTTTAATATTTTAATATAGTCAGAACTCAGCTTTAAGTACAGAATTTTTCCTTCCAGTAAAATAATTGTATTCACTTGCAATGCACCTTTATTCTTGCTAGGAAATTCAGCCACTCCCCTACCTGCTGTCACATCAAAGCCCTCTCCTTTTCTTGGAGTGCCTAATTACTGTCTGTGCTGCCTCAGCTCATCCACCGATCACCTTCCTATACAACATTTTATGTAGCTGCCTGAGAGGATAGAGGGAGAATACTATAGCGTATCACTAAACAGTCACTGTTGAAGTCACATATAAGATGATGGCTCTGAACCGGTCTCAGGACTTTGGGGTGTCTACACAAGGGAGGATTTTAAAGGTAAATAACATGCATAAAGCACAAAACTATTTACATATAATTGTATGCAAAAATGATTGGTAAAATGAATTGTCTGGTGGGTCTCTTTACACACCATAGTATAGACCAGGGGTAGGCAACCCCCGGCACTAGTGCTGCAAGAGGCTCTCAAAGCCTCTTTTGCCGGCACTCGACTCCCTCCCCATCAACAGAGCAGTGCAGGGAAGTGTCAGTGAGACACTAATGTGTTCCAATTTTTAGAATTCCCCACACCGCACCTGCACTGAGGGGGAGGCACTGCACCCCCACACATTTCAAAAGATGGGAAACATTGTTTGGTTCTCTAACTTTGCTTTAGCTGGGATTGTCAGCTTTTGGGATGGGGAAGAGATTGGGTGCAGTTCTGCTATGGGGGGTCCCTGTTTCCAGGAGGAGGAGGACTGTCATTGGCCACTGCTAAAGCCAATCACAGTCCTGCTAGCCCCGTCCACCATCTTGGGGAAGATTACTTGCTTGGTCGCCACTACCAATCTCAGAAAGAAGGGATTTCACTGTGATTGAGAAAACAACAATTAAGTGACAGTTTGTGGAATTACTGTTGAGCTTTGTTGAAATAATTTCTGAACCTTTGCGTCACTTACTACTGAACTCCAGCACTCTGTGTCCCTTTAAGCCACAGACAGTATTCAGCGCAATGAAAATCACACACAGCTTTTGCTGTGGCACGGAGCGACGCTCTTTTTCTCAGCTGCAGGGGCCCAACTTATGATCCTGCACACAGACCCACTGCTTTAAGAAAATACCACTGACCTTAGCTCATTATTGAGCATCCATTCCAGATGTCTGTATGTGACATCACACACAAGCATGTGGGCTGGATGCAAGAGGTGGATCAGCAGGATGAGTGTGCCAGGACAGGTAGATGTGTCTCATCTTTGCTTCCTTTCCTCTCTCTGCATATCACACATATCATATGAGAAGAGAGTACAGTGGTGGAGCAGATGAGCAGGAGGGTACAGCGGTGGGGAAAATGAGCAGAAGGGGTTCAGAGGTGGGACAGAAGAGCAGGAGGGTACAGCGGTGGGGCAGATGTGCAGGGAGATACAGTGGTGGAGGAGATGAAAAGAGGCTTCAGCAGTGGGACAGAAGAGCAGGGGGGTACAGTGATGGGGCAGATGAAAAGGGGGGTTCAGTGCTGGGCCAGATGAGAAGGGGGTTCTGTGGTGGGACAGAAAAGCAGGGGGGTAGAGCAGTGGGGCAGATGTGAAAGGAGGTGTATTGGTGGGACAGATGAGCAGGGGGTACAGAGGTGGTGCAGAAGAACCAGGGGGTACAGAGGTGAGACAGATGTGCAGGAGGTACATTGGTGGGGCATATGAGAAAGAGGGTTACAGTGGTGGGGCAGATGAGCAGATGGGTTCAGTGTTAGGATAGATGAAAAGGTGATTCAGTAGTGAGACAGAAGAGCATGGGGTTACGTTGATGGAGCAGATTTGCAGGGAGGTACAGTGGTGGGGCAGATGAGAAAAGGAGTATATTGATTGTGCAGATGAGCAGGGGGTTACAGTGGTGGGACAGAAGAGCAGGGTGGTACATTGGTCGGACAGATGAGCAGGGGATTACAGTGGTGGGGCAGATGTGCAGGGGGGTACAGTGATGAAACAGATTTGCAGGGGGGACAGTGTTCTGAGGTGTGAAGGTGCATGAATTGGGGCTGATTTGAAGTGTGGAGTTGCAGTAATTGGGGCTGATCTGAGGCATGAGAGTGCAGGATGTTAATTTCTCACTACTACTCAAGTAGTTTACAGCATTTACTTTATAAAAAATCCTTTTCGTGATTGAGAGTGTGAAGTTTAATTTTTTTTGTTATAAAATCGGCACTCTTAATTTCTTTGAAAATATGTTTCGGCACACTGTGCACAAAAGGTTGCTTACCCCTGGTATAGACTGAACCTGGGTTTGCAGTAGAAATTAGTTATGTCTAAGTACATTTCGGGGAAAATCCAGACATTGCCCAAGAACCAACTCATGTGTACATTTCGTGTTACTTTTAAAGAATATTGCACACGTGTAATCCTAGCTCTCTTATAGATCAGTAAAAACAATCAAAGCTGACACCAGGCATCAATTGTTACAAAAAATGGGAACTGGAGGAATCAGTATTGCTCCCATCCCAGTATTGTGTTTAAAGTTTTGCAGTACTATGCTGTTTCATTGTAATAAACAACACAAGGCACTTTTATTTCATCCACAATAGTATTGTTTATACATCATACCAGGCACTCTGCCTATCTTCACACTGTAGCTGAAGGACGCCTATTGAAACTGTAGGAGATCAAGGAATGAAGCGTGATCTTTGAAATCTGTGCAGAGATTGTTTTTAAAAAAAATATATAGCAAAGCTTCTCATATTTGTGTGCAAGTGTAAGTGGCACAAGCACATGGATATAATATAAAGCGAGTGCTTTTGGGGGGGATTGTCGTTATCTCTGCAGTTCTTTTTTCCCCCTTTATCCATTATTAAACCTAATAACTAAAGAGTAAAATAGTCGAACAAGAAGGCACCATAGGGCATGCGCAGTCAGAGAATGGCATCTTTGTAGTGTGCTGCAGTGCATTATCATATGCACATTAAACAATGCATGGCATTAAGGCAGCCCATTCATTTTGATTTGGCTGCCAGTGTGTCCCAGTGAGCCAAAAACCAGGCCTGACCCCTTTTCCCCAACACAGTGCACCACATGACATGGCATTTGCCTCTGTGTGTTGGGGGTGACACCTCAACTTACTAACATGTGCAAGCTGCAGTACCATGTGTTACCATGTGTGGTATAGACAGAAATTCCAACATATTTAGTGATGTGTGAAATTAATGTTTTATTCTATGTAATTTCTGAGAAAAACTTTATTTTTTGCCTTTTGGCAACATTAACTGGAATGAATGGGGAAGAAAAATTGAGCTAGCTTTAAGTGTGATATAAGAACTGTGTTATGGCAGTTACAGCTCTATGCCGGTTCCTATCTTTGGATCTTCGCATTTGTTTTCATTTTTTAATGCATGTGCATAATTTGATAAATATTACTGTATCCTAGCAGTTCTCAGTAATCTGTATAACTGCCCACACACCTCTTATGCCGCGTACACACAATCGGTCAAACCGATGAGAACGGTTTGATGGACCGTTTTCATCGGACCAAACCGATCGTGTGTGGGCGCCATCGGTTATTTATCCATAGGTTAAAAAAAAGCAATCTTGTTTTAAATTTTACCGATGTATACCTAACCGATAGGAAAAAAAACGATCGTTAGTGGGCACAACCATCGGTTAAAAATCTACGCATGCTCAGAATCAAGTGGACGCATGCTTGGAAGCATTGAACTTCGTTTTTTTCAGCATGTTGTTGTGTTTTATGTCAACGCGTTCTGACACGATCGTTTTTTTTAACCGATGGTGTGCAGGCACGACTGACCATCAGTCAGCTTCATCGGTTAACCGATGAAAACGGTCCATCAGACCGTTCTCATCGGATGGACCGATCGTGTGCACGTGGCATTACTTTATTATAATAGCACATCTATTGCTGGAGCAAGGAGAGACATTTTAAAGATGAATCGGCTCTGACCTAATCCAAGATGCCCATTGGAGCTTAAAGGAAATCCTAATAAAATCAGAGATTAAGATGCACATAACAGAAGCTGAAATGCACAGTCTCTATCTGTTCTTATTTTGAGAGACTGTTCAACAAACCAGTCTTTCTCTCTTTCCTTTTTAGTTGTCCCTATTTTGGGCCAAAGTATAGCTTTCCAAAGAAAAAATGGAACTACAGTAGTTAACCCTCAACTGTGTTAAACAACACTAAACCTTGTACCCAACCTCTGAATCATTGACTTTGTTATTTTGAAAGCCAGTATGAAGAAAAGGTAGTGGTGGCAAGAAAAAAAAAAATCACCTGTTGGATAATTCAATCATTTCTTTTCCCTATGAATGAGTTATGTGAGAAACTGGTTGTGTGACAGTAGTGTGTTGTTTTCCTACATTCTTTGAGCTAAAAATTACCCTACACATTTTAGTTGGGAGGTATGGAAATTATCAGCTAAGTGCTTTATTGTGCAACCACCATTTCAGTAGATCTCCTGTAGACAGCCAATAACACAACATCCTGGCAAAAATCTCTAGTGCAGAACAAAATACCTCCATAGGTGACTTCCTGACAGTAGTTCCTAGTGCAGAACATTTGTTACCATCACCATGTACCATTGCATCTTCTGAGATGTTACAGTCTCTTTCACTGGTGGCTTGCACATAGGTGTTCCCTTCATACACATGGAGTGCTTCCTAATTAGCTCCAAGACCATCCTAAACCAAGCCACAAGGTCTGCTAGATGAAAGTCAGGGGTGACAAGGTTTCTCTTTCTGTGCCAGGTGTGTCCTTAATAACCACACTGGCACTTCAGCCCCACAGAGGCCTCTCCCGCAGCACAGCTCTACATCTTGCTAAACAGGGGTATGTCCCCACTCCCCTGGGCCCCACCTACAGCTGGCATATAAAGTGCCACTGACCCCACTTACTACATTACTACAGGAGGGGCTACAAATATAGGAAACCAACACCTGCAGACAGCTGGTGCTCAAAAGAGCTACCATAGAACTGTTTTGAATTGACCCTTGAACTAAAGCAATTCAATTATGAATTTAGTTATGCAGGCCTTTGCACATAACCTAAAATTTAGAAAACAGATCAAGCTTGGTTCAAAAGACTTTTAAAAAAAACACAGCACATCAAGGCACACACATAAAGAGTTATAAAAAAAAGAAAACGTAATAAGAGGTGCAAATGGCACTGCTTCAATAATTGGTGCTCTGTAGTGTAATGTAAAACTTCTCCTCCTGATACCAAAGATGAACTACTGTCATCACCTACAGAAAGTATTTCTAATGACTCAACCCAGTGCTTACATGTGTGATAAAAGTGCAATTTTATATGTATATGTACAGTAATATCTCTAAAACAAATAAATAAATAATAAAAATGTGCAATACTGAATGAGTTCATAAGTGCACACTAGAATTTGATGTTGCACAATACAAATAACATTGCAATAAAAAAAATTATATACAGGCAAATTAATTCATATACAGGTACACAGAAAGTCACTTGCGCTTGAAACATACTCTTTATCTCCCGATTAATGGTAGTGAATCCACAAATTATTAGTTCATAATAAAGTGCTATTAGTGTTAAATTCTGAAATAATAAGTCCATATTATAGTGCTATCCTGCGCTGCAAGGACAAGTGGGGTTCCAGTATCTTCATTCGTGCTCCCCCTCCTTTATCACACTCACCAGAAGAATCTCACCTCCTTGGGGATAAACAGCATTTACAGCTCACAGTGGCTGTAACCACAATCCCAGCTTCTGGTATCCTATGATTCCCCTTCTCTGTTTGGGTCTCTTATCCAGCGATCTCATACATATGGTGAAATGACAAATATGAACCCCATAGTATAATTCCGTTTAGCTTATTTGTTATAAAGCAGTTAAAATTCCACTTACATGGTACATGTAGTATTAAAAGCCGAAAATCCGGAAGTCCGGGGCGCGATGCTCTCCACGGACTGGAACCGGAAGTGACACAATGAGCTTCGCCTTTTTTGTTACATAAGGAGTTATGCTTACTTACAGAAAATCTAAGGCCAATGGACCTAATCAAACTGAATAGGTCACACTGAATCAAAAGAACTGTTGCCACATTAAGACTGCAGAATATGACAGCAAAGGTAAGGCTAGAACAACAAGACAATTGCAGAACACACAAACCTAGGTATTTTGAAAACTGGCCCAGAATTAAAACCATCTTCTTGCAACATAAATCTGTCTATGACGTTTTATGCAGGAAATCACAGAACCCTAGCCATAGGTTGTCAGATACAAGTATTTTCAGCAAGTATACTCCAATTTGTCTATGTTGTCAGCTACCTGGTGCACTAGTCATTAGATTGCTGGAAACATGAAATGCAACAGAGTGTGGATGATAAGCTTCAGAAAACATATGGAATGGAAAAATCAGTAATTAAACCTGTTTCCTCCCCTTGTCCCATTTCTTATGTTTTTTTTTTCTCTAAGTTCTCCTCTCTGTTACATGATTCTTCTGTGTTCTGTGCTCTGGCAAACAATAGTTCATTTAACAATAATGGCTCAAATTTACTGTAATAAAAGTACGTTCAGTTATGTTGTTTCATGGGATGTCTCTTTGGAATTTTGTGTTCACACTGAATCAGAGAATAAAACAAACTGCGCACAACACTGATCTCATGCCTATTCCACCTCCCTTTGAACACTCTGATGTTGTATAAAAGGGGAGTTCTGGGTTACATTATTTATTTGCAGTATAGTTTATTTATTCAGTTTCTTTGTATTGTACTGGGCGGATACTCTCCAGCTGTTGTACCCAACTGTCAGTGTGATCTTTCATTCAGGACTAAGGTTGCATGTGGTGGCTCTTCCCTGTTTAAGGAAGCCAAGGCTGAAGGTCGTCAAAATCATGAAAACAGAAAGTTACTTAAAAGGATGCAAAAGAAAAAGAAATAGAAAACTACACAAAGATGTCAGATAATGGAGTACCTTTGCATTGCCAACTTCATAATGCCTAAGGATAAGGTACCATATTTTCATTAGCTAGATGATAATTTTGACAGAAGTGGATGCTGCTAATTGCAAGAATATTATATAGTTATTGCTTGCTTTTATTAGTGCTGAACTTCTAATGCAACAAATTCAGTGCTGAAGTCCTTAAAAGCTGTTTTAAAGTGTAAGTGATAAATATATTAAATTACTACCGGTATTTTTTTTTTTTTTGCCAGGACTCTTATGCACCCCCTATTCACTATTTGCATTATGTTTGCTAATTCAATCAAAACCCTTCTAAAAAAATATAAAATATTTTTTTTAATTAATTGAATATAATAAAATACCACAAGAGATTAGAGGCTAGTATTTGACTTAGATATTATGTAAAAACTTCCCCTGCATTTCTAGGGAAGACTTTTTAGACCAGAGTCCTTAGCTCCAGGAGCTAAGGACTCTGACGTCATCACACTCCAGCTGGGCTGGCGTGAGCCGCCGCTGGTAGTCTGTTTTTAGATTTTGTTTTATATTTTTGGATATGAGTAACCCGCTTTATTTAAATAAAGGGTACTCATTTTTTCATACTGCACCATGAAGTTTTCCTCTTCTTTATTATAAATACCACTGCCCACTGAACGCCCCTTTTGCTGTCCTTAGAGGAGACAGTGTATGTGCACTAAGAATCCAGCTGATGCGGGGAAGCGTGCAGTGTTTCTTGGAAAAGGTTTTTCTGCTGGGGATTGACTTCCACGTCCGGAGCCTGATGAACCAATCTTTGTGTGCTGAGCTTGCATGATCTCCATAATAGAGGTCCATCTGAGTTGGTAAACGGCCATTTATCTACTTTATTTGATGGAAGATTTAAACTGAAGATTCGCATTCCTGCTCCTGTGTGTTTTGATTGAATACCTGCAGTTTTTTTGCTACATCTTTTTTGCTACTTTTTGGACTTCCAATGTGTTACTTTTTGGACTCCCAAGTTGCTATATTTTATATTTTTTGTTTGGACTTGAATGACCATTCATAACCACCGTTGAGGGTTTGCTAATTATCACTGTTGTTTGTTTTCCTTCATGACATGTGTTATATTGAGATCATTTCCACCTCAATCTTTATATAATTTTTTATATGATTATATTTACACACATTATTTCTCTTTACCTTTTATTAGTCGCTGCTCATCATAGTAGATGATGTCACCGCGTTTGTTTCATTCAAAAGAACGGTGGTTCTTTTGAATGGAGTGTCTGTACACTCGAGCGGCAAGAGATTCTTGCTAAGAATCTCGACAGGAAAAACAACGTTTTTTTTCCCGGCGAGATTCTGGCCCGTGTGTACAGGGCTTCAGAGAGAAAACTTTCAATGGGTACATTGGATCCAGTGCCAACTAATCAAGATGGGATTTTCCTTCATTGTGGGGGTTCTAACCTTTCCCTAGCTTAAATAATAAAAAAAAAAGTTCTGTCTGTAGTTATGGTTTAACCACCTGAGCCCTGGGCTGGTCAAATGACGGCTTCACGGGGGCTCTGAAAATCCAACAGGACGTAATATGACCTCCTGGATTCCTCCGGCCACTGGGGGGCGCGCGAGCGTGCAGGCGGCGGCGTGTCCCCGAGATGCCGATGTGTGTGCCTGGCGGTCGCGATGTCTGCCAGGTACCCGCGATCGGCAATGACAGAGCAGGGATGTGGAGCTCTGTGTGTAAACTGTCAGGGGAGAGAGGAGACCGATCTGTGTCCCTTGTACATAGGGACACAGCATCGGTCACCTCCCCCAGTCACCCTCTCCCCCCACAGTTAGAACACAATACAGGTACACATTTAACCCCTTCCTCACCCCCTAGTGTTAACCCCTTCAATGCCAGTCACATTTATACAGTAATTAGTGCATATTTATAGCACTGATCGCTGTATAAATGTGAATGGCGCCAAAAATGTGTCAAAAGTGTCCGATGTGTCCGCCATAATGTCGCAGTCCCAATAAAAAAAATCGCAGTTTGCCGCCATTACTAGTAAAAAATAAATAAATAAAAATAATAATAATTCGGTCCCATATTTTGTAAGCGCTTATTGCGATTTTTTTTTTTTTTTTTTTATATGTAGAAGAATACGTATCGACCTAAACTGAGAAAATTATTATTATTTTTTTTTAAATTGGGCTATTTATTATAGCAACAAGTAAAAAATATTGTTTTTTTTTCAAAATTGTTGCTTTTTTTGTTTATAGCGCAAAAAATAAAAACCGCAGAGGTGATAAAATACCACCAAAAGAAAGTTCTATTTGTGGGGAAAAAAAGGGCGTCAATTTTGTTTGGGAGCCACGTCGCATGACTGCGCAATTGTCAGTTAAAGCAACGCAGTGCCGGAAGCTGAAATTTCACCTGGGCAGGAGGGGGGTAAATGTTTCCAGTAAGCAAGTGGTTAAGCAATGAATTTTGAAAATACAGAATCAGCAGACTCAGATTTTATTTTACACAGTACTGTGTGATGGCTAACAGTATCCAAAGCTTTTCTGAAATTTGAACAGACAACATCGTTCAATGCTCTGGTCTTAGAATGTACTAATATCTTAACAAAAACAATGCAAATTAGTTTGATGTGATTGATATCTCATAAAGCAATTCTGACACTTGTAGATAATATTATTGTCAAAGAGGTAATTATTTATATCATCCATTATGACTACTTCAAATATATTCCCGTGGCAGATGTCAAATTTACTTCTCTATAATCAGATGTCTCTGATGTTATTCCCATCTTGAACAAAGTTGCCATTTCTGCTTCCATGCCATTTGATGCTACCAAACAAAGTCAAATAAAATATGTAAATATTAAATATTAGCTCCACTCAAAAATGTATATTTTACTTTTGGACTGTTGGTAGCTGCAGCTAGATTGAGATCTCCCAGGTAAAGTTTCCAGTTTCACCCTAGCTCATATTGCACAGTGAAGCGTTTTTCATATGCACTCTCTGCTAAATCTAATCAATGTCAAACATTTACAATTAGCACTCTTTCCGAAAAAAAATGACACCAGTTAAAGGATAATATGCCTTCAGATCAAGTGTTTACTACAGTAAAAAAAAAAAAAACACATGTCTGCTATTAGGCCTGGAATTACTACTCATTTAGGCTGGGTTCACACCATTGCGAATTGGATAGAGGGGTTCCCCGCAATAGCAGAAGATTTTGCAGGAGATTTTGACCAGCTCTCTATGAAGCCGGTTCACATATCTCCGCTGAGGCTCTGGTGTGAATTTGCACAGGAGCCCTGTGTGTGTTTTGGTTAGTTTCAGGTCGGATCTCTGCCAAAATTTTGGGCTGAAATTGGACCTGAAACGGTAAACCAGGACAATCTAGACCCCTGCTCAGACATGCAGCGATGGTGTGAACCCATCCTTACATTTATGTAATGAAAGATGAATGTAGATGAAAAAAAAAACATTTGTCAAATAAAATAAAAACTTGAATACTCAGTTTGGGGACCTCAGTGCAATTACTATGAAAATAATTATTGATCTGTATATTGTGAGGAATTAGCTTTGAGTCAGAGATTAGACAGTCTAGGAGGCTTCTTGTGGTCCATTTAGATATACTGGGCCAGATTCAGAGAGAGATACGATGGTGTATCTCCTGATACACCGTCGTATCTCAGAGTTAGGCTGGTCGTATCTATGCGCCTGATTCATAGAATCAGTTACGCATAGATATGCCTAAGATCCGACAGGTGTGACTGTGTTACACCGTTGGACCTTACCTGCAATTTAAAATTGGCGCGGGGGGCGTTTGCGCTGATTTACGCTGAGAAATATGTAAATCAGCGAGATATACGCAAATTCACGAACGTACGCGGACCCGACGCAGTGTTGTTACGACGTTTCCGTAGCGGTTTTCCCGGCGTATACTTACCCCTGCTTCTATGAGGCGCAGCCAATGTTAAGTATAGCCGTCGTTCCCGCGTCGATTTTGAATTTTTTTACGTTGTTTGCATAAGTCGTTCTCGAATACGGATGGACGTCATTTACGTAAGCGTCGAAACCACTGACGTCCTAGCGACGTCAGTGGGAGCAATGCACGCCGGGAAATTTCACGGACGGCGCATGCGCATTTAAATCGGCGCGGGAACGCGCCTGATTTAAATAGTACACTCCCCCTAGCCACGGAATTTGAATTCCGCCGGGGGTTTTACGATCCGCCGCCGCAAGTTTGGAGGTAAGTGGTTTGTGAATTACCCACTTGCCTCTCAAACTTGCGGCAGCGGATCTTAAATCTTTTTTAATTTTTTTTTTTTTTTACATATTTTTGGGGGATATTTATTACAGCAAAAAGTAAAAAATATTATTTTTTTTTCAAAATTTACGCTCTATTTTTGTTTATAGCGCAAAAAATAAAAACCGCAGAGGTGATCAAATACCACCAAAAGAAAGCTCTATTTGTGGGAAAAATGACACCAATTTTGTTTGGGAGCCATGTCGCATGACCATGCAATTTTCAGTTAAAGTGACACAGTGCCGAATCGCAAAAAGTGGACCGGTCATTGACCAGCAAAATGGTCCGGGGCTGAAGTGGTTAATTATTTGAATTTCTCTCAGACAGGGTTAAAATCTGCCCAGGGCAATGAGAGAATCATCACTGATTAACCAATATGCTGACATGGATTGCTATGGTACACGTTTCACTTATACTGTCATTGGAAATACACTTTAAAAAATAAACAGTAGCAAGTAGTTTCTGGAATTGTATTTTTTTTTTTGTGAAATACCCATAGCTAAGTTAACTAACTAATAAGGCTTCTTGAATCTCTTAAACCCTATTTAGGGTATTTTAGAAAAAAAATACATATCTTAAACGAGCATGGTGTTCTTAGTTTGTATATTACATGGCACAAAAACTGTGTAATCTAAAAAAAACTCCTGTACATGCAAGGGTGCCTCAGCACCACCTTCTGGCCACAATTCATTGGACTTTCATGCAAAAGCTCTTCCTAGTCATATAGAAGCAACTGGAAACCTTTTCAGTTCAGACTTAAGAATATAAACACTTGATGAACATTTCCCAGTACATCGTGTAATTATCGTAATTAATTTTGTTAATCTGTACAAAGGGGAATGCTCTAGATTGTCAAACTGACAACTGCTGTGGAAGATTGATATCATATAAATCTGGGGAATATTTCAAGACAATCTTACATTTCGATTTATCTCTGAGATACAATTTATGTACATTAAAATAGAACTAGCACAAAGAAATCTTAAATATCTTTCAGCTTTAAATGCTAGAACCCAAGCAACAGAATTAAAAAGTCTTATCTTGTTTGGGGATGTATTCAATCTTTTCATCAGTTCAAAAACAAATTTACATGACTAATCTGAAACTTCCTGCACAGCCTGTGACAGTTATTACCACTGACAAAGACTAAAGTAATGAAATAGAAATCTTTCACAGTTTCCTAAATATTTTACAGATGATCCACTAAAATGTACTAGTTTTTATTTATTTATTACAATTTTTAATATTCTTAAAATAGAACTTTAGGTAGAACTACACTGAAATATTACTGTATTTATTGGAGTATAACACTCACTTTTTTACCCTGAAAATAGAGGGTAAACGTTGCCTGCGTGTTATATGCAGGGGGCTGTGGAAAGTTTTTTTCCTAAAACTTCCCCCTTAAAGTTAGGGTGCGTGTTATATGCCTGTGTGTGTTATACGCCGATAAATACGGTAAATCCATTCCAAAACATTTAAAAAAAAATCTGGATAGAGTTGCGAAGAGTAACCTTATCTGGCATCTTGAATGATCATATTAATCACCTCTCAGTATCCCTCCAATCAGTCCCATACACAATTGCTTCAATAATACCAACACTCGATGAAGGGGATCCTTTGGATCTTTGGTAATGTGTTGGCTTTTTTATAATATAAGGATCTGGACTAAATAACATCTTGCCCTTATACATTCCTAACAATAAATGGCAAATTTTCTTACCCTATCCTGTTGTTTTGAAAAAAATAATAATAATCTATTGTTGTCTGTGTGTCTATTGTGTACCTAAGGGATTCATGTAGGGGTCCCTTTCACTAGAAGAATGGTGGCTGTTCATGTAGGCAATGTGGTTCAGGACTGACCTAGCAGAAATTGCCTAATCTGAAATCTCCCCATGCATTTGAGTAGCAAAATCCATATACTCAAATAAGCAATTGGGAAAGGATTAATGTGGGGGGATGCATATAGGGATGTATTAATGATACAGAGATTGGAAGAATAGGTGACAAGGGTGATTTAATCTGTGCCTACAGTTTGAAAAGGACATTGAATATACTGTAAGGCCTCGTAAACACGATAGGTTAACCAGAGGACAACGGTCTAATGGACCGTTTTCATTGGTCGAAACCGATCGTGTGTGGGCCCCATAGGTTATTTAACCATCTGTTAAAAAAAAGCCAATTTGCTTTAAATTTAACCGATGGATTCCTAACCAATGGGAAAAAAAACAACCGTTAGTAGGCACAACCATCGGTTAAAAATCCACGCATGCTCAGAATCAAGTCGACGCATGCTTGGAAGCATTGAACTTCTGTTTTTTCAGAACGTCGTTGTGTTTTACGCCACTGCGTTCTGACACGATCGTTTTTTTTTTAACCGATGGTGTGTAGGCGCGATGGACCATCAGTCAGCTTCATCGGTTAACCGATGAAAACGGTCCATCGGTCCGTTCTCATCGGATGGACTGATCGTGTGTACGCGGCTTAACATCTACTTGCTTGGTAAGGAGCAGCACTCCTATATTCGAGTTCTAAATGAGGTAAACTTATTCCACCTTCTTCTTTTCATTTAATAGGCATGTTGTAGTAAAGTTGTGATGGGGAGTTAGCCCAGACATAGTGTACAATGGAAGAACACAGCTTGCAAAAGAAGGGTTTTGGGACCTCAATGGGAACTATACACTGAACAAAACACTTTTGTGTTTGCCCCTATTTGTCATGAGCTGAACTTAAACATCTACTACTTTTTCTATTGTAGCACTACACATTACCTCTATGTTCTCGCCGTCCAGGGTGAAAGGAGAGTCCAAAGAATTTCAATGTCCGTACAATGCACTTCATTTTCTGGGATTTATTTGTAGAACTTCAATAAAAAGAAGTGGAAAGGGGTGGAAGGGTAGGTAGGTTCAGGTGTATAGTCACAAATAGGAACACTCCTGCTAGCCAGAGTGGGTATTGCTCACCGGGATAGGTCCCTCTCACTAGCAGCCTGGATGGCGCACGAAATAAAGTACAGTCTCTGCCACAGGCCTTCCATTATGAGGAGACACTATTGGTCCAGAATCCCCTGCCACAGGATTCAGCACCCAGAACTTTATGCCCAACAGTCGGCACCGTCAAACCTCTCAGTGTATGGTGCATCCTTCGATGAAGTTTCCAGGCCTTTTCCCAAGGTACCAGCCTCTTGCATGGCCCCCTCCAGGATAGGTCCTCCCCTGGCTTCCTTCATCAAGCGACCTCCTCCCGCAGGACGGACGGTACAGGATCACCTCTGAAGTTCGAAAAGGCAGGCCCCAGTCTAACTACTGGGCCTACCAGGCAAAGCCCAGACCCCGGACCAACGTGGTCCTGGAGTCAGGATTTAGGACACGCACCTAAGGCCAGGCGGGCCACGAGGCATGAACAATGGACCCCCCGCCAACAGCGTCTGTACCCCTCCCCAGCATGCACAGCGGGCAACCACCCCCACTGATTCGCTGCTGAGGGGAACACCCAATGCACCCTGGCCTTGCTGCTGCCACTCTTGGCCTGGGGTGGTAATGACACCCCCAGGCGAACGATGGTGGAACTCTCAGCACAGCCATGGCTGTAACAGAGGCTGAATTTGCCATTAATCATATTAGTCTGAGCCAAATAGCAGCTCAGACCCCCACTAAATTTACAGCAGCGCCTGTTCAACAGGAGCAGGCCTCTACACCATTTACACAAAAGGCCTATTTCTATCAATTATTGTTCATAAATTTGTCTAAATCTGTGTTAGTGAGCACTTCTCCTTTGCTGAGATAATCAATCCACCTCACAGGTGTTTCATATCAAGATGCTGATTAGACAGCATAATTATTACACAGGTGTGCCTTAAGCTGGCCACAATAAAAGGCCACTCTAAAATGTGCAGTTTTATCACACAGCACAATGCCACAGATGACCCAAGTTTTGAGGAAGCGTGCAATTGGCATGCTGACTGCAGAAATGTCCACCAGAGCTGTTGCCTTTAAAATGAATGTTAATTTCTCTACTATAAGCTAAGGCGTTTCAGAGAATTTGTCAGTACATCCAACCGGACCCACAATCGCAGACCAAGTGTAACACCAGCCCAGGACCTCCACATCCAGCATCTTTACCTCCAAGATCGTCTGAGAACAGCTACCCGGACAGCTGCTGCAACAATCGGTTTGCATAACTAAAGAATTTCTGCACAAGCAAGCTGTCAGAAACCACCTCAGGGAAGCTCATCTGCATGCTCATCGTCCTCATCAGGGTCTCGACCTGACTGCAGTTCGTCAATGTAACCGACTTGAGTGGGCAAATGCTCACATTCAATGGCATCTGGCACTTTGGAGATGTTTTTTGTCACGGATGAATCCCCTTTTTCAGGGCAGATGGCAGACAGCGTGTATGGCATTGTGTGAGTGAGCGGCTTGCTGAAAAAAATACAGATTTGCTTCTGTGCACCTTTAGTTGCAGCAAGCTGTTTTACAAGTGTCTAAATTGGACATTGTTTTGGCATAAACTGGTTTAGGTCAATAATATTTTACTCACTCGCACTTTATTTGCATTTATTATTGGTTGCGCAAGTCATCCATTGAGCATGTTTGGGATGCTCTTGATCGGCAAATACGACAGCGCGTTCCAGTTCCTGCCAATATCCAGCTAAAGAGATGTGCTGTACTGCATGAGGCAAATGGTGGTCACACCAGATACTGACTGTTTTTCGAACCCTCCGGTCCCCCAATACAGTAAAACTGCACATTTTAAAGTGGCCTTTTATTGTGGCCAGTCTAAAGCCTCGTACACACGCTCGGTTTACTCGGCAAGAACCAGCAAGAATACTACTGCTGGCAGAGCTTTCTTGCCGAGTATACCGAGCGTGTGTACGAGGCTTTGAGGTTTCTCGAAAAGAAAACTGCCCAGAATCTAGACAAGAAAAATAGAGAACACGTTCTCTATTTTCTCGTTGTTAAATTCTCGGCAGTTTTCCTGCCGAGAAACCCAAGAGTGTGTATACTTACCTGGTCACTGTGGAAACCCGTGCATGCTCGAAATGACTTTGACGCATGTGCGGGTAGCTTCCTAGGCATAGGTAGGGTGCAGCAAGATGGTAGCGACGGCATCAAATGTGACGAGTGCATGCTCGTCGTACACAATGACGTCACCGTGTTCTTGCCTTTCAAGAAAACCGCGCTTCTTTTGAAAGGAGATTATGTACACTCAGGCGGCAAGAGATTCTTGCCAAGAATCTCATTGGGAAAAAATTGGGAAAAACATACCTGTGCAATAATCATGCTAATCAGCATCTTTAAATGCCACACCTGTGAGGTCCAACTCATAATAAATAGGGGCAAACACAAAAGTGTTGCGTTTATAATTTTGCTCAGTGTATATGACAGATGTAAAGGCACAACCATTTTATATGAGGCCATCTTGCCAAACTAGATGTGATAAAGTTTTGAATCACCTCTTTCAATTTTGATGGATCTGGGTTAACAAGGGTTTACAGTTATGGTCATAAAAGGTAGGAGAGAAGAGGAATCCTAGGTATTTGAGGGCCTTGTTTTTTCACCCAAAGGGAAAGTGTCCTTGGAGGTCCAACTGTTTTGTGAGTGTTAACCTTAAAACTGCTATGGGCAGAAAAAAGGGTGAATTCCTACAGCAGGACTGGGAAGATGAGTCTTGGATTTGTAATGTAAAGAAATACATTATACGTACAGTATAAAGGTTCAGTTTGTTTTCTTGTATTCCTGATCCCCCACAGGAGCGCCCTGGAAAAACTGATTATTGCAAATTGCTATAGATAAATGCTTCATAGTGAGTATGTGAAGGTAAAGAAACAAGGCACATGCATTCTGTATAATTACATAATTTAAATGTATTAAAAGCCATTAATCCTGACTCTTGCGAGGGGGGCCTTGAGATGCCAATTTGGACAAGAGTCCTAGAACGGAAGTTGTACCTGGAACCTTTGCTGTGTCTGGCAATCTGCTTGCTGAGCCACCTGGAATGCTGGACAGTTCTCTAGACAATTCCTTGAATGATCCTGCCTTGAATCATGTTTGCTTTGAACCTTAAACTCTTTGCTCCTCCTACAAACTTCCTGATTTAAGCCATGTCTCTGCACTTTCTGTTTGTCAGATTATTGTGCTCCTTCCACCCAATATCTCACCTTTATCTCTCCTGCTGCCTTCCGTATCTTCACTACAATTCATTACCGACCTTTGATTTGTTCCTTGACTATGCTTCTGCTTAATCCCAACCTTCAACTACTCATTGCTAACCTTTTGGCTTGTTTCCTGACTAGGCGATCTCTACCTGCTAAATCTGCTACTGGACCCTGGTTTGCTCATCTCCTGTTGGAGCAATCCTGAGGACCGTGACCTGGTACTAACACATAGCAAAACCCATCTCCACTACCAGGAGCTCTGGTAAATATCGTTAATACTAAGACCCCCCACCTCAGGTGAACCTGTGTCGTCAGCCAGGGTGACCGCTTTTCGGTGGGTGCTGCTCCACTGCTATAGCTACTAGCCTCCAGACTCCAGACCGTTTACCTAAAATAACAGAAATAAACTTGCCACTATTGCTATGTAAACTGTGGATGGTTCACCTTTGTCTTCAGGACCTGTTACCCACAAGACCACTCCGCTTAAACTCCTAATTTAAGCTAACCATCAAGAGACTATCAGCTTTTAAATAATCACATCACCCAAGTTCCGTATCCTCCTGGGCATTCTTTGGTTCTCTAGCCGTAATCCCTCAATCAACTGGGAGACACGGTCTATACGTTTTACATTTGACCATTGCAAAAAAAAATTGCAAAGAATGTTATCAAATAAGCCCTCCACACCAATCCAAGCTTCACAAGCATTTATGATAACTACCCAGTCATATGACAAGCTGCCTCCATAATATCTTGATTCCCGGGACGTTTGTGTAAATAGAATGCTGAATGCTGATCATCTGCCTCATCACTCATATCATTGTCCCAATGAATTGCTTCCAGGAGCAGAAATATCCTTTGGCCACCTTTATTCTCTATCAGAAGCTGAACTGAAGGTCTCAGGGATTCGCTTGATGAGATTAGTTTTTATCAGACACTTCTTCATAGAGAAAAAGGTCTCCACCATGCGCCCATGTATCGAGTACAGAGAATTAAACAGTAATGAAAGAGATTTGCTGCAGCTAGCTGACTATACTGATTGTGGACCACAACCCTTTATACATAGAGTAAAAACATGGTATGGTCAAAAAAACGATAGAATAAAAACAATCGTCTGTGGGGAAATCCATCGGTCAAAAATCCACGCATGTTTAGAATCAAGTCGATGCATGCTCGGAAGCATTGAACTTAATTTTTCTCTGCACGCCGTTGTGTTTTACGTCACTGCGTTGAACACGATCTGATTTTTAACCGATGGTGTGTAGGCAAGACTGATGAAAGTCAGCTTCATCGGATATCTGATAAAAAAATCCATCGGTTCGTTTTTATCAGACAAACCGATCGTGTGTACAGGGCATAAGGGTATTGTTTTGTACAGCTGTCAGGGGACAGGCTTTTCTTCTCAGACAGTGGCTGCTTGCTTAATATATAATTAAAAGTGTTTTTTTATACCTGTTCAATATGTGCAAAAAATATCTGTTGATTTTGCCAGAATCTTGTAAGCTGGTAATTTCCTGTGCTCTATACCTGCCTCTTTTTGGCATGTATTCCAGAGATGTATTATTTTACTTTATTTTATTTTGTATTTTTTTTACTTTGACATATTCTTTAATGACCTTTCCTGGGTATTTATGGTACACAATGCTCCACTAAATAAATGCTACAGGTAGCAGAATCCACTCAAATTCCAGTAGTCATTGCAATACCAGCACAGAAATTTGTCATCTACCGTATTTTCTGGTGTATAAGATGACCTTTTACACCTTAATTACACTGCCAAAGAGTGGGGGTCGCCTTATACGCCAGGTGCAGAGGCTGCCAGATGTATGTGAAGCCCGCCTGGTGCTCGATAATACTATTACATACAGTATGCACTGCTCAGCCAATTCTGGCGGGCGATGCATTCTGTTGCTGAATATAGAGCTTCGGATTGGAGCGGCGCGGGCTGATGATGTCACAAGCCTCTGCCAATCCAAGCAGGCTTAACAAGCTCTGTATTCAGCAACAGAGTGCATCACCTGCCGGGATTGGCTCAGTGAATCTTTAGATTTCAAATGTTCGAGTCCTATAGACTTTAACAAGGTTCTAAAGTTCACACGAACATTTGGTGTGTTCGCAAGTTCTGATGCGAACCGAACAGGGGGGTGTTTGGCTCATCATTAGTGACCATACATTCCCGGTTTCCAGGGACAGTCCCTGGATTGGGGACACTGTCCCCGGACCAAGTTTGTCCCCGGTTTTGTCCCCAGATTGAATTTGAACAGGGGCTGGGGCAATTTCAAAGTCAGTCAGTGCAGAATAAAAAAAAAAAATCTGAATTACACTCCCCCCCTTCCCGCTCCACCACACCTACTAGCTTAGGGGGGTGTATTTCTTTCCATTATATGTGCCCCTTTCTGATGATCATGTGCTGGTTGAAGCGGAGGGAATATTTCTTCAGTTTCGGGTCTGCTTGCCTTGGCTCAAGTCCCGGCCAGCCGCTTGCCTGCTTACGTCCTTGCCTTCCCTGGTGGAGTGATCTTCCTCCACTCCCCACCCAGTAGTAGCTGGGGCCGGAGAGTAAAACTTAACAGGCTGTGAGGCGGGCGGCGATGGGAAAAGAGTCGCTGATTGCCACCATTACTAGTAAAAAAAATATATATGTCCCCCGGATTTCAGTTTAAAAATCTGGTCACCTTAGCGTATGACGACCCCCCTAATTTTCCAATGAAAACATTGTCTTGGGCTATACTCACCGTATAAGACTACCCCCTACCTCACAAAGGGATGCAGTCTCGTAGCTCCGATCCAAGCCCAATGTCTGAAGGCAGCTCTGGAATTCCCCTTAATATCCATATCAGACCTGAAGGGCCTGTTAATGGAATTTGGGGGGACCCCCACGCTTTTTATTTTTAATTTTTTATGAATGAATCATCTCTGAATTGCCAGAGCCGACAATTCATTAGACCCGCAAAGTTGGTTTTAAATGCCTTTTTTTCCTTCAGAAATGACACTTTTTGCAGGGACAGTTCTATGTACGGGAAACATGCGCTTTTTCACATGCTGACTTTACACCCCCCCTAGGTACGAAATTTAAAGTAATATTACACTTTTATTGTTTCACTTTTAGCATTATTAAATTCACTGCTCCTGAAAAAACTGCAGTTTTTAAAACTTTTTTTTGCATTGATACATGTTTCCTGGGACAGGACCTAGGTCCCCAAACACTTTTTAGGACAATAACTTGTATATTAGCCTTTAAAATTAACACTTTAGATTTCTCCCATAGACTTTAACAGGGTGTTCCGCGGCTTTTCGAATTTGCCGCGAACACCCCTAATTGTTTGTTGTTCGCCGAACAGGCGAACAGGCAATGTTCGAGTCGAACATGAGTTCGACTCGAACTCGAAGCTCATCCCTAATGGTCACCCTATCATACGCCTGATCGTCTTAGACGCTGGAAAATATGGTACTCCTCATCTCAATGTTGCCTACAGACTTTGGACTGTAGGTAAATGTAAATGTACCTACTGGTTGGTAAACACACACCATCCTTTGTTTTTGCTTGGGTCTGTAGTTTTTTTTAAATATCCAGTAGCTGTAAAGTACTGTACTTCTGAGATGCCTTTATTTGTTTACTGTATTTGTACATACAATTTCAAGTGTTGAATTCTAATAACCCTCAATTTGTGTTCCAGCAGGTGGTGGAAGTTGAAAAGCAGTTACTGGCCAATGTTGGTAGGTTTTTTGGAAAATTCACTGTCCAATTCCTCCATTTTTATTGACAAGACGATTAAAGATTCTCTGCAGGTATCTTTTTGGTCTAAAATAAAACCAAGAACAAAGGACACACTCTGATCACACTGACTGAAATCATATTTATAAAACAAAATGCTGCACGAATATTGGGTGTTTGTAGTTCAAATCGTTAGAGCAGCCCAGGGAGACAACCCTGCAACTCCATAGATATCATGCAGGGAGTGAGCACTGTCATCCTAAGACCAGAAGGATCAGCAAGGATAAATCCTGGAAAAAAGAATGAATGTAGCTGCCACATTTAAGGACTTGTAAGTTGCAAGATTTTACTGTTGTTATTAATATACGGCTTTCAGGGGTATAGGGGACAAACACTGAGAGGTATTTGGGGAAAAGAGTGGCTGAGTGTCCTAATTAGATACGGCACCTCAACTCTAAATTAGTAGAAAATAGAGCATAAATAGATTGGGCTTATCGCGGTGCCACAGAAAAACATAACATTTTTATACAAATTCATACAATTTTTTTTTTTATTAAATTAGGTTCCAAAAAACGATGAAAAACGATTCTATACATGAACAGTAGAGTAGTTCACAAGATGTTGATAAGGGAGCAAATATCTCATGTACAAACGGTCAGGTCCTACCGACTAGTTTCGCCAAACTCTAGGCTTCATCAGGGGATTATGGCGTGACCAAATTATTATTTAGCTCTAGAAGAACAAAAAACAACAATATTAGACATCATAGCACTTGGGTAGTTCATATAGTATTGCTTAGCTAAATGTCTAGACTAAAAGGCCAATAGCTCAGACAAATCCCAGAAATACACCTCCCCAAAAGAGCCCCCGAAGTGCATTTAAATGCTCTACAGCCCAAAATAGGATGTAATAAGATTCAAACCTACCCCATATCCCCAAAGGGATCAATCAGAGAATCAAAGACCCCCGTAGAGGTTGAGGTCAGATCCACAAAGCTCAAAGCTTTTCTGTAGAGAGCAATCAAATATAAAAGGCCCCTAGGGGAAGATGGAGCCCAAAAAGAAAAGAAACAGTTATTTTAAAGCATCATATTTATCAGAGGGCCAAAGAGCCCCAAAGAACATACCTAGGGACCTATAATAAAATAGTAATAAACAAAGAAAAAAAGTATTCATTACTGAGGAAATCAGAGTTATATTAGCGTATCATAAGCCATAAAAACTTAGGAACTTACATATATTTGATATTAAAGCGTAAGCACTGTGAACTCAAGTTGGAGAAAATGGCAAAAGCAAATGACTAATTCAACAGCACAGGTACGGCAAATAGGAAAATGTTGAGCAATATGTCCCTAACTATGAAGGTAAAAAAAAGAGAAACAGGACAACTTTCAAGACTAATCTGAAAAAAGGGGAAAATATATGAAACCAAAAAGTGAAAAAACTTCTTACCAGAAAAAGAAGCATAAACCGCAACAGCGCCCCAGAGAGTCAGCAAAACCATTCTGGCTCAATCTGCTACTTATAGCCCTCCACCTGGCTGGTGTGGGACGTTGCCACGCCAGGAGCGGACAAAGGACGTCAGCTATGCATGCGCACAGGACATTACCACAGCATACATTGCCCATAATGCCAAGTGGCTGTGCGATCGCATCATCCTAAGTAGGCGTGACGCGATCCACCTTAACCACAGCAACAGTGGGCTGTCACATACAAATGCATGTGAAGAATGTTAAAAAGGAGGCGGATAAATCTATGGGCAAATGGACAGCAGACGTGAAGCGGGCCAAATGTATGAATACACTTAGCCCTTGGGTGTCCATATAGCCACAGGCTAAAGGGTCTGACGACAACCCCGGAGCCAACAGTTCCCCTCAGAGCCCCAGGGGAGAGGACCAGGATTGAAAGGAAATGGGGTTAGAGAGGATGAGTAGACCAGGATGAGCATTGAGCCGAGATCGGGTAATGTCTGGCTCCCAAGACAGAACAAAAAAACAAAATCAGGCGAGTGAGTCTAGACAGATACCCAAGCCACAATCGGTAGAAAATGGATAGTTTACTTTAGAATAGACAAAAAAGTACTCAAATAACAGCAGATAAAGAAGTGAGGAGAAAAAAGTAATTAACCACTTGACAACTGGGCACTTAAACCCACTTAATAACCAGACCAATTTTCAGCTTTCGGTGCTCTCACATTTTGAATGACAATAACTCAGTCATACAACACTGTAACCAAATGAAATTTTTGTCCTTTTTTTCCCACAAATAGAGCTTTCTTTTGGTGGTATTTGATCACCTCTGCGGTTTTTATTTTTTTCGCTATAAATGAAAAAAGAACGAAAATTTTGTAAAAAAATGAATTTTTCTTCATTTCTATTATAAAATTTTGCAAAAAATGAATTTTTCTTCATAAATTTGGCCTAAAATGTATACTGCTACATATCTTTGGTTAAAAAAAAAAAAGAAAATTGGATATTATTTAGTCTGGGTGAAAGTTATAAGGTCTACAAGCTATGGTACCAATTACTGAAAATTGATCAATTTGATCACATCTGATGTACTGACAGCCTCTCTCATTTCTTGAGACCCTAACATGCCAGAAAAGTACAAATACCCCCTAAATGACCCCTTTTTGGAAAGAAGACATTCCAAGGTATTTAGAAAGAGGCATGGTGAGTTTTTTGAAGTTGTCATTTTTTCCCACAATTCTTTGCAAAATCAAGTTTTTATTTATTTTTATTTTTTTTCCACAAAAGTTTCATATTAGCAGGTTATTTCTCACACACAGCATATGCATACCACAAATTACACCCCAAAACACATTCTGCTATTCCTCCTGAGTATGGCGATACCACATGTGTGAGACTTTTACACAGCGTGGCCACATAGAGAGGCCCAACATGCAGGGAGCACCATCAGGCGTTCTGGAGCACCCAGACCAATTCTGACATTTCTCTCCTACATGTAAAAATCATCATTTATTTGCTAGAAAATTACATAGAACCCCAAAACATTATATATGCTTTTTTAGCAAAGACCCTAGAGAATATAATGGCGGTCGTTGCTTTTTATCGCGCATGGTATTTGCACAGCAATTTTTCGAACGCACTTTTTTGGGAAATAAAACAGTTTTGTGTTTTTTAAAAAAAAAAACATTAAAGTTAGCCCAATCTTTTTGCATAATATGAAAGACGAAGTTACGCCGAGTAAATAGATACCCAACATGTCACCCTTCAATATTGCACACGCTTGTGGAATGGTGCCAAACTTCGCTACTTAAAAATCCCCATAGGTGACGTTTTAAATGTTTTTACTGGTTACATGTTTTTAGTTACAGAGGAGGTCTGGGGCCAAAATGATTGCTCTCGCTCTAACGTTCGCAGCGATACCCCACATGTGTGGTTTGAACACCGTTTTCATATGTGGGCGGGACTTACGTACACATTCGCTTCTGTATACGAGCACGCAGGAAAAGGGGCGCTTTAAATATTTATTTTTTATTTTTATTGTTCATTTTACTTTATTTATTTTAGTTTGACACGTTTTTCCCCAAAAATAAATGTTTTGATCACTTTTATTCCAATTACAATGAATGGAAACATCCCTTGTATTAGGAATATAGCATGACAGGTCCTCTTTACAGTGAGATATGGGGTCAATAAGACCCCACATCTCACCTCTAGGCTGGGAAGCCTGAAAAAAAAACAAAAACAAAAAAAACGATCCTGGCTTCGATCGCAGCGGTGAGTCAGAAGAAGCACCGGAGGGCGAAGGGAGTGGGGACGTCCCTTTTTGCCTCCCGTAAGAACGATCAAGAGGCGGAACAGCCGCCATGATCGTTCTTATGGTGTAGAGAATCGCCGGATGAAAAAAATGATATCTGAATGATGCCTGTAGCTGCAGGCATCATTTAGATATCCCTGCACAAAGTCAAGGACCTCATATGACGTGGGCGGGAAGTGGTTAAAACACATTTTTTTCCCCAGAGTATTTTCTGGGTATTGCAAAGTATTGGCCGGGGTATTGCAAAGTATTGGCCGGGGTATTGCAAAGTATTGGTGCGGGGGTATTGCAGAGTATTGGTGCGGGGGTATTGCAGAGTATTGGTGCGGGGGTATTGCAGAGTATTGGTGCGGGGGTATTGCAGAGTATTGGTGCGGGGCTATTGCAGAGTATTGGTGTGGGGGTATTGCAGAGTATTGGTGCGGGGGTATTGCAGAGTATGGTGCGGGGGTATTGCAGAGTATTGGTGCGGGGGTATTGCAGAGTATTGGTGCGGGGGTATTGCAGAGTATTGTGTGGGGGGTATTGCAGAGTATTGTGTGGGGGGTATTGCAGAGTATTGTGTGGGGGGTATTGCAGAGTATGGTGCGGGGGTATTGCAGAGTATTGGTGCGGGGGTATTGCAGAGTATTGTGTGGGGGTATTTCAGAGTATTGTGCGGGGGGTATTGCAGAGTATTGTGCGGGGGGTACTGCAGAGTATTGTGCGGGGGTATTGCAGAGTATTGCGCAAGGGGTACTGCAGAGTATTGGCAGGGGGTACTGCAGAGTATTGCGCGGGGGTACTGCAGAGTATTGCGCGGGGGTATTGCAGAGTATTGCGCGGGGGTATTGCAGAGTATTGCGCGGGGGTATTGCAGAGTATTGCGCGGGAGTATTGCAGAGTATTGCGCGGGGGTACTGCAGAGCATTGCGCGGGGGTATTGCAGAGTATTGCGCGGGGGTATTGCAGAGTATTGGTGCGGGGGTATTGCAGTGTATTGTGTGGGGGGTATTGCAGAGTATTGAGGGGGGGTATTGCAGAGTATTGCACGGGGGTATTGCAGAGTATTGCGCGGGGGTATTGCAGAGTATTGCGCGGGGGTATTGCAGAGTATTGCGCGGGGGTATTGCAGAGTATTGCGCGGGGGTTTTGCAGAGTATTGCGCGGGGGTATTGCAGAGTATTGGTGCGGGGGTATTGCAGAGTATTGGTGCGGGGGTATTGCAGAGTATTGGTGCGGGGGTATTGCAGAGTATGGTGCGGGGGTATTGCAGAGTATTGGTGCGGGGGTATTGCAGAGTATTGGTGCGGGGGTATTGCAGAGTATTGTGTGGGGGGGTATTGCAGAGTATTGTGTGGGGGGTATTGAAGAGTATTGTGTGGGGGGTATTGCAGAGTATTGTGTGGGGGGTATTGCAGAGTATGGTGCGGGGGTATTGCAGAGTATTGGTGCGGGGGTATTGCAGAGTATTGGTGCGGGGGTATTGCAGAGTATTGGTGCGGGGGTATTGCAGAGTATTGTGTGGGGGGTATTGCAGAGTATTGTGCGGGGGGTATTGCAAAGTATTGTGCGGGGGGTACTGCAGAGTATTGCGTGGTGGGGTACTGCAGAGTATTGCGCGGGGGTATTGCAGAGTATTGTGCGGGGGTACTGCAGAGTATAGTCATTGGACGGCACGATCACATGGTAAAAGACCGCTGTTGTCGGTCAGTTACCGTGATCTGTGTAGCGCCGGGTCTCATAGACCCGGCGCGCACAGAATTTTCTGTGTGCGCGCCCGAGGCGGCGCGCATTACTGCTTCTGGTGGGCGCCGTTTCAGAACGGCGACCCCCAGTTAAGCAACCACCTTGCCGCCGTTTTTGGACGGCGGCTGGTGGTTAAGTGGTTAAACATCATAAATAACTTGTAATAATGTCAAAGATAAATTATCAATGTACAATCAAATAGAACATAAATAATAAAGTATGTAACCTATGTAGAAAAAAGTCAGTTGCCAGCATATGTACCATGTACCTCCAAGATCTAAAGGGGTAAATAGCAACATGGAAATACCAGATGCAGAAAAACAGGGGGGAGGGGACAAAGGAGGAAAATATCCATGGGACAAGAGTCCAATGGCCAGATCACAGTTCCAACCAAGGGGAGACACATTCACAGGTCTGAAAGAGGTACAATCTATATAAAAAAAATGTATATATCATAATATAAATTATAAAAAGGATTTAAAGCTAATGGGGCAGATCCACAAAGCACTTACGCCGGCGTATCTCGAGATGCGCGGTGTAAGTGTATATATACGCCAATGTAACTATGTGCCGTATCCACAAAACAAGATACGCCTGAAAAATAGGTTTTCCGACCAACGTAATTTTTCAGCGCCGGCGCATCGTGGGCGCAAATATACGCTGGACGCACCATTGTTTTGCTATTCAAATCTGCAAATGAGGGAGATACGGCGATCCACGAACGTACGTGCGCCCGACGCGGGCTACGCGCGCCGCGCATAAGACATACGTCCGGTCTAAAGTTACCCCTCATAATAGCAGCTGTAACTTTGCACCAGACGTGTGCAGGTCAGCTGGAGAGCAGCTTCAGCAGCACTGTTAGGGACGAGCTGAGCATCCACACTTGCAGGACAACAATCTGTATGCCAACATGCCAGGGGCATCCATGGTCATAGCTATACTACTGGCTTTACATGCACGTAGAAGGAGGAGGGCATGGAGGAGGGCACGGGAGAGTATATACCGCATAAACGTCTTTGGCATGGGGGAATCGAAGGTGTATCGCATCTTCAGATTCAGCCCTACTGCCATCCTGGAATTAGCCAGAACCCTGAAAGATGACATCACCAGCCAGACACACCGCTCACATGCAGTGGAGCCACTGGTCAAGGTACTGACAACACTCCATTTCCTTGCCAGTGGCTCTTTCCAGCGTACAAATGGAGTTGTGGCTGGGATGGCACAATCCTCCATTAGCAGATGTGTGCACCAGGTTGTCCCCGCAATCCTCAGACGCATGGCCCACCACTTTGTCAGACTCACCCAGGAGCATCTGCGGGTGAAGGCAATGCGAGATTTCTACATGATTGCAGGATTCCCACGCACCGTGGGGGCCATTGATTGCACACATGTGGCACTACGCCCCCCCCCCGTGACACAGAGCACATATACTGCAATCGTAAGCATTGGCATTCCATCAACGTACAGGTGATAGCCGATGCCCAATGCCTCATATGGCACGTCCGTGCCAAACACCCTGGGTCCAGCCATGACAGCTACATATACCGTCAAAGCCCCATTCCAACAGAATTCAAACAGAATGTGTATGGGGACAGCTGGCTGGTTAATGAGTGACATGGGAGTCAGGCATGACTGTCCGCCCCCATGATGCAGACATCATGAGGGGCACATGCATGACTAACATCCTCCTGTCTTTTCCCTTCCAGGTGACTCTGCATATGCACTTGGACCCCATCTCATGACTCCATTCAGGAATCCTGAAACCCCAGGAGAGCAAAGATACAATGATGCACACACACGTACCCATGCAGTGGTGGAACGCACCTTTGGCCTCCTGAAGTCACGTTTAGTGACATTCATACACCATTCACACGGACCTGGGGATCACTTCTCCCTGGTCCTGGGGATCACTTCTCCCCGACAACCAAGGGTGACACCCCTTTTCCGGCAGGAATGTCACCCCCACATTCAAACACCAGTCACACTGTAGCCTGCACTACTAACCGTGTGCTTTGGCTACCAAAAAAAATAAAAACTCATAACCTGAGTATATTCCAAAAATAAACATAAAACACTCATAACCTGAGTCGAACAGAAAAAAATCCCCAAAAAAAGGCCCCGGCTCCTCATGGGAGACTCATGGGGGGGGGGATCAGGAGGAGGAGCATCCCCTGGTCTCTCCACGCCTGGCGTAAAAAACAACAAGAGAAAGCAGGCGCCACTTAGTAAAACTGCGCCACGCGTCGCACAATTGCTGTCCCCGGTGATGACGTCATCTCCTCCACCGCAACCATAGCATCCCAAAGCGTGCGCTCCAACGTGCGCTCCGGCATCCCTGCGAGCACATCTGTGCACCTCCTCTCCACACCGCATCGCAAGGACAAATCAGGTTTGATCTGCTATACAGCACAAACACCAGCGCTGTAACAGAGACCGAAGGGACATCCATTGGCTGTGCTCTGACATATCGCTGGACATCATACGTATGCCTGAATCTACATAATTACATGTGAGTGCTTTTATTACATTTTCTAGTAAAAGTTTTGCAGTTTTACTAAGTGGCGCCTGCTTTCTCTTGTTGTTTTTTATTCTATGTACCTGGAGTGTCACTTCAACTCCCTTGGCATGGCTGCCCAGTACCATGAACTGTAAACTCATGCAAAAAAGCTCACCTAGCTTATAGGACTTCTACTGAGGACTTTATTTTGATCTACATGGTACACCACATGCGCTTTATTGTATATAATTGTCTCCACGGCGGCCTGCCCTCCAATGCCAGGGCAATAAGGGTGAGGACCGCATTGGTGTCCGCATGCAGCCGCACCCCCGCCTGGATGGCTGCCGTGTTGTCCCTGACAGCCTCTGTCAGGGTGTGGAACTCCTCACCCAGGCCTGCTGTGGTGGTCTGCAGATGAGCCAGGCAGGTGACCACAGCTGAGGAATTGCAGCCCAACTCCTCCACAGCTTCCTTCACGGAGGCCATGCTTTGGGCCATGTGGTCCATCCTCATGGCAACCTCACCCAGATGGTGGTCCCTCCTGAGGTGTTCAGGAATAACATCTGACACCCCCCTTGTCTTCCTAGCCACCTTCCTGGGTCCTGAAGTGGCTTGGGGCCTGGGAGAAGGGGAGACTCTTGGGGGGGAATCCCTGTTGGGGGAGGAGCATGAGGGGCTACCCCTGATGGAGAGCTGACTGGTGCCAGCCACAGGGGAAGACTCCTCCAAATGGAGCCTAACCTCATTCCCACTCATCACCTCTTCCTCCTCAACCACCTCCTGAGGAGGGGTGTGGCCACTCCCTTCCACAGAGGACTCCTGGCTTGCCAGGTGGTCTGACTCAGCCTGATGTCCGGGGGATGGTGTGGACTGGCCAGATGACCCAGCACCCTCCTGCACATCTGTGGATGACACAAAACATTCACATGTTGGAGGATCCACACACTTCACATGTTCCCTTCCACCCTCACACATGCTACACACCAGATAGAAAATAAAACACACTTACCTGTCCTCAAGGCATCCGCAATGGAGTCAAAGCCCTCCACTCCCTCCACTTGATGCCTGTGGAGGCACTGGGCAACCACCTGCTCCTCAGCAGTGAGCGTCTCAGTAGTTGCTGGTCCCCCTCCAGTGCCCCTGGCATGAGTGCCCATCCTGGCCAGTTTACATTTGACCAGGCGCCGCAGGTCATTTATCTTTTTTAAAATGTCATTGGGGGATCTGACCTCACTCCCCAACGCATTGACATCTGCAGCAATCGGTGCCAGGATCTCCCTCCTCCTGGCCTGGGTGGTATTGGCACTCTCTGCCCCATGGAGAAATGTATCATACTGGGCCATGGCCCTGATAATGATCGCCTTCTCCTGTGTGGTATAATTAAGCTTTCTCTTCTTCGGAGATGCTGGAGCAGACATGGCTCTAAATCAAACAGCTACAAAGAAAAGAACAAAAGTACCTTGCTTCAGGGGGGGAAACAAATGGATGTACTTTTGCACTGGACGGGCGCATGTCTGGGCGTATTTATGCCCTGGGCGTATCTCACTAATTATGCCGGGCCTAGTTTGTATCTCACTGATTACGCCGGGCCCAGTTCTGAGCATGCGCAGAGAGGCGCTGAACATAGTCAGCGTCACGGCGCATGCGCCGTCCGTTCGGCCCTTCATTTGCATGGGGTCACGGCTCATTTCAATGGAACACGCCCACTTCCTTTCTACTTTCAATTATGCCGGCTTACGCCTAGGAATTTACGCTGCGCTGGCGCAACGTTGGGCACAAATACTCTGAGGATACGGTCCTTGCCTCTCTAAGTTGAGCCGGCGTAGCGTAAATGAGATGCGCTACGCTGACCTACATATGCGCCGATGTACGTGGATCTGCCCCAATGTATTCATTTAGACCTGGAAACTTAACAGCATCTAGAATATGTATCCACTTGGTTTCCAGTTGTAGTAGAGTTTTATCAATTCCACCGCCACGGGCATGTATAGGCACATGCTCCAAGGCTGCAAAACATATGGAATTGCAGTCAAAATTGTGTTGAGAACCTACATGTCTACTTAGGGCAGGTGTCATCAAACGTTTATATAAGGGATTAACATAATCCCTAATGCGCATAAAAAAGGTCCGTTTCATTTTCCCGACATAAAAGCAGTCACATTGACAGCTTGCCAGATAAACAATTACCACAGTTTTACAGGTGATCCGATATTTCAATTTGTGGGTTTGTCCATTTGGGAGAATAGTTTCTTGACTGTTGGATAAAAAAGAACAGATGTCACAGTGTCCACAGGAAAAAATTTTGCATGCATGATGACTAGTGACTAGTGGTATTTGATCACCTCTGCAGTTTTTATTTTTTGCGCTATAAACAAAAATAGAGCGACAATTTTGAAAAAAAAAATGCAATATTTTTTTACTTTTTGCTATAATAAATATCCTCAAAAAATCTATAAAAAAAACAAAATTTTCCACAGTTTAGGCCAATTTTTATTATTCTACATATTTTTGGTAAAAAAAAAACTGCAATAAGCGTATATTGATTGGTTTGCGCAAAAGTTATAGCGTCTATAAAATAGGGGATAGATTTATTGCATTTTTATATATTTTTTTATTTTTATTTTTTTACTAGTAATGGCGGCAATCTGCGATTTTTATTGTGACCGTGGCATTGCGACGGACATATCGGACACTTTTGACAACATTTTGGGACCATTCACATTTATACAGGGATTAGTGCTATAAAACTGGACTGATTACTGTATACATGTGACTGGCAGGGAAGGGGTTTACACTAGGGGGCGCTGAAGGCGTTAAATATGTTCTCTAGTGAGTGATTCTAACTGTAGGTGATGGGGACTCACAAGGGGAGGAGACTGATCTGTGTTTCTCTGTACTGGGAACACACATCGGTCTCCTCACCTCTGACAGGACATGGATCTGTGTGTTTACACACACAGACCCAGTGTCCTGCCGTGATTGCGGGCAATCCCGGGTGCCTGGGGAACATCGTGGCCACCGGGCACGAGCAACGGGTCCCGAGCAATGCCGCCGGCACACGCGCCCCCCCCCCTAGATGGTCGGGAAGCCCAGGACGTCATATTACGTAAACCCAGGATGTTAGATCCCATCTGTGGACGTCATATTACTGGTTAAAGATGTATATGTTTTAATAGCGATTATATATATTCATTATTTTATATATATATTTCACTCCACCTATATTAATTAGCCTAGTAGGGACTGGGAACTGCTTTGCAGGATTCATTACCCAGTACACATAGGGAGAGCGCAGTTTTGGTATACCATTACAATAAGATTATTATGGGGGTTCATTCTGTGCGGTACAAATAAATTATAAATATAAATAAAATATAGAGATAAAATATAGAGATTACATATTTTATTAATTTTATATATTTATACATTTACAATGTGTGATATCAATTTGTATCTATTTTTTTATCTATTTTTATTTTTTTCATTTTTCAATTTTTACTATTCCCCATATGTCCATATATAATATAATGTATAACATTCATATTTTGCCATTTATTATTTTATATGGTTCAGTTTTCTTGATGCTAATTGCCAGACGAATAAAAATTCCTCCAGGTCCGTCCTGTTTATATTGTTACTCAAACTACAAAATTTGCAGTAAATCTGGTGGACCAATTGGGACACCATAGGGCTAAGGCATAATGAAGTAGATAGGAGATATAGATGTTGTGCCAGTACCAGCAGTTGTATCTCGGCAATAGAGTTCTATGTGCTGTTTCCATTGAACTAAAGTGATGTAACACTAGAGTGTCCTAAGGCTACACCAAAATGGCAGCTGGAGCTCTATATAGATTGACAACTTGACCGTCCAATTAGATTTCCCCCTTAAAAAGATGCGGAAACCCCTGTATTGAGATGTGTAGGTGAAGGGAACAGGACGGCACGTTTGCACAGGTGATCTGTCAGCGAGGAACAACATACCATCCCGATTACCAGTCCGACATTTACCATTGTTTTACCTGATATAGAGCGGTCTAGCGCACCTAATCTATGTGAGTACCCCAGTTTTTGCTTTCTGTTTCTTAAACCGTTAAATCTCTATTACACTATCAAGTCTTTATTTCATACACCTACCGAGGTACCATACTGACGAGTCCAGGATTCCGGTGTAACTATAAAAGCCCAAAAGTTGGTTCATATGCGTGTTTTGACTGCGCTTAATCGCAAAGTCACACTCTCTGAGGTGAGCATTAAATACCTAAGGGGAGCACCAGAGTGAGGAACACTGCGGCATTTTCTGGATCACCTAGCAGTTTTAGAATCGCAGCAACTATATATTCACATGAACTTTATTACACCTGGATAGACTCTTTTTGGATACCATACACTTGCACAGGAGCTCTTCTTTGAATAACCCAGCTATGCAATATTGATAAACTATATAATACTGGATGCTATGCACATGAGCATTTTTTTTATGCATCAGTGGGTCACTGATAATCTATAGAGGATCATAAAAGTGGGAATTGAACTTCATTGTACAGCAGCGCTTTATATTAATTATAATCATTGTTTATGCTTTTAGATACACATATTTTATATATTTATTTTTTATATTTAATATATGTGTTCATTTATTGCACTATTGTCACTTTCCACTGTTGGGAAATAATTTTTTTCATTATTGGAGGCTTTATATGTTTCTTTTTACACTAGTATAGTGTATGACTTTGGAAAGTGCAGCGTTTATATTTATTTATCCACATTTGGCATGTTTAACGCTTGCAGCTGATTTTTGATAATTAAGGCAGTTTGTATTAGTGGAGGCTCACAGGACTCTCTATATTGTACCTGATAACCGTTTTACCAGAAAGTGTCAGGACCCCCTTTCATCGCCAACATCCCCCAAAAACTCATGATGGAGAAACGTGGAGCAGTGGTGGTGGTGGCTGCCTAAGTGAGGTTTTTAGGCCTTTTCTTTACAATGCATCACCCAAGCAGTTACAGGCAGCACATAACCCATACTATAAATGATTACATGGGGTCAAGGGCATATGTGGACCCTTTGGCAACAGATGACCCACTTGAATACTTGGGAATAGATCAATGGCCCAAACTTGTCTAGCATGCAATCATGCTACTGGGCTGCCCAGTGGACAGTGTCTTTTAGAAATGTGGGTGGTTTTGGGGCAGAAAAAATAATCCACCTATTCTCAGACAGTTGACTGGCTTAGCTTAAAAATGAACCAGTCCTGGACCACTGAAGAATACCAAACCATGCAGTTGATCTTAACAATTAACAGTTTTATTTGAATCTGGCCCAAAAACAATTATATACCATATGGCATTACCTTACCCTGCCACTGCTTTTGGCCTGTCACCTTTACCATCCCCTGTTGCCTGTGCTGATATCATGCACACCAAAGATTTTTTATATTTTATATAAGCAATAAAAAAAAAACACTTTAAAACAAGCTCTCATTTATTTCTGCATCTATAGACATTGTAGGGAAATGGGGGGGGGGAGCAAGCCATCTAATGTAAACAAACAGCAGATGATTCTAAGCTGTTGAGCCCCATACATACAGGACTGTCTAGCTGCATTGCATCCATCTCAGTGTTTTAGTGTGCCTGGGAGGGACAGGTATATGGTCCAGCCCCGCTACATTGAAGTGGGTCCTGTGTGTTCAGTAATAAATGCATGGAATATAGAAACCTGTCACAGACAAGGACTAATCTGTTATTAAGAGCCTTCTAAAGCTGGCCATACACTGTTTTTGGACCTCATATGGGGAGATAATGATTCTCTGTAGGGGGAGATATTGTTTTTTTTTGTTTGTTTGTTTGATTTTTTCTTTTGGATTTGTACACTTCCTCATGGCAATGTCCTACCTCCCATGTCTTTATTTGATAATAGCTTGCTTATTACCCTCACAATTCCAGAATCAAATTACAAGATTCAACCCCCCACAGACTTCAATGGGGTTTGCTGCAAAGTTTGTAAACTTCAAATAACATTCTTAAAATTGTAAGAGGCAGATTCTCTCATCCCTAATTGTGATCATTGAATCACCACCAGTTTCAAAAACAAATATGTCATCCTCAACACACATTTAGGAAGGAACACACAGTACAAAACCAGAAACATTGAGGATAGGGATACATATTTTGCAGTTATAAATTTGATTCACGCTTGAGTGT
Source organism: Rana temporaria (assembly GCF_905171775.1). Lineage (NCBI taxonomy): Eukaryota > Metazoa > Chordata > Amphibia > Anura > Ranidae > Rana > Rana temporaria. The sequence goes on along the minus strand of NC_053491.1, from coordinate 319,499,107 downwards.
TTTTCTGCTCATTTTCCTGATGCCTGATTATGCATGACTATACTCAACATGCAGAATCATATTCATTATAATTGTCCCTGTACTTTAATGGAAGTGCCTGTAAACCCTCAATACAGCACAGGAACAAAAAAACACCTGAAGCTTGAGACACATGCAAAAATTACTGTAAAACTCTTTTAAAAAATGCTTTTAAAAAAGGCTTGAAAAAACACTTGAAAATCAGTTGTGAATGTTGGCTGTAGGTTGCTATTCACGTTTCATTCTCAACTGTGGTGTGCTGATGGGAAACTTGAACACAAAGTAAAAAATTGTAATGGTTTCCAAGAGAAGATTGAGCTCCAAAATACATTATGGGGCATACTTTATAGCAGAGAATGTGTCATTCATGGGATATTTACTGGAGAATGTTTTGGGATTTGAATGGATCAAACAAGGAAATTTAGAAATAGGCTGAATTCAGAAATTGCCAACTTTCTATATGAGCATCTTAAAATGCAAAGGATGATACAGAATTCTTATTTGAATTTGGTCACATATATACAAATACATAATAATGAAAAGAAATGTCAAAAGTTCTTAACTCTGTTTATGAATCTACATTTATTAAGTGACTTTCATTTTATACATTCGCTCCATTAATAAAATTCATTAAGCTTTACAAGCCTATAACATTCTTAGCAGCTGATGTTTATGTAAGAATCTACAAGGTCAGCTAATTGATGTCGATTTTATATTAGATGCTAGTTTATTATGCAAAACATTTTAAATGTCATGGTAAAATACTTGTCATTCTATAAGTCAAGTATTTGATGTGGATGTGTCTCCTCTAAGTTTGCTGAACCTAGTCAGGTCTGGTTTTTCTTAAAGCGGGGGTTCACCCTATAAAAAAAAAAAAAATTTCTTCTAGCATAAAATTCGGCATAGTAGCGCGAGCTACAGTATGCCTGTCTTAATTTTTTTATCCCCGTACTCACTGTTATATCGTACATAGAAGATTCCGACTGCCCACGGGGAATGGGCGTTCCAATCCAGACGGAAGGTGATTGACGGCCGGCTCTGGCGCATCACGCTTCTCCGGAAATAGCCGAAATAGGCTTGGCTCTTCACGGCGCCTGCGCATAGTCTGTGCGCAGGCGCCGTGAAGAGCCGAGACCTACTCCGGCTGTCTTCGGGGAGCGTGACGTGCCAGAGCCGGCCGTCAATCACCCTCCCTCTTGAAAGGAACGCCCATTCCCCGCGGGCAGTCGGAATCTTCTATGTACGATATAACAGTGAGTACGGGGATAAAAAAATTAAGACAGGCATACTGTAGCTCGCGCTACTATGCCGAATTATATGCTAAAAAGTTGTTCTGCAGGGTGAAACACCGCTTTAAGAACGTATTTGTAAGTTTGTTCCAGATTATTACTCCTAAAATATTACCCCTTTTTAAGTGGAAGTATAGGCTAAATATATGTCTTACCTTAAAAAGGAAAAGATAAAACAGGCACTCCACCCTAGTTCCAGTTAAATACCAATATTCATATAGTCACTAAGGCCTTCAATAGTGCTTCCTAATGCACATGAAATAAATTGACAAAATGCACTATATGGGAGCCCTGCTAATTACTGGTAGCTAATTGGTCTTAGGTAAACCTATAAACCGGCATGTCTTGTAAAGTTCAAAGGCCCAATTTTGCTGGATAACCAGAAGGTGAAGCTGCGGGATCATGTTAACAAGCAAAAGAGAACACCAGCGCAATGAGATCATAGTGCATAAGTATATATAGCTATTTATTCATTATAAAATGTATAAATTCACTCACAAACATAATGAAGGCGAGAGCATGTTGTGTTGTGTACTGGCAGCTGATGTGACCACAGGTCCACTCTGAGGCTCAGGCGTGCTGGGGAGGCCCAGCCAGACTGGATGGGATGCATTCTGGAGTTCTGGGATGGCTCCGCTGACTCCACGCCCAAGGAGGAAAAGCCACATCTGTCAGTACACACATACTGAGATGCTGGTAGGGAGGGATGAACGTTTCTGGGGGAATTCCCCTTTCAACAGCCTCCTGGAGATTGGACCAGCCTGCATCTAGATTGGCATTCAAGCTCCTGGCACCAAAATCTCGGCACTGGAAATATTCTTTTGGTGCGATAATCTGTGTAACAGAATAGGTAATCAAGCCAAATGATCAGACAGGCAATAACTGTAACTTTCAATTACAGCTACAAACATGCAAAACAGGGTTAAGATGACAAAAGAGAAATATACACAGCAGAATTGATGTCAAGCTTACACAAGCCCAAGGCCCATCAACACAGACCCTAAGGGGTGTACAGGTGTGGGAGCTGAACTAGTTAACAACTATTCCTATGTAGAATTCATTAGATAGATATGATGCAGTATTTCTGTGCGCTACACCCTAAAGTGATTACTCCATAGGGATGTATAAATAATTCCCTGGTGGCAACAGTAGATGCCCTACTCTAAACACCAAAAAATTATGGGTAAAGTTTCTTTACGTTAAAAAAAAAAAAATCTGTTATGTATTTGATTAGTGATTTAGTTCTATGCTAATCACCAGTAGCCACAATTCTTACCATTGTTACCTAACTGTTTCTATCTATGGAATAACAGTAAATAATTTCTGTATAGTAATAGTTATTCATATTCGATTGAGAAGGCTTACAAGTCCAATTAAATTTGACTAGCTACTACAAGCTATACCCTGACCTGACAGCGTGGCCGCGTCAGTTGTAAAGGGCCGCTTTGCAGGCCCTTCAGTGGCTCTTCCCATTGATTTTAATAGGCAGGGGAGCTTTAGGAGTGGTGTATACACGCTCATGCTCAGGTCTTTTTTTAGGTCGCCTCGCAAAGTCACGTCCAGAGTCGTGTCGCCCTTGTGTGAACCGGCTCTTAGGCTGCGTGCTGTTCAGTCATTCACAATTTGCAGTGAGCTTTGTTTTCTGTGAATTAATACCAAGCTTCCACTGAATGGTTGAGTCTGAGATTGTCATGTTTTCAGACTGCCTCTCACCCTCAGAGGAAGCTGTATTTATTTATACAATACAAAGCTCCTTGTGATTGGCTAAGCAGCGCTAAGCCCAACACAATTTTGTTCCATTAATGTGGTGGAAAGTACCCAACCCGCTAGTGGAACATAGTGCTATATACTATATATTGCTGATGCTACATACAGTTTATGCAGCGTACACAGCGGGCATATCTAGTAGTGAAGATAATAGTTCATTTTGGAAATTTAAAAATGTGAAAAGGGAAATAATAGCTGGGCTTTTTATTTTTTGTTTTTTGCAGGAGTTCTGGAATTCTGTTTTAACGGGTACATGATGAACTTTGGCTTTATTCATAATTTTTCTATGTGCATGTTTTTGGACAATTAGTATGGTAGACTCAACACATGCTGCTCCAATTCCTGACTGAAATAAGTAAGCAGCAGGTGGTTCTGTCTATCAAGCATTAACTTTAACTGAAATATTCATTGCTGGTAGCCTGGACCTTTAAAATAAGAAATATAGATTGATTTTTGCTCTATTCTATGGTAATTTATGACCCTTATAATCGTCCACAATAGGATCTGGCTGTTTGGGCTTATTTGGTCCTTGGACACTGAGCTGTCTGCTTTCGGCTTGTTATCCAGGTAAAGGTTAAGTGGGAAGACTGACTGGATTTCATGGTTCTCACTTTGTTAATGCCAAGAGTGAAAACAGATGCATCAAGTCTCACACAATGTACCCAGCCACTGAAATGTTCTGCCAGAATGTGTGACATTATCGTTGCAAAATGAGTAATAATTCAACATATCAGCTCATTATTTCTTCATACTTACACAGGTGCCTTAACCATATGCCAACCCCTTACCACCTCCAGGTTACTTATCAGTTGCACAACATCTTCAGTAACAAAGTTGTATAGATATAGTAATTTATTATTTCAAGCCAGCAACCACTCTGTGTATTTGGAACAACAGCAAAATACGGTTTAATTTACAGTCTCTTGTTATATTGTAATTACCTAAGTCAGCTCACATCAGTTACACTGTAATCAAATGTTCCTTCTTCTGTGCAAAATGCATTCCAGTTGCATGAAGAACAATATAATTGGGCATTTTTGTAACACAGAGACAGCATTATCGTACTTCAACTACAAAAAGATGGCATTTGTTTCTTATTGTTATCAGAAACAACTGTGAATGCTGAATTGATCTGTCAACATTGGGAATGAGTGAATGTGTCTGGTTTAAATTTGCGGGGCGTTCACTAAACCCATCATAAAGTCCGAAAATGAAAGCAACACTTGACAATATTCTTATTTTCCACAAATATTTCATGCATAACCTTTGGTTGCTACGCCACTCTGACCTTATCATACAATCCGTTCTGTCTGGTGAGTGCCGAGCGGCGCTCTGAAATGAGGTATAATCTGCATTTTTTTTTTATAAATCACACACACAGGGGGAGACAGCATGCATAGTATACAAATGTACATGTTATAGGAAGGGCAGGGGCAGGCACTGTCACAATCTGACAGGCAGGGATGGGAGGGGAGAGAGCAGAGAGGAGAGCAGACAGCAAAGAGCTGATGACAGAGGCACGTAACTGACCACGGTGTCAGGGCTCAGCAGCCTTGATGAACCATTGTCAGTTTACAGAGGGAAGGGTAGAAACTGGCAGGATCAGGTGATAGAGAAGGCCAAATGACACAGCATAAGCACTGTGCTGTATAACATGCTTTAACCACCCTGAAGGATTTTCCCCCTTAACCACTTGCTGACCTGCTCACACAGATTTACTGTGGCAGGTCAGCTCTCCTGCGCAAACTGATGTACCTTATGTCAGTCCATAAAAGCAGGATAGCGGAACTCGATGTCTGCTGGTGGCTTGCGTTCGCAGAAGAGGCAGAACGGGGAACTGCCAATGTAAACAAGGCATTTCCCCATTCTGCCTAGTGACATGACAGGTACCTACTGTTCCCAGTGATCTCTGTCATGTTTCAGTAAGCCCACCAAAATACCACCAAAAGAAATCTCTATTTGTGGAGAAAAAAAGGATGTAAATTTTGTTTGGGTGCAGTGTCGCACGGCTGCACAATTGTCAGTTAAAGCAACGCAGTGCTCTATCGCAAAAAATGCTCTGGTCATGAAGGGGGCTAATCCTTTTGGGGCTGAAGTGGTTAATGATCAGGCCATTTTTTGCGATACAGCACTGCGTTACTTTAAATGACAATTGCACGTTCGTGCAATGTTGTACCCAAACAAATTTTACGTCCTATGTTTTCACACAAATAGAGATTTCTTTTGGTGATATAAACAAAAAAAGGTTGCCAATTTAAAAAAAAAAAAAAATATATATATATATATATATATATATATATATAATTTTACTGTCTGCTAAAATACATATCCCAAAAAATATATAAAAAAACAAACAAATTTACTCATCGGTTTTGGCCAATATGTATTCTTCTACATATTTTTGGTAAAAAAAAAAAAAAAACATAATAAGTGTATATTGATTGGTTTGCGCATACGTTATGGCGCCTACAAAATAGGTGATAGATTTATGGCATTTTTATTTATTTTCTTACTGGTTTATATGGAGGACTCTCAGTAACAAAATTAAATACAAAATTAAAGTACCATCATCCTAAGCATACGTTTGAATAGAGATGGGGTTTGTTGGGACCCCAGAGGCCCAAAAAAGCCAGAGAGGTAAATAGGGGCGGGGGGGCTATATCGGTACTAGGTAGGTAAGTTAAACAGAGAAATGTAGTAAAAGTAAAAAATGAATAACATCAAGAAATAAGGAATACACAGTTTTTAAAAAAATACATCAGCAGTAATGTAAAACAGACAGATTATACGACCAGCCAACTCATCATCTAGATGGTATGGAACCCTAATCTGAGGGTTGGCGATGAGGTGAAGGGGGTCATATAGATCAGGATCTCTACTAGTTTCGCTACTGTGGTAGCTTCGTCAGGAGATATTATTCTAAAAATTTACAATATAAAATTGTTAACATTACAGGTTGTGTACATATGGGAAGATATGCACAAAACCACTCAGGTAAGGACAATAGATATACAATCATCAGGAATGGTATACATGTAAAGAGTTCAAGGGGACAAGACAAAGAGTGCGCGGCTTACCTGTGCACAAGAAATCCAATCGTTAGGGGAGCATGGGTCCAGCGTGGAGAAAAATTCTCACACGGAGTTTGAGTTGGTAAAGATACCCCAGCACAGAGAAGACCTGTGGTGACTATACATGAAATATTAATTAATAGGGGCTAAATCAAGCCTAGGTTGTGATTAGAGTGAAGGGACCACCGTGATGATGGTGAAAAATCACCAAAGTCATGCTTGGGAGTGTTGAAAGGTTGAAAAGATCCCAAAGAAAAGGAATTTACATAGTGACTATTACAGAAGAAAGGAGGGGGGGAGGGGGGGAAGGAAAAGAGGAGAGTGAGGGGGAGGGGGGAGGGAAGGGAAAGAGAGGGGAGGAAAGAAAATAAATGGAGGGGGGAGGGGGGTTTGGGGGATGATGATAAAAAAGGGGCAAAGGTAGAAAAATGGTGGGGGGAGTAGAGACAAGAAAGGGAAAGGAGGGGAGGGGGAGGGAAAGGTCAAAGGAGAGAGAAGGATAAGGGAAAGAGAAGAGGGGAGCAGTGGGAAAGGGGGAGCAGGGGGGAAGGTGGAAAAAGAGTATAAGCTGGTGTTGCTGGGTGGGTTAAAAAAGGGTTAACTGTGAAGGTAAAAAACTCAAAAGAGTGTGGAAGGTGCATTATCATACCTGTATAAAGGTATTGAAGGTTAAGGACCCTGGGACCTATCTGGTAGTAGGCGGCAAATATTAAGGAAACGCTGTGTACAAGGCTGGAGGTGACTGGTTAGGATATACCAGCGGCAAGGGTAATTTGAACGTAGACCGCCTATGGGGTATGAAGGTGATGATAAGCACAGACATTTCAAGTTCCATATAGCAAAATAAGGGGGGGGGGTTAGATAATGGAGTTACAGGAAATCCATTAAGGCACTTACTTGTTGTAGGTAAAACATCAAGCGTGTCCCAGGGCCAGGTGTGTATCACACTAGAGAGGGGGACCCATGTGTTTATATATGGACAGACAAGTACTGTCATCAAACGGCGCAGCGGCGCCTGGATATGATGTCACCGCGTTCAGCTTTGCCGTGACGTAATCACGGCAATACGCCGTGTATATGTATCTCATTGAGGCTGGTATCCTCTGAGAGGGAGGGTCTGTTGGGCGGTGGCTAGAGGAGCCAGTCCCCCAGGGCGGGGTTGTCTGCTGTACTGGTAACCAGTTAGGGGTGTGTTTAGGCAAACGTGGCCACAGACGGTGTACTGTGGGAGGAATGAATGTGACTGGGGGCATAACACCCGAACGAGTGGAAAATGACACAGGATAGAGAGCCGCACAACGATTGCTTTTACACAAAATCAACAAATAATAAAAAAGAATTATACAGTTAATACAAGAGTACAATATATATTAAAGTTATCAAGAGTATGAAACCATACCCTAGCAAGTATTTATAAAATAAATAGGGCATTTTAAACATATAAATGCTCCAAAAATTCTGGGCAGACAGTTTAGTTATAACACACGGATAAAAAGGATCATGTGTACAGTATAGTAATATCAGAATGGTACATTTTATGATCATAACAAAAAATTAAAACAAATAGGCATAGTTAGAAACCATTAAACAATAGCAATAGGGGAGGGAAGGGGGGGGAATGGGGAAAGAAGGGGAAAAGAGGGAAAAGGAATATCAGAAAGCCATCTAAACATTCCTAATGTAACACTATAAATCATAGGAAGGATTTGAATGAGTTAACTTCATTTAAGCCAGGGGGTATTAGGGCATTAAGCCGTTCAATCCATAGAGCTGCTCGTTTTAGGAGGACTCTATCACGGTCCCCACCCCTAGGGTCTGTACTAACTGTCTCCAGTATCATGAATTGGACTGCCAATAGATTGTACCGATGGTAGAGCCCTATATGTCTACCAATGGTAGTGAGTTTCCCACTACTAGAACAATATAGGTGCTCGCCAATACGTTGGCGTAGTTCTCGTATTGTTTTACCCACATAAAAGGCCTGGCAGGTGCAACGCATAAGGTAAACAACACCAGTGGTCCCACAATTACCTGAAAAGTGGGGGGAGAAAATGTCTCCATTGGGTAGTTGATGGCGTTGTCCCTCTAGGATCCATGGGCACTTGGGGCACTGCCCACAACGTGAAGTGCCCCTGGGTCCCAGATGGGGGGAATCAGCTGTTTGATAGTGACTGCTGATTAAACAATCCCTGAGTGACCTAGCGCGACAGAAGATTAATTCCGGTCTTTCGCGGATGTGCTTGCTCAGGATGTGATGATCTGCCAACATGTGCCAATGTCTATCTAAAATACTTCGCAATTGCCCGTGGTGGGCTGAGAATTGAGTAACAATGGCTGTCGTGGGTTTTCTAGAGATACGTGGAGCAGTATACAGAAGGGACGTTCTAGTGCGTGCCCATGCTTTGTTGAAGGCTTTCCTTAAAATTGTAGAAGAGTAACCCCTTGCCAGAAGTCGCGTCCGTAAGGAGGCGGCCTGTGCCAAGAAGTCTTCGTCTCATGCACAGTTCCTACGCAGGCGCAGGTATTGTGCATACGGAATACATTGCACTAGAGATCGAGGATGCGCACTGGACGCATGCAACAGAGTGTTGCCAGCCATGGGCTTGCGATATAGATCTGTGCTTAGGGTACCGTCAGGGCTTTTGATAATTAGTAGATCTAAATATGGAATCTGCTGCCTATCGAAACATACCGTAAAGAACAGATTGTCTGAGTTCTGGTTGAGGGCAAGGATAAACTCCTCCAGAAGAGTTGTGGATCCAGTCCAAACAATAAATAGGTCATCAATAAAGCGATACCAACATAGTACCGCTTGTAAGTAGGTATCATATATTTCACTGGAGAAGATTTTCCTCTCCCAAGCCCCTAAGTAGAGGTTGGCGTAGGCAGGGGCGCATGAGGTGCCCATGGCTACGCCTTGGCATTGGAGATAATGCTGATCCTCAAAAATAAAATAATTTTGCGTCAAAATAAATCTCAATAACTTTAACAGGAATTCATTAAGGGGCCAGGTGTTATGGTCCTGTTCCATAAGAAAGGATCCAGCCGTCAGGACCCCCTGCTCGTGGGGGATGCTCGAGTAGAGGGTCTCGACATCAACCACCATGAGGAGGGAGTCCGGAGGTGTCCTGGATATACAAAGGTAAGCTTTTGACATGGGGCATGAGAAAAATTTACTGGCATGGTCGGTTAAAGAACCGATCCCCGACACAATCGGTCGACCCGGGGGTTGTAACAGGTTTTTGTGGGTTTTGGGAAGGGTGTAAAAGGTTGGGGTCCTAGGAAATTTGGGAATCAAGTAGCTGAGGGTCTCCTTATCAGTTAAACCCTGCCAGAACGCCCCGGTGCACAACTCACAAAATTTGTTAATATATGTTTGTATATAGATCATAGGTATTGGTCTATACCAGGTTGAGTTGTTAAGCACAGTATAGCACATTGTGCGGTACTGAAGGTGTGTCATCACTACAATGTTCCCACCTTTGTCTGATGGTTTAATTATTATTTCTCCACATTGTTGTAGTTGCTTTAGGGCGATCTGTTGGGAGGGCTTAAGATTGGTGGGGACTTCCTGCCACTGATTCTGTTTAAGATCTTTAATGGCTGCTTGTAGGAATGCCTAAATAGTTGGGTATGTCATCAAGTCAGGAAATCTGCGTGATTTGAGTTTGAATTTTTTTTAGAAGGGGCATTACTAATAATTGTCAATGTATTTAGCGGGGTTGTCACAAGGTTTCCAGTGAGGACCCCAGATGCCCCGGTCTGAGAGGCCGGGGGGGGGGTCATCAGTGGAACCCTCGTCATAAAGAAGCATTAGATCACGTAAGGCCCGAAACTCGGCCATAGAGAAGTGTTTTGTGTGTTCAGAAAGTTTGCGCTCTAGGTTAGCATTGTGACGATCTGAGTCATATATATACTTGTAAGTAAGGTTGCGTGAAAAAAGATTCCGTAACATGTAATGAATCTAAGGGGAAAAAGCCCAAGCCCAGTTGTAATACAGACAGTTGTTCGGGAGAAAGTATAGTGGGGGAAAGGTTAATGATATTTAATTGGTCCGTACTGTGGATTGGCTGGGTAATGGTGTCAGTGGAATTTTCAATGTGAATGTATCGATTTTGAGTTGTTGCTTTTTTAACTCGGGGGATGTTAAGTCTAAAAAATCAATATCCAAAAGAGTTTTTTTTGGGGTTGCTCGCCATTGAGCTTAAGGCCTTGGGAATAAGGTGATGAAGGGTGGTGGAGGGTGTCAGAGCTGGTGTGTTCCCAACTGGGGCCATATTGGCCTCTGGTGAAGGTTCACCCGGGGTATGGGCCGATTGATGTCTGTTGGAGGCCTTTTTCCCTTTTCTTGGTGCCACTGGTGACGTACCATTGGCATGTCTAGTGTGTTTACGTGTGTTGCTAGATGCAACAGACGCGGTTAATCGCGAGTCTACGGGTAAGGAACGCAAGGAAGAGGTAGATGAATCAGATTCTGAATATTCAGACATTGGGTTTCGGGGAAGCCTATTGTTTTTAGGGGGGGCCCTCTTCGGTTGTTGGACTGGTCATTCCATTTGTATGCAAAGCTTTCGGAGAAAGCGAGTTTGTCCTTGACATATTTGGCCTGTTTCTTGGTAATAATGTCTTTATTCATCACCTCTAAATGTTGTCGAACCTCCTTCCACTTGGCAGGGAAGGTGGTGACATTCGTGAGGTGATGATACTGAGTGTTAAGACGTTCGATCTCGCTATCTAGGGAGACCATGTCTAAAGTGTACTGATTCGTCAGTATTTTCATAAGTTCTAGGCTACAATGTGTCAAGGTTTTTTCCCAGGTCATTTTGAGGCTGGGAGACGGGTCTTTGATGGTAGGGAATAACTGGATCCTTAAACCTAGGGGGCAAGTTTCTTCTCTAATATACTGTTTAAAATATTTGGTGTGCCAATGCAAGTGTGACTTGCGTTTCAGCAGGCCGAACATTCTATCAAGGAAGATTTTGGTCTCTTCCTCGGTTTTAACATTTGTAGTAAGGCAATTAGCCTGGATTGAGCTCATAAAGCCAGTCCAGGCAGTTCCTACTAGATCCATGTCAGTAAAAACTATCTGCACAAAATTCAATTTAACAATTTAATAAACAAAAATACAAGTAAATATATCGAGAGGAAGCTACCCCATAAAAATGGGGAGCATGTGGAAATAGGGATACTATTGATTGAGGGATAGCAGAGTCACATGCGGGGCAAAGATGGAGGAAATGCTGTTCAAAAAGGGAAAGAGAGAGGAGGAAAGAAAATAAATGGAGGGGAGGGGGAGGGGGGATGGGGTCATGGCGGCGATCAGCGATTTTTAGTGGGACTGCGACATTGAGGGGCACAGATCGGACAACTAACTGACATTTTTGTCCAAGTTTTCGGGAACCAGTGACATTAATACAGTGATCAGTGCTAAAAATATGCACTGACATTGTACTAATTACACTGACAGGGAAGGGGTTAACATCAGAAGTGATCAAGGAGTTAAATGTGTTCCCTGTTTGTGATTACTAACTGTATGTGGGACTGTGGTACTGGGGAAACACACAGATCCATCTTCCTGCTTAGCAGGAAGACAAATCTCAGTGGCATCCCCTGACAGAACAGAGATCTGCCTTGTTTACTCCGGGAGATCCCCATTCTCTCTCTGCAGAGAACAATCGATAACTGGCTCCACCGATTGCCCACGAAAGCTAGTGCATGAATCGCAGTACCGGCAATTTGTGCAGCCGAGCCACCTTGCCGCAGTACATCTGCGGCGGGTGGTCGGCAAGTAGTTAAATGTACAGGATCCCCTTTTTTTTAGGGTAACAAACGTTTTAATGGCCCTGTAATCTGCAAAAAAATAGAACAACACTCCTAAGACCACATCAGTATAGGATCGAATTTATGAAAAAAATAAGAGTCTAAAAGACTCCAGGTCGGACTTTGCTGGCAAGATGGACGAGAGTATAATAAAAAAAAATGTATTAATAACGAGTCGCTCACAAACAGATCAAGTATAGAAAGAGTTGAAAAACATACATTAAACACATAAAGATACATAAAACTATGATGTGAACAGAAGGTTGACACCAAATGGACAGCAGTGAGCCCCTGTGAGTCAACTAATTTTGCTATTTTGCTTCATCAGGACACACTTGGGGATGATCGAAAATAACAGTTTTCACTATCAACACACAATTAACCCGTATGGGAGACTGCAGATTGGACCTCTAGGCTTGTCATATGAAGAGGAAAGAAAAAAAGGTATTCTACCATTGCTAGCGGACAAATATTGTGTAACAAAGGAATGAAAATATTTCTTCCTATTGGGTTTATTGCAGAGTAACTTATATCAAAATGACCTACTAAACACCTGAATGATTAAAAAGAAAGAAAATGGAAAAGAGGGGAGGGGGGTGGTATATCCAAGGTCTTTTAAAACTGTGTTTGGTCCGTAGTATCAGAGACTTGAAAATGTACCCATTTAGACAAATATAGGTCTTATTACTATAGGACAGCCAGACCCGTCTCTATCACCCACAAAACTCCTAAATAATACAGACTTTAATCTGTTGCTACTGTTTTAACAATTTAGCCAGTTATGCTACTAAAATTGCTTGTAATAAATCGCTATGGTTAGCAGTTGTTCACTGGACAAATGGCTCTTTATTTGGTGAGTAGGGATGAGCCCAATGTTTGAGTGGAACATCGGGTGTTGCGGTGTTCGAATTTCGAACACCGTTTAAAAGTCTATGGCAGATTAACATGAAAAATCAAAAGTGCTCATTTTAAAGGCTTATATGCATGGTATTGTCATAAAAAATGTTTGGGGACCTGGGTCCTGCCCCAGGAGACATGTATCAATACAAAAAAAAGTTCAAAAACTGAAGTTTTTTCAGGAGGAGTGATTTTAATAATGCCTAAAGTGAAACAAAAAAAGTGAAATATTCCTTTAAAGTTCGTACCTTGTTGTCTATAGTATGACTGTAAAGTGGCGCATTTTCCCATGTTTAGAGCAGTCCCAGAGTAAAATTACATTTCTAAAAGGAAAAAAAGTAATTTAAAACTACTCGTGGCTGTAATGAATTGTCGGGTCCTGGCAATACAGATAAAAGTTATTGAAAAAAACGGCATGGGTTCCCCCCAGTCCATTACCAGGCCCTTTGGGTCTGGTATGAGTATTAAGGGGAACCCCAGGCCAATATTTAAAAAAAATTTAATTGCGTGGGGGTCCCCCCAAATTCTACACCAGGCCCTACAGTTCTGGTATGGATATTAAAGGGAACCCTGCACCAATTTTTTTTAAAAAATGGCTCGGGTCACCCCAAAAATCCATACAAGAGCCTTATGTGAGCACGCAACCTGACAGGCTGCAGGAAAAGAGGGGGGACTAGCACCCCCCCTCCTGAACCATACCAGGCTACATGCCCTCAACATGGTGGATGGGTGCTTTGGGGCAGGGGGCTTTGCACCAGGGCAAAGCTACCCTTGCCCCGTGATTGTGGTGGTCTGCGGCCATGGAGGCAGACCTGCTGTGACTTTTTTTTATTTTGGTCCGGCGGGGCGAGATAGACTTACATTGCTGGAATTTTTTTTTTCTTTTTTAATAAAGGACTTGTCCCAAGCTGTCTCTTGTCTTTTTTTACAATTTTTGAAACTTTTTTGGTGAAATGGTAGGGTTACAGTGTACCCCATCACCATTTCACATGGGGGCCTGGGATATGGGGGTTCCCTTGTTAAAGGGGGCTTCCAGATTCCAATAAGCCACCTGCCCGCAGACCCCCACAACCACCGGGCAAGGGTTGTGGGGATGAGGCCCTTGTACCCATTAACATGGGTTCCCCACGCTTTTTAAAAAAAAATGTTGGTTTTGTTTTTTTTTTCCAATGACTTATCTGTATTGCCGAGACCCGACCATTCATTAGAGCCGCGAGTAGTTTTAAATTACTTTTTTTTTCCTTTAGAAATGTCATTTTGCTGTGGGACTGTTCTAAAAATGGGAAAAATTATAAAAATATTCACTGTCATACTTTTATGCTAAATTAACTGAACTGGAAGCCCCACAGGAACTCCCTTTCCTACGGGAATGGGAGAGAGACCTGGGTATAACATTCTCCCAGGCACAGATAAACAGGATTTTGACATATAATCTAAAGGCATCAGTAACGAGTAGATACCAAGAAGGGGGATACAAAATCCTCACTAGATGGTATAGAACACCAATGAAATTACATTGGATATACCCCCAAATATCGGAGTTTTGTTGGAGATGTAAGGAAGTAGAAGGAACTATGCTGCACTTTTTGGGAATGTGCAAAAATGAAAGAGTTTTGGAGAATGGTAGCTGAAACGATTGAATTAATAATAGGAGTGTGGTTAGGAGAAAGTCCGGCTGCATTTCTGTTATTTGACATCCCTATTTCAGCAGAAAAATATAAAAAATCTTTGCTGAGACATTTGATGGTGGCAGCGAGGGTGTGTATCCCTGTCTTGTGGAAATGCGAAAGCCCCCCAACGAGAGCGCAATGGTTTGTGAGGATTGCAGAAATCCAACAAATGGAGAATCTTACTCTGGCAATGAAGGATCAAGATGGTAGGTACCGTAAGACCTGGGCCCCCTACATGACATACAGAGAAGATATGAGAGTTGATGAGTGAGGGAATGCGGTGGTGGTTAGAGGATGTTTTTTTTTTTTTAGGTGGGAAACGGGTGGGGAAGAAACGGAAAGAGGAGTTTGTAATAAGTTGAGTGGTAATAGAATGCATATAATTAATAGGATGTAATATAAATGCGGAATTACGAACATGTATGATTATGTCTATTTGAAAAACAATGTTGAGAAACTTATGAAAAAATAAAGAATTTAGAAAAACGGGAAAAATGTGACACTTTACAGGCATACTATAGACACCCCCAGGTATGAAATTTAAAGGAATATTTTATTGTTTCACTTTAAGCATTATACAAATTACCGCTCCCGAAAAAACTGCAGTTTTTAAAACTTTTTTTTGGCATTGATACATGTCCCCTGGGGCAGGACCCAGGTCCCCAAACACTTTTTATGACAATACCATGCATATAAGCCTTTAAAATTAGCACTTTTGATTTTTCATGTTCGTGTTTGAACACATTTTTTGCTTTTTCGCAACTTTTGGTGCGAATCAAACTGGGGGGTGTTCAGCTCATCCTTAATGGTAAGCTACACAAGTAGTTTATGCAGGAGCATCTTTTAACAATCTATTGCACACAATTATGCCGTGTACACACGTTCGGAAATTCCGACAAGAAAATCCGATGTGGGCTTTTGGACGGAAATTACGACCGTGTGTATGCTTCATCAGACTTTAGCTGTTGGAATTTCCGCCAACAAAAGATTGAGAGCAGGTTTTCTATTCTTCCAACGGAAAATCCGCTCATTTGTATGCAATTCCGACAGGCAAAAAACACGCATGCAGAAGGGCCAAACTGCCTATTGAATTTCATTGATCTCGACCCATAGTACGTCTTGTACGTCACCGCGTTCTTGACGGTCGAAATTTCCGACAAGTTTGTGTGACCGTGTGTATGCAACACAAGTTTGAGCCAACATTACGTCGGAATTTTCGATCGTGTGTACGCGGCATTAGAGCATTGTGTGGTCAGGCAAAATTGATCACATCTGCATGGTATGTGTATACCCAAGCCATAGGGTGCCATTTGTGCAATCTATTTAACAATCGACTGCTACTCCTTGCAATTAATCACTAGGTATTTTAGTAGTGTGTCACACTACTGTCACAGCCTCTTAAGCCTCTTACACACGATCAGACTTTAAGCTGACTTTTCCGTGGATTTTGGTCCGAAGGGCGTTGGCCGTGAACTTGTTCTGCATACACACGGCCCAACATTTTCAGCCAACATTCACCAAACCACATGGTTTTCCAGCTCTTTACCGCCACCCTTTGGGCAACTTCTGCTATTGTTGTCTGATGTTTAGCATTGGTTCCGAGCATGCGTGTTTATACTTTGGATTTTAGTTTGAGGGACTTGTGTACACACGATCTGATAAACTGACATAACAGATTTATTGTCAGACAATTGGTAAAAAGGAATAACTAACATTTGTTGTCGTTAATTCAGCCAACAATTGTCTGATGGAGCATATACACGGTTGGATTATCTGACACAACACGTCCATCAGACAATTATGGCAATAAAATTGGATCGTGTGTACGAGGCTTACGGGGTTGATTAGGAGGTTGATTGGCTGTTCACTTAGCAAGGGATATTGTTTGCAAGGAAATTTGACCCAGAGCTTAGGGAATATGGTGAAGTTTCACTTTGCAAAGAATACCCAATCACTTAAAAATGGATGACTGAAGCCAGCAAAGCTTCATCTCATTCACTAAGCTCTGGGGCAAAGTCCCTTGCAAAATTCAGCTTCTCTTTCAAAGTGAACAGTCTGGTTGCCTTTATTAAATCAACCCCTAAGACCCCCTTGCATAGCTCCAGTATGAGGTACTGCCAGCAAGTTTTTGAATCTATTTAACCTCTTCCCGCCCGTACGGTGGGTTTTTACGGCCACAATGCAGCTCTTAATTGCTGGGAGGCCGTCTATATACAGCCCCCGGCCTCCAGGCGTGAGCGGCGCCGACGGCGGACGCGCGCACCCCATGCCATGTCAGTCAGGGGCCGATGCACGTGCCTGGCAGCCGCGATGTCCGCCAGGCAGCCGCGATCAGCGGTCACGGAGACAGGGACATGGAGCTCTGTGTGTAAACACAGAGCTCCACATCCTGTCAGGGAGAGGAGACTGATGGTGTGTCCCTTGTATATAGGGACAACCATCGGTCGCCTCCCCCCCACAGTAAGAATCACTAATTAGGGAATACATTAACTCCTTCCTCGCCCCCTAGTGTTAACCCCTTTCCTGCCAGTCACATTTATACAGTAATCCGTGCATATTTATATCATTATTTGCTGTATAAATGTAAATGGTCCCAAAAATGTGTCAAAAGTGTCCACCGCAATATCGCAGATCGCCGCCATTACTAGTAAAAAAATAATAATAAAAAAAAAGTCATAATTCTATCCCCTATTTTGTAGACGCTATAACGTTTGCGCAAACCAATCACTATATGCTTATTGCGATTTTTATTTTTACCAAAAATATGTAGAAGAATACGTATCGGACTAAACGGAGAAAAAATTATTATTTTTTTATTGGATATTTACTATAGCAAAAAGTAAAAAATTTAGTTTTCTTTCAAAATTGTCGCTCTATTTTTGTTTATAGCGCAAAAAATAAAAACCGCAGAGGTGAGAAAATACCACTAAAAGAAAGCTCTATTTGTGGGGAAGAAAGTGCTGATTGGCCCTGTGCTGATCACATGCACTCCCCCCCCAACAAAAAAAAAACTCTCCAGCAATACACACCAAACTCAGAATGTGCAGGAAAGAAAGTTCCCGCTCCAGGTGGATTGTGTTAGGATGATCAGTATGGTCTCAGGAGATCAAGGGTGCTGGCAATGCACAAGGCAACAAATGGAAAAAGAAAATATGGACAGCCGCACTCCAAAAAACCTTGATAGTTGTCTTTATTTAAAAAAATAAAAAGGAAAACTGCACTACAAGTCACAGCACACAACACAGAAGTAGAACAGCTGACGCGTTTCGCACTATAAATTAGTGCTTAATCATAGCTGACAATTATAAAACATCACATCTAATATATAGCAAACTTTCAAAGACATGTGATCAATGCTAACCCCTGATCGGTCAAAACTAATTGACAAATGGGGTTGCCAGATCTGAATCCCTAACCACAATCATCTGTGTGTGTGTGAATAGGTCTCAGAGATCACTGAGATTTAACCCCGAAATGTCTAGATTATTGGAAAATATATAATGGAAAACAAATATAATAAATATTTCTTGTGTAAAAAATTAATATACATAAAAAAATGTAGTTCATGTTTAAAAAGAGATATAAATAAAGTGACTGAAACTATATGAATTTATCTGTAAATATAATGAAACCGTATTAATAAATGCATTAAAATAAAATTAGATTGAATTAGATTAGATAGGTGTGTGTGTCTAGTGATACAAGACTAGTGTTATAATAACTGTGTATACACACCCATTAACTAATAAGTAAATAAATAAATAAAAATGCCCTTTGTGATGCGATTTTATAGTGAAAATGCATAGTGTGTAGGGGATAAAAATGAAAGTGAAAATTGAGCAGTGAAAAAACTACTAGTGAATTTTGTTCGCTTCCAGGAACTAATAAAAATTATTGTGTGATGGTGTATATATATATATATATATATATATATATATATATATATATATATATATATATATATATATATAGATGACCAGTTACCACCTAAAATACATAAAAATATATTGGAAATGTTATAACCATTTCTAGTGTGATGTGATAAAAAGTGAAAAAAAAGGGAATGAATGTGATGTGTGAATAAATATTATTTATATTTTATATATTTAAATTTCTGTGCTTTTATATATTTTTTGTTATATTTTGTGTTTTATGTAAATCATGTAAAAGGCCAATTAAGTGGCACTAATATTGTGACACAAAAACTATTTTGGAGTTATAACATTAAAACACAAAAGGGTATGAATGTAGATGTGATGAAGTATAATAAATATGTTGTGATGCATAGTAATAAGAATGGCAAATGACTATGACCCTGTAGGTGTGCGAGTGAAAAATGCACACATATAGCGATGTGAGAGTTCCAATACGTATATAGTTGTATAATTATTATAATCTTCCTTATATATGTGTGTGCCAAAATAATTACCAGGCACATAACACCTGATGAACCCGAATAAGAGGTTAATATCAACATAATAAAAGAGGGGCGATTAAGGAAAGGGATAATGAATATACATATGAAAATGTCAATTGACAAAAAATGTATATACAAAGGAACATGTGCACATGAATTCAATGCCTAGTATCCATAGCATCGAATGTGCAATGTGCAATGTTCCCATTGTAAGATGCGAATGCCTGTATGGGTTAATTCACAACCGAAAGTTGCATTAAAATTGCGTAAACCAAAGATTGCATAAAAATTGCATAAAGGTTGCGTAAAGGAACCCTTCAATGCTACAATTGCTACTAGGAGGGGGGTGACTGAAGTCTTTTATTATCCCCCTGTTTTTGCACATATGCACACAGGCAGTCGCATCTCACAATCACCATAGAAAAATATGCACATGAATTCAATGCCTAGTGTCATTAGCCTTGAATGTGCAATGTTCCCATTGTAAGAAGCAAATGCCTGTATGGATAGATTCACAACCAAAAGTTGCATGAAAGTTGCATAAACCAAAAATTGCATAAGAATGTGCAGACTGTGTCCTAGGGCTCTGTACTACCAGCAGATGGTTTCCCATCATGTGATATCAGGAAAACTGTTGGCAATGCTTTACTGAATTCTCCTGAAAGGTGTTTCATGGTTGGATGTTGCAGAGCATTGGTGGCAGTGGTTGGTAGGGATGAGCTTCAGCGTGTTCGCACACTCCACGTGCAGAGCCCTAGGAAGTCGGCACTGCGCTAATCACAGGCAGTGGGACATTTCCCATTCTCTGCAGCCGAGCATCAGGACAATGTCTCCCTGCCTGTGATTAGCGCAGCACCGTGCCGACTCGTGGAGTGTGCGAACATGCTGGAGCTCATCCCTAGTGGTTGGTAAATTTAACTAATTGCTTCTACTGTTTAAGGCCTCATTTATCCTTGTCCTTAGAACCCCCCCCCCGTCCGTCCGTCGGTCGACCCAGCACTTAACCCATCAAGCGGGCAGCACTTCCCTCTAGGCAATGGGCAGCGGCTTCTAATGCGTCTCCTAACTGTGGCTGTGCATCTCCTCCCTCCTCCTCCTAGGTGGCCATTAGGATCACCTGTCCTTTCAGCCAATCGGGTGATGGGTCTCAGGACCCGCTTCTTGATTGGCCTGGAGGAGAATCTGTGTGAAAATGGTAAATATTCATTCGCTACTGTCACACAAATGGGTGGGTTTAGGGCGCACCTTGAATCCACCCTTAAGGGGGGAGATGGCGAGCAGGAGAGTCAGGACACCCACTAACACACAGCTCCTTTCTCTATCTGTAATGTAGAGAGTGTCCTGACTCTCCTGCTCGCCCCTTCAAGGGAGGGGGCGAGCACGACACTCCACACTCCACAGGAAGAAAGCCTTGCATTACTGTGTAGAGTTACAGACAGAAGAACAGGGAGTGAGGATTTCTCAGAAGAAATGGGGACATTTAAAAGCAAAATCAAAGAATGAGGTAAGTGAAGGAGGACTGCACTAAGGTAAAGGAAGCTATTTAGGGTGAAAAAAATTACCTTTACAACCCTTTTGAAAATAAAAACATTGAGATCCATGCTTCCGGCGCCCCGCGTGTAGATTAGGGGGGCAGATGCATGGATGGGGGGGCGGAGCCCATGCTCCCCTAATGGATGAGCCGCCACTGCTTAAATGGGCGGTGGGTACTATTGCCTGCTGAGTGCGATGGCACATACAGGGAGTGCAGAATTATTAGGCAAGTTGTATTTTTGAGGATTAATTTTATTATTGAACAACAACCATGTTCTCAATGAACCCCAAAAACTCATTAATATCAAAGCTGAATATTTTTGGAAGTAGTTTTTAGTTTGTTTTTAGTTTTAGCTATTTTAGGGGGATATCTGTGTGTGCAGGTGACTATTACTGTGCATAATTATTAGGCAACTTAACAAAAAAAAAATATATACCCATTTCAATTATTTATTTTTACCAGTGAAACCAATATAACATCTCAACATTCACAAATATACATTTCTGACATTCAAAAACAAAACAAAAACAAATCAGTGACCAATATAGCCACCTTTCTTTGCAAGGACACTCAAAAGCCTGCCATCCATGGATTCTGTCAGTGTTTTGATCTGTTCACCATCAACATTGCGTGCAGCAGCAACCACAGCCTCCCAGACACTGTTCAGAGAGGTGTACTGTTTTCCCTCCTTGTAAATCTCACATTTGATGATGGACCACAGGTTCTCAATGGGGTTCAGATCAGGTGAACAAGGAGGCCATGTCATTAGTTTTTCTTCTTTTATACCCTTTCTTGCCAGCCACGCTGTGGAGTACTTGGACGCGTGTGATGGAGCATTGTCCTGCATGAAAATCATGTTTTTCTTGAAGGATGCAGACTTCTTCCTGTACCACTGCTTGAAGAAGGTGTCTTCCAGAAACTGGCAGTAGGACTGGGAGTTGAGCTTGACTCCATCCTCAACCCGAAAAGGCCCCACAAGCTCATCTTTGATGATACCAGCCCAAACCAGTACTCCACCTCCACCTTGCTGGCGTCTGAGTCGGACTGGAGCTCTCTGCCCTTTACCAATCCAGCCACGGGCCCATCCATCTGGCCCATCAAGACTCACTCTCATTTCATCAGTCCATAAAACCTTAGAAAAATCAGTCTTGAGATATTTCTTGGCCCAGTCTTGACGTTTCAGCTTGTGTGTCTTGTTCAGTGGTGGTCGTCTTTCAGCCTTTCTTACCTTGGCCATGTCTCTGACTATTGCACACCTTGTGCTTTTGGGCACTCCAGTGATGTTGCAGCTCTGAAATATGGCCAAACTGGTGGCAAGTGGCATCTTGGCAGCTGCACGCTTGACTTTTCTCAGTTCATGGGCAGTTATTTTGCGCCTTGGTTTTTCCACACGCTTCTTGCGACCCTGTTGACTATTTTGAATGAAACGCTTGATTGTTCGATGATCACGCTTCAGAAGCTTTGCAATTTTAAGAGTGCTGCATCCCTCTGCAAGATATCTCACTATTTTTGACTTTTCTGAGCCTGTCAAGTCCTTCTTTTGACCCATTTTGCCAAAGGAAAGGAAGTTGCCTAATAATTATGCACACCTGATATAGGGTGTTGATGTCATTAGACCACACCCCTTCTCATTACAGCGATGCACATCACCTAATATGCTTAATTGGTAGTAGGTTTTCGAGCCTATACAGCTTGGAGTAAGACAACATGCATAAAGAGGATGATGTGGTCAAAATACTCATTTGCCTAATAATTCTGCACTCCCTGTAATTCCTGCCATGGCCAAAGCATGTGTAAACCCCTGGCCACTGTCTTTTAAGCTAAAGGAGGAGCGGTTGAGGGGCAGTATTATTGTGGCTCATGTGTGTGGTTTTACCATGCCCACTTACTAGTGTAAATGAGCTGTAAGGATGAGTTTGAGTTATGTGCTTGTACTCTATGCTTTAAAAAGAGCCTGATTGTCTCAAAGCATGTTTTTTTTTTATATATGATCTTTATGCTTTAGCTTGCTGCTGCCTGCTTGCACTTAAAAAACAAAAAACCTTATATGGACTGAAATATTGGACATATACTGTATTTATTGGCGTATAACACTCACTTTTTACCCTGAAAATAGAGGGTAAACTGTGCCTGCGTGTTATACGCAGGGGGCTGTGGAACGTTTTTTTCCTGAAATTTCCCTCTTAAAGTTAGGGTGCGTGTTACACGCCGATAAATACGGTATCTCTTTTGTGTGAATACATTTAATGACTTTGAAGTATTGGAGAGTATTAACCTGAGCAAACATGCAAATGTGTCTACACAGAGCACGATTTAGCTGGAAACACATGGTGAACATTTCTCACGCCCGCTGACAGCTAACATTCGCTGTTAGTACATCAGGGCCTGAGACTCAGGTAGATTATGCTCAGGAATTCAGCTCTTACATCTGTTTCCAATCAAGCCATAATTTAAATCAATTCTGTAAGGACATCTTTCTATTATTCTACCAAATGTTATTGTTTTTTCAATGTGTATTCACACAGTAAATGCATCAGAATTTGTTCTAGTCTCTCAAAAGATCTCAGCAAAATGGGGCTTCTTCAGAATGGAAAAAAAAGTACAAAAGCTAAGATAAAGAAAAACAACTCATTTTATTCCTGCAGCTGAATAAACTTCATTAAGCACAAATTAAAACTGCATAAGTAACTGATTTTCACTGAGAGGTGTGACAGCTTGCATGAATTTTGGAATCTGCTGCAAACTGGAAAAACAACATTGCAGTAGTTCCTAATATAACTACAGTCAGCAAAGCACTACAAAGCTTTTCTTGCATACTATTATACTGTATATAGCATAAAAACAAAACTATTATGGACATTTGAGATGGCCAAATGTAAACATGTTTTCTTGTATAGTGTAATGTACATTGGCAACATTGTTTATAATTAAGGTCATCTAATCTTAACCACTTGACCACTGGGCACTTAGGGCCAGATTCACAAAAGGGATAGGACGGCGTATCTCCTGATATGCCGTCGTATCTCTGTTTCTATCTATGCGACATATTCATAGAATCAGTTACGCATACAGTAGGTGTTTGTGATATTGTGTTTTTAGCACGACAGCATCGCGCTGATTCTCGGCGACATGGTGCCGAGATCTCGCCGACATCTCGCACTCACTGGAATAGTGACAGCACATCCCAGCAAGCGCGTCATAGAAGCGACGGGAGATCAGACTTGGATTCCCGCCAATTCTACACGTGTGCGGCGTTTGTTATGAATCCTGAGGGGGAAGTCCCCGCCGGATTTTAAATAAAAATCCGGCATGGGTTCCCCCCTCAGGAGCATACCGGGCCCTTAGGTCTGTTATGGGTTGTAAGGAGAGCCCCCCCTACGCCGAAAAAAAACGGCGTAGGAGGTCCCCCTACAATCCATACCAGACCCGTATCCAAAGCACGCTACCCGGCCGGCCAGGAAGGGAGTGGGGACGAGCGAGCGCCCCCCCCCTGAGCCGTACCAGGCTGCATGCCCTCAACATGTGGGGGTTGGGTGCTCTGGGGCAGGGGGGCGCACTGCGGCCCCCCCACCTCAGAGCACCCTGTCCCCATGTTGATGAGGACAGGGCCCCTTCCCGACAACCCTGGCCGTTGGTTGTCGGGGTATGCGGGCGGGAGGCTTATCGGAATCTGGGAGCCCCCTTTAATAAGGGGGCCCCCAGATACCGGCCCCCCACCCTAAGTGAATGGATATGGGGTACATCGTACCCCTAACCATTCACCTGTAGGAAAAATGTCAAAGTTAATAAACACACCACACAAGGGTTTTTAAAATAATTTATTTTTCTGCTCCGGAGGCTCCCCCTGTCTTCTTTATTAGCTCTGTTTACCAGGGGGGGCTTCTTCTTTGACGTCTTCGGGTAAGTGGTGTGAGTTCCGTGCTGTGACGTCATGTTCTTCACTTCTCTCCTTCTCCCGATGTTGACACGTCGCCTTTCCTTGCTGCAATGACGTGTGCGCGGCTTGCATCGGACCTATATAGGCCTCACAGTCCCATCATGCTCTGTACCTACTCATGTGATACCTACCCACGTGGGTAGGTATCACATGGGTAGGTACCAGAGCATGATGGGATTGTGAGGTCTATATAAATCCGATGCAAGCCACGCACTTGTCATTGCAGCGAGGAAAGGCGACGTGTCAACATCGGGAGAAGGAGAGGAGTGAAGAACATGACGTCACAGCACGGAAGAAGAACTCACAGCACGGAAGGAGAAGAAGACGTACAGCACAGAAGAAGGCACCGGACAGCGAGAGGAAGAACCGGGGTGCGCCGAGTCAACAGCGGAGAGCGGCGAACATAGAAGGAGACCCCCGGAGAGTTGAGAAGACCCCCCGGATACCGGAGAAGACCCGTCGGGATAGCGGAAGAAGAAGCCCCCCCGTCGAAGACGCCGGAGGAAACCCGCCGGGGGGTGGGGGCTTTTTTAAAAGCGACTCCCCCCCGGCGGTGGAAGAGAACCAGACGGCGGCCCCCACCCACCCGAAGACGTCAAAGAAGAAGCCCCCCCTGGTAAACAGAGCTAATAAAGAAGACAGGGGGAGCCTCCGGAGCAGAAAAATAAATTATTTTAAAAACCCTTGTGTGGTGTGTTTATTAACTTTGACATTTTTCCTACAGGTGAATGGTTAGGGGTACCATGTACCCCATATCCATTCACTTAGGGTGGGGGGCCGGTATCTGGGGGCCCCTTTATTAAAGGGGGCTCCCAGATTCCGATAAGCCTCCCGCCCGCATACCCCGACAACCAACGGCCAGGGTTGTCGGGAAGGGGCCCTGTCCTCATGAACATGGGGACAGGGTGCTCTGAGGTGGGGGGGCCGCAGTGCGCCCCCCTGCCCCAGAGCACCCAACCCCCCCATGTTGAGGGCATGCAGCCTGGTACGGCTCAGGAGGGGGGAGGCGCTCGCTCGTCCCCACTCCCTTCCTGGCCGGCCGGGTAGCGTGCTTTGGATACGGGTCTGGTATGGATTGTAGGGGGATCTCCTACGCCGTTTTTTTTCGGCGTAGGGGGGCTCTCCTTACAACCCATAACAGACCTAAGGGCCCGGTATGCTCCTGAGGGGGGAACCCATGCCGGATTTTTATTTAAAATCCGGCAGGGACTTCCCCCTCAGGATTCATAACAAACGCCGCACACGTGTAGAATTGGCGGGAATCCAAGTCGGATCTCCCGTCGCTTCTATGACGGCTCTGTCTCCATCGCGGCAAGCCAGCTCGGCGCTGGCTCCCGCGATGGGGCTCGTAGGTGGTCAATCTCGCCGAGAAAGGGAGCGAGATTGACACAATATCGCGTTCACCTACTGTAGATATCCATAAGATCCGACAGGTGTAATTGTTTTACACTGTCGGATCTTAGGATGCAGTACCGCGGCCGCCGCTGGGGTGAGTTTGCGTCGTAAACCAGCGTCAGGTATGCAAATTAGGAGTTACGGCGATCCACAACGGATTTTCGCGTTCGCTACGTCGCCGCTAGTCTAGTTTTCCGTCGCAAAGTTAGTCGTCGTTTTGGGTGCCCTAACTTTAGTCAGCAATCGTATTGCTGTCTAAAGTATGGCCGTCGTTCCCGCGTCGAAATGTAAAATTTAACGTTGTTTGCGTAACATGTCCGGGAATACGGAAGTACGCTACGCGCGTCGCCGTTCGAAAAAATGATGTCACGGCACGCAAAGCACAACGGGAATTGCGAAACTGAGCATGCGCAGTAGGTCCGGCGCATGCCCATTTGAATTGACCCGCCTTGCGCCGGAGGCTGCCAGCGTAGTTTTCATCGCAAGTGCTTTGTGAATCAGGCACTTGCGATGAAAACTTGCGGCGGTGTAACGTATCTACGATACGTTACGCCGCCGCTCACCTACGTGAATCTGGCCCTTAATCCCCCTTCCTAACCAGACCAATTTTCAGCTTTCGGTGCTCTCGCAATTTAAATGACAATTACTCAGTCATGCAATACTGTACCCATATAACATTTTTGTCCTTTTTTTCACACAAATAGAGCCTTCTTTTGGTGGTATTTAATCACCAATGTTTTTTCGTGTTTGCGCTATAAAAGAAAAAATACTGAAAAATCTGTAAAAAAAAAAGTTTTTCTTCGTTTCTGTTATACAATTTTGCAAATTAGTAATTTATCTTGATACATTTTGGCCAAAATGTATACTATTACATATCTTTGGTAAAAAATAACCCAAATCTGTGTATATTATTTGGTCTTTGTGAAAGTTATAGAGTCCACAAGCTATGGTGCCAATCTCTAAAAATTGATCACACCTGATGTACAGAAGGCCTATTTCATTTCTTGAGACCCTAACTAGCCAATAAAGTACAAATACCCTCCAAATTATCCCTTTTTGTAAAGTAGACATTCCAATGTAATTAGTAAGAGGCATTGTGAGTTTTTTGAAGTTATAATTTTTTCCCACAATTCTTTCCAATATCAAAATCACAAAATTGTCATATTAGCAGGTTATTTCTCACACGCAGCATATGCATACCCCAAAACACATTATGCTATCACTCATGAGTATGGCGATACCACATGTGTGAGATTTTTACGCAGCGTGGCCACATACAGAGGCCCAACATGCAGGGAGCACCTTCAGGCATTCTAGGAGCATAAATTATACATCTAATTTCCTGACTGCCTCTTACACTTTTGAAGGCCCTGAAGCACCAGAACAATGTAAATGCCCCAAAAATTACCCTATTTTAGAAATAAAACACCCCAACATATAATCTATGAGGCATAATGAGTCTTTTGAACATGTCATTTTTTTTCTAAAATGTTTTGAAAAATGTGGAAAGAAAATGAAAAAGCATTTTTTTTACACAATGTTGTCCGTTCATACAATATTTCTAACACATAGCATGTACATACCAAGAATGACACCCCAAAAAAGATTCTCCTACTCCTCCTGAGTACAGCGATACCACATGTGGGAGACTTTTCCACAGCCTGGCCACATAGAGAGGCTGAGTATGGCTGAGTATGCTGGGTATGGCTGGGTATTGCCCGGTACGGCTGGGTATCACCGAGCATCACTGAGCATCACCGAGTATGGCTGGGTATGTCTGAGTATTACCGAGTATGGCTGGGTATCACCGAGTATGGCAGAGTATGGCTGGGTATTGCAGGGTATGGCTGGGTATTGCTGAGTATGGCTGGGTACTGCTGAGTATGGCTGGTTAAGGCTGAGTATCACAGAGTATGGCTGGGCATCACTGAGTATGGCTGGGTATTACAGAGTATGGCAGAGTATGGCTGGGTATTGCAGAGTATGGCTTTGTATGGCTGGGTACAGCTGGGTACATCTGAGTATCACTGAGCATGGCTGGGTACGGCTGGGTATCACAGAGTATGGAAGAGTATGGCTGGGTATCACTGATTATGGCTGAGCATGGAGGGATGGCTGAGCATGGAGGGATGGCTGAGTATGGAGGGATGGCTGAGTACTGAGTATGCAGGAATGGCTGAGTACTGAGTATGCAGGAATGGCTATGCATGGATGTATGGATGGCTGGATGTGACTGCAATTGTCACAGAGCAGCGCTGTGGACACTACAAATCCAGCCCACAGTGATGCTGCCACCGATCTCTCCCCCTCTCCTCTCACACTGTACTGATCAGTACAGAGAGGGGAGAGAGGAACCGGTCATGACATGATGTTGGTTTGTTTACAAGTGATAGCTCCCTCATTTCACGGAGCGATCACGTGGTAAACGGCTGCTCTCAGCGGCCATTTACCTTGATCTGTGATGTCACGGACACTCCTGTGTGCGCGCCCCAGGGGGCACGCAGGAGCACAATTCTGGGAGGAAGTCAATGTACGCCCTCCCAGAGTTAGCAAGCCGTGCTGTCGTTGTCATTCGGCTATGGCGTGGTGGGTAAAGGTTATCTAAATCCAAAACCAAAATTTAAGATATTGCAGCTTACCAGTCCTTACATGTGGTTGCATTCATTTTAATTATTCAGGCTGTATTCTGTTATTTTTACCTGAAATCCTGAAACCATGATTGTCACCCAGGCTGGACACCAATCACGTCTTCCCCTCTTTACCTCCATTACATGGGGGTGGGGTATTACATAAGTAAGATAAAAATTTTGTGCTTTCAGTTCAGCTTTTAAAAAATTATAAGGGAGCTGCATTTCTGGCAAGATCAACCAGTATTTTTTGTACTTGCTTAAAATGTTCTTATGTGCTCATATGATCCATTGGGATATCTCCCAGACCTAGTTTCTTTGAAGCTGTCACCAAGATATTTCCACTGCATGTTTCAGTGTAGGACTTCCATACTGTTGCCATAGAAAGGCTTCTGGCACAGGACAGGGTCATTGTTAAGTGGAAAATGTATTGTAAGTCTAAGCTTAGGGGTTGGATTAGTGTTAAGCTGGCCTTACATGGATCGATTTTCGATCGGTTCAGCAGGGACCGGACAAATTTTGATCCATGCATAGGATAGCTGGTTGTACACAAGTTGATCTAATAATTGGCTTGTGTAAAACCAGCTTGTCAGGTTTTTTTTCAAATGGTCAGTGATGCTATAGCTCCCTGCTGGCAGAATCTAATACCACACAGAAAGGATTCCCCCAACCACCTGCTGGTTGAACGAAAAAAATAAAAATGCATCATGTATGGCCAGCCTTCCACGTTTAAAGTCAGCGTGCTCGCCCCCTCCCTTGAACACAGCGTCTTCCCACAGGGATGTAGTCCCAAGAAAGGGGGCGAGCACGCTGACTAACCCCCAGCCAGAATGGCTTGGATGATGGGGGCAAGCTTACTGAGGAGAAACAGGAAGTGAGAAATTCATACAAAGAAATAAAACATTTAGAAATCAAGGAAAATCTAAGTGAACCAACAATGCACTAGCTTAACCAGTTCCCGACCCCCGCATGTACATATACGTCCACAATATGGCACGTACAGGCACATGGGCGTACACGTACGTCCTCGCCTATTAGCGGGTGGGGGGTCCGATCGGGACCCCCCCCCGCTACATGCGGAGGTCGGGTCCGCTCGGGGAGCGATCCGGGACCACGGCGCGGCTATTTGTTTATAGCCGCTCCGTCGCGATCGCTCCCCGGAGCTGAAGAACGGGGAGAGCCGTGTGTAAACACGGCTTCCCCGTCCTTCACTATGGCGGCGCATCGATCGCGTCATTCCCTTTATAGGGAAGACACGATCGATGACGTCATTCCTACAGCCACACCCCCAAACAGTTGTAAACACATACTAGGTGCACCCCAACTCCTACAGCGCCACCTGTGGTTAACTCCCAAACTGCAACTGTCATTTTCACAATAAAGAATGCAATTTAAATGCATTTTTTGCTGTGAAAATGACAATGGTCCCAAAAATGTGTCAAAATTGTCCGAAGTGTCTGCCATAATGTCGCAGTCACGAAAAAAATTGCTGATCGCCGCCATTAGTAGTAAAAAAAAAAAATAATAATAAAAATGCAATAAAACTATCCCCTATTTTGTAAACACTATAAATTTTGCGCAAACCAATCGATAAACGCTTATTGTGATTTTTTTTACTAAAAATAGGTAGAAGAATACGTATCGGCCTAAACTAAGGAAAAAAAATGTTTTTATATATGT
Source organism: Rana temporaria (assembly GCF_905171775.1). NCBI lineage: Eukaryota > Metazoa > Chordata > Amphibia > Anura > Ranidae > Rana > Rana temporaria. The sequence continues at coordinate 319,468,985 of NC_053491.1, read as the reverse complement.
TTTTGGGGGATATTTATTACAGCAAAAAGTAAAAAATATTGCTTTTTTTTCAAAATTGTCGCTCTATTTTTGTTTATAGCGCAAAAACTAAAAACCGCAGATGTGATCAAATACCACCAAAAGAAAGCTCTATTTGTGGGGAAAAAAGGACGCCAATTTTGTTTGGGAGCCACGTCGCACGACCGCGCAATTGTCTGTTAAAGCGACGCAGTCCCGAACTGTAAAAACACCTTGGGTCTTTAGGCTGCATATTGGTCCGGGGCTTAAGTGGTTAAAGGAACCTATTTAGAAAAAAAAAAATTAACCTTTACAACACCTTTGAGTATGTATGTGTTGGGAGGAGGAAAGTTAAGCGTTAAAGAACCATGGTAGGTTAAGTGGACATAAACAGGATAAAGAACCTTAACAGTAATGCCGTGTACACACGGTCAGAATTTCCGACAAGAAAAGTTTGATGTGAGCTTTTGGTCGAAAATTTTGGTCGACTGTTTGTAGGCTCCATCTGATTTTTTCTGTGGGAATTTCCTGGTTCCCAAATTTTCGGTCGGGAAAAGTTTTTGTCGGAAATTCTGATTGTCTGTATGCAACTCCAACGCGCAAAAAAAACATGCATGCTCTGAAGCAAGTACGGGACGGAAGCGCTCGGTCTGGTAAAACTAGCGTTCGTAATGGAGATAGCACATTCGTCACGCATCTTTTAATGCAGTGTATTCTTTTCTTCTTTATAATGCTAGAATAATGACCTTATAGTTATAATAGTGTGACCCTGAAGGGGGGTGGGACGATGTGGATGTGTTTCCCATCGTCTGCCATTCATGTGGCGTTGAAGGAAACTGTGAAGTCAAACCAGAAAAAAAATAAAAAAATAGTACTTTTGCACATAACATTGCAAACAAATTAGATACAAACATTCTTGGCCAACATCAGTATAACATTTATTTTAAGAAGTATTTAAAAAACAAAAATATAAGGTTATCAGATTCCTCACCCCCTCTGATGTCCCATTGTAAAAGTTTTAGGGTGGGGGGAGGGTTCAAAAAGAGGTTGGGACCCCCCAAAAAAAGCCTCTGGCACTGCCTGATATTAAGGACAACAATAACATTTGTACACATTTTAGGGGGTGTTTGGGGTAAAGCACTACAATGGAGCTGACAAAATACATTGTTAAGTGACTAGGCTAGGTGTGTATGGGCCCAGGATAGCATGCTGGAGAGGTTAGTGAAGGCAAATATGCATGTAGGCCAAAAAAGAGCATTAAAAGCTTACAGCATGCACGAGGACAAAGGGAACATTCATAGCATATTACAATCATAGTAATTAGGAAATTATGAAAGAAATAAAATACATTAGCATACATTAAACACATAGAATGTGATGTTAACCACTTAAAGCAGAGGTTCACCCTAAATGTACACATGAGCTCATCCAGATCAATGCAATATATACAGTACATAATCATTTGGCTATCCATTTTTTTTTTTTATGGATTTCAATACCGTGATTCTGGAGTTTTAGTAGCCACTTTAGTAGCCTGCAAAGGGGTAAATCAACATGTGGGGAGCTGGTCTTATGAATCCTCTTCCACCTTGAACACACTACCAGAACTGCATTTTCAGCTCCCCCACCCACCGAATAGACTGGGACAAGAGTGATACAGATGTATACAGTTTTTTAACTTGGCAGGGGGCATCTATAAAAGAGACTACCGGTACTTCCTTTAACTGTGGATTAGTAAAAAGACATTATAAAGAAGTATGATATATTTAATTTTGGCACCAGGAATCTAACACTAGTAGTTGTTGCAGCAGAGCTACTGCTACTAATGTCACGTACACACAATCATTTTTCAACATGAAAAAAAAATGTTTTTCAGCATGTGCAAAAAAAGAAGTTTTTCCAACTTCATCATTAAAAACGACGTTGCCCACACACCATTGTTTTAAAAAAATGATGAACAAAGTGCGGTGACGTACGACGGCACTCTAAAGGGGAAGTTCTATTCGCCTTTGGGCTGCTTTAGCTGATTCCGTGTTAGTAAAAGACGATTCGCGCTTTTTTGTCTGTTACAGCGTGATGAATGTGCTTACTCCATTACAAATGCTAGTTTTACCAGAACGAGCGCTCCCGTCTCATAACTTGCTTTTGAGCATGTGCGGGTTTAAAACGTAGTTTTAGCCCACACACAATCATTTTTTACAACCCGAAAAACGAAATTTTTTAAAACAACGTTAAAAAATGCAGCATGCTCAAATTTTTTTTTTGTCGTTCTTCAAAAGCCGAAAAATTATGTGTAGCCCAAACATTATCATTTTAAATGACGTTTTTAAAAACGTCGTTTTTTTTCATGCCGAAAAATGATCGTGTGTACGCGGCATAAGAATAAGTGAAACATCTTCAGCTCTTCTAACAGTAATTAAACTGCAAGGTATACCATACACTAAAACACCCTCCAACAGTTCCAAACAGTACATCATCACATAACTTAGAAAGCAATCCTTAAATACCCACCCCCACACTTATTACTTACTTAAAGCGTAACCACTTTTGTTAGGAAAAAAAAACAGCCCCCCTATGTGATCTATACAGATTCCTACCTAATGTTATTCTGAAAAAATAGATGCTGGTTTGTCTGTGTCCCTGTCTAAGTGAATCTAATGGGAGTGGTTTCATAATTATCAATTAGCTGGGCTCTATTAAGGAAAATTGCACGGTCTGCATCGCTTTAGATGTGATTTCCTTTTGACATTTTGTTGCAGGGGATGCCAAAAATCTTGTATCGTAGTGCAGATTTCTGGGAAAATCAGTAAGCCAATTACACAAGCAGGACATTTTGTAGACCATCTGTGTATAGAATGCCTCCAGATTGTCATATTGCATTGCATTTTCCAGATAATTACAGTATTGCATATTGGAAAGGAAAGGTCATTTTTTAATAACATTAAATAACAATATGACTTGTGTCGCAATTGTACATGCTATATTATTTTTTTATTTGCTATTTTTTTCCATGAAAGTGGAGATACCCTTTAACCCCTCCTTTCCCCCGGAGGATTTAGCTGCCAAATGAATGGGCCACTTTTTGCGATTCTGCACTGCGTCGTTTTAACTGACAATTGCGCAGTCGTCCGACATGGCTCCCAAACAATATTGATGTCCTTTTTTCCCCACAAAAAGCTTTCTTTTGGTGGTATTTGATCACCTCTATGTTTGCTCTATAAACAAAAATAGAGCGACAATTTAAAAAAAAGCTATATTTTTTACTTTTTGCTATAATAAATATCCCCAAAAAATATTTATAAAAAACATTTTTTTTCCTCAGTTTAGGCTGATATGTATTCTTCTACATGTTTTTGGTAAAAAAAATAGCAATAAGCGTTTATTGATTGGTTTGCGCAAAAGTTATAGCATCTACAAAATAGGGGGTAGTTTTATGGCATTTTTATTATTATTCTTTTTTTAGTAGTTATTGCAGCGATCTGTGATTTTTATTGTGACTGCGACATTGTGGCGGACATATTGGACACTTTTGACACTATTTTGGGACCATTGTCATTTATACAGCAATCAGTGCTATAAAAATGCACTTATTACTGTGTAAATGACACTGGCAGTGAAGGTGTTAACCAGTAGGGGTTGGGGAGGGGGTTAAGTGTGTCCTAGGGAGTGATTCCAACTGTGTGGGGCTTACTATGACACGACACTGATCTGTTTACAAAGGCATCCCCTGTTCTGCCGTTCCATGACACAATCGTGGGACACTGGCAGACATCACATCCGCGGGTCCCGTGGGCACTGTCACGGAGACCGCAGCGGTCAAAGCAACATATATATATATATATATGTTGCTTTACCCGTCCTTGCCATTTTGCCGACGCAAGTGCGTAAGGCAGTCAGCAAGTGGTTAACTGGTTACCGACCAGCTCACGTCTTTTTACAGGGGCAAAATGCCACTCCTGCGCAAAACACCATACCCGTACAGGGTTCCCTTTAGGAGCCGCCAGAGGGAGCGTGCACGCCCGCTGCACAGCGAGGGAAACAATGCGTGTGGCCAGAGGTTGCGATCCCATGCACAAGAGCCACAGACATTTGTGTGTGTAAATGCACAAATCCCTGTCCTGTCAGGGGAGAGGAGATATATCGTTTGTTCCTAGCGAGTAGAAACAATGATATGTCTCCTCCCCTAGTCAGTCCTATCCCCATACAGTTAGAACACACTGAGTGAACACACTTAACCCTTTGATTGCCCCCTAGTGTTAACCCCTTCCCTACCAGTGACATTTACACAGTAATCAGTGCAGATTTATAGCACTGGTCGCTGTATAAATGTCAATGGTCCCAAAAATGTGTCAAAAGTGTCCGATATGTCCATTGCAATGTTTCAGTACTGCTAAAAATCGCACATTACCGCCATTACTAGTAAAAAAAAAAATAATAATAATAAAAATGCCATAAATCTTTCCCATAGTTAGCTGATGAAGAAATTTGATTTTTAAAAACATTTTTGGGGATATTTATTATAGCAAAAAGTAAAATATATTTTTTATTTCTAAATTGTCACTCTTTTTTTTGTTTATCACGCAAAAAATAAAAAACACAGAAGTGATCAAATAGCAACAAAAGAAAGCTCTATTTGTGGGGACGCAAAAAGGATGCAAATTTTGTTTGGGTACAGCATTGCATGACCGCGCAATTGTCAGTTAAAGCGACGCAGTGCCAAATTGTAAGTAAAGTCTTCTGGGGCTGAAGTGGTTAAAGTAGTCCTAGAATATGAAAGTGAATCACCAAATATTTCTTGTAGGCTCACACAGGCAGTGTTGGTCAGAGGAATAATCAAGAGGCAAAAGAAAAGGTGGGGGCCAGAGATCTTCACAAAGATGCAGCACAGGGTGAGAAGAAGCATAAGAGGGCATCAAGAACAGTGGAAGATTGCAGATATAGGGGTTTAAGCAATGTCACATAACAGGAAGTTAGACCTCTTTCACTGCCTCCCATTCATTTGCATGAGTGCTTTCACACTCAGGCAGCCTGCTTGCGGGATGTTAGAAAAAGTCCTGCAAGTAGCATCTTTGGGGCGGGTTTGGAGTGCTCATTGAAATGAATGGGCAGCGCTTCGAAAGTGCTTCAGAAGCACCGCAACATGGGTGTTTTTTTTATAAAAAAAACGCAGCTAAAACGCTGCTAAAGCACCGCAAAAATTAGCTAGAGTTAGAGATTACTGCTTTATCACAACCTTATCAGATACTTCCCTTATAATAGCAAATGTTCACATTTTTGAGAGTAGGTTCTTTAACCTTCTTATGCCGCGTACACACGATCGGAAATTCCAACCGTGGATTTTTTTCCGACGGAATTTTGGCTCAAACTTGTGTTGCATACACACAGTCACACCAAATCCCGACCATCTAGAATGCGGTGATGTACAACACATACGATGGCACTATAAAATGGAAATTCCATTCCCAGTGCGCCACCCTTTGGGCTCCTTCTGCTAATCTCGTGTAAGTAGAAGTTTGGTAAGAGACGATTTGTGCTTTTCAGCCTTCGTGTTTTTTAGTCCGTTACTGCTGTTCAGTTTGTGCTTGTGGGTTTGTATCTGTTTTTTCAGTGCACATAGCCAGTTCGTATCTGGTTTTCAGTGCGTTCTTGTCCGCTTGTTTCTGATTTTTAGCTCATTCTTCGCAGGCTTTTCTGTTCTTCAGTGCGTTCTGTTAGTTTGTTCTGATCAGCCAACTGTTTTCTAGCCATGTTGCAGCCACGTACTTGTCGGTTCGTGCTGTGCGGGCGATTGGTGTTGGGTTTCTTACTTTGACCAAAGCCCAGTCCATGAACAGGGTGGGGAGGAGTTCATGGACGAAGAATTGGTTGCTCCAGCGTGAACAATTCTCTCATATGCCTTTGTTGCGAGAGATCCAGGAGAACAATTATGATGATTTCAGGAATTATCCCCGGGATTTTGAACCCTGTTTTTCACCATCTGTTGGCTTTGCTGTCCCCTTATATTACAAAGCAGAACACCTGCATGCGGCAAGCCATCACTCCCGAAGACGTTGCAGTACTTGGCGACAGGTAGAAGTCTGCAGGACAACAAATTCATGACAGGCATCTCCCCCCAGGCTCTGTGGATCAATATCCCAGAGACCTGTTCTGCCATCATACAACATTTTTTTTTAAAGTGCCCCATCCTGACAAGCTCACGGGCAGAAGCAGATGCATACGTGAGCAGCGGATATGGAAAAAAAAGTGTTCAAACCACACATGTGGGATATCGCCAGGATCCCAGGATCGTCAGAGCGAGAGCAATATTTCTAGCCCTAGATCTCCTCTGTAACTCAAAACATGCAACCTGTAGAATTTTTTAAACGTCGCTTATGGAGATTTTTAGGGGTAAAAGTTTGACGCCATTCCATGAGCGGGCGCAATTACTCGGCGTAACATTATCATTCACAATATTTAAAAAAATGGGCGAACTTTACTGTTGTCTTATTTTTTAATTACAAAAAGTTTTTTTTTTTTTTTCAAAAAAAGTGCGCTTGTAAGACCGTTGCGCAAATAAAGTGTGACAAAAAGTATTGCAATGACCTCCATTTTATTCTGTAGGGTGTTAGGGAAAAAAAATGTATAATGTTTGGGGGTTCTAAAAAAAAAAAGTGTTTTTAACTTGTAAACACATTGGGCTAGATTCAGTAAGATACGCTGCCGTAACTTTGAGAGGCGAGTCCTATATTCTGAAAGAATTTGCACCCGAAGTTATGGCGGCGTAGCGTATATGGGCCGGCATAAGCCCGCCTAATTCAAAATAGGCTGGTAGGGGGCGTGTTGTATGCTAATTAATCGTGAAAAACAGGCTCGGTCCTTAAAGCGGAGGTTCCGCGGTATATATATATATTTTTTTTTCGATCAGTGCATTGTTTTTTTTTTATGTTAAGCAACTTAGTACTCACGTGTTTGAGTTTTATAATCATCCCCAGTCTGAATTGTCCGAAAATCTAAACTTTTAAAAATCGCTGCTGGACTTTTCCATTTTGCTTGTGGGCATTGTGAAGCCCAATCAGAGATGAAGGTCAGTATTAGAGCAGATAAAATGTGAGCTTTAATCTATTGGGAACAGCATGTAACACCACAGTAACCTCCTCCTCGTTAACTTACAGTTTATGGTAAAGAGTGCATAATAGCCATGACAATGAAGCTTGCATCTTTTATGTGTATACCAATAATGTACCTGTCAGTACTGTAATACTACCAATATTTTGCATTGTGTCCTCTAAGAGAACTCAAAAAGTCAAGCAATGCTTCATTATTGTGTCACACAAGTGGCTACTCTGGTGAGGCCTCAAAGAAGCAGAGAAAGCACTGTATCGGACTATTATTCTCTGGACAGTAGATGGGTGCACCTGGGTCCCACTAGTTTCTGCCATTTCTGTCCTCAAGATTGCCCATTTCTTTGCGGTTCTTCAAAAGAGCTTGAACAATACATCTTGAAATTCTACACTGCTTTTAAATCATTTCTTTGCGGTTCTTCAAAAGAGCTTGAACAATACATCTTGAAATTCTACACTGCTTTTAAATCAGCTTCACTGCCAGAAAACACAATTAGCCAGATTAACGTACGGCGGCTTAAAGTTATGCGGGCGTAGCGTATGTAATTTACGTTACACCGTCGCAAGTTAGAGAGGCAAGTGCTGTATTCACAAAGCACTTGCGTCCTAAGTTACGGCGGCGTAGCGTAAATGTGCCTGCGTAAGCTTGCCTAATTCAAATTGTGAAGAGGTGGGCGTTTTTTTTTGTAAATAAAGCATGACCCCACGTAAATGACGTTTTGAAAGAACGGCGCATGCGCCGTCTGTGGACGTATCCCAGTGTGCATGCTCCAAATGACGCCGCAAAGACTCATTGGTTTCGACGTGAACGTAAATTACGCCCAGCCCCATTCACGGACTACTTACGCAAACAACGTAAAAATTGAAAAATTAGACGCGGTTCCGACGTCCATACTTAACATTGGCTGCGCCATCTTTTTGGTGGTTTATCTTTACGCCTGAAAACGCCTTACGTAAACAGCGTATCTTTACTGCGAAGGCCGTGCGTACGTTCGTGAATAGGCGTATCTCGCTGATTGACATATTGTAGGTGTAAATCAGCGTACACGCCCCTAGCGGCCAGCATAAACAGACAGCTAAGATACGACGGCGTAGGAAGACTTACGCTGCTCGTATCTTAGCAACATTTAAGCGTATCTCAGTTTGAGAATACGCTTAAATATACGACGGCGCAGATTCGGAGTTACGACAGCGTATCTACTGATACGCCGTCGTATCTCTACCTGAATCTGGCTAAATGGCTCCACTGGAGGGACTGTGTTGATGGGGGAATCAGCTACTTCCTTTACCTGCACCAATAAAGGTTTATTTATAAAAGTCATAAACAAAATATGACATAGATAATTATATATATTTTTGAAAGCATTCTTACTTTACAGCATTTTTTCACACCTGGCTAAAACTTTTGCATAGTACTGTATATGTCCTGATCAATATGAGCCCCTTATGGGAACTGCTGACATGATCACGTCCTCATATCTTATATCCCAATTAAAAAAAAAGGTTCATCATGTCTGTGGATACCATGCACCATTGTTCACTATGGCAAAGTCAATTAGGTGTATTTTTTCAGTCAACTATTACTGGAATAGCACTGCTGCCTGGGGTGTCTTCCATGTGCTTGCTATATACAGGCAGAAGATAAAAAGGATCATTACACGGTCAGTTTGTGCATGCACATCTGTCCACCTCATTACGTTTATAGCTACCTGAGGTCCAACCAGCTCAGAGTCCTAATTAATTTGATTAGATTAGGCCTATCACTCAGGTACAAAATTATGATGCATAAAGCATGCAAAAGATATAGAGACAACTTTCTACTCTCTTCTCTATGGGCTTGTTAACCTAAAAAGGCATCGTTTAACAACATGTGGACACATTACATCAGTTCACAGTAGCATAACATGCAGTATTTATACCATGGATTATTTTCTCATTTTAGGGTGTATTTTTAGTTTTGGATAGATTGTGAAGGTATTAACACCCCTGTCAGAATTGTATTGCTTGGAAGAAAAAATGGAGTGTCCAACTATCTAAAAATATGTATTTCATCATAATAAACACATATTTTAGGCTTTCCAGCAATTAAGGTCTGTTTAAATGTGAAATTGAATACAGTATTTATATGCAGTTCCTCCTGCCTACAGTTCAAGAAATATTTATACTGCTCTACATGGGAATCCACTCTTTCTATCTGACCAGGAGATCGTTGTTACCAGCACAGAAAAAGATGAGAAGTCCAAAAAATTGTAGTGGTCACCAGATCAAAAGGTGTTTGTAGATTGTCCTACAGGGAGACTTGTTCTTTTGACATCTAAGAAGCCATTATATTTTATTTAGGAGAAATTGCTTCTTACATCTTGTTGTGTCTTTAGGACAGAAAGGAAAGGGAAATATTTCCAACGGGACACAGACAGAAAAAAACCCCTCAAATTTGTCTTAAACATTTCCTATTATAACCAAATCTTTAAAACATTTTACTTTTCCATTTCACTTGAGGTTCCATTGCATGGATCTGCTGGTCTGTCAAATACACATTATTTCATTATCAGTTTTGTGCTGTGGTCTACTTTATATATGTAGCGCAATGCTCCAATTGAGTAGGCGCTATGTGTTAAATTTTAGTTGTCTGAGCTGTAGTTTAGCTCAGAAGGATTATGCTAAATCGTTGGTTCTGTTTCAGTTCAGCTGGGCTGCACAATTTTCCCCTTTGACGAATGATGTCACTGTTACCACAGGTCAAGGTTGGAAAAGCAGCAGGCTGGATGAAATGGGTATCTCTTTCCCAGAAGCAGCTCAGGAGGCGTTGTCAACCCGCTGTGCATTCTGGGGAGGGGTACTTAAGGGACAGACGTCGTTTTGGCGGGGTCTTCCGATCCTGACCTGATGGCCCTCCTGGCCTCAGGGATGTGTAAGCTGTTTCATAGACTCTGGGCTGGCTGGTCCGAGGCCTCGCAACTGAGAGTAGGCCCAGGAGTTTCTGGGGCCTACTAATCCAGGGATGGTCCTTCCCTGTCTCACTTGCGGGAGGTAGCTGAACCAGTGGGATTCAATTGAAGGACGTATCCTGGCAAATTTACCTCACTGTGCTGCCGGCCTGGCTGAAAGATCCTTGGCACCGTGAGTTGTGTACTTTATTGGAACTATACAAAGTGTGCGAGTGGTTACACGATCGTGGGACAGCCTGACAACGCTTATCAAGTCTGTGGCAGAGACTTTGACGAGCTTCGCACCAGCTGCTAGGTCAGTGAGAGTAGGCCTATCTGGTGGTTGCTGAAATAAAGTGTGGAACTGAATTAATCCTCTGGATCTAAGTTGTACCCGTGATCCGCAAAGAAAAGGTACCTGAGTCTTTCCCCATACCTCTACCCCTCTGTTGGAGAACTTTGTTCAATAAAAACCTTGAAAGAGACTTTGTGTTTGGTGCAGACAATTTTGTGAACAACACTTCAAGGAGAACCCCTGACATGAGCATATAGAACAGTAAGGTAACGGCAGGCCCAAATCTAAACCAGCAGCTCCTTCGGGGGTAGTGCTACATATATATATATATATATATATATATATATATAAGACATGAGAGCGGCAGCCTTCCAGTTTGTGCAGTTTTCTTCTCCTTGTGCTCTATGTAAGTGTCCAGCAGTTTAGCCTGAGCACTGTGAACAGACTGGTCTCAATGTGTGCTGTGCGCTGTCAGTGTACGCTGTGCTATGGTGTCAACGGCTGTGCAGTTGTGTGGATCTCGGCGCTGGATTGTACTCCCTCCCGCTCCTCTCCTCACTGCCAGCCTGAATAAAAGGGGGAAATGGGGACATGCAAGCGTGGAGCCGCACACACAGGCTCCTGATTAAGAGATGATTAGGAGAGGGAGGGAGAGGATGGATGGGAGTTGCAGAGGAGACAGCAAGAGAATGGGGAAGAGATCCAGTTCTAGTGCCCTGTCCCTCTGGTCTGCCCCCAGTGCCCTGTCCCTCTGGTTTGCCCCCAGTGCCCTGTCCCTCTGGTCTGCCCCCAGTGCCCTGTCCCTCTGGTCTGTCCCCAGTGCCCTGTCCCATTTTGTTAAAGTTGTTTTTATATATATATATATATATATATATATATATATATATATATAAGCTCCATTTAAAGGGATTAATGCACAATGTTTGCTCCTAAAATACTGCTAATTTCTGAATAGTTTTAACAGCAATGGCGTCCCTAGGGGGAGGGGGGGCAGAGGGGGCCCTGAACCCCCCAACATTATGCTGTGCCCCACCATGTGCCCCCCCCCCAAAAAATAAAAAAATGTTGTATTTAGCTTGGGCCGCTGCTTGAGTAACAGTCTCTCCTGAGAGGGAGAGCGTCCCCAGTCAGCTCTGCGGGGCATTCCTCCCCCCTCCCTCTGCTCGCTGACACTGCATAATGCAAGCGCTCACACAACCACAGCCGCCCGATCTGCTCCTTCCCCTGCATCCTCATTGGCACAGAGAAGAGCGAGCTGCAGAAAGGACTCCATGAGCACTGTGTGGGGGGGGGGGGCCCAAGCCTTTATCTCAGTTACTGAAAAAACAGACTGATTTCTCCCATCCTTAGGACTGGAGAACCAGCCTGTAAATTCCAAGAGTGGTGACTGCAAGCTTAGCCGAGTGTCAGTCTGACACTCTTTCACAGCCCAGCGAGTCCAGCCCCCCCTCACTCTCCTCACATACGAGCAGGGAGGAATACAGCTCCTCCTCCTCCTCCTTTCAGTCCTGCCCACACTATCCCGGTGTGCTGTATCTGAAGAGAGGGGATGTGTAGGCGGGAAATATTAAAATCAGCAGCATTCCTGGCTGTGTGTAAATGATGTCTGAGATTCTAGCCTGGACCGTGGGTAAGTGTATGCACTGCAGACTGCAGTGCACTGTAATTACTGAACTGCATTATCTCTATCACTTCTCTCCCCCATCTGTCTCCCTCCCCCTCTCCTGTTCTTTCAAGACATTCACAATTTACTTTCACTTGCAGGTAATAGACAGTGAAAATTTCTTTCCTGCATCCACAGATTGCAGGAAAGAAACTTGCATGATTCCCCCATCAACACAGACAGTGCTGACAGGGGAATTTCCCTCCTGCCCAGCAATTGTTTTCTCCTGACAAACAGTGATTTTCACTAGTGGCTATAGCAACTGCTTCAATTTTTTGTGTCGTTTTTCAAAACGTCGTTTTTTGTGTCACAAAAAATCACCGTGTGTAGCTAAAATGACATTTAAAACAATGTTTTTAAACCCGCGCATGCTCAGAAGCAAGTTATGAAGCGAGCTTCAATGGAAAAGAGTGCTGAACGTAACCGCGCTTTGCTAGAGCATTTTGAAAAAATTATGGTGTGTAGGCAACGTCGTTTTTGAAAATGAAGTTTCAAAAACGTAGTTTTTTTACTTCACAAAAAAATTCCTTTTTTTTCATTAAAAAAAAAAACGACTGTCTGCATTAGGCAGCCCATACATTGATCACTTTTTTTCATTCAACTATTAGGTTGAATGAAAAAAAAAAAGAAATGATCCAATTCCCCCATCTACACATTATAGGTGGATGGGGGAATCCTTCCAGTGTGGACCAGTGCTGGGACAACCAGAGTTGCTGTCCTGTCCCGGATTTTCACAGCGCTGGTCTCTGTCTCCATGGCAGCGGCGGCCTCACATAGGAACCCAGTGCTGGTTACTTTATGGGGCTGATGTACAGGAGGGCCAGCACAATTTTTTGTTAGAGATGGGCTGGGCATGTTTAAAATTCCACATGCCAGAGCCTGCCAGGAAGCTCGCCAGGAAGCCCACACTGCATAGCGCTAATCACAGGCAGGGAAACATTTCCCGATCCGCAGCTGCACAGATCAGGAAATGTCTCACAGGCTGTGATTGGCACTGTGGATTGTCGGCTTCCTGGCGGGATCAGGCATGTGGGATTTCAAACACACCCGAGCCCATCTCTATTGATTGTAGACAGTTGAGCTCCCTGCAGGTTGGTTAGCAGCAGTGGAGCCTTCTCTGACATGCTGATCGGGATGCAATCCAGGGAATGCTCCTAGTCAAATCCTAGTGTTAAATATCAGTGATTTTATTGATCAAAGCCCACACTTTACAAGCATAGAGCCCACATGGCTGCTGAACATACGATTGATTATATATATGTGGTTGTACTCTTAATGCTAATAAATACTGTGTTATTAGATCTGACTGGGAGCATCACCTGGATCACATCTCGATCAGCATGTCAACAGAGAAGGTTATACAGCATTACTGCTGCTGGGTGACCAGCTGGGGGCTCGGGTCTATATAACCAATAGTGTCAGCCTTCCCCTGCATGCACCCATAATGTCACCAGCACTAGGTCCTAATAGACTGCCGCTGCTGCCAAGGAGACAGATGCCAGACCAGCGCTATCAATGGCAGGGACAGGACAGCTGGGGATCCCCACAGTGGCAAAACACCAGGGCCCAGTGGCAAGACAACCTTTGTAACCCTGATATTTCTCCTACTGCTTTCGACCCTTATATTTTCTTGATGTGCTGATGACATATATCTCTTATTTTCTGCCACCCTGGGGTATATAGTATAGTAGGAAGGGAGCTCACTGCAGAACATGTGAAAGGGCTCGATGTGGGATCGTATATTGAATAGTCCCTATTAAAACTAATATTTTTCTGTCTATACGTTTTGATTGCATTGTAAGATGCTCTACAATTCTTGCAATTGCACCCACTGTGAATGAGCTCTAAGGCCTCGTACACACGACCGAACATGTCCGCTGAAACTGGTCCGTTGGACATGTTTGGTCGTGTGTAGAACCGACCGGACAATTTTCCAGCCGACCGGACAGGTTTCCAGCGAACAAATGTTTCTTAGCATGCTAAGAAACATGTCCGCTGGAACCATGTCTGCCGGACATGTCCGATGGTCAGTATGACTCATCGGACATGTACGCTGGCCCGAGAACCCGCGCATGACGTCAAAGTGATTCGACGCATGCGTGGAAGCATTGAACTTCCGGGTTCGCGCACGTCGCGGCGTCATCAACGCCGCCACGTCACCGCGTTGTAACCGCATCATCACCGCGTCGTCTGTCCGCGGGAAATTTGGTCTGATGGTGTGTACAGCTATCAGACCAAATGATCCCAGCGGACATGTCCGATGAAAACGGTTTTCATCAGACAGATCCGCTCGTCTGTACGAGGCCTTAGACTGCATACCAGTCTATTCAATACTTCTTCTTAGAGCATTAGATTTAGCAATCCACATTGACAGAATAGAAAATGTAATGATCACACAGCTGCGGTAAACCAAATGCCCCGTACACACAATCAGAAATTCCGACAGCAAAAGTCAGATGTGAGCTTTTGAACTTAAATTCCAACCATGTGTATGCTCCATCGGACTTTTGCTGTTGGAATTTCCACCAACAAAAGATTGAGAGCTGGTTCTCAAAATTTCCGACGGAAAAAATTCCTATCGGAAAATCAGATCGCCTGTAGCAATTCTGACGTGCAAAATTCCGACGCATGCTCGGAAACAAATCGATGTATGCTCCTAAGCATTGTACTCATTGAAGCATCGGCTCGTTGTAGTGTTTTGTACGTCACCGCGTTCTTGACGGTCAAAAGTTCAGAGAACTTTTGTGTGACCGTGTGTATGCAAGCCAAGCTTGAGCGGAATTCTGTTGGAAAAACCATCCAAGGTTTTTCCGACGGAAAATACGTTCGTGTGTACGCGGCATAACATTCAACTGACTGCATGGCTGATTGAGGGGTATCTATATATTCACCTATTATCAGTAGGAAACTTTTAAAACTGGGCTTTAACCCTTGGTAAAATGATTATCGCAACTATATGTGGATGTGCAGTGGAATATCTACAGTAGGTACACTTTTTGATGAATAAAAAAAAAAGATATTTCTGTTGATAACCTGCATGTACATAAACACCTTTGTAAAGTAGCTATGGCAGCTAAATTAGATCCATTATAGAAGAAGTGCTAAAACGTGCTACAGTAAATTGAACTAGATCTCCCTGACTGCCGATTGTGTTACTGCTCTATGATGGGTTTATGGTGAAGGACTTAATTAAATTTTTTGTAACATTGACAATCCTCAGTGATGACTGCTATATACCGGAACAAATTATTGTCTTTTTTTTTCTTGTTTCTTTTTTTTGGTGTGGACATTTGTTCCATGTTTTGTCGGTATATGTATACAAATTTAATTTGTACTTAAACTTTAAAATTGTACTAGGGTGTTATTTACATCTCAAAATAAAGGTATAATTTTCTCTTTTATAATCAGTACCAACTCCAGAAACGATCTAAATTATTTTTATATTATCCGCACATTAATTTAACTACTTGCCGCCTGGCATATAGCAAAATTACGTCGGAGATGGAGACTCTTTACCATGTGATCAGCCGTGTCCAATCATGGCTGATCACGATGTAACCAGGAAGAGCCATTGATCGGCTTTTCCTTACTCACGTCTGACAGATGCGAGTAGAGGACAGCCGATGGGCTGCTCTCCAGATAGGGGGGTCTGTGCTGATAGTTTATCAGTACAGCCCCCCTTCGGATGCCCAACCAGGACCACCAGGATGCCGCTGGACCACCAGGATGGCCACCACACTGGAGCACCAGGTATGCCCCCTCTAGACCACCAGGGAATGCCAATCTGTTCCCAGGCAGCTGCTAATCAATGCCCAGGCAGCTGCCAATCAGTGTCCACCCACAATGCCTACCACTGCCAGTTCCACCAGGGATGCCTATCAGTGCCATCTAACAGTGCCGCATATCAGTGCCCACCAGTGCCCATCAGTGCTACATGTCAGTGCCCATCAGTGCCGCCTATCAGTGCTTAGCAGTGCAGCCTATTAGTGACACCCAGAGGTACCCTTCAGTGCAGTCTTTTAGTTCTTATTAGTGTCGCCTATCAGTGCCCATCAGTGCCCATCAGTGCCACCCATGAGTGCCCATCAGTGCTGCCTATCAATGCCCATCAGTTCTGCATATCAGTGCCAACCATCAGTGCCCATCATCAATGCCCATCAATGTTACCTAATTGGTGTTACCTCATCAGTTCCCATCAGTTAAAGAGAAAACTTACTTATTTACAACATTTTATAACAGAAACAAACTAAAAACGTTTTTTTTTTTCAAATTTGTTTAGCAAAAAATAAAAACCACAGAGGTGATCAAATACCACCAGAAGAAAGCTCAATTTGTGGGAACAAAATGATAACATCTTTGTTTGGGTACAGTGTAG
This sequence comes from Rana temporaria, assembly GCF_905171775.1. Taxonomy (NCBI): domain Eukaryota; kingdom Metazoa; phylum Chordata; class Amphibia; order Anura; family Ranidae; genus Rana; species Rana temporaria. The sequence goes on along the minus strand of NC_053491.1, from coordinate 319,452,628 downwards.
CATGACCACGCAATTGTCATTTAAACAGCGAAGCGCTGAAAGCTAAAAATTGGCATGGGCAGGAAAGGGGGTAAGTGCCTGGTATTGAAGTGGTTAAATTAAGTTAAAAAACATTAATGTTGTTCCTTTAACTTGTCTTACTTATTTTAGTTCTTTACGTCGTGTTTAATCTCTCTTAGCAATCCTGTTTATTGACATTATTTTTAGAGATCCATATTGTCTCGATGTAGTGTCCACAGAAGGAGATAGATCAGTTCAGTTCTATTGAGCTGCAGTCTGCAGTTCATTTTGTTAAAAAGGCTGACATTGAACCTCAGTTTTCCCTTATTCCCAGCAATGCATTATGATTTCCTCACTCTTGTTCCTTTGTTTTGAAGTTGTCAGTAATTGATGTCCCACTTTGGTAGCTGATTTAGCCTGGGATGCATGTGGTCAGTGACTCCACGTTTTTTCATGCATGTGAAATGACTGCTATTTTTAGGGGTTTATGTATCAAAGCAATTTTGACTCATTCTGCATCCCAACCCACAGTGCAATAAGTGAAGGGATACTTTGCAGTGTTGTCATGGGATGACAAACATTTCCTTAACTTTATTCTATACACATACATGAAATGTCAACCAGGAGCTGTAATAATGTGTCCTATTTTCAATTTCCTCTGCCTAGCTGAGACCTTTTGATAAAAGACTAGACTAATGAACTTTGTCTTGGACATGCTTCATATATTTAAAAAAAAACTTACGCTGAGATCATATTAGCCCTTCTAGAGATCATTAAAAACCCTGTAAAGTATACAAGATGGTCTAATGGTCTAGTGTTATATGATTTCACAGTCTGGGATCAGGCTCGGAAACCAGAAGCAGAAACAGCAGATGGGTTTGTGGGTATAAGCAGGTAAGAGTTCATTACATAATTGGGGTAGCAGTATGGGAGTGAGGCAAAAGCAAAGCCAGCGGTCAAAATGAAGTTGGTTGCCAAAGGTAGCAGATTTGAAAAGGAGAGTGACAAAGAGTGGTAGGTGAATCAGTAGCAAAGGGCTGGCTTACAAGTAGTTGTAAATATAGATGATGTGTAGCAGTAGCAACTAGACATGTGCACACTGAAATATTTCGTTTCGAAATTTAGTTTTCATCCGAAAAATACATTTATTTAGTTACTCCCGAAATTCATTTTTATTTATTTTGTTTTGTTAAAAAACGCATTCATCCAAATTAATTAATTAACAACTTCCCTACCGCCAGATGGTCACCAGTCATCTCTATGACCGTCGGATTCCGAATGTAAGCAAAGCCGCGATCGCAGCTGTCAGCATGAGATCTGTGAATTTTTTTTCTCGATCTCATGCTTTCCAGTCTTATTGACCCCACATCTCTCCATAAAGAGGACCTGTCACAATAGATTCCCATTACAAGGGATGTTTACATTGGAATAAAAAAAAAAAAAAGTCTATTTTTTTTAAAAAAAAATAAAAAAATTAAAATAAAACTCCCCTGTCCCTGGTAGCTCACGCTCAGAAGCGAACACACACATAAGTCCCACCCACATATGTAAACGCCACTCAAGCCACGCATGTGAGGTATCGCCGCATTTGGTAGAGCATGTGCAACAATTCTAGCACTAGACCTCCTCTGTAACTCTAAACTGGTAACCTGTAAAAAAAATTTAATCGTCGCCTATGGAGATTTTTAAGTACTGAAGTTTGGCCATTCCATGAGTGTGCACAATTTTAAAGCATGACATGTTGGGTATCTATTTGCTCTGCGTAACATCATCTTCCACATTATACAAAAAAATGGGCTAACTTAAGAGCCGGTTCACACTGCGGCAGCACGACTTTGGGGGCGACTCTGCAAGTCGTCCTGAAGATGACTTTAGAGGTGATTAGCAAAATTACTTCTGTATAGAAGTCAATGCAAATCGCCCTGAGCCGCCCCCGAAGTCATACAAGAACCTTTTTCTAAGTCGGAGCTCCTATTAGAACAGTTCTATTGCATAGAATGGGATGCGAGTGTGAACCGGCTCTTACTGTTTTGTTATTTTTTAATTCATGAAACCGTTTAAAAAAAAGGCATTTGAAAAATTATTGTGCAAATATCGTGCGCGACAAAATGCAATGACGTCACTTTATTCCCTAGGGTGTCATATATATATATATATATATATATATATATATATATATATATATATAATGTTTGGGGGTTCTGAGTAATTTTCTGGAAAAAAAACAATGATTTCTACAAAAAGGAGAGAAGTGCCAGAATTGGCATGGTAGGGAAGTGGTTAAGGTCGAATCTGTCATTGAAGGGTCTGTCAAATGTTCTAAGAAGAGTCGACGAAGCAGCTTAACTGTACGACGCCGCAATCGTACATTTCCGGTCAAATGCTCCGCCCACAAGCTATAGTAGAATTCTAATGTTGTATGACTAGTAATTATTATATTTATTAATTATTATTACTAGTCAACCAACATTAGAATTCTTCTATAGCTTATGGGTGGAGAATTTGACTATAAATGTCTGTTTGTGATGATCGTATGTTTTTAGCTGCTTTGTCGAATCTTCATGTCTCTATAATGTCAAATCTTTTCTCTCTATGTCGAATAATCTTGGACTAATAGAGTTAAGTTAGGCACATTCGACCGCAGGGTTAACAGACACAGATCGCTATTGTCACCGTCATGTCGAATCTTCTATCTATATAGAACTGTTGTCGCAACAAAACGAAAATAAAGCATTTTTTATATCGGATCTTTCTGATTTCGGATTCCTCACGTTCGTTATCATTTGTTAAAACGAACACAAAAATCCCAGAAATTTGGACGAAAATGCATTCGGACGAAAACAAATGCACATGTCTAGTAGCAACATAGAGCAAGATAGCAAGTGGAAAAAGGAAATATGGACAGCCGCACTCCAAAAACCTTGATGGTTGTCTTTATTTAAAAAAAGGAAAGATGCACTACAAGTCACAGCACATGACACAGGGGTAAAACCGCTGACGCGTTTCGCACTATTAACTAGCACTATTAACTGTAGTGCATATTTCCTTTTTTTAAATAAAGATAACCATCAAGGTTTTTTGGAGTGCGGCTGTCCATATTTACTTTTTTCACTTGCTACCTTGTGCATTGCCAGCACCCTTTATTTCCTGAGACCATACTGATCATCCTAACAGAATCCACCTGGAGCGGTAACTTTTTCTCTAACATAGAGCAAGATATTGGTATATAGAGCACAATATTCGGACAAATAGGTGGTGCAGGGGCATTGTGTTAGGTAAGAAGTCTGGGAGTGTTCTGGTCCTGGACGAAGATGGCTGTCTAAAGCCTTAGCTCCAACAAGTGTCAATTTTGTCAACATTTTCGTGACATTTTTACAGGGATGAAAACAAAGCAAAAAGTACACCACATTTACGTTCACTGACAAAAACTGTGAAGAAAATAAATTCTGTTTTCATTAACGAATGAAAACTAAACGAAAATGTGAGGCAGGGACATTTACTCTCATGAACTAACATCTGGTTTCCACGGAGCTCCGCCTACTTCCTCTCCCAGCAATCAAGTGACTGTGCAGCCAGAAATTTAGGCCTCTGAGTCCTCAAATGACCATCCAGAGCAGCACTGTGCATTAGAGGCCTTCCGCGTCCCCACGAGAGTTCCACTCCCGACTCACGAGTCAAGATGACTACTGTCCAGAGCAGAGAGCACCCACTGTGAGTGTGTACATTACAATTAGAGGCCTGATGCCTACCCTCAGATCACCATCTGCCCAGAGCACTGTGTGTGCATTACAACTCCTCTGACCTCAGGCATCCAGGGCACTGTGCATTACAGGCCATCCCTCAGGCATGAGACCACCATCCAGCACTGTGCAGCATTACTAGCCTCTTCTGAACACCGGCATCCAGAACACTGTGAATTAAAGGCCATCCCTGTCAGACCTGAGAACACCTTTCAGCACTGTGCATCTTTCCAGGCCTCCTCTGACCAGTGATCACCGGCATCCAGAGCACTTTGCATTGCAGGCCAGCCCTGAGACCACCATCCAGCACTGTGCACCATTACAAGCCTCCTCTAAAAAACACCGGCATCCAGAGCACTGTGCATTACAGGCCATCCCTGTCAGACCTGAGACCACCATCCAGCAATGTGCAGAATTACAGCCCTCTCAGACCACCATCCAGAGCAGTGTGAAGGTCTGGCATTGGGACACGAGGATGTCATTATTTCTCTGCAAACACTGCAAACACTGGGGTATGTTCATCTAGTAACAGTGGAGGGGACCGAAGCGGGCAAGGAAGGGGTTAAAATCGCCAGTGTTAGGGTGCTTCTGAACTGATTTTTAGGCACTCCCAAACTGCCCCAAAGATGTCCCGCAAGAATACTGCTCTGAGTGTGAAAAGTCACACTGAAATGAATGGGAGGCGGTTTTTAGGAGCTTTACATGTGATATTTCTAGTGCTAAAATTACTGAAAACCGCCTCAGTGTCAAAGGGGTCTTACTTCTCCCAAGACCTTCTGCTCTATAGCTCTCTCATCACTTCCTCACTAAGGATGAGTCGAACACCCCCCGGTTCGGTTCGCACCAGAACTTGCGAACAGGCAAAAAAATTGTTCCAACACGCGAACATCGTTAAAGCTGGTAAGATAGCGCAGGGGGCTAATGCTCCTTTGCAGCAGTCTGTGATTGCCTGTGTCCCAAGGGTTGCAGGTTCGATCCCGGCGGGGTCCACTCAGCCTTTCATCCTTCCGAGGTCGGTAAAATGAGTACCATTGAGTTGGGTAATAATGACAACCATTATCAGCGCTTAGACACAGCGGCATCGCTGTAATTGGCACTATATAAGTGTAAGAATTATTATTATTATTATATTATTATTAAAGTCTATGGGACACAAACATGAAAAATCGAAAGTGCTCATTTTAAAGGTTTATATTCATTGCATTGTCATAAAAAGTGTTTGGGGACCTGGGTCATGCCCCAGGGGACATGTATCAATGCAAAAAAACATTTTGTTTCGATAGCAGTGATTTTAATAATGCTTAAAGTAAAACAATAAAAGTTAAATATTCCTTTAAATTGTGTGCCGGGGGGGGGGGGGGGGGGGGGTGTCTACAGTATGCCTGTAAATTTGCACATTTTTCCTGTGTTTAGAACAGTCTCTGCAGCAAAATGACATTTCTACATGAAAAAAAAGTAATTTAAAACTGCTCGCAGCTGTAATGAATTGTCGGGTCCTGGCAATACAGATAAAATGTATTGAAAAAAACGGCATTGGGTTCCCCCAGTCCATTACAAGGTCCTTTTGGGTCTGGTATAGATTTTAAGGGGGACCCCGCTCCAAAATAAAAAAATGGCATAGGGGTCCCCCCAAAAATCCATACCAGACCCTTATCCAAGCACGCAACCTGGCAGGCTGCAGGAGAAAGAGGGGGGATGAGAGATCTCCCTCCCCCTCCTGAACTGTACCAGGCCACATGCCCTCAACATGGGAAGGATGCTTTGGGGAAACCCTTGCTGGGTGGTTGTGGGGGCCTGCGGGGGGCTTATCATAATCTGGATGCAAGGGGACCCCCAGATCCTGCCCCCCCATGTGAATTGGTAACGGGGTACATCGTACCCCTACCATTTCACCCAAAAAAGTGTCAAAAATGTAAAAAAAAATAAGAGCCAGCTTGGGACAAGTCCTTTATTAAAAAAGAAAAAAGTCCAGTGATGTAATCCATCTCGACACGATGTTACTGGGAAAAAAAAAGCTGCTACTGATGCGCTTCCATAGGAGATTTCCATTGAGTGACGCTACTCCCGCTGTGACAGGTCTTATATAGCGGGGTACATGGGTGACCCCCACCCCCTCTGACAGCACAGGGGTTTCCTGTGGTTTCCCCCTGTAGTGTCAGAGGGGGCAGAGTCACCTGCGTATGTCACTGGGTGGCCTTGCCCTCAGCTGGACTTTTTTCTTTTTTCTGGCTTTTTTTTTTACATTTTTTACACTTTTTTGTGTGAAATGGTAGGGGTACAATGTACAATGGGTCCAGACCCAAAGCATCCTCCCCATGTTGAGAGCATGTGGCCTGGTACACCCCCCCCCTCTTTTCCTGCGGCCTGCCAGGTTGCATGCTCAGATGCGGGTCTGGTATGGATTTTTGGGGGGACCCCCACGCAATTTTTTTTTATTTTGGTTCAGGGTTTCACTTAATATTCATACTTGACCCAAAGGGCCTGGTAATGGACTGGGGGGAACCCATGTAGGTTTTTTCAATTAATTTTATTTGTATTGCTGGTACCCAACAATTCATTACAGCCACGATGAGTTTTAAATTACTTTTTTCCCTTTAGAAATGTCATTTTGCTGCAGGGACTGTTCTAAACATGGGGAAAATGCACCACTTTACAGGCATATTATAGATACCCCCCCCCCCCCAGGTACAAAATTTCAAGGAATATTTCACTTTTATTGTTTCACTTTAAGCTTTTTTTTTGCATTGATTCATGTCCCCTAGGGCAGGACCCAGGTCCCCAAAAACTTTTTATGCCAATAATGTGCATATAAAATTAGCACTTTTGGTCTTTCATGTTAGCGTACCATAGACTTTAATGGAGTTCCATGGCTTTAGAATTTCCCCCGAACTCAGCATATTGTTCAGTGTTGGCCAGAATATCCGAACAACCAAAGTTCGGCCCAAAGTTATGCTCGGGCCGAACCGTTCACCCATCCCTATTCCTTACATGCTATAATTCTTTACCCTAATCCAACTATTTCATACTTGATCTGTTTTTAGGCGATCCCTGAAAACCCAGGTTTTATTTGAGACTATGCAACACATTACCCCCTACAGTATGTTGTGAAAGGGAGGGATGGTGTCAAATTTAGCAAAAGACAACTGTGCACAGCTGATACCAGGTCTACAAAGGGCTGTGAGTTGTCAGACCGCAAATGGAAAATACAGGTGCATTTATGGCCAGTCACAGGTATTTTGCAGAATTTTTGAGGTCCTAGACGCGTGTATGTATTGCAAAGATGTACTACACATGTTTTTGCCCTAAGAAGACTTTAATGTGTTGTTTTTTTCTAAATACTGTAATTTTATTTGACAACTACGGTATTAAACAGATGAACACTGCCACCTACAGACTGCAGAGCCATCTGTAAGCCAAAGCATATTTTACCTATGAAGCCTCCAGCCTGCACATGATCCCTGTCCTAGTTGACATACAGTAATGATTACAGGGACACTTCTGATTTGCTCTCAAAATAAATTGAAGATTGTAACAGTGACATCTGGGCTTGAGAACTTCCCTGCACCCTTTTTAAAATCTGAAACAGTAAAGTGCATTGACTGTGTGTACAGGTTGAGTAAGCCAGAGTCAACAGTAAGAATGTAGTCTTTCCATTCTATAGAATTTATCCAGATTTGTTGCTTTGGGATATTGCAACTTTTCCATAGTTAGTACTCTTTGCTGCCTTACCCACAAGTCTCAGAAATAAATGATACAGTTCTGTATATTCATGTACCGTGTGTGAATTATATAAAATGTGCATAGCTAACCTACTGGGTTGTGCGTTTACATAAAGAAAATTGGAAGAATGCTTTGTGGCTGCCTTAGTGATAAAGATGAATGTTTCAGCTTATGCCCCACTCGCATTTATAGTAACCATATTTATCAGTGTAAGAAGATACATTGTTGTAATTTAGATTCTGGGAGGTTCCTGATAAATATCCTGCACTGATGCACATGATGGATAAGGTACTCTTAGAAGACAAGCCATTTTTTACAAGGAATAGAGAATACAATGAAACACTTGCCGTTACTGAAAGCTATGTCAGTCTTCTTCTTCCATCAGTACAAATGGACTCACCTCTATGAAATTACTTACATAAACATTTCTATGTGTATTTTACAGCTATAATTTTCAGACTATAGCTCTGCTATATGTGCCACTTTAAACATAATCTAAATGTTGTTCTAATTTTTAAGTTGGTACTCTATTTTCAAACTTCCAGTAATATTAGATTACATTTTACTAGTATTAGTTATCCTTATACTGTACAAACAATAAGTGTGCTACCAATAAGTCAATATAACATGCTTACGTATAAACTAGGGTTGCCACCTCATCCCTTTAAAACAGAACACATATGAATTACACAGGTTCTGTGGCTGATTAAGGTGGTAATTGAACTCAAGTGGAGCCTTATCTAAATTAAATTAGCCTCAGAACCTGTGTAATTCATATGTGTTCTGTTTTAAAGGGATGAGGTGGCAACCCTAGTATAAACCAAAGTCCACATCTTAAGGTGTAGAAAAAAGAAAGAGTCCATAGGTGCTTTTATGTGATTCCAACAAAATCCATGCTTGAAATAGTGCTCTTTCCCACAAGAAAAGGAATGGTGCACCTCTTACCAGAAAAAATGGATCCCAGGTTATAGGGTTCTCACATGCTCTATTACAATTGGAAATCAGCTGTGTTATTCCACTTCAGAATTCAGGTAAGGACGCTCCCTGAGTCCCTTTTAGTGATGTATGGATTCGGCCTCAATGTCAGGAAGTATCATACAATTCTGGTTCCACCAAACATCCTGCTGTGAGTGCTCACCAGCACAGGGAGATTTCAAGATCGGAAAAACGTCATAGTGTAGTATGCAAACCTCACCATCCATACATTTATATATTTTTTTTCACACTCACAATGAATCTAATTCTTTGTTATACCTATATTGATATATATTGTTTTGTATAAGTGTTTGATGGTATTTAATTGCACTATGTTTGTTTATTCACTTAAACACACCTAGTCCAGATATATATTTCTGTGGATTATGTTTGTACTTTGGCACCTTGGATTTTGGTTTACTTATATTTTGTTTTTCTTTTCAAAAAAATGTTTTCCTTTTTTTCCCTTTTGGTATGCACCAGCAGTCTGTGACCTGATATTGGCTTCTGGTGTGTCCAGTGATTGCGGGCCACCCCCAGCCAATCATTCAATCAGGTCACATGCCAGCTTTTGATCTATATATACTAAACAGTCTTAATGCATGTTAGCCATGAATAAGCACTAAGTCAGTGCGAAACGTCGGTTATCCTCCTGTTTCTGTTGCTGTGACCCGGTATGTTTTTGCTGTTCGTTTAAATAAAGACAGCCTGTTTGGTTTGGAGTGCGGCCATCCATCCTTCATTTTACAGTAATGTGAAACTTACTGAGAAGTATGATCATACTGGTTTTGAGTTGTCTAATGCTGATAATGTGATGCTTAACAGAGCTTTTTTTCCGCAGAAAATAGGTGCAGGAACTCAACCATGACCTGTTCAGATTTCACAAACAGTAGAAGGGTCTTAAAGGGGCATTAAATACCAGAATTGCATTACATATAGAGTGCAGAGTTCAGGGGGTTACAAAGCTGTCACTTGTAAACACAGAAACCAGACTTCTGTGTTTACAATTGATTGTGGTGAGCAGGCACCGAAGGGTCTGAGCCAGAGGTGGTGGAACTGAGTTCCATCAAGTTCCCCCTGAAAAAAAGCCCTGATGCTTAATGAGGTAGGGGTGATCGCTAAGCAGGATATGCGATTCCCCTTAGCAACAGTATATAAGTCTGCAGATGTGTCACTAGAAACCTCCAGGGAGCTCTGTGTATTGGAGCCAGAGGTTGCCTGGGACAACTGTGGTAACGCTCTGATGGATAAGAGGGTACTTGACCTTGGTGATGATGTGTCAAATGGTAAAACTGAAATGTCTGAAATTACTTGTGGTGATAATGGGTTACTGTGGTCTATCACTGCTGACATAAAAAGTCCTCATGAGTATAATGAAGTGCCACCCGAGCAAAGTGGTGAAGTCATTGGAGCCTGCTGTGTTTAAAAATGTTTTGCCACAGGTTAATTTAAACAAAAGTGATATGTGCAATGTGTCTGCTGTGGAACCACTCTTTCCTGTGTCTCCTTTGGCAGTTAGAGTGGTACTGCATAGTACCTCTGATTGGAGCACAGAGAAAATAGACTGGGACAGATGGGCAACAAGTCTGTCAGCTTTATTGAAAGAAGGCTCAGCATGTAACAGTGGAGCAGACACGATGTATGCTGTGCTAAATGGAGAGGCTGCAGAGCCAGTAGACACAGGTGCGTTGGCTTTTTCAGAAGTTAACCCTCTCCCGTTGGAAGGATCTGAAAAGGGTGCATACATAGCAGAGGTTTTGTCCACAGCAAAAGAGATGAGCAATGTTGAGCGCCAGGATGGTGGAATATTGGATAGGGACTTGGAAGGGCTCAGTGTTGCTGAAAATGAGAGGATTAGTGTGACACATGCGATTTGCAGTGCTCATCGGGAGCCACAAGTTTTGTCAGTTGCCTCTGAGGTGGGGGTCTCTTTGAGTGTCTCGGCCTCTCAAGCCTTAGCAAATGAGCCCCTCCACGTCGTTAGTAAAGGAAAAGTCCCTAGAGTTCTGTGTTTGGATATGGCATGTCTAGAAATAACTGAGATGTTGTTGGAATTGGTGAAAATCTTTCCAATGTACACCTGGTACTGCGTAGTTCCAATCAATGGAAACAGGTGGTACAGGCGAAGTTAAGCAATGTTGATAAAAATTGGTTACTGCATTGTTGGTTACTTTTGTGGAAAGTTGTCTCTCAGTTCTCTGTGAGAGTGCTTCCTGGGGCAGTTATGTGCAGAAGGCGCTCAGGGGAATTGTTAGAGGAATCAGAAATAATAGACATAGTGGAAGTCTCTCCGTATGCTGGTGTGATGGGGTGCATTCCTGCTGGTGCGGTCCGAGGTGCGGCTGAACTGTGGTTGGTACATGTTGCGTGTACTGTCTCACCCGCTAGACCTCATGTAAAGGAAGGGCCCGAAACAGACGTGGTAGTAGTGGGAACTTGGTCCATCACTCGTAGGGAGGTGCAGTTTGAGGTACCCGGAGACACTCTGACAGTAAATAACATTGATGGTACCTGTAACGAAAAAGTGTATGAGAAGCACTGTAGAGCACTGTCGGACAACTCAGAAGTATTGGTTGAGATACCAATGGTCACAGAAATGGTTAAAGAGATTGGTGAGGAAAACGACGGTCTGCCTTGTTTACATAGGCAGACCGCCGTTCTTTTCTCCAACGAACAATTGCGGGTGGCCAGATGCTCGCTGATTGGCTCCCACTGTGTCCAATCACAGTGGAAGTGTGGCTCCGGCAGGCCAGAGCCGATGGAAATAATCACGTACAGGTACTTTTGGTACCGGTGATTTTGCGCTTAAGGGCCGCCATGCCACAGAATATGTACGTAGGGCAATCCTTAATTGGTTAATGTACTTCTGCAACTTCATATGTGGCTTAAGAAAACTATAGTGATTGTATGGGCCTCTCCTTTCTTCTGCAACTTTACTAAAAAATGTCCATGTGCTCTATTTTGTCTTCAGGATTGTCTTCAAGATCTTGAAAACGTACTGTAGATTACATTAAAATTATTTTTTATATATATTTTTTAGCATTCTAGGTACAGCAAATTTGCATTCTTCTTAACATCCTGAGTTCCCCTTTGGAAAATCAACAATACACTATATCATCAAAACAATCTGCAGGGCCATTTGTAGCAAAATTCACCAGATCATATTGCCAACACCTGCAAAAGCAAAGTGGCAAGAGTGCTAATCTATTTTGGCAGCAAAATAACTTCCCTAATTGCTTAGTTACTACAGAGGGAAACACATTAGGGTAATCATGCCTCCTTAGAGTGGAAGCAAGTATTTTAATTACAAAAATGTTTTTGTATTGTACTGCTGAACGTAATTGGTGCTGTCTACCAATTGACATTGACATTGATGTGGGATCCTATGGTAGCAGCAGTGATTAGGCCAACTTTCAACACAGCAAATGTGGTGAATGACTGGGGAATAATAAACTCCATCTGTCACAGGGTAAGACATGGCCCAGAAGAAGTTAGTCAGGTTATCCTTTTGTGTTTATTGGAGGCATTTGGAATAGGGAAACATCTAAAACGTCCATATTCTGAGCCCACAAAAAAGCGCATTTTCAAGACTCTGTTGTGCCCGCAGAATGGTGGATTGTTCCATACTTCCATTAATTTGGATTTTCATAATCAGTGACTGTTGTTAAGGCTGCCTGTTTGCTGCACAACTATGTGCCTGGACAAGAGTGATGCAATAAAGAGAATAGCATGCACCATGGTTTCCCACAAATGCAATAGGCAGCAACTTGACATGCTCTTTAGTTGAGGGAAAGAATGGCTGAGTACATCATGTCCCCTGTGGGTCAAGTACCCTAGCAGAATCAATGGCCCATATTCACAAAGCACTTAGGGTCCTTTCACACGTGCGGACTGTTTTTTAGATCCGTTTTTTTCATCAGTTGATCTGTTTTTTCATCCGTTTTTCATCAGTTTTTTGTCTGTTCACATCCGTTTCTTATCCGTCTTTCGTCCGTTAACATCCGTTTTTCATCCGTTTTTTTTTTTGGTTATAACCTTATTTAATCAGCTTTTCAAGAAATTTCCCATGATTCTTTGTTTTCCCCAGCGTGCATTGTGCTTTCTATCTTGCTTTGTGGTTACAGCACTCTTTGTGCTTCCTGATACCTTGCTGTAGTGTAGTTCTTATTATAATGGATTTGGGGAGATATTTTGAGCATGTGACATAATTTTTCATGCTATTCTATTTGAGGAGACAAAAAAGCAGGACCAGGAAGATGTCTGAGAGGAGACGCAGGTACTGGACACATCCCATGCTGCTCAAGAGGCCAACTGACAGTTTTTTTGCTCTACACTACGCAGATCTGTGACGTTTCCCTAAAAAAAAAAAATTATTTTACACGAATGACTGTTCCAACTTTTCAATTTTTGTTGGAAAAGTTGCATCCCCGTTTAGACAGGATGAACACAGATATGAGATGTTGTGTGCCTCCAGAGAAGCGACTTCTCCTTACCCTCAGGTAAGCCAGCCAGCCTTTCTGTTTGATTATGTCCAGTGTAATGTTGGATTCCTTTCATAATTTCTTCTACTCTTCCTAGGTTTCTGGCATCTGGAGTATCCTATACGTCCCTAAGCCATTATTTTTTGTTGGGAACCTCAACAATTTCAGGAATTGTGCATGACACCTGTCAAGCTATATGGGAGGAGCTTCGGTGTACTGCAATGCCTGTTCCTGATACATGCATGTGGCAGGAAATTGCAAAAGCTTTTTGGAAGAAAACTCAATTTCCTAATTGTGTTGGAGCCCTGGATGGGAAACACATCCGAATTCAGATGCCACCTGGATCTGGCTCTCAATATTATAATTACAAGAAATACTTCTCCCTTGTGCTTATGGCAATCTGTGACAGAAATTACAAGACTACTTGAGGGCCTGTAAGAGAACTGTCACCTTTCGCCCTGGGCACTCTCTGGCGCATGCGCGCGCACACGGGCGTCCTGGGATACTTAGGCGCACCAATACGCATGCATGTGCACGCACGGGTGCGCCAATGCGTGCACCGGACACGCCCCTAGCCCAATTGGCGCCATACGGCCTATTTAAGGAAGTACTTGACCCCAGACCTTTGCTGACTGGTCTTCAGCTAGTACCCTGAAACTCTGAATCCTGCTATCTTCTTGTTGATCTTCTGTTGCTGAACCCGGCTGGCCCTGACCCTGTTCCTGGACTCTCCTTGTATTCTGACTATCGGTTTATGATCCTGGCTATCCACTTGACGCTGCTCCTGCCTGCTGTTTTGGTACCTCACTGCCCGCCTACCTGTTGACCCAGCTTCCTGTTGACCCACATCTGGTTCCTGTGTTGCATCCTGGCAACCCCCGAGTGTCTGCGACTTTCCTGCTGCAAACCTTCCAGAAACTGCATCTCATCTGATGTCCAGTATCGCTTCGGTTGTCGGACTCTTCACCTGCAGGCACTCGTGTTCCTCCTGACCCTTGGTGTCCTCTGTTTCATCTCCAGTGGTGCCAGGGCGGGAGATACAAGAGAGGCTGACCTCGTCATCTCAGTCTCCCATCAGGTACTTGACAGTACCAGTCAGCCAGTGATGGAGTCTGAAAGGGAGGTCTCTCTTCTACAAAACCTCTGCCAGACTGTTACCGCACTTGCTCATACACTGCAAGGGTTACATATAGACCTTGTTCAGTTTCACGACCAATTGCAGCTTGCACCCGGTCTGGTATCTACCTCTGAGGACTTGGAAACAAAGAATTCTGCTGCGCAACCCAAGACTTGCAACCATGTTGAACTTTCCGGTTCTCCTGAGCCAAGAGTACCCCTACCTGAACGTTTTTCTGGAGATCGTAAAAGATTCAGGACTTTTCAAAATGCCTGTGAACTCTACTTCTCTCTGCTACCTCGCACCTTCTCTACGGAAGAAGTCAAAGTGGGATTCTTGATCTCCTTATTGCTGGATGAACCCCAGGCTTGGGCCCACTGACTTCGAGAGCAACGCGATCCTGTTTTGGCTTCCGTGGACTCCTTTTTTGCGGCCATGACTCAACTATATGCTGACCCTTTCCCGCATCAGTCGGCAGAAGCTACACTGAGTCACCTACAGCAGGGCTCCAGGCCCGTTGAGGACTACGTCTCGGACTTTCGCTTATGGAGCACTGATACTAAATGGGACAATTCTGCCTTACGTTTTTACTTTCGCTTTGGCCTGTCGGAAGCCATCAAGGATGAACTAGCCAGGGTGGACGCACCTTCTTCCCTGAATGATCTGATACTTCTTGCCATACAGATTGATCGCCGTCTGCGGGAAAGACAGTCGGAAAAAGCCTTGAAGTCCCAATTGCTGCCTGTTCACTCCGAGCTTCCTGTACCCGCTTCCTCCGCAGCCATGCCGAAAGACACCCGGACGGTCCCGCATGCCAGTTTTCCGAGACCTCCTCTGTCTCAACAAGAACGATCTCGTCGTTATCGTAATAGACTCTGCCTCTACTGTGGCGATGATGGCCATTTCCTTCACTCTTGTCCTCGAAGACACCGTACGAGACCCTCTCCTCCTTCCCAGAGGGTTGCTTCTCCAAGCCTGGGCCAGAATTACATCTCCCTACCATTTTCTCTCCAGTTTTCAGGAAAGATCTTTACAGTTCCTGCCATCATAGACTCTGGGGCTTGTAGCTGTTTTATAGACTCCTCCTTCGCAACCATGCATTATCTGCCCCTGTGCGCCAAGAAGAACAGTTTTTTGGTTCACCTAGCGGATGGTTCAGGTATTAAGTCGGGACCCGTCACTGTAGAGACTGCACTGATCCCTTGTTCCACAGCTGCAGGGCATCGTGAATTCATACTTTTGGATGTCATCACATCCCCCCTGTTCCCAGTTATCCTGGGGCAACCCTGGCTGAAGGCACACAATCCTCTCATCAACTGGTCCACTGGGGAGGTGTCCTTCTTGTCCGATTACTGCAAGGAACACTGTTTCCCTCACACGTCCAGCCCGGGTGAACCATTCCTATGCATCAGTGTGGACCCAGAGACTGCCAAACTTGTGCCTTCCGTTTATCATGAATTCCTAGACGTTTTCAATAAGAAGAATGCCGACACTCTCTCCCTCCTCACAGACCATACGACTGTCCCATTGAACTGTTACCTGGTGCTGAGATTCCCTTCGGCAGAATCTACCCCCTTTCCAAACTTGAACTTGATGAACTACAGAAATATATCAATGAGAATCTCGACAAGGGATTCATCCGGCCTTCCTCTTCCCCTGCCGGAGCAGGGATGTTCTTTGGCGAAAAGAAGGATCACACACTCCGGCCTTGTATCGACTATCGGGACTTAAATAAAGTTACCATCAAGAATCGGTACCCTCTACCCCTCATCCCCGAGTTATTTCAGAGACTGCGTGAAGTATGTGTTTTTTCCAAGCTGGATCTCAGAGGGGCATATAACCTGATCAGAATCAGAGAGGGAGATGAGTGGAAGACGGCCTTTAGGTCTCGTTTCGGGCACTTTGAGTACCTGGTGATGCCCTTTGGGCTTTGTAGACCTTCCAGCACTTTGTGAACGATGTGTTTCGGGACTTTCTTGATGGGTTTACCATTGTTTACTTAGATGATATACTAGTGTTTTCCACTTCCCTTGAGCGACATCGAGTCCATGTTAAGAAGGTTCTAAGGAAACACCATCTTTATGCCAAAGCAGAAAAATGCGAGTTCGAGAAGTCCACCATTCAGTTCCTGGGTCTTGACATCTCCGCAGATGGGATTGCTATGGACCCACAAAAGGTCTCTGCAGTTCTTGAATGGCCACCTCCAACCGATAAAAAGTCGGTCCAACGGTTTGTGGGATTCTCCAACTTTTACAGAAAATTCATCAATAACTTTTCAGGTATCATAACGCCTATTACGCAATTAACCAGATCACGCATTACCTTCTCATGGACTTTAGAGGCTCAAGCTGCTTTTGAGAAATTGAAGGGCCTTTTTACTTCTGCACCCATCCTAAGACATTCTGATCCTGCTTTGCCCTATGTTCTTGAGGTGGATGCCTCCGAAATTGCTGCGGGAGCTATACTGTCTCAACGACAAGGGACAAAGTCCCTACTTCACCCTGTTGCCTTCTTTTCTAGGAAACTGAGTACCTCTGAAAGGAACTATGACGTCAGTGATCGAGAATTACTCGCTATTAAGTCTGCCCTAGAAGAGTGGCAATATCTTCTCGAAGGAGCGGCCCATTCTATTCTTGTGTTTACCAACACAAGAACCTTGAATATTTAAGAACAGCCAAGAGACTAAGACCCCGCCAGGCTAGATGGGCTCTCTTTTTTGCAAGATTCTGCTTCCACATTACCTACCGGCCAGGGTCTAAAAACGGGAAGCCAGACGCCCTTTCTCGCATGTTCCAGGACACTGAGGTTCCTCCTGAACCTGATACCATTTTGCCTGCTAAAAATGTTATTTTATTACAGAGTGATCTCATCTCGCAAATCAAGTCAGCAGTCCAGAACCATCCTCCACCTCCGGAACTCCATCTTCAATGTAAGGAAGGGCTCTACTACCACGGTGAGCAAATTTTTGTTCCTGAGCATCTACAAACAGCAGTTCTTTACATGTGTCATGACCACCCCTTGGCAGGGCATTTTGGTGCCTATAAGACTTCAAATCTGGTCCTTCACTCCTTCTGGTGGCCCCACTTGTTACAAAACTGCAAGGACTATGTTAAATCCTGCACAACGTGCCTTCGGAATAAGTCTGATAGGGCTAAGAATTGGGGCCTATTGGAACCCCTTCCTGTTCCTGACAAATTGTGGTCTATGATTTCGATGGACTTCATTGTCGAGCTGCCCCCTTCCGAAGGGTTTACCACTGTTTTTGTAATCGTGGATCGGCTATCTAAGATGGCCCACTTTGTGCCCCTGAAAGGTACCCCTTCTGCAGCAGAAACTGCCTCTTCCTTCATCAAGGAAGTTGTGTGCCTTCACGGTATTCCCGCTAACATCACCTCTGACCGTGGGGTGCAATTTACATCCCGATTTTGGAAGTCCCTATGTGAAGCTCTGGGCATTAAACACTGTTTGTCATCTGCCTATCATCCCCAGACTAATGGGCAAACAGAGAGGACAAACCAGACTTTGGAGCAGTATCTGCGTTGTTTTTCATCATTTGCACAAGATGACAGGATCTCTCTCTTGCCGTTAGCAGAGTTCGCATACAATAACTCTATACATTCTGCAACCAAACAAACCCCCTTTTTTGCTAATTATGGGTTCCACCCATCCTTTGTGTCTGATGTTCCCCAGGAATCCTCAGTCCCAGCAGTACAGGATCGTCTGGACTTCTGGAGGTCCAACAACCAACTTTTGCAGGAAACCATCACTAAAGCCCAAGAAAGTAACAAGAGGTTCTTCGACAGGAGGAGAAGAGGTAACCTTGATCTGCAACTTGGGGATTAGGTGTGGCTTTCCACTGCTAACTTAAAGTTGGCTTGCCCCTCTAAGAAATTGGGACCCAGGTACATTGGCCCATTTCCTGTTAAAAAGAAGATTAATGCCGTTGCCTTTGAGCTTAGCCTGCCGGGAAGTTTGAGGATTCACCCAGTGTTTCATGTCTCCCTCTTGAAACAATCCATTACTAATCCCTTCCCTGACCGCGAACCCGAAACCCCAGCCCCTGTGCTTGTTGAAGGGAATGAAGAATTTGTGGTCGAAACCATTCTGGATTGCAGGAAGAGAGGGGGTCAAACCCAGTTTTTAATTAAATGGAAGGGCTTTGGTCCCGAAGATAACTCATGGAAAACTTCTTCCAACGTACATGCTCCACGGTTAATTCAGGCCTATCTTCGCCTTCATCCTGAGAAAAAGCCCCTGGTGGGCATCCGGAGGCTGCCCGTAAGGGGGGGGGCAATGTAAGAGAACTGTCACCTTTTGTCCTGGGCGCTCTCTGGCGCATGCGCACGCACACGGGCGTCCTGGAATACTTAGGCGCACCAATACGCATGTGGCAATGCATGCACGTGCGTGCGCCGGACGCAGTGCATGAGCAGGTACACGCCCCTAGCCCAATTGGCGCCATACGGCCTATTTAAGGAAGTACTTGACCCCAGACCTTTGCTGACTGGTCTTCAGCTAGTACCCTGAAACTCTGAATCCTGCTATCTTCTTGTTGATCTTCTGTTGCTGAACCCGGCTGGCCCTGACCCTGTTCCTGGACTCTCCTTGTATTCTGACTATCGGTTTATGATCCTGGCTATCCACTTGACGCTGCTCCTGCCTGCTGTTTTGGTACCTCACTGCCCGCCTACCTGTTGACCTGGCTTCCTGTTGACCCGCATCTGGTTCCTGTGTTGCATCCTGGCAACCCCCGAGTGTCTGCGACTTTCCTGCTGCAAACCTTCCAGAAACTGCATCTCATCTGATGTCCAGTATCGCTTCGGCTGTCGGACTCTTCACCTGCAGGCACTCGTGTTCCTCCTGACCCTTGGTGTCCTCTGTTTCATCTCCAGTGGTGCCGGGGCGGGAGATACAAGAGAGGCCGACCTCGTCATCTCAGTCTCCCATCAGGTACGTGAAAGGGCCACTTTCATTTGCCATCAGACAAACCTCTTCCAGGAACTGTAGGGCCAGATATGCTACATGTGCTTGTAGCTGATGAGGCATTTGCACTTTCCCAGCATCTTCTAAGGCCTTATGCCAGGCACAATTTAACTACCCCCAAAAAAAAATGTAATTATCGGTTGAGTCGTGCAAGGCGCCTTATTGAATGCACCTATGGCATTTTGACCAGCAAGTGGCGCATATTTCACACTACAATTCAACTGAGCCTGGAGAATGCCCAACTAGCAATACAAGCATGCTGTGTCCTCCATAATATAATCTGTGAGAAAGAAGGAATTACTGTTGAGGAAGAGGACGAGATAGACTTACCTTCTGTACGCTTTTCCGGACTGTGACCCAACAATTCTGCCATTACCATGCGTGATCATTTTGCTAATTTTTTTATGTCCCCAGAAGGAGAGGTTCCGTGGCAGTATCAGCATGTGTAAAAACACTCACGAGGCACTTTATTATGTGCACCTTGTTAGTACCATGTTTGACCCCTTTTTGCTAACCTGCATGATCTTTCTTGTCCCACTGAAAATGGTAATGCAATAGTTTAAAAAAATACTACTTTATCTCGTTAGTATAGCAGTCTTGTGATTTCTATCAGTGTAAGCTTTCATTCTCCTAGTCTCGTTATCGGTGACCCTATGATCGTCACCTTTTTGTATCAGTTTCTTTCTTTTTTTATAAAGTACTAAAAAAACAATACTTTTCAAAGCAGTCAAGTATCTTTATTTGAATTTCATGACCGCAAAACGTACAATATAATATACTGTAAAAACATAAAATAAAAAAAATGTCCAGAGGATACAGTAGCCAACTTTTTTCAAGGCTAAATTGGTGACAAAAGAAAACGGGGGCAACTAAAAATGTGTAAGGAAACTCAAAGCTGTTGATAATAAGGACTGGGGGAACTTGAATAAGGATTTGTTGATTGGGAAGAACTGCCATATGAAGTGGCCTGGGAAGGAGAGGTTTCATAGGTGGGTGCTTGGGGTGGGGGTCCAAAATTTTGGGCAGTGGTGGCTGGGGCACGGTGGTGATGGGGGGATAATGCCTGGATGGTACTGCTGACTAAACAAAGCTGGTGGCGCATGCTCGGGATAGAATGGGCGTTGGGGAGGGTGGATAACTGGGGGCATAGGATCACCGGATATAGCCGCCTTTACACACAACCCAATAAAATTAGCAATTGCTAAATGTACGTCCATTTTGCTGTTGTTAGGTATTTTTTGCAGATGGTGGTACTGGCTTCTCAGAAAACTGGCGTCTTCATTAGTGGGATCAGAAAAGGGATCGATGTCAGCTCTACGCATCCCTCTCATCTCCTCCATGAAGTTTAACATTGCTCCATCTATGTCTTTTTTTTCCCCTGACGTTTTCCTCTTGATGCGGTAGCAGCAAAACAAATCTGAGGGGTGGAACATTAATTATTAGCACATTTTATTTTTTCAAGATTTCAACAGGAGTCATTTTATATATGATACTTACAGGCACACGTTGTCTTGGCGGCATGTCTGTTGCTGCCGCTGGCGGGTTTTCCAAAGGAGTTGGTTGTCTCTCTTCATCTCCCATCGCTCCCTCTTGCTGTGTACCCTCAATATCCGTCTCCTCTTCCGTGTGTGAAATGTTACTGGCAGTACTGTAAAATATTCGTTGATAGATGGGTTAAAGGTCAATACAGGAGAGTTATTACAATATATAGATCCATGTGTGTGATTACTGTTGTGCTAAACCCTACATACCACTTTTACCTACAATTAAGCCTAGATTAAGGCTTACCTGTAGGTGCACTAAATATCTCCTAAACCTACATGGTTTTGGAGATATTTGCAGAAAACACATAGACAACGGTGCCTGACTAAGCGTGACATTTCTGAAGGTGATCTTGCTGTGACTGGTGGCTCCCACACGCATGACGTCATCACGGCTACGGCCAATCACAGCCCCGGAGCCACAATACCCACAAGTCACTCAAGGAGTGATGGCGGCGATGATTGAGGGGAAAGAAGACTAATACGGGGAATTCTATCTCAGGTAAGCAATTCATAATGAGCTAGTATGCTATGCATACTAGGTTATTATGTCTTTGTATTATACGGTTATTTATTTGTGTGGACAAAGTTTAATATTTGGAGCTTACTAGGTCAACTAATTTAAGAGAGGGGTTAACTAATTTTTTTAGTTACCTTCTTAAGCTCATCACATTTCTCAGAAAATCTAGAATTTTCGAAGAAAGTCCCCTTTTTGAAATTGGAGGGTCCAGCTCCGCTCCGGCAATTTGCCTCCTCTTTGAGATCCCGCCTGTAACGGCCTCTTAAAGAGCGCCATCTTGTCATGATTTTCTTTCCTATAAAGGAACAGTAGACACAATAAACTGAGAGAACTCCAACATGTACGTATACTATTTAAAAACCCATATTTGGAATACAGTTGTGACATGAGAGCAGGGGTATATTTAGGTTTTGTACTGCCCTAGGTCTTGTGGCTGGTGACGTGGCAGGTGACTGGCTGGTGACGTGGCAGGTGACGTGGCCAGTGGACAATCCACAATTTGTGGCAGGTGACGTGGCAGGTGACGCGGCAGGTGACGTGGCCAGTGGACAATCCACAATTTGTGGCAGGTGACGTGGCAAGTGACGTGGCAGGTGACGTGGACAGTGGACAATCCACAATTTGTGGCAGGTGACGTGGCCTGTGGACAATCCACAATTTGTGGCAGGTGACATGACAGGTGACGTGGCAGGTGGCGTGGCCAGTGGACAATCCACAATTTGTGGCAGGTGACGTGGCAGGTGACGTGGCAGGTGACGTGGCCAGTGGACAATCCACAATTTGTGGCAGGTGACGTGGCAGGTGACGTGACCAGTGGACAATCCACAACTTGTGGTAGGCATATGGATGCTGACATATGGGTGGACTACAAGTTGTACTATGCCAACCCACCCCCCCTTAACCCACAAACTACTTTCCACGTTTCATACGTTCCTTTTTGCTGAGTGTCAGCCAGTTTGGTGTCACCGCCTCAAAAATTTCTTCCCATTGTTTATTGCAGATATTTCTGTCGCTGTACACTGTGCTCCTCTTTTCCCATAGGGCAGGCCTATCATGAACAAGCTGGATGAGCTCCTCATGTGAGACGTCTTTGGCCATTTTTGTCTCTTTTTGATCAAAATATACAGGCACTGTCTTCTCTTATGTCCAGGCACTGGGCAGCATGTGCTAGAAGCATGTGACTTTGGACTTTACACTACCTGGGTCAAAGGGCATTGTAATGTATGCATATTGCATGTATATTAAAGTTTATTGAATCTTGATTTTTAACATATTTTGATGAAAAACGGATGTTATCGGATGTTAAATGGATCGTCCGCTAACATCCGTTTTTCGTCCGTTCCATTTTTTTGACGGAAGAAAAATAGGGTTTTCTTCCGTTCAAAAAAACGGAGCTTGACGGAGACGGATGTAAACGGACGTTAGCGGATGCTCATCCGCTAACCCATAGGAAAGCATTGCGGTCCGTAAACGGACGTCTAAAAAACGGACGAACGGTCCGCACGTGTGAAAGGACCCTTACGCCGATGTATAACAAGTTACGCCGACGTAAGTGCAAATGTGCGTCGTCGTATCTGTGCGCCAGACCCACAAACTAATATGCGCCTAAAAATAGGCTACACCCCGCCGACGTATCTTGCTTACGCCGTTGTAGAGTGGGCGCACATTTAGGCTGGGAGCATGGTGCCGCTCCCATTGATTAGCAATTCAAACATGCAAATGAGGAAAATACAGCGATTCACGAACGTGCGTGTGCTCGGTGCATGCTACGCGAGATGAGCGTAAGTTGTACGTCCGGCGTAAAGTTATTCCCCATAAAGGAGGTGCAACCCAGCAACAGACATGCAAAGGTCTGCACCAGGGAACACAAGCCGGCGTATTGTGCATTGAACGTGTGTCTGGCTGGGCGTACGTTATGTTCATGGCATACGCAGTGTTCAGGAGTAGCTTAGGCAGTTTTGCCGGCGTGGTTGTGAGCAGGCGCATAGGGGTGCGTCCACGTCACGGCGCATGCCCAGTTCGTAATACGTACCTGTCTGGCGCTCGGCCCATCATTTGCATGAGGTCACGCCTCATTTGCATGGGTCACGCCCGCTTCCACCTACGCCGGCGTACGCCTTCGAAACCCACGCCACGCTGGCGCAACATTGGGAGCACTGGCTTGCTGAATGCAATGCTTGCCTCTCTGCGCTGCGTTGGCATAGCGTATGGTGGTTACTCTACGGCGGTGTAATGTGCGCCTTGCTCTCTGTGAATCTGGGCCAATATGTTAAAATTTTTGACATAATAAAAATGATCTTTCTCTGACAGCTGTTTAAGTTTTTTTGATTATTCTGAAGTATGTTCTAATTTTTAATGAATTTGTTTTTCTGCCCCAATGTATATAGTACTTATACCCAACTTTTTTTAATTTCAATAAATTTAAGTTTGTGAAATAAAATGCTGTCTACAATTTATCAGTCTTTGGTATAAAAATGGAAAAGAAAAATATTTTTAACTACAAATATGAGTTTGTTTTTTTACATTAGCAAATGTTTTTTGTGCGAGGTCCAAAGCAGAAGGAAAGGCTAGGAAAACATTTTCTCCTCATTGCTGATACACATGCTGGATACTGTTTGCATCAAATCTCTTTTTCTAAAGGTAAACAAATGTTCCCCTAAATAGCTTCCTTTACCTTAGTGCAGTTATCCTTTACTTACCTCATCCTTCCATTTAGCTTTTAAGGGCTAGATTCAGAAACAAATGCCTATCTTTAGGCGGGCATAGCGTATCTCATATACGCTACGCCACCGTAATTTTGAGAGGCAAGTCCCGTATTCAGAAAGAACTTGCGCCCGAAATTATGGCGGCGTAGCGTATATGGGCCGGCGTAAGCCCGCCTAATTCAAAATAGGCTGGTAGGGGGCGTGTTGTATGCTAAGTAATCGTGACCCCACGTAATTGACGTTACTAACGAACGGCGCATGCGCCGTCTGTGAAAGTATTCCAGTGCGCATGCTCCAAATTACGCTGCAAATAGTCATTGCTTTAGACGTGAACGGAACTTACGCACAGCCCTATTCGCGTACGACTTACGCAAACGACGTAAACTACGCAAAATTCGACGCTGGCCCGACGTCCATACTTAACATTGGCTACGCCTCATATAGCAGGGGTAACTTTACGCCGGAAAAAGCCTTACGTAAACAACGTAAATCAATGCGCCGGGCGGACGTACGTTTCTGAATAGGCGTATCTATCTCATTTGCATATTCTACACGTAAATCTCCGGAAGCGCCCCTAGAGGTCAGCGTAAATATGAACCCTAAGATACGACGGCGTAGGAGACTTACGCCGCTCGTATCTAGGCAACATTGAGGCGTATCTGATTCTATGAATCAGGCGCCGAGATGCGACGGCCCGCATTCTGAGTTACGACGGCGTATCTGGAGATACGCCGACGTAACTCCTTTCTGAATCTGGGCCTAAATGTCCTTATTTCCTCTGAGAAATCCTCACTTCCTGTTCTTCTGTCTGTAACTCCACACAGTAATCCAAGGCTTTCTCCCTGATGTGGAGTGTCGTGCAAGAACAGGAAGTGAGGATTTCTCAGAAGAAATAAGGACATTTAAAAGCAAAATCGAAGGATGAGGTAAGTGAAGGAGGACTGTAAATGAAGCTATTTAGGGGGGGGGGAATAGCTTTACAACCCCTTTAATTGAACTAGCTGAAAAAATAAGCTGCTTGGCTACCATGCACAGCTATACCAGATTTTTTAGTAAATCAACCCCAATATGTCAAAATAGATTTTTGCATCTTAACATGTGGCATTCCTGTTGCTGATACAATAGTATTTGGCATGCTTCATCAGAGGGGAGACAAAGGAGTGGACACTGGCCAGGCACAGGACTGGTATAAATATTGGGACACACACACAGGTTTATACCAGTCATAATATGTTGAGGCTATGTTTGCTGTTCCCAGTTACCAGTGTTTGTACAATTGTATTTATAATCTTTGTGCTGCTGGTCATATATAGAGATGGGCCGAACACCCCTCGGTTCGGTTAGCGCCAGAACTCTCAAACATCACAAAAGATCAGACCCAAACCCTTGTAAAGTATATGGGGCCGATCTTGAAAAATCAAAAGTGACAATTTTGAAGGCTTATATGCAAGTTATAAAAAAGCTATAAAAAGGTTATGGGGTCCCGGGTACTGCTCTGGGGGACATGTAATAATGCAAAAAAAAATTAAAAAAAAGATTGTTTTTACATGATGCTTAAAGGGTCACTAAAGGAAAAAAAAAATAAGCTAAATAGCTTCCTTTACCTTACTGCAGTGCTGGTTTCATGTCCTCATTGTTCGTTTTTGCTTTGATGTTGCTGTAATTCCTCTCTGTTCTGGACACTTCCTGGTTGTCTGTTTCCTGATCACCACAGTACTGGCAGATTTCTCACTGTGGTGACTAATCAAGGAGGTGTGATTACTGTGTGTCAGCACCAATCCAGTTTTGTTTTACAAAGCATCACTGCCCTCTATTGGCTCTTTGTCTCTGTACATCAGAGAACCAGGAAACAACAGCAAAAACTAAACTAAACTGCAGGTACATTATATGATTGGTTTTTATCTATTTTTAATATTTTTTAAAAGGAATCAGTTAACTATTATGGGGCAGATCCACAAAGAAATTACGCCGGCGTATCTATTGATACGCCGGCGTATTTTAAAAATTCCAGCGTCGTATCTTTGTTTTGAATCTTCAAAACAAGATATGACGGCATCTTGGCTAGATCCGACAGGCGTACGTCTTAGTACGCCGTCGGATCTAAGCTGCAATTTTTCGGCGGCCGCTAGGTGGCGTTTCCATCGAATTCCGCGTCGAGTATGCAAACTAGCTATTTACGGCGATCCACGAACGTACGTCCGGCCGGCGCATTTTTTTACGTCGTTTGCGTTCAGCTTTTTCCGGCATATAGTTAAAGCTGCTATTATGAGGCGTACTCAATGTTAAGTATGGCCGTCGTACCCGAGTACAATTTTGAATTTTTTACGTCGTTTGCGTAAGTCGTTCGCGAATAGGAATTTGCGTACAATGACGTCACCTTCGCAAGCATTGGCTGATTCCGGTTTAATTTCGAGCATGCGCACTGGGATACCCCCACGGACGGCGCATGCGCAGTACAAAAAAAAACGTTGTTTACGTCGGGTCACAACGTATTTACATAAAACACGCCCCCATTACATCCTTTTGAATTCCGCGCCCTTACGCCGCGAGAGATACACTACGTCGCCATAACTTACGGCGCGGATTTTTTGTGGATTTAAAAAAAAAAGATAAGTTACGGCGGCGTAGCGTATCTTAGATACGCTGCGCCCGGCGCAAAGGTACGAGGATCTGCCCCTGTGTCTCTATATTAAAAAATGATAAGCGCTAAAGTGATGGTGCAATGAACATCATGGCAGAATAGCCAACACACTATACACTAGAAGTGATGAGGTGGGCTAACCAGCCCAAAACGTGGAGATGACCTCCCCACTGCAAACAATAGTGACACTGTACAATTAGAGTCTATAGATGGATAATCAAATGGATGATCATATGGAGCAGGTGGAATGGATGGATCTTCTAGATATTGTGACGCTATGCGAGGTGCGATACATGATCATAGGTACATTTCACCTCGCATACGTTCTATCATGAGAGACTGAACCGGAATCCATTCCGGGTTTTACAGCCTCTGGGCCTGGCTAGGGTTCCGGTCCGGATGTTTGGGTCCACTGGAGTCCACAATCAGCTGGACTTTAAATGTCCAGGAAGAGAGCACAACAGGGCTCTGGCTTGAAACTCAGGAAGGGACCTGAGTGAGGGGAGCGCTGAGTGCTGGACTAAAAAGGTTTGCTTTACTACATGTTTTGTGGGTGTCAGGGACTAGCCCCACACTGTATAGAGAGGAGATCCTGTTTGTTTAGTTTAGCGCCGGACGGTAAGGATTTAATTTATTGTTTTGTTTATTTTAATCTGCAAACCGTTTATAAATAAAATCTGGCATCCGCCAGACTTAAAAGAAAGTGCCTGCTTACAGACTGTGATTTCAGAAAAGGTGATCCCCACGAGCTAATCCCTCACAATATGGTAAATGAATCCGATAACTTATCTCCTAATCTTCTAATTTCTGTTGTGTCTTTGTGATTGGAAGTTAAGGTACACAGACATCAAAAATAGCCGGT
Organism: Rana temporaria; assembly: GCF_905171775.1. Classification (NCBI taxonomy): domain Eukaryota; kingdom Metazoa; phylum Chordata; class Amphibia; order Anura; family Ranidae; genus Rana; species Rana temporaria. Next base: position 319,425,343 of record NC_053491.1, on the reverse strand, counting down.
TTAGGTAGAACTTCCAGTCCTTCTCAGCAGTGCACAGCTTCTGCAGACAGGAGTTTGGGAGTGAACCTGTCTGCAGAAGCTGTGCACTGCTGAGAAGGACTGGAAGTTCTACCTAAACCGGCTATTTTTGCTGTCCCCCCCCTTTCCTGGCCTGCCAGGCAGCATCCTGGGATAAGGGTCTGGTATGAATTTTAGGGGGACTCCAAACCATTTTTATTTTATTTTGGCCATTTTTTTAACATTATTCTATTGCTTTTCATTCTGCTGTCAGCGGGGAAGTCCATTGGCAGCTGATGACTCATCTGTTGTAAAGAATGCCGTGGCCGGCTTCTTGGCCCACTCCTTAACCACCAGCTATTCACTGTGCCCTGATTGGGCAAAGATATGCCCAGTCAGGTCTTAGAACTCGCAGTGCATTGTGGGGCACTGGATGTCCGAACATCCCACTCCGCCGAACGGGCTAACAGGCGATTTTCGGCAAAGATATGCCCAGTCAGGTCTTAGAACTCGCAGTGCATTGTGGGGCACTGGATGTGCGAACATCCCACTCCGCCGAAGGGGCTAACAGGCGATTTTCGGGCCAAACTTTTGCTTGGCTCCAGCTGTTTGCTCAACTCTAGTCATATGTGTACCACTCAACCCCGAAGGAGCTGCTGGTTAATTTTTGGGTGTCACGTTACCTCTGTGATTCTGCCGTCTAGGGTAGTTGATGAGAACCGTAGTAATAGAATGTCCACACTGCAGGTGTCGTTTTCTTGTGCTTTTATTCACCCAACACGGTAAAACAATAAAACTTTCAGTGAAGAGTAAAGATGTAGTAGGAGAAGAAACTGCAGACTCAGGCGTAACGATACTGAAACAGTCCTGCTTCCAACAACACTTTGTTTTACGTCGCCACTCTCGCCAGAGTGGGTTTAGTATACCTGGACAGGCCTCTCTCACCGACCTGGCAGCCAGGGTATCACTCAGAACTTTGAGGGAAGAAAGTCTCTGCCACAGACCCTTCCTATAACTTAGATCACGGAGACAATTCTCCTCAATAGACTTTGGGCCTGCGTTTCCTTCAGGTAGTTTGCAGTTAGGTACCGACTGACAGGTGGCTAACGTCCAGCCTCTCAGTGTCCGGATACCTTGATCCTCGGTGGATTGTCGAGGCCCTATTGGAATGCCAGCCTCTCTTTGGTCTCCTCAGGCGGACTCCCCACCGAACAGCTTCCTCTCAAAGGAACAACGCTTGGGATCTTCTCCGGATTGGGGACCCAGTCGATCACTGGGCCCCCACCACAGCTTAAACGCTCTGAACCATCATGGTCACGGAACCAGGAGCACCGTGTGGCACGTGCACCCCGGCCTGGTAGGCCATTTTGCCGGGAGCTGTGATGTGTGGAAACCCTAAAGGTGGGTGCCACACCGGAAGAAGACCCACCTCAATCGCGTCTGTTCCAGAAATACCCTCTCCCAGCATGCCCGCGAGAGAACACTCTCTCCTGATTGACTGCTGGCAAGAGGCACCCAAACGTCGACTCCACTGGTGCCACCTGTCGCCTCGGGGTGGTATAACACCCCAGCAACAACAGAATGGGCCCACAGTACAGCCAAGCTGAAACAGAGACCCCTTCTAGAATTAAAATTGAAATCAGAGTCTCTTATACTCTGATTGTCCCTTAAATTTTGTAAGCACCGGTACTTGAAAGTAACCCGGCGCTACACACTCCCCCCACTTAAATAGACACTGTCCTCAGTGTCTCACAACCTGGTGTTCAAAACCTGAACACCTGACCTGAATCTGCTTTGACAGTAAAGGGAAGAGATAGGAAAGAAAAGACAAATATAAAATATTACTTTGTACAATATTTACAGTGGTACATTATGACATCAAACATTCCTGACTATCTATCCTGCCCCATTCTTCGACAGTTTTGATAGATGGTCAACAACCTGCAAAACAAAACGGAAGAACACGCACAAAAATATACACATACAGTCACTGAGGGTGAAACGAAGCTGCACCTTCAAAACCAAGGCGAAGCCTCCTTTCCTCCCAAAGAGACATACTCATAATAAGTGCTAAGGCATATAAAGCATTTTCTCTTTTTTTCTGCAGGGTTTAGGAAGAAATAACTATGCACAATAGTCTCTCTGCGGTAGTAGAAGCTACTGGTCACTGGACTGGGGGAGAGGGTGAGCTGTGGACGAGAAAAGGTGACATGTGGATGGTGGGGAGGGTGAGCTTTGGATGGGGGGTTGAGCTGTGGATGGGGGAGAGGGTGAGCTGTAAGTGGGGGGGGGGAGAGGGTGAGCTTTGGACAGGGAGACAGGGTGAGCTGTGGACAAGAGGAGAGAAGGTGACCTGTGGACAGTAGGGAGGGTGAGTTGTAGATGGTGAGAGAGGGTGAGATGTGGACAGGGGGGAGAGGGTGAGCTGTGGATGAGAGGAAAGAAGGTAACCTGTGGACAGTGGGGAGGGTGAGCTGTGGACGGGGGGTTGAGCTTTGGACAGGGGGGAGAGTGGGCTGTGAATGGGGGAAAGGGGAAGCTGTGGACAGGAGGGAGAGGGTGAGCCAATTGACAGGGGAGAGGATGAGCTGTGGACCAGAGGAGAGAAGGTAACCTGTGGACAGTGGGGAGGGTGAGCTGTGGACGGGGGGAGGGTGAGCCATGAACTGGGGGAGAGGGTGAGCTGTAAACAGGGGGAGAGAGTGAGCTGTGGACAGGGGGGAGAGGGTGAGCTGTGAACAGAGGTGAGAGGGTGAGTTTTGGATGAGAGAAGCAAAAGTGACCTTTGGACAGTGTGGAGGGTGAGCAGTGGATGGGGGTAGAGCCTGAGCTGTGAACGAGAGGAGGGAAGGGAAGGGAGGGTAAGCTGTGGATGGGGGAGAGAGTGAGCTGTGGACAGGGGAGAGAGGATGAGCTGTGGAAAGGGGGAGAGGGAGAGCTTTGGACAAGAGGAGAGAAGGTGAGCTATGGACGGTGGGGAGGATGAGCTGTGGAGGGGGGAGAGGGTTAGCTGTGTATGGGGGAGAGGGTGCGCTGTGGACTGGGGGAAAAGTTGGGCTGTGAACGAGAGGAGAGAAGGTGTGGACGGTGGGGAGGGGGAGCTGTGGACGGGGGAGTTGAGCGGGGGATGGGGGGAAAGGGTGAGCTGTGAACAGGGGGGAGAGGGTGAGCTGTAGATAGGGGGTGAGCTGTGGATAATAGAAGAGAAGGTGACCTGTGGATGGGGAGAGAAGGTGGGCTGTGGATGGGGGGAGGTGACCACATTCATTATTTGATTATTTGGCAACACTTTACTTCTGTTTCCTGAGGAATGGCTGGAATTGGGGCGGGATGGGGCAGGGTGGAGTGGGAAGTTGATTGAGGTGGGTGGGTTCCTACTCCTATTCTCTCAAAAAAACAAAAACCTGTATACAACTGTCCCAAAACGTGAGCCATGGAAAACTTTAGGCACATGAGACACATGTGTAACTTTGCTGCTATAATTAAGCTTTTGGTTGCAAAGAACATTTAAGTAGATGGCTGTAGGATAGCCTTCCTAACCAGCGAGGTCACTACTAGAATTATCCTTTAAGGGAAATATATTGTTATTATTTCCATTTTATGCCTTTTCTGTTGGATTAAATTGTTTATCTTTTAGATATATAGCCTTAACAATATAAAACTCAATGTAATTACTTTTTTTTTCCTTTCATAAAACAAAAATTGACATTTTATAAAACTATTCATGTCCTGAAATATTCAGAGACCAAAAAAATATAAATCATCCTTTTGTGACAGCAATTCCCTAAGGCAGGGAACATGGCTAGGAGTATCGAAGAACTGTTTTTACTGGGAATTAACTTGTACAGCAAGATGAGATTGTTGAAACTAAGCAAATCAAAAATGTTTTGTTTCTGAACCATATAATATAGAGCAGAGTTTTAAAGACCCTTGAAATGTCATGCATTTGTATCAATGGGCGCAGAACCTTAACATAATGTACCCACGTCACTGTATAAGATACGAGAAGGACAGCATTTCCAAATTCTACAAACAGTAAAGCTATACCTTAGTAATACAAATGCTTTGTGTTACTTTAAAATTAAAGTTGAACTAAATTGGATCTGAGAACCACAACACACACAACTCACACATCCACCATGCTTTATTTTGCTGAGAAATCTTTTGAAAAACACTCCTTAGTTTTTCTGGATTTGGCCATCTTGAGCAAGGGCAAACATTAATAATGTAGCACTTACTTCCTGGAATCTATCTGCACTTAGCTCAGGCATGCTGACAGGGGAGTGTGTTTAGCAGAAAAAAAACCTCCTACCCTCCTGAAGACTCCTGGAATGTATGCCATCATTTGCCTAGACCAGAAAACCTGGAAGTAACTGAAGAATTGTAAAAAAAAATGTTTAAGATAAATAAATACAATATACTGTACCTTCTTATCTATATACTAATTCTAGCAGCATAAGGATTCAAAATATTTAGGGTTGATTGAGAGAGTGAAGTTCAACTTAAGCAGAGTTTTGCCTGGGTAAAAAAAAAAAGTCAACAGCTACGAATACTGCAGCTCATGACTTTTATTATTTGGACACTTACCTGTCCAGGGAGCCCGCGATGTTGGCACCCAAAGAAAACCCATCCCTCAGCTCTGGGTGCATCCTTACTAAGGGAAACGGGAAGCTTCACAGCCTGTTTCCTACTGCACATGCACAAGTCACGCTGCGCTTTCTGAATGGTCCTTGCTGTGTTCTGCGACCTGTGTGTCTCCCAGAAGCAATGAAGGGGGAAGGAGGAGGGGCCAGACATTACATAGTTAGCACAAGATTGCAACAATCTTTCCCCAGAAGTGGGAGCAGATACCTGGATTTGACAGGTATTCGCTCCCCCCCCTTGAAAGATGCCAAATGTGGCACCGAAGGGGGGAGGAATCCGATCTGCAGAAGTTCCATTTCTGGGTGGAACTCTGCTTTAAGTTAAGGGTCACAATTTAGGTTAACAGAAATTATTCTAAGCATGGTCACTTGAACTGTGACGCTTTATATAAATCTATTAAAATCAGGTGGAATACCATATTTTTCCTTAACCACTTGACAACTGGGCACTTAAACCCACTTAATAACCAGACCAATTTTCAGCTTTCGTTGTTCTCACATTTTGAATGACAATAACTCAGTCACACAACACTGTAACCAAATGAAATTTTTGTCCTTTTTTTCCCACAAATAGAGCTTTCTTTTGGTGGTATTTGATCACCCTGCGGTTTTTATTTTTTTCGCTATAAATGAAAAAAGAACGAAAATTTGGTAAAAAAATGAATTTTTCTTCATTTCTATTATAAAATTTTGCAAAACATGATTTCTTCTTCATAAATTTGGCCTAAAATGTATACTGCTACATATCTTTGGTTAAAAAAAAATTTGGATATTATTTAGTCTGGGTAAAAGTTATAAGGTCTACAAGCTATGGTACCAATTACTGAAAATTGATCAATTTGATCACATCTGATGTACTGACAGCCTCTCTCATTTCTTGAGACCCTAACATGCCAGAAAAGTACAAATACCCCCCAAATGACCCTTTTTTGGAAAGAAGACATTCCAAGGTATTTAGAAAGAGGCATTGTGAGTTTTTTGAAGTTGTCATTTTTTCCCACAATTCTTAGCAAAATCAAGTTTTTTTTATTTTTATTTTTTTTCCACAAAATTGTCATATTAGCAGGTTATTTCTCACACACAGCATATGCATACCACAAATTACACCCCAAAACACATTCTGCTATTCCTCCCGAGTATGGCGATACCACATGTGTGAGACTTTTACACAGCGTGGCCAAATACAGAGGCCCAACATGCAGGGAGCGCCATCAGGCGTTCTAAAGCACCCAGACCAATTCTAACATTTCTCTCCTACATGGAAAAATCATCATTTATTTGCTAGAAAATTACATAGAACCCCAAAACATTATATATGCTTTTTTAGCAAAGACCCTAGAGAATACAATGGCGGTCGTTTCAACTTTTTATGACGCATGGTATTTGCACAGCAATTTTTTGAACGCATTTTTTTGGGAAATAAAACAGTTTTGTGCTTTTTAAAAAAAAACATTAAAGTTAGCCCAATGTTTTTGCATAATATGAAAGATGAAGTTACGCCGAGTAAATAGATACCCAACATGTCACCCTTCAATATTGCACACGCTTGTGGAATGGCGCCAAACTTCGCTACTTAAAAATCCCCATAGGTGACGCTTTAAATGTTTTTACTGGTTACATCTTTTTAGTTGGAGAAGAGGTCTAGGGCCAAAATTATTGCTCTCGCTCTAACGTTCGCAGTGGTACCTCACATGTGTGGTTTGAACACCTTTTTTATATGTGGGCGGGACTTATGTGCACGTTTGCTTCTGTATACGAGCACGCGGGAACAGGGGCGCTTTAAATATTTATTTTTTATTTTTATTCATTTTACTTTATTTATTTTAGTTTGACACGTTTTCCCCCCAAAAATAAATGTTTTGATTACTTTTATTCCTATTACAAGGAATGTAAACATCCCTTGTAATAGGAATATAGCACGACAGGTCCTCTTTACAGTGAGATATGGGGTCAATAAGACCCCACATCTCACCTCTAGGCTGGGAAGCCTGGGGAAAAAACGATCCTGGCTTCGATCGCAGCGGTGAGTCGGAAGAAGCACTGGAGGGCGAAGGGAGTGGGGACGTCCCCTTTTGCCTCCCGTAAGAACGATCAAGAGGCGGAACAGCCTCCATGATCATTCTTATGGTGTAGAGAATCGCCGGCTGAAAAAAATGATATCTGAATGATGCCTGTAGCTGCAGGCATCATTTAGATATCCCTGCACAAAGTCACGGACCTCATATGACGTGGGCGGGAAGTGGTTAAAACGCATTTTTTTCCCCAGAGTATTTTCTGGGTATTGCAGAGTATTGGCTGGGGTATTGCAAAGTATTGTCCGGGGTATTGCAAAGTATTGTCCGGGGTATTGCAAAGTATTGGCCGGGGTATTGCAAAGTATTGGCCGGGGTATTGCAAAGTATTGGCCGGTTATTGCAGAGTATTGCGCGGGGGGTATTGCAGAGTATTGTGCGAGGGTATTGCAGAGTATTGTGCGGGGGGGTATTGCAGAGTATTGTGCGGGGGTATTGCAGAGTATTGTGCGGGGGTATTGCAGAGTATTGTGCGGCGGGGGTATTGCAGAGTATTGTGCGGGGGTATTGCAGAGTATTGTGCGGGGGTATTGCAGAGTATTGTGCGGGGGTACTGCAGAGTACTGGCAGGGGGTATTGCAGAGTATTGCGCAGGGAAGGAAGAGTATTGCAGAGTATTGCAGGGGTTAATGCAGGGATGGCTGAGCAGGGATGGATGGATCTGGGACTGCAATAGTCACAGATCCATCCCACAGTGCTGCTGCCATCCGTGCTCTCCTCTCACACTGTACCGATCGGTACAGAGAGAGGAGGGAGGAACCGGCGTCATCAAATGACGCCGGTTTGTTTACATGTGATCGCTCCGTCATTGGACGGAGCGGTCACGTGGTGAACGGCCGCTATCAGCGGCAATTCACCGTGATCCGTGAAGCGCCGGGTCCTCGGGACCCGGCGGTCACGGAAATTCCCGTGTGCGCACCCCAGGGGGCGTGCGGGAGCGCGATTCTGGGAGGATGTTACATAACGTCCTCCCAGAGTTAAGCAACCACCTTGTCACCGTTATTTGACGGCGGCTGGTGGTTAAGTGGTTAATGTGGCTAGGCTTATAAAGCTTGGTCAATAAACCTAATAATTGGGCAATGAATGAGTAGCTACAAATAGATGAGGTAATTTACTGTGCTATTCTTTCCTGTATGTTTTTTTTTTTGCTCATACATAGACAGATAAACAACCAATTAGCCACAATAAAGAAAAACACAACTATGGAAGAATTACATTTTCCAGCAGCACCAATTGCTGTTGATTTGATCAAATCATCAATTATAGTGCAACATTGCTAAGTGTATGGCCAGCATTAGACTAAATCTGGCCATACATGGTTAGAACTTAACTTAAAACTTTTGTACAGAAATTCTGAAAAAATCATCTGTCAAAACATTCTTTCTTGCTATTATTGAGTAAACTAGTTTCATTTGAAAGTCCTAAAAACTTTGTTCCGACCCACTATTTGAGTGGAATCTAATCCTAGATGCATTGAACAGGTTTCATTGCAATATGTTCAATTGGGTGCCCCTCAATTAGGACTCCTGGCCAATCGGGTCTCAGGACCCGCCTTCTGTTGGACTGGGTGGAGAAGCAACAGATACAGATCTTCCCTCCACAACATCCACCCCACACCTCTACCACAGCATAAGGTAAGGCCATAAATTGCCACCTTTCCAATCATTTGATCGAGCGCTAGAAGGGGTGTAGTGCGAGTGAGCACCGAAGGGGGGGTGTAGTGCGTGCGTTCGAGCACTGGGGGGGGGGTCGTCAGGTAGTGTTTTCTGCTCCCCAAAATATTAAGCACCAGCTGCCACTGGCATCACCCATTATTTAAATAAAAAAGTTGGGCACAAAGTTAATGGCAAGGTAAACAATATATCTGCATATAATAATATTATATATAACCAATATAATAAATACCAATAAATCTGTTAAAGGGAGTTTAAGGAGAACTTCAGTCAGCTTAAAAGAAAATCTAATTTTGGCAGTCTGTGGTAATGTTCTAATGCTTGTTTAGTGCCAAGGAAATAGCAAAAAAGGAATACTTATTTTATTTCTTGTTTATCTATCAGCTAGTGCTGTCCTGTGATCCAGCCCCAGCCCTAGAATGTGGACATTTCCTTGCAAAACCTAGGACATCTAGTTCTTCATTGTACATGATGGCATGGGGAAAGCAGCATACATAATGAAGATAAGCAGCATCATGGGATTGGTTGTCCAACAGGGAGGAAGCCTGCATGAGTAAATAATAAGATGAGTAATTGTGTATGGATCCATGCTCCCTAGACTAAACAAGAGCAGAGAGAGGTGTCCATAGGCAGTAGACGGTGTCAGTACAGCAGTGGACTTAGTACGGAAGTAGATGGTGTCAGTAGGGCAGTGGACTTTGACAGTAGGGCAGAGAATGATGTCAGTAGAGCAGAGGTTGAAGTTAGTAGGGCAGTGGATGGTGTCAGTATTTTTTTATATATATATATATATATATATATATATATATATATATATATATATATATATATATATATATATATATATATATATATATAAATGTTTATTTTTATTTTTTTTACATTATTTATTTATTGTGTTACAATTTTATTTATAACTAATGTTATTATTATTTAGATAGCGCCAACAGTTTGTGTCATATTTTACAATCTAAAAGGAGACAGTAAACGTACAATACAATCAAATATAAAAGAGTTAAAAGGGCCATGCTCATAACAGATTACAATCTAAAAGGACTTTGGGGGATGAGCTGATTGAAGAGATTAGTTTTAAAAGCAGCCAGAGTGTAATAGTTGGGGTAGAGTTTAAGAGGGTGGTAGAGGTTCTGAAGAAGTCCTGGAGACAAGCATGTGAGGAGGAGACAAGGGAGCAGGAGGTCTTGGGATGAGTGGAAAGAGCAGTTCGGGTTATATTTGGAGAAAAGATTGGTGATGTAGCTCAGGAAAAAGTTGTGGATGGCTTTTTATGGATGTGCTTTAATATTGTTTAGCATTTTGGGTGGCAGACACTGAGTTATTGTTACAGTAGAGGAGTCTGGCAGCAACATTCATGATGGACTGAAGAGGGAATAGCCTATGGAGAAGTAGGCCTCTGAGAAGGGCGTTGCAATATTCAAGACAGGAGATTAGGAAAGGGAGTAAAATGGGTAGCTTGCTAGTTTCATTCATTAAAAAGGTGAATTTTAGAGATGACGACTACAAGCTTTTATCAGCGATTGGGTTTGGGGCCGAAAGGACAGGTCATCGTCTAGGATTATGTACCCAGGCATGAGGGAAGTCACTGATAATTGTATTATTGCTCTTGATGTAAAAGTCATGGAGGACAGCACAGGGAAGGGGTCGTTTGGAGATTTTATTATCGGCTTGGTTTTAAAGAGATTCCCTTTATGGATCACTGCCTTGCCTTGGCAATGGGGTTTGCGTAATTCAGTGAAGCTATGAGCTATGCTGTGTAGGCTTGGTCAAGAAGGAGAGGTCACAGCGGAGAATTCTGACAAAACGTGATCCACTGGAGAAAGAAATGGCAACCAATTCCAGTATCTTTTCCAAAAAAAAAATAATGAACAGAAACAAAAGGCTAACAGATATGACACCAGAAGATGAGTCCCCAGACTGTAAGGTTTCCAATGTGCTACTGGGGAAGAACAGGGGACTATTACAATTATCTCCAAAACGAATGAAATGGCTGGGCCAAAGCCACAAGGACTCTCAGAAGTGGATGGTAGGAGTGAAGGGAAAGTCTGATGCTGTAAAGAAGTATACCATTTAGGAACCGGGAATGCAAGATCTATTTAAGCTGGATGTGGCCAAATCGGAGATGGCAAGAATGAACATCGATTATTTGGGATTTGGTGAACTAAAATGGACTGAAATTGGCAAATTCAACTCAGATGACTACTATATCTACTATTGTGGACAAGAATCTCTCAGAAGAACGGTTTAGCCCTGGTCAACAAAAGAGTGGGGAAAGCAGTACTGGGGTACAATCCCAAATTGCCAGGATGATCCTCAGTCCATGAGCAAACCACTCAACATCACAATAATCCAAATTTATGCACCAACCTCTGATGCTGAAGATGCTGACATTGACCACTTTTATGAAGATCTACAACACGTTTTAGAAATAACTCCAAAAAAAGATATCCTTCTCATAATAGGAGATTGTGTTGCTAAAGTAGGAAGTCAAAGCATATCCGGAATAACAGGTAAATATGGCCTTGGAGTACAAAATGAAGCATGGCAAAGGCTAATCAAGTTTTGTCAAGAGAACAAACTGGTAATAACAAACACTCTTCCAACAACCAAAGGGGCAACCACACATGGTCATCACTGGATGGTCAATACAGAAATCAGTTTGATTATATTCTCTGCAGCTAAAGCTGGAGAAGCTCTATAAAGTCAGTCAAAACAAGACCTGGAGTTGCCTCAGACCATGAGCTCCGTATGGCAAAATTCAAGCTAAAATTGAAGAAAGTGGAAAACACCACTAGACAATGCAGATATAATATACATTTTCGTATTTTTTTGTTCCGTTTCGTCTCGTTCCGTAGATTCGTAAAGATTCGTAATTTCGTAAGACGCAAGTTTTCCTATTCGGACCCGTTCGTATTTTCGTAACAGTTTTATTTTCGTTTATACTGAATGATTCGTAATTCTGTCTAATTTATTTTCGTTGATTCGAAATTCGTAATTTTGTTAGATAATAATTTTCGTTTAATGGATTCGTAATTTTGTACTTTTGTAAATACATAGCAACACGCGGCTAATCCATATTAAGATATACTTTCTCTTAAGCCCCGTTCACACTGTCGGACTTTTTGCCAACAAACGTCAAAATGAGCGTTTTCCGAAAAATCCAACCGTGTGTACGCTCTATCGGACAAACTTTTTCGGTTTCAAAAGTCTGGCCAACTCCCTTCAGATAAAAATCCACTGAAAAGTTTGTTTGAAGTCCGATCATGTGTACGAGGCTTTACACTGTACAATGTGACTCAGCACAAAAGAGATAAGCTGATTGGCTAAGATATTAAGTAATTACTCACTAACTACACTGCCCAGTGCTCATTCGAAAGAACAATACAAGTACACAAATTTACGAAACAGACAAAGAAACGGATTTACAAAACACACAAATGAAAATACGAACATACGAATGAAAATACGAACAGACAAAGGATTTAAAATACGGAATGCAAATCGTTCGTTATAGATGTAATTTTCATTCTTTCGCTTTTTCGGTGTTTCGTATTTTAGTAGGATTGTCCAATCATACGTTCGTATTTTCGCTGGTTCGTTATTTTGCTTATTCGTAATTCCGTAATTTTCGTATTTTGGTTCTTTCAGCTTTTCAAATGTTCGAATTGATACGAATGTACAAATACTAACAAATTTGTACAAAAATCCATTTGTTACGAACGGGAACGCACATTTCTACTATTAAAGTGTAGCAATGTGGACTACAATTATAAAGTACAGTGATCCTCCGGTATTTCTATGCATTGCATGTTCCTCTAGTGCCCCGTGTTATCAACTGGCATCAACTGCCAAGCTAAAGGTATTGTGGAATGAGTAGTTCCTCAAATTGATAATTGCTTCGCATGACTCTGTACTTGGACTACATATCCCAGCGATCTTTGCTGCCATCGGAGAGATTGCTGGGAGGAATTATAAAAGAAACCACAGCTCCACCCTACGCTCTCTTTCTCCTGGGCCTGATGCAAGATGGACCTCTCTGTGCATGGAGAGAGAGGCTGCGGCCTACCGCACGATGTACCACATTCCAACCTGGATGAGAGGGGCGGCCTAGCACTGCTTGCTGTTTGTCAGACATCCATCCAACACCACTTTGGTCGCCTGCCAACCTGTGTTCTGAGCTTCGCATTCGGAGGTCGATACAGTGGATCTGCTGCACGCATGTCGCTACAGGAGCTGCTGCCTGGAGGACATTAAGTCAGCCCGGTCGTTGGTGAGAGGGCAAGTGCCCACCTTTACAAATCCTTTTCTTGCGGTTTCACTGAGACATCTGTACCTCAGGAAATCCTTAAACATTGTGCATAGACACATTTAGCTTTTGTTTCAAGAACTTTTATTGCTTGCTATTACACCTTATTGGATACAATTAATGAGCTCCTACTGCCGGTGAAGACCATCAGATCTGCAATGGGGACATTGTTGTCAGTATTGCTACAAGGGTCCTTATACCATTGCCATTTAGTTTGACTTTTCATTAGGGTTAAGGGTTTATAGGCTGGCCAAGGTTTCCCTTTTTAGAAATTTTGTCAGTATAACCATTTAAATTTGTTTATCCTATCAGGTGCAAGCAGAACTCCACTGTACATGTGTATATAATAGACTGTTTTACCTGCAAATATCTTGGCTTGTGTTATTTGGAGGAATTCCTTTTGTTTGTTTGGCGCTGTTGTCTAAAACTCAGCAGATCTATTACCTCCTCTTTGTGATAATATCTTCTTTAAACTGCTCTAGTAATCATTATCAGAACATAAACGCACAAGTTGTCTCACTTACTGCTTTAAAGGGGAAGTAAACCCTATCTAAAAAATAAATAAAAAAAACACCCTGCAAGACAAAGGCATAATGAGCTAGTATGCATAGCATACTAGCTCATTATAAATTACTTACCTGAGATCGAAGGAAAATGGGGAAAATATACCCAAATGAATGCATACTCCAGAGGATAGCAAAAAGAGACAAAAAGATAGTGTTAAACAATCAATGCAAAGAATTAGAGGCAAACAACAGAATGGGAAAGACTAGAGAGCTTTTCATGATAATTAGATACATCAAGGGAAAGTTTTTTGCAAAGATGGGCATGATAATAGACAACAATGGAAAGGACCTGACAGAAGCAGATGAGATAAAGAAGAAATGACAAGAATACACAAAAGAACTATGCAAGAAAGATCTGAATGTCCCATGTAACCATGATGATGCAGTGACGGACCTTGAACCGGATATCCTGGAGAGTGAAGTCAAGTGGGCCTTAGAAAGCATTGCTAATAACAAAGCTAGCGTAAGTGATGGTATCCCAGAGTTATTTAAAATCCTAAAAGATGATGCTGTTAAAGTGCTTCACTCAATATGCCATCAAATTTGGAAAACTCAACAATGGCCACAGGACTGTTTTATACCAAAGAAGGGTAGCGCCAAAGAATGTTCAAACTACCGTACAATTGCACTCATCTCACTCGCTAGGTTATGCTGAAAATTCTACAAGCTAGGCTTCAGCAGCATGTGAACCTGAAAGCTACCACAAATACAAGCTGGATTTCGAGAAAGAAATGGAGATCAAATTGCCTACATTTTCTAGATCATGGAGAAAGCAAGGCAGTTCCAGAAGAACTACTTCTGCTTTATTGACTACAGTAAAGCCTTTGATTGTCTGGATCACAACAAGATGTGGCAAATACTGAAAGGAATGGGAATACCAGACCACCACACCTGTCTTCTGAAAAACCTGTATGCAAGTCAAGAAGCAACAGTTAGAACAGGACATGGAACAACTAACTGACTGATTCAAAATTGAGAAAGGAGTCCAGCAAGGATGTATATTGTCACCCTACTTATTTAACTTATATGCAGAGTACATCCTGCGACATGCCAGGATGGATGAATCACAAGCCAGAATTAAGATTGCAGAGAGAAATATCAACAACCATGCAGACAATGCCAGAAAGTGAAGAAAAAACAAAGAGTTTCTTAATGGAGGTGAAAGCTGGCCTGAAATTGGACATTAAAAATTCTAAGATCAGATTTAATTTTCCTAGGCTCCAAGATGACGGCAGATGGTGACTGTAGCCATGAAATTAAAAGACTTTTGCTTTTTGGAAGAAATCTGTCGACATGGGGACAAGGTGCTCTGGGGGTCACAGACCTCCAAAGCATCCACCCCATGTTGAGGGCATATGGCCTAGTACGGTTCAGGAGGGGGCGCTCTCTCTCGTCCCTCCCTCTTTTCCTGCGGCCTGCCAAGTTGCATGCTCGGATAAGGGTCTGGTATGGATTTTTTGGGGAACCCCACACCATTTTTTTTTATTGGGTGTGGGGTTCCCCTTAAAATCCATATCAGACCTGAAGGGTCTGGTATGGATTTTAACCTCCCTGGCGGTATGATTCTGTCTGGAATTACGTACCAAAAGCGGTACAATTATTTTGCAAGGAAATTTGGCGTTTTATACTGTTGGCCTGTAATTTTTAGAAATAACTCACTTAAATCTGACCAAGCAAGAGTCTTGTAGGCATCCCGGGTATGATTTTTTTTTAAAACAAAATTATAAATTATAATATAATAAATAATTATAAATAATTATAACAAATAATATAATTATAATAAAAATTATTCAATAATGTAATCAACTCAAAATCACTGAAATGTGCTCAGTTGCAGAATTGTCGCTGTCATTATTTTTTTTTTTTTTATGACGAATTTCCCCACAAATCGCTATCGCACAATTCTGCAAGTGATTATAATTTATTATCGCTGTTTTCTAGCTGATCTAAAACCATTTTTGACATAAAGGGACACTTTTGGACAATCTACAGTTTTTAGGCAGAAATTACATTTTTTTTATAAAAGTACATGTAGGGCACTGGGCAGACCACTAGGGACAAGGGGGGTGTGTATTTTTTACATACAGTACTGTAATCTATAAGATTACAGTATACTGTATGTAAAGTGTTTGTTTACTTTTTTGAATTTGGCGCCGTTCTCCGCTCCCGTGCGTCGTAACGTCGCAGGGAACGGAGATCGGCGGCACACAGGGACTGTGAATCGAGCGAGGAGGTCCCGCTCACTCACACAGCGGGTGGCATCGCTGGATCCAGGGACAAGGTGAGTAACTTGCCTGTGGATTCAGCGAGAAGGTAAGCCGCGCCGCTGCACACTCTGCACGTCCACCCCGAGCGTGACTCGGGGTTACCGATCCTAACATGAAAAACCAACCCCGAGTCACGCTCGGGTTTACCGCCAGGGAGTTAAGGGGGACCCCCACGCCATTTTTTTCAAATTTGGTGGCAGGGTTCCCCTTAATATTCATACCAGACCTGAAGGGTTTAAATTTTAGTCCCCTTACACAAAATTTAATTTTTAAAGGAAAAAAAGCAATTTAAAATTACTTGTGGCTATTAATAAATTGTCAGGGTCCCGGCAATACAGATAAAACGTTTTTTTTCAACGTTTTTTTTCTGTATTGCCGGGACCGGCAATTCATTAATAGCCACGTGTTTTAAATTTTTTTTTGCTTCAAAAAAAACATTTTGTGCAGCGACAGTTCTAAACACGAGAAACATGTGCTACTTTACAGGCATACTATACACACCCCCCAGGTACAACATTTAAAGGAATATTTCACTTTTATTGTTTCACTTTAAGCATTACTAAAGTCACTGCTCCCAAAAAAACTGACGTTTTTAAAAACTTTTTTTGCATTGATACATGTCCCCTGGGGCAGGACCCAGGTCCCCAAACACTTTTTAGGACAATAACTTGCATATTAACCTTTAAAATTAGCACTTTAGATTTCTCCCATAGACTTTTACAGGGTGTTCCGCGTCTTTTCGAATTTGCCATGAACACCCCAAATTTGTTCGCTGTTCGCCGAACGGGTGAACAGCCAATGTTCAAGTCGAACTCATGTTCTACTCAAACTCAAAGCTTATCCCTAATTGGGACACATTAGACTTCAAAAGGCTCCTAACCAGGACATGTTGCAATAAACTGTCTGGAGTATAGTTTAAGGCATACACAACTCTCAGACTGTAGGTAGTCATCTATTTAAACCTAAAACTGAATTTCCAGAGCCAGACTCTACATATTCCATAATTCCTGCTCAAATGGAGTTGATTTTATTAAAGTGCTTGTATATGAATATATACACTATTGCAGGGATATGCAATTAGCGGACCTCCAGATGTTGCAAAACTACAATTCCCATCATGCTTTGGGTGTCATGCTTGTGGCGTCAGAGTCTTGCTATGCCTCATGGGACTTGTAGTTCTGCAATAGCTGGAGGTCCACTAACAGCATATCCCTGCACTATTGTATAAGAAGATACCACTCATTTAGATTATGGCCAGATCTTGTTGGGTGCTGGTTTGGGCTGCCCCCCCCCCCCCCCCACGGGAATTTCATTGTGCCCCCCAGAATTTTGTTGTGCCCCCCCCAAGCCGGCCCCCAAATGGACAATGTGCCTAGCCCACAGGGCTTCCCATACCCGCACTGAGTGGACTAGGAGGAGGCGAATTTTTGCATTTTTGTTTGTGGAGAATTTTGTCTTGCAAAGGAAATTTATGCTTGGGGGTGAGCATGCTGATCCGTTGCTGTTTTTCTTTTTTTTTTTAGGTGGAATTTATAGCTGAGAGATAATGCTCACACATGGCAAGGAGCAGAATATCATCATTGCCATGGGCGCTAGATGAGCTCGTCCTGGCACTCCCTGCATTACACACAGGGTACTCAACAGATCTTCTCCTTCCCACACAGCACATAGCTGAGACCGGATACCTTTACAGACACAGCCTCAATCTGCACAGTGTGTAGCTGGCTGTAATCTCCTGACCTGTGAAACAAATTAGAATGTCAGCCCAGGTGCAGTAGCCTGCTACACACTGTGCAGATCGAGCCTGTGTCTGTAGGGGAGTCTCAGGTATATGCTGTATGGGATGGAGGAGACCTGCTGAGTGGCAAGGCTGTATGCAGTGCAGGGAAGGAAGAAGGAGCTCTGCTGAGTGCCCACTGCCATCAGTGGCCCTGTCCTTTGCGCTGCTGACCCCTGTCCTCTACCCTGCTAATCAACTTACCCTGCCCTGCTGAGCCCTGTACACTGCCCTTTTGACCCCTGTCCTCTGTCTTACTGACCCCAGTCTCATGACCTCTCCATCATGCTGACCCTAGTCTTGTGCCCTGCTGACCATTATCCTCTGCCTTATTGACTCTTCTACACTCCCCTGCTGACCTCCCATCATCTGTCCTACTGACTGCCTATACACTGCCCTACTGACTCTTGACACTCCCTGTTGATCTCTCATCCTTTTTCCCTGTCAACCCCTGTACAATGCCCTGATAAACCCCATGCACATTGTCCTACAAACTAATGGCCTCTGCACACTGCCCTGCAAACTGCTTACCCTAGCCTCTGCCCTGCTGACCCCTTGTATACTGCCCTACTGACTCTTATATACTGCCTGGCTGACCTCACATACTCTGCCCCGGACATTTTCTTACTGCACCCCCACATCAGACAGGCTAGTTCCGGCCCTGATTTAGATGCCAAATACACGTATACTACAAAGTTTAGAAGGCTAATAAGTAGAGTTGAGCGGACACCTGGATGTTCGGGTTCGGACCCGAACCCGGACTTTGAAAAAAAAGTTCGGGTTCGGGACCGAACCCGGACTTTCACCCGAACCCCATTGAAGTCAATGGGGACCCAGACTTTTGACTACAAAAATGTCTCTAAAAAACTAAGGGAAAGGGCTGGAGGGCTGCAAATGGCAGAAAAATGTCGGGAAGAGCATGGCAAGTACTCTGGAAATAAATGTGGATAGGGAAATAACTTAAAATAACATAAAAAAAATTAAAACAAAAAAATATAATGATTTTTGACCTTTGAGGACGAGGTCCATACAGTTGTGTTCAAAATTATTGAACCCCCCCAATGCTGTAAAGGGTTTTAGGGAATTTAATGTACATTTGTAATTGTATTCAGAATGAAATCCTACAATGACTTCATAAAGAACCATATGCAACTAATATGACATCAATTGGTTTTGTAATACAGTAGTAAATGCAAAATTCAAGGCAATTGGCACTGTTGAAACGCTACCTGGTCGTGGCAGAAAGAAGATGCTGACTTTGACTGCTGTGTGCTACCTGAAGCGTAGAGTGGAGAAAAGTCCCTGTGTGACTGCTGAGGAACTGAGAAAATATTTGTCAGATGTGGGTACTGAAGTTTCTGCTCAGACAATACGGCGCACACTGCATAATGAAGGCCTCCATGCCAGAACTCCCAGGCGCACCCCCTTACTATCTCCAAAGAATAAGAGTCGACTGCAGTATGCCGAAAGTCATGTGGGCAAACCACACACGTTTTGGGATTGTGTTCTGTGGACTGATGAAACAAAATTACAACTGTTTAGGCCCATGGATCAACGCTATGTTTGGAGGAGGAAGAACAAGGCCTATGATGAAAAGAACACCTTGCCTACTGTGAAGCATGGCGGGGGGTCAATCATGCTTTGGGGCTGTTTTGCTTCTGCAGGTACAGGGAAGCTTCAGCATGTGCAAGGTACCATGAATTCTCTTCAGTACCAGGAGATATTGGATGACAATGTGATGCAGTCCGTCACAAACCTGAGGCTTGGGAGACGTTGGACCTTTCAACAGGACAATGATCCCAAGCATACCTCCAACTCCACTAGAGCATGGTTGCAGATTAAAGGCTGGAACATTTTGGAGTGGCCATCGCAGTCACCAGAATTAAATCCGATTGAGAACCTCTGGTGGGACTTAAAGAAAGCAGTTGCAGTGCGCAAGCCTAAGAATGTGACTGAAGGTGGAAGCCGTGGAGGAGGAGGAGGAGGAGGAGGTAGCCAACACAGCAGGTTTTGGTTTTTAATTGATTTATTTTTTAAATTAGGGTAAACCCCAAAATAGTGAGACAGATCTAGGGTTGCTACCTCATCCCTTTAAACCTGAACACAGAGTTACACAGGTTCTGGGGCTAATTTGATGTCGATAAGGCACCAAGTGAGTTTAATTAGCAGCACCTTAATCAGCCAGAGAACCTGTGTAATTAATATGTTTTTGCTTTGAAAGGGATGAGATGGCAACCCTAGAAAGCTCAGAAAAAAACAATGGCTGGGTAAGGCCGGCCCGGTGTCCACTCTGCACAAGGTACGGACAACTCCTCTGGGATCCATGCCTGGTTCATTTTAATGAACGTGAGCTTGTCCACATTGGATCTGGACAGGCGGCTGCGCTTGTCTGTGATAATGCCCCCTGCCGTGCTAAATACACGTTCAGACAATACACTGGCCGCAGGGCAGGCCAGCACCTCCAAGGCGTAAAGGACAAGCTCAGGCCATGTGCCCAATTTGGAGACCCAGAAGTTTAAGGGGGCATAGCCGTCATTCAGTACGTGTAGGGGTGTGCTCACATACTGCTCCACCATGTTGCTGAAATGCTGCCTCCTGCTAAAACGTTCCATATCAGCTGGTGGTGCTGTTTGTTGTGGCGTGCTGACAAAGCTTTTCCACATTTCAGCCATGCTAACCCTGCCTTCTGAGGTGCTGGTGGTGCCCCTGCTGCGTTGGCGACCTCTTCCTCCTCCTCTGCCTTCGCCTTCTGCTTCCACTGTGGCCCCGCTGCCAGGTGGGAATTGCACCAGCAGCGCGTCTAACAGCGTGCGCTTGTACTCGCGCATCTTGCGTTCACGCTCCAGTGAGGGGATTAAGGACGGTACATTGTCCTTGTAACGGGGATCCAGCAGCGTGGCCACCCAGTAATCAGCACCTGTCATAATGTGCGAAACACGCCGGTCGTTGCGGAGACACTGCAGCATGTAATTGCTCATGTGTGCCAGGCTGCCCAGAGGCAACGAAAAGCTGTCCTCTGTGGAAGGTGTATCATCTGTGTCCTCTGTATCCCCCCAGCCACGCACCAGTAATGACCATGAGCTGGTCTGGATGCCATCCTGCTGTGAACATGGTTCCTCCTCCTCCTCCATGTCTTCCTCCTCCTCATCCTCCACCACGTCATCCTCCAGAACTGTGCCCTTGCTAGACAATTGTGTACCTGGCCTTTGTTGGTGCACGAACCCACCCTCGGAGCCACTTGTGAATGACTGCCCTGAAAGCCTTGCAAATGATCCCGATTCCTCCTCCTCCTCTTCCTCCTGTGCCACATCCTCTTCCATCATCGCCCGTAGCGTTTTTTCAAGGAGGCATAGAAGTGGGATAGTCACGCTGAGAGCGGCGTCATTGGCACTGACCATGCTGGTGGAGTACTCAAAACAGCTCAACAAGGCACACAGGTCTCCCATGGAGGCCCAGTTATTGGTGGTAAAGTGGTTCTGTTCCGCAGAGCAACTTACGCGCGCGTGCTGCAGCTGGAACTCCATTATCGCCTGCTGCTGCTCGCACAGTCTGGCCAGCATGTGCAAGGTGGAGTTCCACCTTGTGGGCACATCACATATGAGGCGGTGAGCGGGAAGGCCGAAGTTACGCTGCAGCGCTGCCAGGCGAGCAGCAGCAGGGTGAGAACGCTGAAAGTGCGCACAGACGGCCCGCACTTTCTGCAGCAGCTGTGGCATATTGGGGTAAGTTCTCAGGAAACTCTGCACCACCAAATTCAGCACATGCGCCAGGCAAGGAATGTGCGTCAAACCGGCTAGGCCTATAGCTGCTACGAGATTTCGCCCGTTATCGCACACCACCAGGCCCGGCTTGAGGCTCACTGACGCCAACCACTCATCGGTCTGTTGTTCCATGTCCTTCCACAACTCCTGCGCGGTGTGTGGTTTTTCCCCCCAAACAGGAAAGTTTTAAAACTGCCTGCTGGCGTTTACCCATGGCTGTGCTGAAGTTGGTGGTGAATTTGTTACGCTGACTGGATGAGGAGGCGGTAGAGGATGAGGAAGCGGAGTAGAAGGAGTTAGGAACAGGAGGCAAACTGAAGCGCCCTGCCATCCTCGGTGGTGGAAGGACATGCGCCAAACTGCTATACGCCTCAGGCCCAGCCGCCACTGCATTTACCCAGTGCGCTGTTAGGGAGATATAACGTCCCTGACCGTGCTTACTGGTCCACGTATCCGTAGTTAGGTGGACCTTGGCACAGATGGCGTTGCGCAGTGCACACCTGATTTTGTCCCCCACTTGGTTGTGCAGGGAAGGGATGGCTTGCCTGGAAAAGTAGTGGTGGCTGGGCACGATGTACTGTGGGACAGCCAATGCCATCAGGCTTTTAAAACTCTGCGTCTCCACCAGACGGAATGACAGCATTTCAAAGGCCAGTAATTTTGAAATGCTGGCATTCAGGGCCAGGGATCGCGGGTGGGTAGAGGGGTACTTCCTCTTATGCTCCAGTGTTTGGGAGATGGAGAGCTGAATGCTTCCATGGGACATTGTGGAGATGTTTGGTGACCCAGGTGGTAGTGTTGCTTGCCGGTCCTCTAATTGAGGGGTGGCAGGTGGCACTGTCACTACGGAGGTGGATGAAGAGGCAGAGAGGCCCGAGACTGATGCAGAAGAGGAAGCAGGAGGAGCCAGAGACCTTTCTTGGTTTTTGAGGTGTCTACTCCACTGCAGCTCGTGCTTTGCACTTAGATGCCTGGTCATGCAGGTTGTGCTCAGGTTGAGAACGTTTATGCCTCGCTTCAGGCTCTGATTGCACAACGTGCAAACCACGCGTGTCTTGTCATCAGCACATTGTGTGAAGAACTGCCACGCTAGGGAACTCCTTGGACCTGGCTTTGGTGTGCTCGGTCCCTTGCTGCGTTGGGCAGTAGCAGGCGTACTGTCTAGGGGACGGACGCTCTGCTTTGGCACCCTGCTCCCTCTTCTGCTGTGCTGGTGGCTCTGTGCGACCACCGCCTCTTCCTCCGAACTACATGGGTCACCTGCATGAGGTTGATTTCATGTCGGGTCGAGGACCTCATCGTCCTCCACATCATCTTCCACCCAGTCTTCACCACTGCCCTCCTTGTCGGTCTGCACAATTGCAAAAGCACCAGCAGTTGGCAACTGTGTTTCATCATCATCATGCAAGATGTGCTGTGATGGTCCCCCCATGAACTCATCCTGAAATATAAGTGGTTGGGCATCGGTGCACTCAATCTCTTCCCCTTCTGGGGCTGGGCTAGGTGGATGGCCCTGGGAACACATGCTAACAGACTCACCAAAAAGAAGAAGAGACTGCTGCATGTTTTGGGGCTCAGACTGCTTGGCTGATTTGCAAGGGGGTGAGGTGAAAGACTGATGGTGGACATCGGCTGCAGGCCCCAACTCTGAGCTTTCAGCACAAGACTGGTTGGAAAACAATGTGAAGGAACTGGAGGCATTGTCAGCTACCCAATCTACTACCGCCTGTTCTGCTCCTGGCCTCAACATTCGTAGAGCTGGATTAGGCCCGACCAAATACCGCTGCAGGCTCTGTCGGCTACTCGCACCTGAGGAAGGTGTTTCACTTGTGCTTGTAGCTGGCACAGATCGGCCACATCCTCTCCCTGTAACAGGAGCTCCACCAGCAGCACCACGACCGCGGCCACGTCCCTTATCTGACGTTTTCCTCATATTTCTCAAATTTAGGGTCTTGCCCTAATTTTGAGAAATTTTAAATACAAAGATAGTGTAAGCTGGTGAAATAGGCAGAGATTCACCTATATATTTCTCTACCTATAGCAATAAGCAGGAAGCCAGCACTAAACAATGTACTGCACAGACAGTATATCACAGGGGAAAGGTGGAGTGCTGGTGAAATGAGCAGAGATTCACCTATATATTTCTTAAATTTAGGGTCTTGCCCTAATTTTGAGAAATTTTAAATACAAAAAAGTGTAAGCTGGTGAAATAGGCAGAGATTCACCTATATATTTCTCCACCTATAGCAAGAAGCAGGAACCCAGCCCTAAACAATGTACTGCACAGACAGTATATCACAGGGGACAGGTGCAGTGCTGTTGAAATATACAGAGTCACCTATAGATTGCTGACTGCCCCTATAGGAAAAATATTTCAGGAAACTCTCCCTGACTATGTACTTGACAGAAACACAGTATATCAGAGGTGCACAGGTGGTGCGGCAGGTGTACTGCTGTTGAAATACTCAGTCACCTATAGAGTGCTGACTGCCCCAATAGGAAAAATATTCCAGGAAACTCTCCCTGACTATGTACTTGACAGAAACACAGTATATCAGAGGTGCACAGGTGGTGTGGCAGGTGTACTGCTGTTTAAATATTCAGAGTCACATATAGATTACAAACTGCCACTATAGCTGAACAAAATTCCTAAACTATATGAAGCACAGCAGATGTCACAGGAATAGAGTGCTTGTTGATATTTCTGGAGCAACATACACCTAAAACTCTCCCTAAGCAGATTCAGCAGCCTTTCCCTCACATAAGTGAAGCAGTGACAACGAGCCAGATGCCATAAGATGATGCAGATATCAAAGAAATACAGTGTGCTTCTTGATATTTCTGGAGCAGCATACCAGCATAGACCTAACACTGTCCCTGAGCAGATTCAGCAGCCTTTCCCTCACATAAGTGAAATACAGTGACAACGAGCCAGATACACCTTTCCCTAAGCAGCAGATTCCAGCAGCCTTTCCCTATCATGAGTGAAGCAGAGTGACGATCTGTGCTGTGTGCCTCTATCTAATATAGAGACTGGTCACATGATGGGTCACATGCTGCACTGGCCAATCACAGCCATGCCATAAGTAGTTCCCAGTCACAGTAGTAACACAAATGGCGATTGGCTGCCGTGCAGCGCGCCAAAACATACCCGAACTCCGAACCCAAACTTTTTCCAATTTTTCGGGTTCGGGTCCGGGTTCGGGAAAAACCCAAAGTCCGTACCGAACCCGAAATTTACAGTTCGGGTTCGCTCAACCCTACTAATAAGACATATCAGACCTCCTAAAGTGTACATAAGATACAGTATATACAGTATATCATACTCAATATCTAATACATTTAATTTTGTAATAGAATATGTTGGCTGATTGTGAAATTTTGTTTTGTGGAAATATGGATGTGCTCAGGATTGTTGGCACTAAGGAAGTGTCCACTGAGTAATAAAAAAAAAACTCTGATTTGCTGGGGTTATCTCAGTGAGACCCTATAAATCATGGGTGCCCAACCAGTGGCCCGGGGGTTACATGTGGCCTGTGGAGCCCTCTGATGTGGCCCGCGATCTCCTGCTCTGGGATCGAATAGAATACTGTTATTGGAGGTCAGTTTATTACTAAAATACACAAAGTGTATATATGGGTATATCTGCAGTGGTTACTGAGCTGCTTTCAAACTAATCCGCAGATGCAGAGCAGTGCACCTGCAGGTTACCTGCACTGAGCCATAGACTTCTGTTATTACCTGCAAGTTTGGTGAGCTTTCTGAAAAGTGCACCAAACCTGCAGATCATAATAGAAGTCTATTGCAAAGTGCAGAAAAGCCAAAGGTAAACTGCGTTGTACCCGCGGTGTGGGTAAACCACAGTGCATCAGTGTGAAAGCAGCCATGGGCCCGTTTCACATTGGCAATGCGACCCAATTGGACCCTCTATTCACCTCTAAGAAATGGCAGATGTAAACCGACTTGTGTCCTACCTCCAATCCGGCTGTGTCCGTGTCCGCGTCCGCTTTTCATATGCAGAGCGGACATGGACCTGCCATCCGCCCCCTCCACTGATTATGGCACGTGACCAGATACCAAGTCGCTTAAGTGGCCCTCGCACTTCAAAAGGTTGGGCACTCCTGCTATAGATATTCAAGAAAAGCTGTTGGCAGCTGGAGCTCTCATTTGACATCAAACTGTCAAAGTGAGTGAGTGAGTGAGAAAATTATATAGCGCAACACATGCAAACTGAATTGCCTCTGGGCACTTAGTAACCTTTCCCTACTGTGCTTTTGCCCTCAGAAAAGATCGGTTTTGAGTTTTTTTCTGAAGGCCAGGTGATTCACCTCCAACCGGATGCTGGTTGGTAGAGTGTTCCATAGTCTAGGTCCTTGGATTCCAAATCGTCGTTCTCCTTTGGACTTGTATATGGCTTTGGGTATCTGGAGTAGATTTTGGTTGGTGGATCGCAGAACGCGATTGGGGTTGTGACATTTTAATTTTTCGCATAGATATTGGGGGGCATGATATTGAGCATCATCTTTCTGAGGCCCAGTGACTCTGCCATAACAGATAGGACCTATTCTACAAGTGTTCCAAACTCTGCACTGAACTGCCGTACCACATTGTAAGTGAGGACACAGAGGCCCTGCCAAGTCAGTAAGAAAAGACCACTGCCTGCTGGATGAATGTGAAATAAAGTAAATTACATTTCATTAGCATTTTCCCACACTACAAGAGTAACTTTTGATTTTACCTGGAGTACAGCATTAAGGTGCAATGTAAATAAATCAAGACAATTTCATACTTAGGAGGAATAGATGGGAGTGAGGTAGTAGGTATTGGCGCCTCTTAATTTGTGTAAAAACCAAAAAATCTATATATATAAAACTCAACGTGTGTGTGTGTGTGTATGTATGTATGTTCCAGCATCACGTCCAAACGGCTAAAGATATTAACATGAAACTTGTCACACATGTTACTTATATGTCAGCAACAAACATAGGATAGGTGGTTTAACCCTTACCCACCCCCATTTGCCATGGTCGGGGTTTTTCTTTAAAGTCCCATTCAACTCTATGGGAAATACATGTTACTTCATAACTTCCAAACGGCTGTACATATTTCGATAACACTTGGTCACATGTTACTTATATGTCCACTTAAACTATAGGATAGTTAATTTATCCCTTAACTACCCCCATTTGTGAGGGTCGGGGTTTTTGTTTAAAGTCCCATGCAAATCAATGGGAAATGTATGTTCCCACATAACTTCTGTACGCCTGGAGATATTTCAATAATACCTGGTACACATATTACTTACAGTATATGCCAAATAAAAATATATGACAGTTAAATTAACCCTTACCTACACCCTTATATAAAAGATGGGTATATTTATATTACTATGATTTTCCTCCCCAAAAGGTTAAGATAGGAAGACCGGGCAACGCCGGGTATTCAGCTAGTAATAGATGAAACTAAAACTTAAGATGAGGAATAAATCATTAACCTCCTATGAATCCGTGCCTATATAGTTATTCGTGGTGTGTGGGTATATATGGATATATATCAAACCCTTTCTAGATCATAAACAAAGACTATGGGGGTAATCCACAAAAGAGATACGACGGCGTATCTACTGATACGCCGTCGTATCCCTGTTTCTATCTTTGGAACTGATCCACAGAATCAGTTTCCAAGAGATAGACAGAAGATCCGACATGTGTAATTGAATTACACTGTCGGATCTTAAGGATGCAATTCTAGGCTGGCCGCTAGGTGGCGAGGCCATTGCGGCCAGCCTAGAATATGCAAATGAACACGGCGATCCACGAACGTTCCGACGGGCCCGTCGCGCTAATTCTACGTCGTTTACGTCGAGTTACGCCGTGTAAAAATAGGGCTGAGTCCTATTTGACTAAGCCCTATTAAGTATGGCCGTCGTTCCCGCGTCGAAAATTCAAACTCTACGTCGTTTGCGTAAGACGTCCGTGAATGGCGCTGGACGCCATTTACGTTACCGTCTAAGCAAATGACGTCGGAGCGACGTCTGTTAGTGCAATGCACGTCGGGTAATTTACCCGACGGAACATGCGCAGTATGTCCGGCGCGGGAGCGCACCTAATTTAAATGGGAATCGCCCATTTGTATTAGAAACGCCTTGTGCCGGACGGAGTTAAGTTACACAGCCGAAAATTTCCAGGTAAGTGCTTTGTGGATCGGCACCTAACTTGGGAGATTTGCGGCAGTGTAACTTAACTCTGAAAAGTTAAGTTGCGCTCGGCGGCTGTGGATCTGGCCCTATAATGCTAAAAATCAACAACTAAACATTTGAAAAAAACATTTGAAAAAAAGTCCATACAGTTATAAAAAAAATTAAAAATATATAAATAAAAATATATATATATTATTAATGGATGAATTAAATTAAAGTGCTCTGTGCTGTGAATATCCACTGATATTAAACTTTTCTGCATGGACTGTTTATTTAATATCAGTGGATATTCACAGCACAGAGAACTTTAATTTAATTCATCCATTAATAATATATATATATATATATATATATATATATATATATATATATATATATATTTATATATTTTCTTTTTTTTTTTATAACTGTATGGACTTTTTTTCAAATGTTTGTTTTCAAATTTTTAGTTGTTGATTTTTAGCATTATAGTCTTTGTTTATGATCTAGAAAGGGTTTGATATATATCCATATATACCCACACACCACGAATAACTATATAGGCACGGATTCATAGGAGGTTAATGATTTATTCCTCATCTTAAGTTTTATTTTCATCTATTATTTTTTGTTTTTTACACAAATTAAGAGGCGCCAATACCTACTACCTCACTCCCATCTACTCTTTACGTTCCATTTCGGTGGAATTTCACGTAGGGTCAGCCACTTAACAAGCAGTACACATTTTATACTAGCACCACTGCAGCACTTGAAAATAATTGGTCTGTAGCGCGGGTTCTACCTACCCCTCTCTTTCACATACTTAGGAGGAAACCCCCCTTTAATGAGCTATTATTTAAAAAGTGTTACATAATACATTTAAAAGAATAATACGTATTTGAAGGTAACCAAAACCCTGGCCCCATCTGGCTACAGACATTTATGCAGCAAAAACACTAATACATCTGCAATATACATACTAATCTTCTTATTAGAGGCAGCTGTTTTTGTGTCTTGCCATTAATCAAAACTGAGATTTTGCTGCAGTTTTTGTTTCCAAATGATTTGTTCTGTTTAAACGTCCCTGTTTGACATAAATACAATATACGCTTTCATCCAAACAAAACCTATGGTCCAGCCACGCACAATTTCGATGGTTTTGGACTGCATTGTGTTTGTGTTTTGATTTACCTGTATGCACTATAGGCTTGTTTATATTGTCTATTTCTTCATAATTAGCTTTAATTGTATCTGAACGCTCTCCCAGCTGTGCGTATTTCCTAAGAATCACAGCACGTGTTTCTGCTAGATGCTTCATTCAATATGGTCTTCTGGCAGCTTAGGCCTCAATGGGATGTGACTGGCAGAAACATTTGAAGGTGAAACAAAAGAGGGAGACAAAACATTGTTATGAAATTAATTTACATCATAAGGACAGTGTAAGATTAAACAGAGCAGTGAGAGGTAAAGTATAACACAGCTTTCTCATAACAACATTTTTGTTTTTTAAAGATCTTCTCATTCTGTTCCAGCATAAAATATAAAACAATGCCGGATTGTGGCTGTGCCACAATATTAACACACCAACAGATTATATGATCTGGTGAATTAACTCCTGGGTTGTTAGGGCCAGATTCACAAAGCACTTACGCCAACGTATCTAAAGATGTGCGGCGTAATTGAAAAATGCGCCGCGCGTATCTTTGCGCCTGATCCTCAAAACGAAATACGCCTGAAAACCAGATTTTTCCGTCCGACGTAAAACAATTACACCGGCGCATCTTGAAGCGCAAAATACGCTAGACACACCATTGATTTTCTATGCTAATATGCAAATGAAGGAGATAGGGTGATCCACAAAAGTACGCTTGTGCGGTGTAGGCTACGCCCTGTGCGCATCTGCTAGTTTCACGGTGTAAAATTACACCTTATAAAAGCTGCCCTAACTTTACACCAGCCGTGTAAATGTCAGCTAAAGCAACACCATTAGGGAAGAGCTGAGCACACACACTTGCAGGACAACAATCTGTATGCCAACATGCCAGGGGCATCCATGCTCATAGCTATACTAGTGACTTTAGTAACCGAGGGTACCCCCTCTTCTGAGGGAACAGCAGCCAGGAGAATGCATCTTTGCACAGTAAACACACACATTAATCATGGCACAATGAGAATGCATGCATGCACACCCACTGTGGTCCCTAGCACAGACACATCACATCCTTATCGAATTGGATTAGACCCAAGTACCCCCCATGGTATTAGGGAGCAGCAACGCCACGCCACGGCTCCAATTATGTTACTGTGCATTCATACACCATTCACATGGACCTGGGATCACTTCTCCCTGGTCCTGGGGATCCCTACTCCACCAAAACTGAGGGTGACACCCTTTTTCATCAGGAATGTCACCCCCACATTCATACATCATTCACACACATAAAACAAATCATAATCACAGTACAATTAAAAAAATAATAAAAATCAAAAATCAAACGTACAACCAAAATTAATGGCGGCGGCGTGAGCTACGCCTGGGCCGGCCACGAGCACGGCCACAGCCAACCAGGGGAGACTCATGGGGGGGGAGCAGGGGAAGGTGGTCTCCCCTGGTGACTGTCCTCCTGCTGGCCTGCCCTCCAAAGCCACGGCTATCCTGGTCAGACCCACAGTGAGGGCAGCCGTATTGGCCTGAACAGCCTGGGTGTTTGCGTGGACAGCCTGGGTCAGGGCACTCACCTCCAGGGACACGCCTGCTGTGGCGGTCTGCAGGTCACAAATGCATGTTATGACCGCCAAGGAGTTTGTGCCCACATTACTGACCGAGTCCTTAATTGAGCCAAAGTCCGGGTGACCTGACCCAGATGTTGGATCTGCCGGGCCTGGTCCCTCCGCAGATTGGCCAGAAGAACCTCGGCCACCCCCCTGGTCTTCTGGGTAGCCTTCCTGCCTGCAGCTGAGGCTTGTGGCCTGGGAGGAGGGGAGAGAGATACCCTTGTGGGGGGAGCCCTCTTGAGGGAGGAGTGGGAGGGGCTACCCCTGATGGAGGCCTGACTGCTGCCAGCCACAGGGGTAGCCTCAGGGGGAACCACATCCGAAGTCAAAAGGATTTCCCTGGCAAGGTCCATTCGATCATCCCCATCCTCCTTCCCCTCATCCTCCTCCCCCTCAACCTCCTCATGATGTGAGGTGTGGCCACTCCCCTCCCCTGAGGACTCCTGGCTTTCTTGGGGCTGTTCAGCAGCCTGTTGTCCGGGGGATGGAGCAGACTGGCCTGATGGCCCAGCAATCTCCTGGCCATCTGTGGATGACACAAACCATTCACAGGTTGGAGGATCCACACACTTGGCACATATTCCCTTCCCCCACCCACACATGCTACTCACCAGATTTAAAAAAAAATATTACCTGTCCTCACGCCCTCCTCGGAGTCAAAGCCAGGCAGGCCCACCACTTGTTGTCTGTGGAAGCACCGGGCCACTGCCCACTCCTCCTCAGTCAGCCTGACGGAGCAGGGTGGTCCTCCGCCAGTGCCCGTGGCATTGGGCATTTATCTTGGCCATCTTGTCACAGACCAGGCTCCTCAGATCATTGATCTTCTTAGCTATCCCACTGGTGGTCCTCGTCTCCCCCCCCTCCGCATTGATCTGATCCGTAATCTCCTGGATGATCGCCCTCTTCCTGGTCGGGGGGGGTGTCCCGACTCTCAGGGCCATGTAAATATCGCCCAAATCGGATGATGGCCCTGGCAAGTATTTGCTTTTCTCGCACCGAAAAATTCAACTTTCGTCTCTTTGGTGCCACCTCACCCAACACTCAGCACCAAACACACACAAAAATCTAACACAGCAAACAAACACAAATACACACAGAACAAACACACACAAAAAGACACAGACCAAACACACACAAAAAGACACAGAACAAACACACCCAAAAATCAAACCGCAAACACAAGACACCAAAATCAAACAACACAAGCAGACAGCTAATACAAATTCAAAAACAAACACAGAAAAAACAAACAGAAAAAACACTCAGAAAAAACACACAGCTACTACAACCTCCTACTTCTATAAATCTTTAATCTAACAATACTACACTCACCAACAAACACCAACAGACAACAGAGCAAAAGCAACTTGCTTTAGGCAAGGGGAACACATGGATGTACTTTTGCAATGGAAGTGCGTTTGTGTGGGGCTATTTATACACAGGGCGTATCTCACTAAGTCTGCTTGGCCTTTTTCCTATCTCACTGATTGCGCCGGCCCGAGTTCTGAGCATGCCCAGTGAGGTGCAGATTCGTGCGCGCATGCGCAGTACGGCCGGCCCTTCATTTGCATGGGGTCACGGCTCATTTCAATGGAGCACGCCCACTTCCTTTCCACTTGCAATAACCCCGCCTTACGACTCGGTATTTACGTAATGCTGGCGCACATTTGGGCGCAAATGCTCTGTGGATACGGCACTTACGTCACAAAATTCAGCCGCCTTAACTTAACTGACATACGTTAGGACAAACTAAATTTGCGCCGCTCTACGTGAATCTGGCCCTTAGTGCTCATTTCTCAAAGTCTACAAAACAGAAAGCTCATCACTTTAATAAGCTCATATAGTTTGTAATAACATTTATGAGTGAATATGTAATAGTTTAACATTGTAAAAAAAATAAAAAATACTGTATATACTCGAGTATAATACGTTTTCCCATTTTTTTTGTGGTAAAATTAGGTACCTCGGCTTATATTTGGGTCGGCTTATACTCAAGGATATACAGTAAGTACCTGTTTCTTTTTTTAAAACATACAGTCAGTTGTCTCTTGTATTAGAAGATTACCTTTTTTTTCTTAAAAAGCAATCTTATCTTTTTTATAATATCTTTTCAATGTACAGCAATATTTGTTGCCTTCATGAACTCTGGGTACCACTGCTATTTGACACTTTTGGGTGTGTCGTTTAGCATGTTTTTCACCAGGCCCTGTGGTTTCAAAGATTTTACCCTGCTGAACAGGTTAGCTTTCCGCTGCTTCCCTTGAACAGGGCAGCTTGTGGAATTGTTTTTAGAAACCTGAGAGGGTCCCTTTTTATAATAAAGTAAAGAATTTACAGGAAAACCACAATATTATTTATTATTTTGATTAGTTATTTATTTCTATATATTAATAGTTGTGTCACAACAGGGTGATTGATATCAAAAATCGTTATCAATATCAATAAATTGATATGCTTTATTACAAAATTATTAAAATAAACTTATAAAAAAAAATATCCCAATGCAAGTATTGCCTAAAAAGCATAAGTCACACCACAATAACCACCAAGGCCCATTCCTAGTAGGTGTGTAGGCATACAAAACGGGCTTGGTGTAGGTGGATGTGATATAATGCAGCTCTACATGTTGCACACATCAGCACTTCCTCAGGAGTTTAGGCAGATATTAGTATACGGTAGCACGTGATATAAATGTGATAGTCAGATACACCTATATCTAAGAACGATGGGAAATGCAGCGTATGTCACCAGTCATCAAAAAAATTGCTTGTTACCACAGGATACTCATTTAGCCTAAATAGATTTGCACCAGATGGCAAGAAAAAGTCTGGCAAGGGCATTCAAGTTCTACAGTATGTGGTATTCAGTCTCTCAATAGGTTAGGAGCAACAACCTCCCTAATGTCTGCATAATAATGCAGGGAAAGAGACTCCTCATCGTATACCCGCCATCCAGAAAGACCACTTAATGCAGTGGCAGCTTAGTTATTTATTTCAGTTTGTTTTATTATAAGTTTAGTTTAAATGTATATGCTATTATACAAAGGGGCACTCACAGTAATTTAGAAGAGTGTATGAACTAAAGCTGTTTAATTATAGCCAAGCTGTAACTAAGTTATTGGTTCAGGTATGTGAATGATACACGGGTCATCTGAAATTCAACCTTTTTGTAAATTAATAAGTGGCTCAAGATACCAACAGCCAAAGTTCTTTCCTTAAAAAAAAAAAAAAAACAGACATTTAATACTTGAAAATAGATTCCCCCAGTACTATGTGTCACGATTCCGCCCGCCCACGACGACTAGCTAACTGCGACGTGCGCTCCATGACTGGGGTATATGAGGAACTAAGGGAATAAGGGGGAACTTCTACTGAGCATGTACTGTAAGACTGTCTGTGGTACTGTCACGTACCTTAAGGATGAGCCCGACGTGCAGGAAGTGGCTGCTGTTACTCCTCTGATCCCGGACCCCTGGTAGAGTAGACAGGGGGAGCGGGAATGCAGAGTCGCACAAGCGCCAGGGATGACGCTGGTGCAGGGGCCAGATGGAGCTTCTGCGGAGTCTGAGGAAGTCTCTGAAAGGCAGGTGCAGGCCGGTAGGTAGCAGCCTGGATGCAGCAGCACTGGAACAGCAGGTAAGCCGGAAAGGAAGGTATTTGGAGAGTCTGGCCGCAGCAGGTCCCAGAAGACTGAACCGGGTCCCAGAAGACCGGAGAAGCAGGAGCAGCCGGACTGGCACAGGAGAGGCCCAGGTAACAGAGGGGTTGTCTAGCCGGGTCGGCAACAGGCGGTCAGCGGAGTACCAGAGATCAGGCAGAGGGATGGTCAGAGCAAGCCGAGGTCAGGGCAGGCGGAAGACAGGAACAACGAAGACAAGCCGGGTATCAGGATCTGGATCAAGCAGGAGTAGTCGGTACAGGTACAGGTACAGGTACAGGTGGTCTCAGGAAACGCTGCAGACCGGACAGCAAGAGGCCAGGCTCCCAGGACACTTTAAATAGGCTTGTTTTGGCGCCAGATGGATGCCTGCACGTGCCCGCGCGCCGTTACCGCCGATGCGCGCTCCCGCGCACCGTTACCGCCGGTGCGTGCGCGCACGAGCGCGATGCCGCGATTGCGCGTGCATTGCGTGCGCCGCTAGCGCCCTCTGGTGGCCGAGGTAATTCATGACTGGTACTTTCACAGCCTGCACTACCTTTGGCCACCACTAGAGGGAGACTCCACTCCAATCCAGCTAGCTGACCACGCACAGATAGATACAAAGCTTACATACAATCTGGTGCACTCTAAGGCCCCGTACACACGAGGAGACATGTCCGATGAAAACGGTCCGTGGACCGTTTTCATCGGACATGTCTCCTGGGAGCTTTTGGTCTGATGTGTGTACACACCATCAGACCAAAATCCCTGTGGACAGAGAACGCGGTGACGTAGAAGACACCGACGTTCTCAAACACGGAAGTGCAATGCTTCCACGCATGCGTCGAATCAATTCGACGCATGCGCGGGATTTCGTGACACTGGTTACACGTCATAACAAGCGCACATGTCCGATTAGGTGTACTAACCATCGGACATGTCCGACGGACATGTTTCCAGCAGACAAGTTTATTAGCTTGCTAAGAAACTTTTGTCCGCTGGAAACCTGTCCGCTATGCCGTACACATGGTCGGACATGTCCGCGGAAACTGGTCCGCGGACCAGTTTCAGCGGACATTTTCGACCGTGTGTACGCGGCCTTAGGGTTGGGGAGCAGTCTAGCAATTACTACACACTTCTAGGGTTCCTCCAGCTATCCTGCAAGCTTGAACCCCAATGTTAATCACTCTTCCCACTGTCCCCACACCCACAATAAACGATAGCCTGCCACCACCCAACAGTTTGTCTGCAGACTTGTCTGCTGAGCCACCAAACACACACAGACCTCCGTCTGGCAGATCTGTTAGCTTACAATCTGCATGCAATCTACCAACACACAGTGCAATTGCATACCGATTGGCACATAACTTAGACCGAGTGCATAGGCAATACAATACAACAACCTCTCCAGAGATATGAGTCCTAGCTTAGTACACAGAAGTCACTTTTTAATTTTATCATTTAATATCCCGAGAGTGGACAGCGCATGCAAAGAAAAAGGAGTTACCAAAAAAAGATACAAAAAATACAGAAAGACACACAATTGGCAATTTGCTATAAAAATAAAAAGCGATAAAAACAGAAATAAAACTTTACAGAAGTCTATCTGTTCGTAGAAGCATACTGGAACATGTGGAAGAAAGATGTCGAAATCTCAGGCTACCCAATTTATTGAAATATGGATGTGGGCTAGACTTTAGCCCTTTGCCAATCAACCCTGGGGGGTGTTCCTGTCTCAGCCCACAAGATGTTTTGTGTTCTGAAATGACCAGAGTCGAATTGCCACAGAACAGCGCTGATTGCTGGGTCATGGATAGGGTTTCTGATAGTAGCGCATCAGTCCGATCGCGACAGTACCAATCACTGCCTGCCTGCCGCAGTCAGGAACCATATAACGGTGTTTCCTAGGATTCTACACACGCTAAAAATACAGATTGACATGAACGTGTAGCCCAACATGTGTACGATCAAATGGAATTATTTTCATCTCTCTGCCACTAATATTTTAGCTTTTATGAAAGATATAATGTATTCCTTAGATCTGGTGATATAAATCAAAGTTTGCAGACCGGCCGGGGCCTTGTGAACGCCCCCTGTGGATCCTTGTAGCCACACTGGCTATGACTCCCTTGCTTTCCGGCATGGTCCGGCTTCTGCCAAGAACCTTAGCAACCATTGGCATCACCCAGGCCCTTTTCATAATCGTATGGAAATAAACATGCAGGTGTTAACAAACTATGTGTGTTATGGTGCATTGCGGTGCAGGTCGATTGGCAGCTAATGTACTGACCATTTGTGTGCTTTTCTAAATGAGTGCCATAAATTGTGGTACAAATAGAAAAATATTGTGCAAACTGTGCTGATAAAAAAAGTGCAAGGGGGAATTGTGTATGTAAAGCTGCTACATCTTAGGCCCCGTACACACGTCCGAGAAACTTGAAGGGCAAAAACACATCGTTTTGCTCGTCGAGTTCCTTGTGAAGCCGCCGAGGATCTCGGCGAGCCAACTTTTCCCATTGACTAACGAGGAAATAGAGAACATGTTCTCTTTTTGGCCCGACGAGATCCTCGTCGCTTTCCTCTGCGAAAAGTGTGCACACGACCGGTTTTCTCGGCAGAATACGTCTCCCACCGAGTTTCTGGCTGAATTCTGCCGAGAAACTCGGTCGTGTGTACGGGGCCTAAATGTGACAAATATTCAAAATGCAATGATGGAAGGAATATAGCGCTATAAAATCTATGTGAAAATATGGATAAACATATACAACAAAAAAAATTGAAATAACCAGTGAGGATAAACAATAAAATGTGAAAGTCCAAAGTGACAATTATCCTTTAGTGAAAAAAGAGTAAAGACAGTCTAACGTGATATAAAAATAAATCTGATCCAATAGCTAAGTCTTAAAAAACAGTATGGATGGTCCACAGCATAGAAGTGAGATTCCTCAAGTGAAAAGCTGGTGCAAAGATATCCAGAAATGAATCTTCTCTAAAACAATAGAAATGGGTACCCGTACCGCAACTGATGGACATGTATGCCAGCGACAACGGATCAGATGAGCATAGATATCCAAATTGGTATAAACCCAGATGATAACCAGGACCCGAACTCTCCAATGGAAAATCCCAATTGACCTCGTAGTCTTCGGACCACGCTGTAACCACAACGGTGAGAGGGACCCAAAATCTCCAATCAAAACCTCCAGATAGACCTTGACTGGAGGGACGAGACACTTGGATGGAATAATCAGGCTGACTGTAACCCCAGCTCCTCTGCTGCCACTTCCATCAATGTCTTCTCTCTTCTTCCTTCCGACTCCATTGTGGTACATTATCCTGCCTTAGTCTTATAAGCTAGTCAAGAACAATTAAAGAGAAGCATGCTTTGAACTGGCCCTGACTTACCTGTTAGATATGTCACTTTGTTTAGTTGGTTTACAAACTGAACAAAGTAAGACCAGGATCTGACCTCACTTTATTTTCTATTGCAGTTAAAGTGAAACAATGTGGTCAAACACTGCCCCTGACTATGGTTGGATGACGAATGAGCCAGTAGCATATTGATGAGCTCAACTCTGTTGTCTTTCTATTTATCAACCCGTTTCCTATGTGCTATGCAGTGTTGTAAAGCCAAATTGGCCTGCAGAGCTGTCTTTTTTAGACACTTAGGGCCGGATTCAGAAAGAATTTACGTTGGCGTATCTATTGATACGCCACGTAAATTCTAAGCTGTGCCGGCGTATCTTCTTTCTGTATTCAGAAAGCAAGATACGCAGAAATTTGGCTAAGATCCGACTGACGTAAGTCTCTTACGCTGTCGTATCTTAGTTGCATATTTACACTGGCCGCTAGGTGGCGCTTCCGTAGATTTACGCGTATAATATGTAAATTAGGTAGATACGCCAATTCAGAAACGTACGTGTGCCCGGCACATTTTTTTACGTCGTTTACATAAGCCTTTTTCCGGCGTAAAGTTACCCCTGCTATATGAGGCGTACGCAATGTTAAGTATGGACGTCGGGCCAGCGTCAAATTTTCCGTCGATTACGTCGTTTGCGTAAGTCGTTCGCGAATAGGACTGTACGTAAGTTACGTTCACGTCGAAAGCATTGACTATTTGCGGCGTAATTTGGAGCATGCACACTGTGATACGTTCACGGACGGCGCATGCGCCGTTAGTCAAAAACGTCATTTACGTGGGGTCAGCCTTCATTACCATACAACACGCCCACTGCATGGATAATTTGTATTCCGCGGGCTTCCGCCGGACCACATACGCTACGCCGCCTTAACTTAGGGCGCAGGTTCTTTCTGAATACAGAACCTGCCTCACTAAGTTACGGCGGCGTAGCGTATTTGAGATACGCTACGCCCGCACAAATTTACGCCGGGCTTTCTGAATCTGGTCCTTAGTCTATTGCTGTACAATTGTCTTGCTTTAACCTATGGACCAAAGACTGTTTCATAAGTTAAGGAGGCATAGGCCATGGGGAAACCAGCAGAACCAGGAACTCTGGAGCTCTTGATTTACCAGCAGTGCCTGCGAGACCTAAGAAGGCAGTGTAGAATAATACCCAGCAAAGTCCAATCATATAATAAATGTGGGTAGACAAAACCTTTAAGGGCAACCTATTTGCGTTTTGTAGATCGTATCTTGGTGCTTTCTGTTCATAGTCATGAAACACAAGCAATGTTCTTGGTAGTTTGCTTGTTGAATGGTAAAATATCCTGTTTTCATTTCCAAATAAAGTTGTTTTTCATAAATATGGTAAAGCAGTCTGAAAATACCTTACAGACATAAAACCAACATTCGGCAGTGTTTCCTATGTGAATAGCAGATTTATTCAACTGCAAAAATAGCTGTGTTGACCAATTGTAACTATTATCATAACTACATACTGCAGAATGTCCAGACAAATTCGGACAGTTTATCCTGTTATATATCCACTAGAGATGTTGAAATTATTCATGAAATCTGATATATGCAAAGACAGCATTTTGTATACTGCAGTAGAAAATGCACAGATGAGGTCTACAAAATGTTAACATAGCAACTAGCAAACAAAAGGTGTGCAGAATGCCAGTAGAACTGAAAAAAAAAAAAAACGTATTACTGCTGTAGAATCAATGTCACCATTGAAGTAAAGCTAATCTTCAAAGGTTTATAGATAGATTATATGTGTTTCATGTTATTGCCAAAATAATTTGTCTGCTATGTTAAGAGAAATTAAAGCTTACCTCTAGGCAGATATTAAAAACACTAATCGATACAGTTATTTCATTAGCAAAAAAGTATATGTATAGCCAAAACATTTTTAGTTTCTGGAAACAGTAGGAATTCCTAAAACCCCTGTTGTTTATTGTTTGCTGTCTGTGTTCCCTTGGAGCAATTTGCCTTTACTGCCCGCCCTAGAGATGCAACAGTGTGAGGAAATTTTCACAAAATTAAGGGAATCCCCTTTTTTAGACAGTTAGAAGACTTCTAACTTCTAACTACTCAACCCTTGTTCTGGTGATGCTTGTAAAATTTGTAGGATTTTTTTTTTTTTAAATCCTATTATTTTCTATAGCGACAAAAGTGGACTCAAAGACAAATAGAGGGGATAATATAGACAGCAATAAAAACATGAAAACCCTTGCACACTCTGTCCAAAACTGCAAAAAAAGTGTGGCCATATACCTGAATCTCTGTTTTCAAAGAATTAAATGTAATGGTAATTTTGAATTGCTGTAAGAGCATTTATTTATAAGGAAAAAGCTGAAAGGAAGAGGTAGCAGAGTAATGATCTCACATGTCTAATGCTATCCAATTACAGGATAAGGGCAGAGGGACCAGAGAAGCCTGCATGCTTATTTCAGGTCAGTTTTGTATTATTGAGGTTCTCCTAAGGTAATGCCTTGTACACACGACCAGTTTTCCCGTCTGGAAAACTGCCATGACAGCTTTTGGCTGGGAAAACTGGCTGTATGAATGCTCCATGGCAGCTTTTCCGTCAGGAAAACTGCCAGGAAAAATTAGAACATTTTTTCCTGCCGCGATTCCTGGCGGTCTTTTTTCTGGCAGTTTTCCTATGGTAAAAACTGCGGTGAAGCATGCAGTTTTGCATTATTCACTGCATTTTAGGCAGTGAGGTACTGTTAGGTTAATGGTTAAGAATTGGGTAGGATTGAGTAAAGGTTCCTCACTTTCTGCTCCAGAGAAAGATAAGGGTGTTAATGTTCATTTTAGCTTAGGCATACATTGAAAAATGGTTGCCTCTGGCCCCTTGTTAAAATAGAAAATCAGTTAAAGATACTAAACCCCTGTCTCTGGTGATGTCACTTACAGATTCACATTTCCAACTTCTAGATACTGTTTCTCTTATAAGCACAAAAGAGACTCACCCAAGCTCTTCCACTATATTGAAAGTTGATGAGTGGAGTTGGCTCACAGGCCGTGTTGTTGACTGAAAGTCCATAATAGATCATAATAGAAAAATAAGCCGACAACAGAAACACTTCTTATTTACAGGATTTATTTAGCACAACAGCAATGAACAATCCAGCATAATCCTAATGCTGAAGCCTTCCTCTTAACAACCGTTCCTCTTATAGGTTGAATGATGCCTAAACAGTGCTTAAGCCATTTCCTATAAGCTTAGGAAATCATAGTTTTACCCCCCCCCCCTGATTTACAGTAGACTGCTGCAGAGAACAGCACCACAGAGAACAGTCCTTCCCTTTGCAGCATTTAGGATCTTCCCACCATGATTTCATTGGAAAAAAAGAAAAATCTCCACCCATTGGAAACAACTGAAAAATTGTTGAAGTGACTGTCTCCAAGTGGGTCATACAGTAGTTGGCAATAGAAACCTAACATTATAAAAAAAAAAAAAAAAAAATGTACATGCTTTAAGGTTAGGTTAAAAAAAGTGTGTGTGTGTGTGTGTGTGTGTGTGTGTATATATATATATATATATATATATATATATATATATATATATATATATATATATATATATATATATATATATATATATATATATATATATATATATATTGTACAGGACGCCATGGCTGGGTCCTGGAAGGACGTTATATTTCCCCTCTGTTTGGACTGTGGTGCCTTTAAGGGAATGGAAAGGGTAAATGCACCTGTCTAAGGAAGTAGTTTAAAGCAGACAGGAAGTGCAGGTGAGAGTGGAGTGGTGTAGGAGAGTCCAATGCATGGTGAATGGTGGACAAGGAAAGCTGTGGAAGCTATGAAAAGCTGTGAAAAGCTGTGAAAGGACATGGCAGTGTCCTGCCTAAAAACCTGCTACTGAAGGACTTACCTGGAAGGACTGTTTAACTGCGATAGCAGTTCTGAGCTGTACAAGTCGGTGAGACTGTTATTTCTTTTGTTTTTGCTGCTGCTAAGCCATTTAAGTTTAATAAACCTCAGTTTTGATTTAAGAAGCCTGTGTCCTGCGATCAAGCTGGTCCCCCAAACATTAAACTGGTGCTCGAATGCGGGCAGGACTGAATAACAGGCATAAGAAGGAAAAAAAAAAAAAGTTTTTTTCTTTTTGCATTGGACTTTATGTTGAACTGACATTTAAA
Source organism: Rana temporaria (assembly GCF_905171775.1). Lineage (NCBI taxonomy): Eukaryota > Metazoa > Chordata > Amphibia > Anura > Ranidae > Rana > Rana temporaria. Next base: position 319,384,093 of record NC_053491.1, on the reverse strand, counting down.
GGGACAGTACATTGGATTTATGTCCTGGGTTAAAGCTGCACAAACGTTGAAAGCTGAAGCAATGGAGGAGCTAATTAAACAGCTGACCTTGGCTAACATGCAAGCGCAGACTCGCCATGAGGAAGCTAATCAACACCACAAAGAGGCGCTGGCTCTGCAGCAAGAAAATACTCGCCTGTTGGTGGCCCAGCAAGCAGCCCAGCAAGCAGCCCAGCAAGGGGTTATGCAGGCTCAGGTTACTGCCTTAAAGGAAGCGGTGCAGCGGCTGTCTCAGGTTCAGGAGCCAGCGGCTGTTGCCCCTGGCAACCAGGTGACTGTGAGGGCAAGCCATTTTTTACAGAAATTGTCCCTGAGCGATGATGTAGAGGCATTTCTTGCTACGTTTGAGAGGACAGCGGAGAGAGAAGGATGGTCTCAGGACCAGTGGGCCGGCCTCATTGCTCCTTTTCTCACTGGAGATCCTCAAAAAGCCTACTTTGACCTGCCACCAGATGATGCTAAAGACTATCAAAAGCTAAAGGCAGAAATTCTGGCTCGTCTGGGGGTGACTACGGCCGTTCGGGCCCAACGTGTACACCAATGGAAATATCGTCCAGATCGGCCACCTCGGTCTCAAATGCATGACCTGGTGCAACTAGTAAAAAAATGGCTGCAGCCTGAGGTGTTGTCCGGCCCCCAAATCGTGGAGCGGGTCGTGCTGGACCGATACCTGAGGTCCCTTCCAGATGACCTTCAACGGTGGGTCAGCCATGGAGACCCCAAAACCGCAAACCTCCTTGTTGAGATGGTGGAACGATATACCGTGGTGGAGGACCTGCTCGGACCTACCAAGCGCATAGGGCCTAGTCTGCCACGGCCTGTTCGACCAACTGCTGCCCTTCGAAAGGATGTTCCAAGGAGCCCTGGGACAAACACCCTGGAAGGCCAAGAGTCACTCCCGGTACCTCCTCAGCGTTCTGTTCCTGTTCGGAGAGGAGGGGATGTACAATGTTGGCGATGTCATTCCTGGGGTCATACCCGGACACACTGCCCACTGCAAGAGGAGCCCATGGAATGCGGGGTTCTTCGGAGGGGGTCTTTTTGTGCCCATAAAGTGTGCACCACACACCTCGACCTGGATGAGGAAAAGTATGAGTGTGAAGTCCAAGTGAACCACCTCCCTGCCCGGGCTTTGTTGAAATCTGGAAGCATGGTAACCCTGGTTCATCCTAGAGTGATTGGGAAGATCGGTCCGGTAAGAAAAACTTTACGGGTGGTATGCATTCACGGGGACACTAGAGAGTACCCACTCATCACGTTGTCTATCTCCTCAGCATGTGGCACTGTTACTCAAGAGGTGGGGATGGTAAAGAACTTGGTGCATGATGTTATAATAGGACGAGACTGTCCATTGTTTACAAAACTGTGGGAACAAGGAGAACAGTTCAGAGACTGGGGAGAAACTAGCCCCCCTGTTCCTGCTGCTGAGAGGGATAACCCTGAACTGCCAAACGTTAATGTGGACCCAGATGAGGAAAATGCTAATGATTGGGTTAATGGTGATGAAAGTAGTGTTGATACTATTGAGGATGTCAAGATATGTGGTCCACAGACCTACAAAAACACTAAGGGGGAGGAGCCTTTCCCACTTCAGGTAATGCTGGGGGAAGAGGATGAGGAAGTGGCCTCTACCCCTGCGCTTCCGGATTTGGGTGTTCCCCAGGGGGCATTTGGGACTGCTCAGATGCAGGACCCCACTTTGGCCCATGCACGGGAACAAGTTGTAGTAGTAAATGGGGTTCCCCAAGAGCCAGGTGCGAATGAGAGGTGGCCACACTTTGCAATATATAATGAATTGCTGTATCAGGTTACCAAGGAGAGAGAAAATGTGGTAGAGCAGTTGTTGGTACCCCAACAATATAGACGAAAGGTTCTGGACCTGGCCCATGACGATGTGTTAGGGGGACACCTGGGAGTTGAAAAAACGGAGGCACGGATCACCGACCGGTTTTACTGGCTAGGTCTGAAAGCAGAGGTAAAGAGGTACTGTACCTCTTGTCCCACCTGTCAGTTGACCGCGCCGGTGACTCATTTTCGGAGCCCTTTGGTCCCTCTGCCCATAATTGAGGTCCCATTCGAGAGGATAGCCATGGATATAGTGGGTCCCTTGGTAAAGTCAGCTCGAGGTCACTCCTACATATTGGTGATTCTTGACTATGCCACCCGGTATCCTGAGGCGCTACCCCTGCGGAATACCTCCTCAAAGGCCATTGCCCGGGAATTATTCTAGATGTTTACACGGACTGGTTTCCCCAAGGAAATACTCAGACCAGGGTACCCCGTTTATGTCAAGGGTTATGGCCGATGTGTGCAAGCTGTTCCGGATTAAACAGCTACGCACATCGGTCTACCATCCCCAAACGGACGGGTTGGTGGAACGCTTTAATAAGACCCTTAAGTCTATGCTCAAGAAAGTGGTACAAAGGGATGGGAAAGATTGGGACTGTCTGTTGCCAGCTCTCCTGTTTGCTATCCGGGAAGTGCCCCAGGCCTCCACGGGGTTTTCGCCCTTTGAGTTGGTATATGGGCGGAGACCTCGCGGACTTCTTGACGTGGTTAAAGAGGAGTGGGAAAGTGAACCTCAGCATAAGAGTGTCCTGGAATATGTCTCCCAAATGCAGGAAAGGATCCAAACCGTGATGCCGCTAGTCAAAGAGCATTTGCAAAAGGCCCAGGAGGCTCAATGACGGGTCTATAACAGGGCTGCTAAAATAAGGCACTTCCAAGTGGGGGATCGAGTAGCGGTGCTAATTCCCACTGTGGAAAGTAAGTTCTTAGCCAGGTGGCAAGGACCCTTTGAAGTTGTGGAAAAAGTGGAAGAGGTCAATTATAGAGTCCACCAGCCAGGCAAGAGGAAACCGTATCAGATATATCATGTCAACTTGTTAAAGCCCTGGACAGACCGGGAACTGGTGACCTCCCTAGCTAGTGCAAGACTTGAACCTCAGGTTGGGGTGGAGAGTGTCCAAGTAGCAAATACCCTATCTAAATACCAAAGTCAGCAGGCAAAGGAGTTCTTGCAGAGAAATAAAGAGAAGTTTTCAGACTTGCCGGGGCTAACTAGTATCATAAAGCATGATATTATCACGGAACCTGGAGTCAAAGTTTTTGTCAGGCCCTACCGCATCCCAGAGGCTCAAAGGAAGGCCGTTTCAGAGGAAGTAAAGAAGATGCTAGACCTGGAGATCATTGAGGAGTCGCAGAGTGAGTGGTCGAGCCCGATTGTGTTGGTACCAAAGCCCAACGGGACTCTGCGATTCTGCAATGATTTCGGGAAACTTAATGAGGTTTCACGGTTTGATGCCTACCCCATGCCCCGGGTAGATGAACTTATCGAGAGACTAGGTCCAGCCAGGTATATCACAACATTAGACCTTACCAAGGGGTATTGGCAAATCCCATTAACTAAGGCTGTTAAAGAGAAAACTGCTTTTTCTACCCCAGAGGGGAGTTTTCAGTACAGACGAATGCCTTTTGGACTGCAAACTGCTCCAGCCACTTTCCAGCGAGCAATGGATAGGATTTTACGACCTCATCGGGAGTATGCCTCAGTGTACTTGGACGACATAGTCATTTTTAGCAGAGACTGGGAGTCACACTTGCCCAAAGTCCAGGCAGTACTGGACTCTCTCTGGAAGGAGGGGTTTACAATAAACCCTGAAAAATGTGCTTTGGGAATGGAGGAGGTGAAATACCTGGGCTATATCGTGGGTAGGGGGGTGGTGAAACCGCAAGTCAGCAAGGTAGACGCTATAAAGAGTTGGCCCCGCCCCCTCACAAAAAATCAGGTACGTGCATTCCTGGGCATGGTGGGATACTACAGGAGGTTCGTACCCAACTTTGCCACATTGGCGGCTCCATTGACCGATCTGACTAAGGGCCGGAAATCGGTCATGGTGGAGTGGAATGCAAACGCTGAGAAGGCTTTTTTGGAGCTTAAGTCAGCACTGTGCCAACACCCTGTCTTGATAGCGCCCAATTTTTCTGAAGAGTTCATTGTCCAAACTGATGCTTCCGATGTAGGATTGGGAGCTGTATTATCACAGGTTGTTCATGGTGAGGAGCACCCAGTAGTCTTCCTCAGTAGGAAGTTGACACCAGCGGAGAAAAACTACGCTATTATTGAAAGAGAGTGTCTGGCCATTAAGTGGGCTCTGGAGTCCCTCAGATATTACCTCTTGGGGAGGAAATTTAGGTTAATTTCTGATCATGCCCCTTTAACGTGGCTGAGGCAAGGTAAAGGGACTAATGCCAGGATTACCAGGTGGTTCCTGGCGCTCCAAGAGTTTAAGTTTGTAGTGGAGCATAGGCCCGGGAGACTGCATCAAAATGCAGATGCCCTCTCCCGAGTCCATTGTTTGAGCTCCACTGTTGCCTCCACCTCCTTGGCGTTGGGGCACAGGGGGGGGATATGTACAGGACGCCATGGCTGGGTCCTGGAAGGACGTTATATTTCCCCTCTGTTTGGACTGTGGTGCCTTTAAGGGAATGGAAAGGGTAAATGCACCTGTCTAAGGAAGTAGTTTAAAGCAGACAGGAAGTGCAGGTGAGAGTGGAGTGGTGTAGGAGAGTCCAATGCATGGTGAATGGTGGACAAGGAAAGCTGTGGAAGCTATGAAAAGCTGTGAAAAGCTGTGAAAGGACTTGGCAGTGTCCTGCCTAAAAACCTGCTACTGAAGGACTTACCTGGAACGACTGTTTAACTGCGATAGCAGTTCTGAGCTGTACAAGTCGGTGAGACTGTTATTTCTTTTGTTTTTGCTGCTGCTAAGCCATTTAAGTTTAATAAACCTCAGTTTTGATTTAAGAAGCCTGTGTCCTGCGATCAAGCTGGTCCCCCAAACATTACAATATATATATATATATATATATATATATATATATATATATATATATATATATATATATATATATATATATATATATATATATATATATATATATATATACATATATAAGTGTGAACAAGATCTTCTTTAAGAAAATTGTGTTTTCACCATATGCTGATTTAATAACATTTGTTGTAATATATATAGTTTTAATTATATATGTACACAGGGCAAAAATATTTGCTAATAACATAATTAGGCTAATCTTTCTGCTTTACGATGTTCTACAATGGTTCTGCTCTACTGCTGTTTTTTTTTTTTTTTTTGGAAATACAATGTCAGTGGACAAATGAAAAACAATGCACTCTCTGTACTTCTTATATTTTAATGTAACTGTTGTTAAATCAGAAGACTGAGGTAAAGTAATCTAAAATTATTTGGAGACAGCATTTTACTGATAATCTTTACACTACTGTGGTTACTGAGCACTTTGTCAAGCATGGATGAGGATCCTTCATGAAGATATGTCATATAAGAGTTAATTTCTCATGTGCTCTGAGGGTTATGTGACTAACAAAATTTGTTATTAAAAGGCGTTAACCATGCTGCTCTTGTCCTCATGTGTTGTGTCCATTTGATGTCTGATGTGGATTTTATGAAATAAAGCACAGATTTTTCTGAAGAATGGAGTGTGGTGGAGTTTTGCACATATCTTCAAGATACACAGTTTGCGGACTGGACTGGCACCTGATCCTCATGCCGCGTACACACGACCGTTTTTCGGGTTCTAAAAAATGACGTTTTTAAGGGTCTAGAAAAAAACCAAGTTTTTTTCAACCCGATCATTAAAACGGCCTTGCCTACACACGATCGTGAAAAAAAAATGCTCTAGCAAAGCGTGGTGACGTACAACACGTACGACGGCATCATAAAGGGGAAGTTCCATTCGGATGGCGCCACCCTTCGGGCTGCTTTTGCTGATTTTGTGTTAGTAAAAGACGATTCGCGATTTTCAGTCTGTTACTGCGTGATGAATGTGCTTACTCCACGAACGCTAGATTTACCAGAACGAGCGCTCCCGTCTCATAACTTGCTTCTGAGCATGCACGTTTTTTTTCACGTCGTTAAAGCCCACACACCCATTTTTTACAACCTTAAAACCGACAACGTTAAAAACGTTGTGAAAAAATAGAGTATGTTCGAAATTTTTAATGCCCATTTTTTAGATCGTGAAAAATGCTCTGGAGCCCACACACGATCGTTTTTAATGACATAAAAAAATACGTAATTTTTTAGAACCCGAAAAACGGTCTTGTGATCAGATAACCTGGAGAGGTCTGGCCTCTCCCATTGTTGTTTGTTTTGAAGATCCTCCATGCTACCATTAGTATGAGTCTACAAAGTATCCTGTGCTCAACACAGAAACCTACCAAAAAGTTTGGTTTGAATTGCATGACACTTAAAGTTCATAGGAATTGGTTTAGATGGAACAAAAAAAGAAACACAAATCATACCAGTACAGAAGACATGATTTTGAAAATGAGGTATCATGCATCAAATACACAAAAAACATACAGTGTCATCCTAGATTTTTAGTAGAGAGCACATAAGAATCATTTGGTCAAAAAAAGGGACTGGATTGTTCCTTTGGGCAGTAAGTAGTAGATGTCAGCTCCTTGCATTAAAGACAGGTCTAGAACTGACGTAAAAAATATAAGCATAAAAAAGCAAGGGGGTTCAGACAATTGGTGCAGTGTTGGGCAAGCATCTCCTAATCTCCTACTCCAAATTAAGGTTTTTAGCTTGGGAAATTGTGTAAGGAATGTTGTTTCGGTATTATGCACATCCTTGATTTGTCACTGTAGCCAGGCAAGGTCTTGAGGTCCCTGATGCCTAGTATTTGTGATATGTATAGGAACAGCCAACTTGGGCATGACATTTCTTACGTTTAAAATACAGAATTGTATTTAAGGAGATTTTGGTGGAAATGTCAGTTTTTACGGCTGGTGGCCCCTGTATGGTATGGGTGCAGATAAAAGTGTGTGAGCATTTTTTTTAGAATATGTCTGCAGAAGCCTAATGCTTTTTAGGTCTAAATTACTGTATGTTTATTTGTCTATATCTAGATATGTTCTAAATATAAGGATGCTTTGGCTACTGAAATCTATCTATTGGTATCATCTCATTATTGTTTTTTCATTAAGAAAATGCCTATTACAGCTTTGTCACATGGTTAAAGCTCCCAGTAGTAAAAAAAAAACTCAGTGTCTGGAAATTATTACGGTTTACAGTTTTTTATATGGCTCTTATTAGGAAATTTCTTGGCCATTTTTCAGAGAATATGAATGATAACACAAAACATTTCTTACACTCTGTAACAACACTGGTGAACGGAGTGAACCACAACTGCGGTTAGCAAGAATTTAAATTAGCTTCTTTATGTGACAACTCAGTATTGGGCCCCAGGCGTCACAAACAGGAGTTTGGGGGATCTCTACATCATCTCTCTGTCACATAAAGAAAGGCGTTGAGCTACTAAGGATGGACGCATTACAACATGCGACCAGAGCTTAGCGTTTTAAAATTATAACATATACTTTGGAGATTCCAATACACCTCTATATGCAAGTGATTATCAGTACGGGACCCCAGGCGTCACTCCAGACAAACAGGAGTTTGGGGGTTCTCTTTATCATATCACGTAAACATATAGGGATGTATTAGGCCACTAAGGGAGGTGGTATGAAATACCATCAACGCTTAGCATAGAAAAGTTAGCGAGAACATGTTCTACAAGCACATAGTAAATATGAGTTGTAGTAACAACTAATAGTTGTGTATGAGAGGCAATATAGCTCAGGTACTTTGGTTCAGTACACTCAGGTACTTTGGTTCAGTACACATAGTAATACAGGAGTTGTAGTGGCAACTAATAGTTACGTATGAGAGGCAATATAGCTCAGGTAATTTGAGAGTACATGTAGTAATTAGGAGTTGTAGCAACAACTAATAGTTACATATGAGAGGTGAATATAGCTCAGGGTATTTGAGTGTAGATGTCTCTTTAAGATATTCCTTAGCAAACAGTCCTTTAACACAACAATATATCCTAAATATGTTGATAGTCAGAAGGCATGATAAACACTAGCAATTGTATAGATGGAACATAAGTAGCAGATCTTGCTATAAAACTACAATACGATACAATAGCTACTTATCCGTTTTGCAGGCTTCAGTATAGGCAATAGGGATTCTGTGGTGAAGGATGTTCAGCAAGGAGGCCTCAAATGGTTGTCCCCAGCAATGGCTCTCATTTGCAGTAGATGCAAATAGCACTAAAGGAGTAGTTGCGACTGGAGCGGTGTTTTGCGGCATGGGGAGCGATGACACCAATCTCTGTAGAGTGACCGAGCTACGGCTGACAATAATAGAACGGTGTGCAGGAGGCACACCGCTCTGTTTAAAGGTAGGGCTCAGGTGCAGTGCATTAGCACTGATTTGAAATGTAGCGCCATTTGCGTCATCGCGCGGTCGCTGTAATGTGCTCCAGCGTGGAACGCATTACAGACAGAATGGGGCTGGTTAGTTTTTGGCTAAAGCCATTTTTTATCAATCAACTGGGTTTACTCTTTTTAAATCATAATCACAACCAGGGCCGATCCGCCCTATAGGCTCACTATGCAAGCCGCTTAGGGCCCCGCAAAGCTGCGGAGGGCCCCGGAAATTACTAGAGGCCCCGCCTGGTGAGTGAGAAGTCATTTTTGGCCCCCACAACCCACAGCACCCACAGCACCCCCGCCCCCCCTGCTCCTCAACTTTAATGTGACATGTAATTTCGCTTAGGGCCCCAGGGAGGTCAGGATCGGCACTGATCACAACAGAAACTACCCAAATGACTCTGATCAAAAATGTACATACCCTAGTGATTTTGGCCTGATAACATGCACACAATTTGACACAATGGGGTTTGAATGGCTATTAAAGGTAACCATCCTCACCTGTGATCTGTTTTCTTGTAATTAGTGTGTGAGTATAAAAGGTCAAAGTTTCTGGACTCCTGACAGACCCTTGCATCTTTCATCCAGTGCTGCACTGACATTTCTGGATTCTGAATCATCGGGAAATCAAAAGAGTTGTCAAAGGATCTGCAGGAAAAGGTAGTTGAACTGTATAGAACAGGAAAGAGAAATAAAAAGATATCCAAGGAATTGAGAATGCCAATCAGCAGTGTTCAAACTCTAATCAAGAAGTGGAAAATAAGGGGTTCTGTTGAAACCAAACCATGGTCGGGTGGAACAACTGAAATTTCAGCCACAACTACCAGGAAAATAGTTTGAGATGAAAAACTCACAAATAACTTCAGAGGAAATACAGGACTCTCTGAAAACATGTGGTGTGGCTGTTTCAAGATGCATAATAAGGAGGCACTTGAAGAAAGATTAGCTGAATGGTCGAGTCGCCAGAAAAAAGCCATTACTATGCAAATGCCACAAAGTATCCTGCTTACAATATGCCAAACAGCGTAGAGACAAGCCTCAAACCTTCTGGCACAAAGTAATTTGGAGTGATGAGACCACAATTGAGCTTTTTGGCCACAACCATAAACAATACATTTGAAGAGGAGTCAACAAGGCCTATGATAAAAGATAAACCATTCCTACTGTGAAACATGGAGGTGGATCACTGATGTTTTGTTGATGTATGAGATAAAAAGACACAGGAAATGTGGTCAAAATTGATGGCAAGATGAATGCTGTATGTTGTCAAAAAATACTGGAGGAACATTTGCATTCATCAGCCAGGAAGCTGTTCATGGGACGTACTTGGACATTCCAACATGACAATGATCCATAACACAAGGCCAAGGTTCTGGAGTTGCCATCTCAGTCTCCTGACCTCAATATCATTGAGCCACTCTGGGGAGATCTAAAACTTGCAGTTCATGCAAGACAACCCAAGAATTTATAGGAACTGGAGGCTTTTTGCCAAGAGGAATGGGCAGCGTTGCCAAGATAAAGAGCCTCATCCACAAATACCACAAAATACTTTAAGCTGTCATTAATGTTAAAGGGGGCAATACACAGTGGGCCAGATCCACATAGGTAGTACGCCGGCGTATCTACTGATACAACGGCTTACTTTCAAATTACCCGCGTCGTATCTTTAGTTTGAATCCTCAAACCAATATACGATGGCTTCTGGGTTCGATCCGACAGGCGTACGGCTTCGTACGCCTTTGGATCGTAGGTGCAATACTTCGGCGCCCGCTGGGTGGAGTTTGCGTCGTTTTCGGCGTCGGGTATGCAAATTACCGATTTACGACGATCCACGAACGTACGCGCGGCCGTCGCATTTTCTAACGTCGTCTGTAGTCGGCTTTTTCTGGCGTATAGTTAAAGCTGGTATTTTACGGCGTATAGATAGACTTGCCATGTTAAGTATGGCCGTTGTTCCCGCGTCGAAATTTGAATTTTTTTTTGTGTAAGTCGTCTGTGAATAGGGATGGACGTAAGTCACGTCTAAGTTCAAAAAATGACGTCGTTGCGACGTCATTTCGCGCAAAGCACGGCGGGAAATTTCGAAATGGAGCATGCGCAGTTCAATCGGCGCAGGGACACGCTTCATTTAAATGATTCACGCCCCCTACCCGCTGATTTGAATTCCGCCACCAGAAATACACTACGCCGCCGTAACTTACGGCGAGAAATCTTTGAGGATTTGAAAGTACGCCAGGTAAGGTACGGCGGCGTAGCGTATCTCTGATACGCAGCGCAAGTGTAAATGTCTGTGGATCTGGCCCAGTATTAACAACTGGGGTATGCAAACATTTTATCAGGGTAATTTGGGTAGTTTCTGTTATGATTATGATTTTAAAAAGAGTAAACACCGTTGATTGATAATAAATGGCTTTAGTCAAACACTAACCATGAGTGAAATAAAGGTTTTTGTGATATTATTCATAAATCATAAATTCTGCCAGGGTATGTAAACTTATGAACAAAACTGTAATACTCAATGTATGCAATAAGAATATCACCCCTTTACTGTTTTCTTTACCTTTCCTCTACATTTCCCTCAATGATCTTAAAAAAAAAGAACCTCAAAAAAAGTGTAAGTGGGAAAAAATATAGCCAATGTCGCTGACTTCATTTTAGAGTGATCACCACATGGACATCTTTAATTTCACAGTGGTTGTTATTCAGTCCCAGATAGCAGATTTGAAAAGTCATTACAGTCAATCACAATGATGGACCTACTCGCCTTAGGATATTTGTAACGGGACGAATAACATGCATTGCTGCAATTAAGCTGGTTAATAAACAACATCATGCAATGCAAAGGAGCTTTGTGCGGCTATCACCAGTTGAGAAAAGATCTGTATTCCTTGGCTTTTCACATATGAGGGACAGCATGAATAAGTAAATCCCAGGCTTGGTCTTTGTGTTATCAGCTCTGCCACAAATAACAGAAAAAATACCTTGTTTTAAAAAATTTAAAGTAATTCGTGCCCATGGCTCCTTTTAAATCCATTCAGCATACTGCAGCGCAAGAAACATGGTGCTGCCATTGGAGTCAAAGGCTTTAATTAGCTACAGTGAAGGATGAAGGGAATTACATCGTGCTGGGAGAACAAGGACAGAAGGAAACAGAATGATATATAGAGCTGGAGATAGGAATAAACAAATAAATGAAGATTAAGGGGAATACTGAGAAACAGTATTAAGGGGGTGGAGGTTTAGCCTATAATGGAGAAAGAAAAAGGGTTGAAGGCACAGCTCTGAGTATAGACTGGCAAAATACAAACATTATTTTGTAAGGGGATCACCAATTTTACTGTTGTTTCTACCATGCATTGCTCAGTCCACATATTGAATAATAAAGTGAATATTTTATAATTGCTACTAATTAAACCTCGGCTTCTATCGTAGACTATATATCAAAAGCAGTATTAAGTAAGCAAGCAAGCAGCATAATTTGCTGGACTGTGAATGTAATCCCTGATACTGTGTATTTCCATTATTAGACAGTCATATAAATTTATTTAACCTGACATTTATACCATTTTCAAATTCCCAGCAGAGCAAGAACTCCTAGAAGGCCTTTGGACTGCAGTTTGATGCAAGTTTTGGGAGCTTTGCAAACTCACACCCTGAGATCTTAATTTCTGTTCTTGTAATGCAGGGGTGCCCAACCAGTGGCCCGGGGGCCACATGTGGCCCGCAGAGCCCTCCGATGTGGCCCATGACCTCCTGCTCTGCTGACATGGTACAGGAGATGGTCAGAGACTGCAGACATGGTACAGGAGATGGTCAGAGACTGCTGACATGGTACAGGAGATGTTCAGAGACTGCTGACATGGTACAGGAGACGGTCAGATACTACAGACATGGTACAGGATATGGTCAGAGACTGCAGACATGGTACAGGATATGGTCAGAGAACGCAGACATGATACAGGAGATGGTCAGAGACTGCAGACATGGTACAAGAGATGATCAGAAAATTTAGAAAAAGATCAAGGCAGCCTCATCAGTGCCCATGAATGTAGCCTCACTGTGCCCATAAATGTAACCTCACTGTGCCCATCAATGCAGACTCACTGTGCCCATCAATGCAGCCTCACTGCACCCGTGAATGCAGCCTCACTGCGCCCGTGAATGCAGCCCCAATGTGGACGTGAATGCAGCCCCAATGTGGACGTGAATGCAGCCCCAATGTGGACGTGAATGCAGCCCCAATGTGGACATGAATGCAGCCCCACTGTGGACGTTAATGCAGCCCCACTGTGGACATTAATGCAGCCCCACTGTGGTTGTTAATGCAGCCCCACTGTGGATGTTGATGGAGCCCCACTGTGGACGTTAATGCAGCCCCACTGTGGACGTTAATGCAGCCCCACTGTGGATGCTAATGCAGCCCCACTGTGGATGGCACTCACCATGGCATTGCCTTGATCACACACACACAGCGGGGAATCTCTACTATCATACAAGCTGGTCTAGGGGGCGGGACCTTCCTACAGCACAGACGAGATTAACACCCAGCCAGCTCCTGTTTGTTACGTGAGTGACACACACCTCGGGAGATTCCCCACTGTGTGTGTAACAGAAGAGAGAGATGTTATGTTAGAAAGTATATGATAAGTGTATTACACCCCTATATACTACACACCAAACAATAGTACACCTATACCAGTCCTTAAAAGGACTTTTGTGGACCTTTTAGCTAGTGATTTGTTTCAATACAGCCTGTCCCTGCTCCACACAGCAACCTCTTCCTACACTGACAAATAGCAGAATGTAAAATGGCCACCAGATCAGGTCTATTTATAAGGTAGGGGGTATGTCCATGTGCTGAAATGTTTCAATTGGCTGTCCTGTACCACCTGATGGATGTGTCATGGGTCAAAGTTCTTCTCAGTGTAAAATTGCGGGAAAGTTCGCCGCAAATCGACCGCCGGGCAAACCGCCAGGCCATCTCTATTTGTAATGTGTTGGACTGGCAGCCTATTCATAATAAATTGGCTGCCTTACCACAATGCACAATAATGCATGCAAGAATTATTTTTATTGCCAGCTTACATTGGTCAAGCTTGGCACAATATAATATTCCATATCTTATACCTGGAGGGCCTTTGAGAATGTTGAAACCACTGTAGTAACCACCATGTTCCAGGTCCTGCTCAAGCAGCTTCTCCTCCTCGGCACAGTAAACACTGGGGAATTAAAATACAAGGATCAGTGTGCAAAGGGGAAGCCACTAGGGCAGGATCTGGAACATTGTAGCCATCAGTGTAAATATTGAGGGCAACTACAGCTGTTTTCAGCAACCCAGTGGCTCTCCTGATATAAGATAATTACTGTGTGCCAACCTAGACTCATGTACTGTAAGGCCAGCCATACACAGTTCAAATCTCAGCCAGTTCACCGGGAACCGGACAAGATTCGAACCGGTAATGGGCAGGCTGAATGTACCAAGTTGGTTGATCAACTTGGGTACAACCAGCCTGCCAGATCCTGTTGCGATTATCACTAGCGGTTGCTATAACCACTAGCGATAATCACTGTCTTCTCCCAGCGGGGACGGCTACCCCCGCCTCTCCCTGCACTGGTAGAAGACAATGGCCCGGCAGGAGGAATTCCCCCATCAACACTTTCTGTATTGATGGAGGGAATCAAGTAAATCTCCCGTGGTTGCAGAAAATAAATCCACTCTGTGTATGGCTGGCCTAAGCTGACAATAAAGAAAATACTTGGAGTTCTGCTTTAAGTATGAATTGGACCTTAGTGATCTGCTTCCAACATCCAGAAAATACTTCCATTATGTGAAAGCAAGAAAGTCCATTCAGTATAGACCAAATCCCTGCACTGGGTTTGAGCTGTTCATTTTCTGCAGCTTTCTTCATTTTAAATCTTTATTACTTTGTGTTTGATTCTCTATGTATAGCGTAGTGATGGTGGAGTAATGGCATAATAATTCTCCATATACATTTTTAAGTATGTAGAATTATATATACTGTATAAGAGGTTTCCAATGTAAAATATATTTTTCTATGTAATTAGCTGTCCCTTTAAGTGTTTCAACCACAAATATTGTTTTATGATTATAAAGGTAGGCGTTACGTCTCACCTCTGTGCTTATAGACCCAATACTTTTTTTTATACAGTATGTGACATGTGTAAAAAATAAAAATACCATCAATAAAAATAAACCATACACCTTTTAATACCACCAGAAATTCCTTCTAATAGTGTCTATATAGTAAACCATACACTTTCCAATGTCATCAAAAATGCCTTCTATCAGTGTCCATGCATCTGTGGAATGATTTCCACTTGCACTATGATACCACTTATACAATGCTGTTAGTGTACATACATATGTGAAATGATCCCATACACCATGTGTTTGAATATCAATGACAACTTCATCCCTCCAGGACACCATGTGGGGTAAGTTAAACTATTCACCAGACATATATGACCATAAAGACCTGCTCGGCCTTTAAACTATACGAACAAGGAAGACAAAATAGGTTCCACATTTATTATGCACTCCTCTGCAGTTCCTCCCCGGCATTCAATTTGAATTTTAGATCCAAAAAAGATATAATGCATTGATAGTTCAGTACTTTTATTAAAATTCATTAATTAGATACAAACAATTTATATCCACTTACTGTGCCTCTGTAAAGAGAATCAGCATGCGTTCCACTGATCAAGACGTGACGTCACCAACAACCCAGAAGTGATAGACAAGACCAGACCTCAATGCATTTCAAATGTAAGCATCATCAGGAAGTTTTGAAGTAGCGCCTACCTTTATATTCATAAATAGAGATGTACAGAACTGTTCGCCGGCGAATCATTTGCTGCGTTTTTTGCGCGTTCGCGTTCGCCGATGCGCGCGAACATATGCGCTGTTCGATCCGCCTCCTATTAATTAACATTGAGCAAACTTTGACCCTCTACCTCACAGTCAGCAGACACATTCCAGCCAATCAGCAGCATACCATCCCTCCCTGACCCTCCCACCTCTCGGGCTGCATCCGTTTTAGATTCATTCTGAACCTGCATTCTTAGTGAGAGGAGGGATAGTGTTGCTGCTGCTGAATTGATAGGGAAATCTATAGCTAGGCTAGTGTTTTCAGTGTCCACTCCAGTCCTGAAAGACTCATCTGATCTCTGCTTTAAGGACAGCACCCCAAAAAGCCCTTTTTAGGGCTAGTATATCAGTCAGCTTTTTTCCCCCCTGTAATCTAATTGCAGTTGCCTGCTAGGCAGCGTGTGTGTGTCAGGATCACAGCGTACACTATGCCCAGTGCCACCCACCACTCATCTATCTTGGTGGCACAGTAGATAACATTTAAAAAAAAATATTACTGCAATATAGTAGTAGTCAGTTGCCTGGCTGGCAGCATGTGTCAGGGTACAGCGTACACTGAGCCCAGTGCCACCCACCACTCATCTATCTTGGTGGCACAGTACATAACATTTAAAAAAATAAAATAAAAATATTACTGCAATATAATTGTAGTCAGTTGCCTGGCTGCCAGCGTGTGTCAGGGGTACAGCGTACACTGTGCCCAGTGCCACCCACCACTCATCTATCTTGGTGGCACAGTACATAACATAAAAAATATATATATATATTACTGCAATATAATTGTAGTCAGTTGCCTGGCTGCCAGCGTGTGTCAGGGGTACAGCGTACACTGTGCTCAGTGCCACCCACCACTCATTTATCTTGGTGGCACAGTACATAACATTTAAAAGCCCCAAAAAATTTACTGCAATAGAATAGTAGTCAGTTGCCAGCGTGTGTCAGGCTCATAGTGTAAACTGTGCCCACTTGCCCAGTGCCACCACTCATATATCTGGTGGCATAGTATATTAAATTTAAAAAGAAAAAACACAATTGTGACTGCAATAGAATAGCAGTTAGTTGTCTGCAGGCATGTGTCAGGCCTACAGCGTCTACTCTGACAACTTCTGCCAGTGCACAGTGCCACTCATATCTGGTGTCACAGTAGCTTGCACGCATAGTACAACTAAACAAATAAAAAAGGGATTGACAGTGGGCGATACATTTGACAAAAGGCCTGATGAGATGAGCTTCCTTGGGCTACACATGGTCCACACGCTGCTGTATTTTATCCCTGCATGCCGGATGACTTGCGTGACTTATCTGCCACCAAATAGGGTTCACGCCTCAATGTTTTAGTGCACTTTCTGCCTGGAAAACATCACATTTTCTGGCCGCTGCTACAGCAGTAGCTGCAACAATACCTACTTTTTCAGGCATGTGTACATGCCTAATTTTTCTGGCCTCTGGTGCTGCACTGTGGCTGCAAAAACAAAACCCCCAAAAAAAGGCACATACATGTATCAATTCACCTTTGTGATCGTTACCTTGTTGTGGTGAAGGGGCTTGCGTATCACAATGAAGCGACCACCTCTATGGGTGTGTGGGCAATGGCAATGTTGGCACACCCCAGATGATAAGTTCTTTGCTTCATTGTGAACAGACTAAAAGCGATCGGCTGGATAATTTTGAATAAAAAAAACATTAATTTTCTTTGTGATCATCTAAGGTGATCATTAAAGCCTACTAGGCCAACAATGGGCCCACACTGCAGAATCATTGTTTTCTGGGTCACTTAACTGTCACTGAACTACCTCAGCACGACCATAGGCTTTGAAAAAACCCCATCGCCTGCAATCTCCAAAACGTTCATTGACGTCAGTGAGGTCAAGGAACGGGACATGGCTAGCTTGGTATCCAACCTTGTGTAAATGGGGAGTTTGCGGTTGTGCAAATGGACTATTTGAAGATGTTTGAGGTGCGTTAAACGGGGAGTTTGGTCTGTCAGAGTTTGGTCTGTCACTGTGAACCCTAACCCTATTACAGACAGGGTTAGGGTTACAGATAGGGTTAGGGTTACAGACTGTAACCCTAACCCTGTCTGTAACCCTAACCCTGTCTGTAACCCTAACCCTAACCCTACCCTAACCCTATCTGTTACCCTAACCCTAACCCTAAGCCTTATACTACCTGATCGATATAACATCATACCTGATGTTTTAAAGCACGTTATTCCAAACAATTCATGAATGTTAGGTGATTTATGTCCTTTATGGATTAAAAACGCACTCTACGACAACTACGTAATTTTCCATGGGAGTTTTGCCATGGATCCCCCTCCGGCATGTTTCAAGGTGTTAGTCCCCTTGAAACAACTTTTCCATCATTATTGTGGCCGGAAAGAGTCCCTGTGGGTTTTAAAATTCGCCTGCCCATTGAAGTCTATGGCGGTTCGCGCATTCGCAATCGCCGTTCGCGAACGCGAAATTTTAGGTTTGCAACATCACTATTCATAAATATGAGGAATGTCTGCCGACAGCATTAGAGGTTGGATAGGATTGAAATTAGATGTTCCTGGAGAGTAAAAGGTTACTGATATCCGGATTATGTTTCACAGCTAAGCTGCAAATGGTACTCATGTGATGACTATGAGCAGGTAGATTGTGAACCTGTATGCCTTTCCATGCAAGAATTTGATCAAGATGTACCTGTAAATAGGATGCTAATTAGGATGCTATAAACAGAAAGAAAGCAAGGGTTGCTGAAAACCAAGCATGAAAAGGGGTTAAAAGCACAGCTCTGGAAACCCACAGTCATATTACAAATATTATTTTGTCATATACTGTAACTCCTTTTATTGCTTTTCTGCTTCTAGTGCTGAGTGTGCGTATTATACAGTAAAGTGAATATTATGTATCTGCTGCCGCTGATTTCAAAGCTTTGCTTCTATCATTGTGCATACATCAGAGGGAGCATGATGTAGGGGTTCCATATAGAAAAAACAGCCAGATCAGGACTTTATGTAATATGACATATATGTCATATGGCATTAAAATTAAATGGATGGCTATAGAACTGTAAAATTTGTTATGAAAGCAAAATTAAGGCTTTACCTAGTCATGAGCGTCCACAGAACTTTTTTCGGGGGGGGGGGGCATCATTTTAGGGTCACCCATGTGCTGCCCCTTTTCGACAATGTCATTGTCACATTATCATGGTCAGAGACTTCAGACGTACTACAGTCCCTAGGATAAGTAATGGATAATGGCCGACAGGCCCTCTTACCAGACCCAGTGAAACTACAGTAGTGATCCCTCCGGCTTAATGATCACTCACTCTGGGTTCCCCAGAGGTGACTCTGGTCAGTAATCTAGCATTTCTGTACCCTGGCAGTGGCTCAGTCTTTTTAGTGGTGGTGCTGGACAGCGTGGCTCTCTCTCTGGTGGCGCTGGGCAGCGTGGCCCTCAGTTATGGCCAATGGGAAGGAACGGAGCTGGCAGGAAGCTGGGTGGGGAACCTAGTGACAGGAGAAAGGGGGGGCGAGCAGGGGGGGAAAACCTCTGACAGCCTGCAGCTCGCCTTTCTCCTGTCACAGTGCCGCCAAGTTCTCAGCTGGATTGAGCAAGGAAAAGAGCCCACAGTCACACTACACTGATGGGAGGGCTTGTCTGCACCTTGTCACCCCACTGGCGAGCACCCCCATATCAACGCCACTGTGCTAAATTTAACAGTGCTGATCTGATCCCTGATTCCGGGGGGGCACTGGACCCCTCTTGCCCCTACCTGCGGACAGCCATGTACCTAGAGTATGTCAAGTATGTCAAGTTTAATGAATAAACGTTGTTTAATTAAGATATTTATTTTTATTTTTTCAGGACAAATATGTGATAAATTGTAGCTTACTGTTCCTCAAATAAGCGGGCTGCATTCAAGAGTATATTATAACCACATTTCATATTCCTGATATGTGCCTGCTGTACCATGTATTTATATGAAAAATGATCCCATTCCCTTTGTATTGCTGCCTTTGAATGTAGCGCTACTTCCGTGAGGGCCGCTTGCTGAATCTGTACCCCACTGGTTTCCCCGACCATGCAAGACCTCTGACATCCTGGGTTCAGACATTTTCAATGATAATCAAAGAGTTAAAGACATACACACACAATTTAAGGGAAAAAAGTTGAATGATGTTTACTAAAAGGCCATGAGCATGAATCCCCAGTGGTATAAACTTGACTCCTGAGGAAGTTTCACAGTAGCAAGAAAATAAATAATTGCAACGATATAAAACAGTGACACAGAAGCAATAACTGTGTCTTGGATATGCAGTACTGTTTGTCTGTCAGCTTACCTCTCCATGTGTTCTGCTTAAGAGGCCATCCACTGTCACCTGTAATCTCTCCTCAAAGCATAGCTCCACCCCAGCCCCTATCAGGGAACCTGATATTAACATGTGCACTGCAAGCCAGCTCTGCTGATTAATGTTGTGTGTTTGGCTTACGTGTGCGATTTAGGCCTCGTACACACGATAGGTTAACCAGAGGACAACGCTCTGACGGAATGTTTTCATCGGTCAAAACCGATCGTGTTTCGGCCCCATAGGTTATTTAACTATCGGTTAAAAAAAGCCAACTTGCTTTAAATTTTAACCTAATTTTAATTTTCCTAACCGATAGGTCAAAACCGATCGTTAGTAGGCACAACCATCGGTAAAAATCCACGCATGCTCAGAATCAAGTCGACGCATGCTTGGAAACATTGAACTTTGTTTTTTTTAGCACGTCGTTGTGTTTTACGTGATCGTGTTCTGACACAATCGTTTATTTAACCGATGGTGTGTGGGCGCGACGGACCATCAGTCAGCTTCATCGGTTAACCGATGACAACGGTCCTTCAGACCGTTCTCATTGGATGGACTGATCGTGTGTACGAGGCTTTACTGTATCTTTTACTTCTGATTCCAGTTACTGATCTTGGCTTGTTCTTGACTATCTTTACCTGCTTGTTGCCCCGACCTTTGACTATCTCCTGACTATCTTTGTTGTTGCAGTATACCTCCCTGTGGTCTACCGTGAGCATGAGCTGTGAGGCTCTAGGGATCGCAACCTGGAGCCAGACTGCAGCTAAATCCACCCCCACCACTAGGGGCCTCTGGTGAACACCCGTTGGCTCTAGATTCCACGCCCTGAGAAATCTCATGTTTTAGCTCCTAGTGTCATCTGTGTTGGTACTACAGATTACCTGCTCTCCTGTATCACCTACAGCTCCATCAGCAGCATTCAGTCATAGGGTCCACTACCTTGTGGTGCACTCCAGACCCTAACGGGGTGCATCTGTCACCTGGACTCAGGTGACCTGACAAACTGATTGTAGAATATAAAGAATTTTCAAGCATCACTCTATTCAGCTGAAACCTATGTGAACAAGCAGAAGGAGGGCAGAGGGATGACCACTCTTGTGTCAAACCACTCCCTTTCGTGCCTCAACACCACAGGCCAAATGGAGGAGCAATGTCCTTACATTGATAGAATTATTAACTCTTGAATGGTTAAACTCGCTCAGTCAATAAATAGAGACCTATGTGTAGGCACTGGTACTTATGTTACTAACTGATCGGTATTTTAATGGGGAGAAGGACATCTTGTAGCCTCTCAGAGGAGGAATAAGCCTTTGTTTTTCAGCCAGCTCTTAGAGGATTTGAGATATCATGAGTATTGAGAGATGATGAAGTAGCCTGGTGACACCTTAACTGGCAATGCGAAGCAAAGGGTATTTATGGTGTCTTGTGGAAAAGAAACTCTGCTGCTGCCCCACAAAGAGTCAGGTTAGCACCAGGTCTTACAGCCTTAGGCAAAGGAACAAACAGCAATGTCTGCATGCAGTGTCTCTGTGGTAAAGGAATGGGCAAGTGCTCGCTCACCAGTCCCAACGACTCTTGGTAATGGAAGTAGCGTGGGCCTCATTGATAGGCCTTGGTAGAGCCATGCTTAATATACCTGTAACATAGGGGAAGGTGTTTTATAGCTCACAAAAAATAACTGGGAAAGCTGATAATGTTGTTTTAGATTTCAGTCCAGTGTACAGAAAGTTACAAATTCTGTCATGATCAAAGGGCATTTTTTCTTAGCCTTAAAAAAAGCCCACTAATGCAGCGACTACAGCTAAAGACTGATAGGCTGTAACATATTGGGTGGATTTAGTAAAGGCAAATAGATGTGTGCAAATGCACTTCCAAAGTGCACAATTTTGCCAAGAGCTTAGTGAATGTGATGAAGCTTCACTCTGTAAAGAATATCCAATCGTGTGCAGGCAAAATAAATAAAAAAAAACAGCATTTTTGCTTGCACATGATTGGATGATGGAAATCAGCAGAGCTTCACCACTTCCACTAAGATCAGGGAAAAATAAAGGGAATAGATATATTTTAATAATTGGTAAATCACATAACTAGAGCCATTCCATTCAAAAAGACACCAGAAGCAGGATTTAGATAATAATATGACTGTCATAAATAAACAAGACTGTGTGTCAAAAAATGGTGGGGACCCACTGTACCACTAGTGATAGGTATTAACTCCACTGAGCTATGTATTCTAAAGACTGCTATGCCTTTGCCAGGACCTCCAACAAGAAGGCACCTTTACCATCATACCCACATGTTTCCTTGCTGGCAATGCCTGACAAGTAATCCAAACAAAGGCAAAGAGGAAGAGGTGGTATAATGCTGGACTTGTAACTCAGGTAGAAGGTCAGCAACAGCAGCAGTCATCATCAGGATGCAAATACCCACAGTCTTAGCCACATATAACAGCCAGAAATAATAGAACAGGATATTGAAGTTCTCAAAGGGTCAACAGGAAACATTAGCTTTGGTGATGCCGTCATTGTTAGTCTTTAGCATGCATATCCTGCATAGATACAACACCAGGATCCATACAGTACATTAAGTCAAGAGTTTACAAATGAGTTTAGAAAAGAGGTTTTTGAATGATTCTTATGATCACATTTCAAAATATTGTCCAAAAGCGCTTTCCTGTTGAGGATGCATACTTAAAGTGGAACTATGTTGATAATTAACAATATAACAAAGAAAAGTTATTTAGAATATCAGATAACAAACCAAGCTTTTACTGCAGTATTCAGAATCAAATCGGAATTGCAGTACCTTTTTCTGCCTGTAGATGTCCTTAGCGTGATGGCCTGAATCATTCAACCTACTTTCTCTGAGCCCAGGTTATCCTGGACCCATTCCAACCTATGACTAGACATGGAAAGGAGAAGCAGCACAGTGATGAGTTCAGCTATTTCCCACTCTCATTATTTTCTTCTTATCAGCATTCTTCTTGTGAGCACATGAACTGACTGGCTCTTTGTACTACTTCTTCCTTTCACACACTTTCTGGTTTACAGGAACTGCACAAGGCTCATACCAAGTGAAATTAAGATAACCAGACTGCTTGCATTTTAAAAACAATACATTTAAAGTCAGTGGTGGCCCGTCCATAGAGGGTGCATGGGTGGTTTAAAGCATGTGATTAAAATCAGAGGCTCTAATATGCTTTAAAAAAGGTAGGCTCGGGGCGCAGAGCACTGCTCTCCAAGCCCACCCAGTTGTGTGACAACAGCAAATTAATATTTGCTATTCTCACACTAATCCTCCTCCTGGCCAATCAGGAAGCAGGTTATGATACGCATTCTCCAATTGGCCAAAACAACAGGCAATCCTATTGGATGCCTAGGAGGAGGGGAGGAGAGTGGAGAGCACAGCCAGAGGAGAAGATCCACCTACCCCCAGCCGCTGCTGAATTGGCTCACCCACATCAGTGCTCCCCGGCTTGGACAGGGGAGGGAGGCAAGATCGGAGTGAGGAGGTAAGGAGGACATCCGTCTCGTGGGGTTGTGCTTTTACCGCATTCATTTACCCTGGGAGGGGGGATGACCGACTCGTCGCCTGCCAGGGGGTGGCTGTTGGTGCCCCCCCAAAATTATCGAGCACCAGCCACCACTGTTTAAACTGTCTAGTGCCCCAGTAGCAAACCTTGGCCCCACCCATGTTCTCTTCTTATTGGCTTACTGGCTATGATTGACAGCAGCAGGAGCCAATGGCTCTAATGTGACCCTATGGGGAGAGAGAGATCCCAGAGAGCCGCTGGTCTCATGCACATTGCTGGATTGAGATGAGGTTCATGGGAAGCTGCACCCAGAAGGTATTTTAGCTTCATGCATTAAATACATGAAGCTAAAAAACTTTAAGCCTTTTGAACAATTTTCATAATTTTTTCATGAATACAGAGCTGCATTATTTGGTTATTCATGATGTTACCAATTTACTTTGTGAGTAATATGTCAGCCATGTACACAACAGTACAGTAAATAAATAGGGCTGTAAGAGAGTGGGGGGGCAATATATAGCAAAGGCCAGATATTGTTATTTGTTCTGTTTACTTTGCACCATGCATTTTACATGCTATTCAAAAATGCAAGTCACAGGGTGGTGCTTAGGGTGCCCCATTGAGTTTTTTTTCTAATTACCACTTCATAGAACTATATAATTTAAGGAAATGCCAGTCAATTGAATTTTACAGGTAGTAGATAAACAGGGATATGGTCTTGAAAAAGCCATGATGCTATTTGTTTAGAGCGCCTTATTAAGGCACTCTACCTGTATCCCTCTTCCTTTTTATAGGGTTTATTAAATCCTATTACCAGTGGTCCCTTTATTTACATACAGTACAGTATGTGCATTAGAATAGACAACAGTTTTGGCCATGTGCAGTGCCAAGCGTCCTTACAGGAATATGCAATTTAGTTACCTTGTTCTGTACTGGGTAAAACAGACACAGCTTAGCCCAATGAGGAAAGGCTCAGCAGCGTCCTAAAACACCATCACTCAGGCTTTTATTCAAACCACTGCAACCACCAGTAATATTAATACTAGGCAAACTGTAACCAGTAGCCTATAGCAAACAATCAGAATCCAGTTTACTGTTGGCACTTTACAGTGTAAACCCTTTGTAATAATAATAATAATAATATTAATATTGTTTCAGTGGATTACTGTACTTTACACTTCAAATACCCTTGCACTTTCTTATTGAATAAACCAATAAATACACATTTGTATTTGCATTTTCCTCAGATAGAAACCATGGTAACAAACGCACATTCACCTCTGTAACCCACATATACAGCTTAAAAGCAAAACACTATGCAATTAAATTTGCTGTCGTTTGGAAAAAAAAGCATAGGGTACCTCAATTAACCTTTGTTTGATGACTCAAAAACGATTAGCAGGGTTTCCAAACTTTAAGGATGTTCTTGTTATAATATTTTAATATGTAGGTTATTTAAAAATGTGGTCAGTACAACTGGTAAGTTAATTTTTTTTCAAACTTCACTGAATCGAAACCTAGTTAATTTCACAAACCTAATAATTGCCAAAGAGCAAGCTCCCAAATAAGTGACAAACAACAGTTACATTTAATGAGACAATAAACTTTATCTATCCTCAGAGTGACCTTGAATTTATATGTTTGAAAGAAAATAAATATGGGGCTGCAGCACTGTTGATCACAAAGACATAAACAGACATGCCCACTTATTAAAAAGAGATTAATAAGCATTTAATGGCCCTATCCTAAACTAAAGCCATTGTGTTTGGGACTGATATTAAAACTGGTGTGGAGCTGTTGCCCATACAAACACGTAAAACCAGATTGGTAATTTAAGGAAAAAAATTACTACCATATATTTCATAAATAGGCCCCATTATACTTTATTTAACAAGAAACAGATTGTTTAAAGGGACTGTAGTCATAACCTTTTTATTTTTAACATTTAATATAATACTTTTATGAATAAATACATAATACTACCAAATTAAACCTGTGGTATGAAATGGCCATGGCCTTTATTTATAGGTATAAATAAATCGTTTTTTATTAAACAATTCTTAAAACAATATTCAATAATCAATCTAAATATATTAAAATTAGTTTTATTAGCTTATAATCATATATATATATATATATATATATATATATATATATATATATATATATGTGTGTATATATATATATATATATATATATATATATATATATATATATATATATATATATAATTTATAACAATAACAATTAGCTTAGCCATTTAAGCTCAAGCTAATAATAATAAGAATTATACCATCCCCTTACAACAAGGTGTTAAAACCTAAAAAAAAAGGCCACGACAGGGAGGGACAGTGTCATATGTGCTTCTCTAAAGTCTTCTTCACTCTTCTGCCCCTTTGTGAAGCATCCACTCTCTTTAATAATGCTAGAGGACCGTTGTTTGGGGCAACTGACAACAAACACTCCACCAATAGTATGTAAGTACATTTTTTTTTAAACTTCAATTTAATTTCTTTGTATGACACAGTCCCATAGGTGGTGGGGGCGGGGACATTTCATGCCCCACCCTTCACCTTCATTCTTTTTGAACCTGATGCATTATAAATTGGACAAAAAGATGTGCAGTTTTCCACAGAAACCATTCAATTTTAGAGGTAACCTGTTTGGTTGCCATGGAACAAACACCAATTCTCAATAAGTACCCGGGCACTATTAAACCCAAACCAAAAATGTAATGGCCTGTGATTTACTGGCTAACAAAAATAGAAGAAAGAAAGCCTAAAATAAATAAAAAATAATGCAATTGTCTCATCTAAGAATTGGTAACAAGCGATATAATAAATGTTTGCTTTTGGGTTTAATGCTGATTTAATATGAATCAAAATGAAAAGTATATAACCGAGACCTGTAAAATGTACAAAACTTTACACAATGAAATATATGGGTTGTATGATGCAAGATAAAATAGAAAAACTTTTTTTTTGTAACGGCAAACCTGAGTTACATCAGAGGGGGGCGGGGTTACCCGCACCTCACTGGGAAAGCCTGGGATTTCCCTTGCGTCAGAGGGGGACAGGGTCATGTCACGGGTGGCCCCGCCCTCACCTACATAAGAGCTGTCACTGCTGTCAATCGCCGGGCTGTCTCCGGTGGAGACAGGTGATGCGTGCGCTGGATGGACATCTCATCGCTGGATCCTGGACCTGGATGAAGAGGAGATCTTCTTATCGCTGGACCCCAGAGAGAAGATCACCCGTCGCAGGATACCGACAGCGTTGGAGCGGAGACCAAGAGTGGATTACCACCGCTGGAATTGTTTTTTAATAAAGGACTTTCCCAATGGTGTCTGTGTTGTTTTTTTACAATTATTTACACTTTCTTTGTGAAATGGTAGAGGTAAAATGTACCCCATTACCAATTCACATAGGGGGGTGGGATCTGGGGGTCCCCTTTGTTAAAGGGGTCTTCCAGATTCCGATAAGCCCCCCGCCTGCAGACCCCCACCACCACCGAGCAAGGGTTGTGGGCATGAGGCCCTTGTCCCCATCAACATGGGGACATGGTGCTTTTAGGGGTCACAGACCCCCAAAGTATAATCCCAATGTTGAGGGCATGTGGCCTGGTATGGTTCAGGGGTGGGGGCACTCTCTCTCCCCCCCCCTTTTTTTCTGCAGCCTGCCTGTCCCTTAAAATCCATACTTTTGGACTGTTCGCAGGTTGTGGTGCTGAACCCCCCCTCCCTGTTCAGCACCAGAACCTGCGTACAGACCAAACGTTTGTGTGAACTTTAGAACCCCGTTAAAGTCTATGGGACTCGACGTTTGAAATCTAAAGTGCTAATTTTAAAGGCTAATATGCAAGTTATTGTCCTAAAAAGTGTTTGGGGACCTAGGTATCAATACAAAAAAAGTTTTAAAGCTTATTTCTTTAAATTTCATACCCGGGGGTGTATAGTATGCCTGTGAAGTAGCACTTGTTTCCTGTGCTTAGAACTGTCTCTGCACAAAGTGTCATTTCTGAAGGAAAAAAGGTAATTTAAAATCAATCGCGGCTATAATGAATTGTCATCTCCCGGCAATACAGAGAAAAGTAATTTATAAAAAAAAATGCCTAGGGGTGCCCCCAAATTCAATTACCAGGCCCTTCAGGTCTGAGAAGGATATTAAGGGGAACCCCACGTCAAATTAAAAAAAAAATGACGTGGGGTTCCCCAAATATCCATTCTAGACCCTTCAGGTCTGGTATGGATTTTAAGGGGGACTCCACCCTAAATAAAAAAAATGGCGTGGAGTTCCCCCCAAAAATCCACACCAGACCCTTTATCCGAGCATGCAACCTGGCAGGCCGCAGGAAAAAAGGGGGGGGGGAGAGTGTTCGGCTCATCCCTATTGAGAATGTTTGCTTCAAAGATGCATGTAATGTCATGTAACTCCTTCTGTTTTTCTGAACTTTCTGAACCCCCCCCCCCCTTTCTGCCCAAGGCAAATTTCAGCTTTCAGCACTGTTGCTGTTTAAATGACAATTACGCAGTCATGCTACACTGTACCCAAACACTTTTTTTTTCATTTTCTACCCACAAATAGAGCTTTATTTTGGTGGTCTTTGATCACCTCTGGGGTTTTTATTTTTTGCTATACAAAAAAAGATACAGAAAAAGAAAAAAGAAAGTTTTTCTTTTGTTTCTAGGAAAAACGGGGGCGCAAAAATCTTTCACTGGTGGAGGGATCACTTATAAGTTTTGGTGTGTTCAATCTCACTTGGTGAAGAATCCTAGGAAGTGCCTGATTGGATTTCCAATCTCTTTGGACTTTATTGATTTTCACTGTTTTTCACTTATTAATCAATTTTGGTTTTGCGCTGCACTGTTTTCTCTTATACTGTTTATTTTGTTTCTGTTCTAAAATGTTTTAAATAAATATGTTTTCTCCTTCACTGATGTGCACTGATAAGGCGGCATGATAATGGGTGCCAATGAGGTGGCACTGATGGGCACTGACGGGCACTGACGATAGGCACTGATTGGTGGCACTGATAGGCATTGGTATGCAGCAGTGATGGGCACTCATGGGTGGCACTGGTGGGCACTGACAGGTGACACTGGGCACTGAAAGGCTGCACTGATGGGAACTTATGGGTGGCACTGATAGGTGGCACTGCTGGGCACTGATAGGTGGCACTGCTGGGCACTGATAGGTGGCACTGATGGGCACTGATACGTGGCACTGATGGGCACTGATACGTGGCACTGATAGGCATCACGGATGGCACTGGCAGGCATTGCTGATGGGCACTGATTGCCATCTGCCTGGGCACTGGTTGCCATCTCCCTATAGGTCCAGGGTGGCACAAGTTGAAATAATCTCTCAAAGAATAGTATTTGTGCATCAGAATAATTATTGCAGCTTCTAATCAATTCCATCTCAGCGTCAATGCCTGCTTAGTGCAAGATGGATGCATATAGGCTGGCAATGTCCCAAGTAACCAAAATCAAATTTCCCTGACACTGGGGAATATCCTTAATTTTCCGCAAGAAGATATTAGTGTCCTTAATGTGTCCTTAGTGTCCTTAATGTACTGATCTCTCACATTGATTACCGGGATTATGTTCCGAATAAATTATTACAAAAAGAGAGATTGGCTTTGAAGATCCTTAGCCGATGGGATGATATCATATTGAAGCCCGCCGACAAAGGGGGCCAGGTAGTTATCATGGACCCACAGTTATATGAGGATGAAATCCTCCCTCAATTGAATGATCAAACTGTTTATAAAAAAGTGCCCCGTGATCCAATTTGGTATATAAGGAAACAGCTTAAAAGCATCTAAAAAATCTGCTTTAAAAGAAGGGATAATCATTCGTGATCTATATTACACATACTGGGGCAGATTCATCAATAGATATGCCGGCGGATCTCCTGATCCGCCGTCGTATCTGTGAGACCTGACGGTCGTATCTGTGAGACCCGACGGTCGGATCTGTGAGATCCGACGGTCGGAGCTATGCGACTGATTCATAAGAATCAGTTCCGCATTGATCTCCCTTAGATCCGACTGGTGTAAGTGACTTACACCAGTCGAATCTTAGGCTGTAATCTCCCGCCGGCCGCTAGGTGTCGTCGCTATTTTTTACACGTCGCATATGCAAATGAGGAAAACCGCCGATTCACGTCCGTACGCCCGCCCGTCGCTCTTTTTCTACGTCGTTTGCGTTCGGCTTTTTCCGGCGGATAGCTACCCCTGCTAATATGAGGGGTAGCTAATGTTAAGTATGGCCGCCTTTCCCGCGGCGAGATTCAAAATGTTTACGTCGTTTGCGTAAGTCCGTCGGGAATCCCGATGGCCGCAATTGACGTACCCGCCGCTAACAATGACGTCCTAGCGACGTCATTTGGAGCATGCGCACTGGCCATTTTCGCGGCGGCGCATGCACAGTTAAATCGGCGCGGGAACGCGCCTGATTTAAATTGTACACTCCCCCTAGCCGCGGAATTTGCATTCCGCCGGGGGGAGTTAGGATCCGACGGTGCAGTTTGCGAGGTAAGTGCTTGGTGAATCATGCACTAGCCTCGCTAAATTGCACCGGCGGATCGTAAACCAGGTAGATCTAGCGGATCTAAAGATCCGCAGATCTACATGAATCCGGCCCAGTGTATATTATGGGGTTAAGATCAACAGTGTAATAAGCAGAAGACTTTTTTTATTGTTATAAGCCCATTCAAGCAATGCAAAATGACGAAGCAATGAAAGGGCTAACGCGGTTTTATTCTAATTTAGATTTTGTTCCTGGTTTTAGAAACATGTCTTATAAATGTTAGCTGTTTTATCAAAACAACCTATTCCATACAACAAATCCCTGTACTTTAAATTAGTCTTTGCTGCAAGTGATTCTACTGCACTGCTTGCAAGTGAAAAGGAACAGCTGTAGGATATTACATGGTTCCTGGTAATCGCAAGCCCTTAAACAGAGCACGTATAAAATGCTACTGTATATGACTTGATAAACCCAGCCAGCAGAGGTACAAGGAATGCAAAATGCCCCAACAGTGAAAGAGTTAAAACATTTTTATTTATATTTCTTTACAATTTCTACAGCCATGTATTAAAGCTCTGCAGTTGTATCAATCCCACCTATTATACAGCATATCCCTGTGCTTTACATGAGCCTTTGCTGCAGGCCTTCTAAATGCACTATGTTCAAAGCGTAAAGGAACAGCTGTAGGATATTATATAGTACATGGCAAGGGCATCACCTTACACAGAGCACTTATAAAATGCGGTATGACTTTATTGTGAATGGCTCCTCAGAGAGCGCAAGAGTGTTTAAGGTGAAGAAATAATGGAGAGGAGCAAAGGTCCCTCCAAGGCCTCTCTCTACAGAATTTAAAAACAAAAAAAAGCCTTGAAATGTTCCACTCTGTTCTTGTTCAAATGGTTTATGTTTATATTTAAGATGTCTTTTTGGATGTGTTAATTGCTTACAAATTAGCACATTCACTTGACATCAAATGTTGAAATGTATGAATTAAAGGAGTAATTTAACAGAGTGTATATATTTCCTGGCCAAGTTAGTTTATAGCATTCACTTTGATGGTTTAACGCCTAAATATATTTGTTCTTCTTTTTTTTATATGCTACAGACAAATTCTAGCGATTTCTGTTCGAGGCGGAATGGCCTTTCTGTGACACAGCCGAGGACCAAAACTACCTATCAAAGATTTAATGACTGAAAATATTACATCTATCACAGCAAAATCTCTGCTGAAGTAACATGAAGTCTTGTAGTTTTGCGATCAAAACTACAGAGAAAAGCGATAAAATTGACTATTATATAGACAATGCTAGTACTTGTGATAAAGTCAGGATAAATAATGGTTTAGAGCAGTGATTCTCAACCTTAGTAAGACCAGGGCCCAGTCATTTCTTTCAAAACCTTCCATGCCCAAACAGTAAAAGAAAAATATAATACTCATGTTAAAAGTATTAAAATGCAAAATATGTTTTTTAACCACTTGAGACCCGCGCTATTGACAAAAGACGTCAACAGCGCGGCTCTCAGGTGCCAACTGGACGTTTTTGGACGTCTTTTTAAAAGCATTACCCGCGCGCGCCTCTGGGGGGCGCGCAGCGGGTAAACACTGTCCCAGGGCATCGCTGGGGAGCCGATGCGTGTACCTGGCGGCTGCGATGACCGCCGGGTACACACGATCGGCGGTGACACAGCAGGTGACAGCAGGGACGTGGATCTCTGTGTGTAAACACAGAGCTCCATGTGCTGTCAGAGGAGAGGAGACCGATCTGTGTCCCTTGTACATAGGGACACAGCATCGTTCACCTCCCCCAGTCACCTCCCTCCCCCCACACACCCAGGCTACACATTTAACCCCTTCCTCACCCCCTAGTGTTAACCCCTTCCCTGCCAGTCACATTTATACAGTAATTAGTGCATTTTTATAGCACTGATCGCTGTATAAATGTGAATGGTCCCAAGTTTGTGTCGAAAGTGTCCGATACGTCCGCCGCAATATCACAGTCCCAATAAAAATCGCAGATCGCCGCCATTACTAGTAAAAAAAAAAATCATAAAAAAATCATAATTCTGTTCCCCATTTTGTAGGCGCTATAACTTTTGCGCAAACCAGTCGCTTATTGCGATTTTTTTTTTTTTACACAAATATGTCGAAAAATACGTATCGGCCTTAACTGAGAAAAAAAATAGTTATTTAAAAAAAAAATTGGGATATTTATTATAGCAACAAGTAAAAAAAAAATATATTTTTTTTTTAAATTGTCGCTCTTTTTTTTGTTTATAGCGCAAAAAATAAAAACCGCAGAGGTGATCAAATGCCACCAACAGAAATCTCTATTTGTGGGGAAAAAAGGACGTCAGTTTTGTTTGGGAGCCACGTCGCACGACCGCGCAAATGTCAGTTAAAGCGACGCAGTGCCGGAAGCTGAAATTTCGCCTGGGAACGAAGGGGGTTGTCAGTCAATGGAAAAATTAGTTGCCGCTGCAGCGAAAATGTGAGAAAAAGAGATAATGGAAATATATATAGAAATAAGCTCCTGCACCATCAGACCTTAGATCATGGGTCTTCAAACTACGGCCCTCCAGTTGTTCAGGAACTACAATTCCCATCATGCTTAGTCATGTCTGTGAATGTCAGTGTGTTACAATGCCTCATGGGATGTGTAGACCGTCAACAGCTGGAGGGCCGTAGTTTGAGGATCCCTGCCTTAGATAAAAACCCCTGCAGCACAAGGAGCATATTTATTGCTCAAACAATAAGAAACGCCTGTTACTAAATTTGAGCTATATACATTTGCTAGGCTGTCAATTACAAAGTCTGGCCTGTCCATCTCTGTAGTTCTTCTGAAAGGCCCAACTTACATCACTGAGGTACTGGCCCTCTTTTTAGTGCCAGGCATGAAGAAGCCCAGTCACTTATGCTCTACTACAATGCCAGCAGCAGCTATGAAAGTCCAATACCTGGCCTGCCTTGCTCCAGCTGAAAAGGCGCAAGGAACTAATTTTTATTTGCAATACTTATATAGTACCAACAATTTTTAAGCAGCACAATGAATATATATATATACAGGGCTTTTTTTCAGGGGGAACTTGGGGGAACTCAGTTCCACCACCTCTGGCTCAGACCCTTTGATGCCTGCTCACCACAATCACTTGTAAACACAGAAGTCTGTGTGTAATGCAATCCTGGTATTTAATGCCCCTTTAAGACCCTTCTACTGTTTTTGAAATCTGAACGGGGTCGTGGTTGAGTTCCTGCACCTATTTTCTGAGAAAAAAAGCTCTGTATATATATATACTGTATATATATATATATATATATATATATATATATATATATATATATACTGTAAATACAGTACATTCACATCAGTCCCTGCCCTCGAGGAGCTAAGTTCCCTAACTTACATTCATACATACTAAGGCAAATTTGCCAGTTACCAACAATGGGCCAGATTCACAGTCAGCTTACGCCAACGTATCTGTTGATACGCCGTGTAAGTTCTGTGATGCGCCGTCGTATCTATGCGCCGTATTCAGGGAACAAGATATGCCTGAATTTTGCCAAGATACGACCGACGTAAGTCTCCTACGCCGTCGTATCTTGGGTGCATATTTACGCTGGCCGCTAGAGGCGCTTCCGTTGATTTACACGTTGAATATGTAAATAAGCTAGATATGCCGATTCACGAAGTACTTGCACCCGTCGCAGTAAGCTACGCCGTTTACGTAAGGCGTACGTCTGGCGTAAAGTTACCCCTGCTATATGAGGCACAGCCAATGCTAAGGTATGGACGACGGAACAGCCGTCGGATTTTACGTCGTTTACGTAAGTCGTAGCTGAATGGGGCTGGGCGTAGGTTACGTTCACGTCGTTGCCATTGAGCCATCGTATCTTATGCCGCATACACACCATCACTTTATGTGATGAAAAAAACATATTTTCTGTGAAGTAAAAAACAACGTTTTTGAAACTTCAATTTTCAAAGACGAAGTTGCCTACACACCATCGTTTTTTCACAATGCTCTAGCAAAGCGAGGTTACGTTCACCACGTTTTTCCATTGAAGCTCGCTTCATAACTAGCTTCTGGGCATGCGCGGGTGTAAACGTCGTTTTTTGCTACACACGGTCAATTTCTGTGAAGTAAAAAACGATGTTTTGAAAAACGACACATAAAATTGAAGCATGCTTCAATTTTTTTTGTCGTTTTTTACAAGACATAAAACAACGTTTTCCCCCACACACGGTCATTTAAAGTGACTTTTTAAAAACTTTGTTTTTTTTCATCACATAAAGTGATGGTGTGTACGCGGCATCAGGGCGTAAATTCGACGTGATTCTGAGCATGCGCGCGCATGCGCCGTTCGTTCGGCACTTCATTTACATGGGATCACGATTCATTTCAATACAACACGCCCACTACCAGCCTACTTTGAATTAGGTGGGCTTACGACGACCCATTTACGCTACGCCACCGTAACTTAGGGAGCAAGTGCTTTGTGAATACTGTACTTGCCTCTCTATGTTACGTCAGCGTAGCGCATATGAGATGCGCTACGCCCGCACAGAGATGCGCCGATCTCTGTGAATCTGGCCCAATGTCTTTGGGATGTGGGGGGAAGCTCATGCAGGAACAAGGAGAACATACTAACCCCATGCAGGTTACGTTGTTGTTGTAATTCAAACTCACATTCTAGCAGGGCAGAAGTGATAACCTCTAGGAGGTCAGGGGTCTCCAAACTTTCTAAACAAAGGGCCAGTTTATTGTCCTTCAGACTTTAGGTATAGGAATTAGAAAAGGTTATGACGTCATAGGGAATAAACTCCCATCATTGGTGTCATTGGGAAGAATTGTGCTCCATTATTGGTGTCATTGGGCCCCATTGTTGGGGTTGTTGGGAGGAATTGTGCCCCAACTTTTTTGTCATTGGGAGGAATTCTGTCCCTTCATTGGTGTCAGTGGGGGGGGGGGATTTCCCCCCATTGTTGATATTAGTGCATGAACATAGTGTCCCAAAGTCCGGCTAAAAGCAAGCGAAGAGCCACATCTGGCCCCCGGGTTGCAGTTTGGAGACCACTGCTCTAGGTCACCGTGCTGGCCATTTACCAATTGTAGCATCTGGAGCTGTATGTTGTGTGACAGTGACATCTGATCTGGCCTAGGAGTGCATAAATTATCAATTCAGTCCTGTGCTTACATTTTAGTACTTGTCTATGAGTTCACCAAGCACTTTCCCATTGAGAAAAAAAAAAGAAGATTATCACTATGCAACAGCACTGAAGACACATTGGGCAGCCACCTGTGTGATACAAACTGACATTGCTGATCTTCACTTAATGAACCAGTTGACCCTCCCTTGTACATATTAGTCTGCCTGTGAATTTTTCTTTCCTAATCAATACAAATGCAAGGCTTTTACTTCCTCATCATTAACTGCTTGATCAAGTCAAATACTCATTTACGTATACAGGCTTCGAATGATTTATATTCTCTGGGACATTCTACCATCCATCTGTTGATCTTCTCCTTCCACTTCTGCTTTTATTCGAGAATTTACTTTGCTATGTATGTTATTTAATTCTCCAGACAGAGTAAAAAAAAGACACAAAGCAAAGAGCAGCTCTTGTTTGCCCTTTCCTGTCATTTATAAACATTACATAGCATGACCCGCGGGCCTCCCTGCAGATGTGATGTTGATATTTCTAATTTCCAAGTCTCGCTCTCTGGTTTTATATCCGCTAGAAGGTTGAATTCTCTGCTACACAATACATGTCTTTTCATGTGCTAGCTGGACCCTTATAGGTTATTACAGGAAATACATAAAAAGGCCTTGAAAGAAAATTACCACTTCTCCGTAGTTCTCTTCCTGATTCGTGACCGAAATAAATTACATTGATCTTTTATTCTTTTCTCATTAAAACATTTGGATTGAAATGATTACACCAGAGATGTGAAGGGAATAAACAAGTGTACTTCTAGAATGAAGAAGAACCTCCCTTGGATGCAGCAAGGCCTGCTCTGTTCCGATAAATGATGCGCTAAAAGTTTTTTTTAATTTTACTCTAAAAGTGAACCCTTGCTTTAGGATAGGATCACACTTATGCAGCCATTTGCTCGGGCATGACAGCCCATTCACTTGAATGGGCTGCCGTTCCCCATGAAACGCGGGAAAGAAGTCCCTGCACTACTTTGGAAATCACAGCCCACGCAAAAAAACATGAGTACGCCCTGGTTCACACTGGGCTGCGGGAGTGAAGCCGTGCGAGTTCAGCTGAACTCGCACGGCTTCACTCCCACTGGCAGTCCCGATTTCGGCCGTGATTTAAGAGATGTCAATGTAAATCGCGGCCCGAAATCGCAAAAAGTAGTACAGGAACTACTTTTTGAAATCGGTGCAGCGCCGCAGATGCGGCGTCGCATCGATTAGGACGGTGTCATTGCCGACAATTGCCGGCAAATGCCGCCGATTTGAGATGCGATTTCACATGTGAAATCGCATCTTAAATCGAAGCAAATCGTACCCAGTGTGAACCTGGGCTTCAGCGTGGTTCCCACTGCGGGTCCTGCATTTCACAGTGCGGTTGGTTGCAGCTGTGGGAATTTGTGCATGTCCCACAGTGGCACCATCCACACAGGTGTGAACCTAGCCTTAGACCTCTCCATGTAGTAAAATGAATTCACCCCCCTGCCCATTTTAACCTGGCAAGCAGTTGTGGAGATTTGCGAGGATGGGTAATCAGTGGAATTAATAGACAGGGAGTAACTGTAGCTTGCAGTTTGCTAAACAAGTGCAAAGTGAAAATAAATAATGCAAAACAGGTTCTGGATGGCAAAATACACGCATACACTGCAAAATATAGAAAGCCGCACACACATGGACCATCTCCACGACTCCATCAGGGGAGCATGTGGCTGCATAACCATATCTCCCAACTTTTTGCAATAGAAATGAGGAACACTTATTAGCAAAAGTATGAAGGTAGGACACACACCCCCTGCCACATCCCTTTAAAAGGAGAATTATACAAAACAAAATTATAAGTTAAAACCACAAGTGCTTTTTTTTTTTTCTTCTTTTAACACTACTATGTATTCCATTTTACTGGCTTTTTTAAATTTACAAATGCAGAAATTTAAAAATTGAATGAATGGTTTAGCACAGTGCCGATCCTGACCTCCCTGGGGCCCTAAGCAAAATTATGCTAAGGGGCCCTCTACCTGTCCCGTGATGCCTTGAACTATGTAAACCATTAGCCTTGTGCCCACTGCACACCATGCAGCCTTGTGCCCAGTGCCCACCAAACGCAGCCTTGTGTCCACCAAACTCAGCCTTGTGCCCAGTGCCCACCATGCAGCCTTGTGCCCAGTGCACACCATGCAGCCTTGTGCCCACCATGCAGCCTTGTGCATAGTGCCCACCAAATGCAGCCTCTTGCCCACCAAACTCAGCCTTGTGCCCAGTGCCCACCATACAGCCTTGTGCCCAGTGCCCACCATACAGCCTTGTGCCCAGTGCACACTATGCAGCCTTGTGCCCACAATGCAGCCTTGTGCCCAGTGCACACCATGCAGCCTTGTGCCCAGTGCCCACCAAATGCAGCCTTGTGCCCACCAAATGCAGCCTTGTGCCCACCGTGATGCAGCCTTGTGCCCACCAAATTCAGCCTTGTGCCCACCATGCAGCCTACCCATGCAGGGGAGGAAAGGAGAGGAACAGGAGAGCCGCCCAGATCAGCATGCAGTGCAGGGAGCACAGCGACAACAGCTTTCATTTTAATTGCCATGTTCCCGCCGCTCAACGTCATATACAGCCCCGCCTGCTGGCCGGGGAACTTTGATTGACAGATTACCTGTCACCAAGATTGGACCGGTGATCTGTCTATAAAAGTTCCGGGACCAGGAGGAGGGGCAGTATCTGACAGCGAGTGGCGGGGAACACGGCAATTAAAATTAAAACTGTTATCGCTGTGTTCCCTGAATGCGCTGCACTCTAAACATCCGGGCGGCTCTCTCTCTCTTCCCCTCCACAATTGCTGGGATATGGACTCCCATTCCACTGGTGGGGAGGGGGTGGCGGGGCCTCAAGTGATTTGCGGGGCCCTACGCAGCTTGCGTAGTGAGCGTATAGGGCGGATCACCGATGGTTTAGCACTGTGAAACCCTTTTTAAAGATACTGTAACTAGTGCTATTTATATACAGTACAACTATATAGATGAGACCAAAATAAGGGACAAATGAGGAGAAAAGAGGGACTTTGTTCTAAATCAGGGACAGTCCCTTGAAATCAGGGACAGTTTGGAGCTATGGCATCAAAGTCTCTAAAACAACAGAGAGTCTAGCTTTGAATCACTACTTCCGTATAGAAGGCAATTATTTGCGATTATCTCATACCTCCCAACTTTTTGAGATGGGAATGAGGGACACCTATCAGCAAAAGTAAGCAGGCATAGGACACACCCCTTACCACGCCCCCTTAAAGGAGAATTGTACAAAAAGACAAGATTGGTTAAACCTACAAGAGCTTTTTTTACTACCACTATTCATTTATATTGGCTTTTGGAATTTACAAATGCAGCAATTTTTAAATCAGGTGAAAGGTTTAGAGCTGAAAAACACGTTTTGATAGATAAAAAGTGAATTTTATATACAACTATATTAGATCAGACCAAAATGAGGGACAAATGAGGAGGAATGAGGGACAGAGGGATGTTGCTTCAAATCAGGGACAGTTCCTCAAAATCAGGGACAGTTGGGAGCTATGTTATCCTCATAGATAGCATTTCTCACAGTGAAGTCCAGGGTAGCTCAAGTAACACTGGTGATCTAAGGCCCATGGATAGAGGGGGGCACCCCACTGGACCTGGAGTAGTCTGGTAGAAATCAGGGAAAGGCTCCCTGCAGTAGCGTGGTCTTCTGCAGAAAATGCATGCTATTAGGCTCTGGCCTGGCTGCTCGCACAAGGTTCTGACACTTTAGGCCTCTCACCTGGCTCCAGATCACTTGCCCAGATAACTTTGCCTCATCAGCCAGAAACCTCTAGTTTATTAAGTCAACATTGTATACTGGTTAAATAAGGACGGCTTTGTATACTTTATATGTTGGGTTATAGCTGTATAATATGTAACTGGGGATGTATGATATACCGGGCAATAAAGCAAATTTTTAAGAGGTTTCAGTCTTGTTGCTGGCACATAACAGCCCTGCAAAATAAACAGTAATTATTGAACGTTTTGCCACATGTTAGAGCCATATGTACTTTTGTGAATTGTCATTAAAATGAGCAATAATGATTACTTAGCCCTGCATAACATTTCCATAACAATTGAATCCTATGTCTATTGTTTTGCAGATGTTAGGCAAACAGACTTTAACTGAAACAACATCATTTTGTAAAAGCACATGTTGCACAAATAACATGAAAAAACGCATTCAAACAGTACACATGCAGAATACATCATCAATGCAGTACAGTACATATAACTGCTATTCTTATTTTTTTTCAAATTTTCTATGCAAAGAATTTTGACACAATGCATCCTTTTAAAATATGCTATACAAGTCAAACTATATTTTTCTAGCATGTTTAGTTCTTAGGAGAAGATTTCAAATCTTATATGATTTTATGGGGTTCAATATTCCAAGCAGTTTCTTGGGGTACATACTTGCATTGTGCAATAATAAAATATTACATAATAACTCATGCTGCATTCTGCAAAATGTATATGGCTTGAAAACAGATGCTTAATTTCAGGGCCCCTTTGTTAACAATGCCACAACTGTTGTGGGCACTAGAGCTATAGCAATACCAGGATTGCTGAGGATTTATCTATTTATTCCCTACATTCATGTGGTTTAAACGGTGTTTACATATGTCAGCGGGACTTGCGTGTGCGTTCGCTTCTCATGCTTGCTGTTGCTTAGCAGCCGCAATTGTGGCTTTGTTTACTTACGGGGACCCGGGCGTGACATCATCACATCGCGCCCGGGTCCTCCGACGGTCATAGAGATGACTGGTGACCATCTGGTCACCAGTCATCTCTATGCTTCCTGCCAGCGCCGGACGATTCATTCTCCGGGCCCCCGATGGCACGGGAGAGCCCGGAGAAGCACCGGATGGCGGCGGGAGGGGGGATGTCCCCTCCCGCCGCCTGTAAGAACAATCTAGCGGCGGAACCGCTGCTATGATCATTCTTACGTTGTGCAGAATCGCCGGCACAAGAGAAGGATATCTGAATGATGCCTCTAGCTGCAGGCATCATTCAGATATCCACCCGCAAAGCCCAAGACGTCATATGACGTCCACCCGGATTGTTAGAGGTCTGTTGTGGACGTCATTTTACAATGGGCCAGGCGGTTAATAAACATTTTGTATGAATTTTCTATAATATTTTGATATATTCTTTTCTGTGGCACCGTGATAATCCCAATCCTCCTACCCCTTTCATTTAAACAAATTTAGGGATGAGGTGCTGTATCTATTAGGACACTCGACCACTTTCTGCCAAAATATATTCACTGTAATGGCTCTGGTGAACGGAGTGAACCACAACTGCAGTAGCAAGGATTTCAATGCTATTCTTTATGTGAGAATTCAGTATTAGGCCCCAGGCGTCACTCCACACAAACAGGAGTTTTTTTTTTTACATCATCTCTCTCTCTCTCACATAAAGAAAGGCGTTGAGCTACTGAGCTTAGACGCATTACAACATGCGACCAGAGCTTAGCGTTTAAAATTATAGTATGCACTTAAAGATTCCAATGCACAACTGTATGCAAGCGATTATCAGTATTACATAGCATCGTGCATTAGGCCATTAAGGGAGAAGGTATGAAATACATCAACCCTTAGCATAGAAAGGTTTAGGCAAACATGTTCCGCAAATTAGGGCATAAACCCATAAACAATTTAGCACTTATGTCAAGCACGTAGTAAATAGGCGTTGTTGAGACAACTAATAATTACACATGAGAGGCAATTCTAGCTCAGGTACTTTGAGAGTACACGTAGTAAATAGAAGTTGTAGCGACAACTAATAGTTGCATCTGGGAGGCAATTATAGCTCAGGTACTTTAAGAGTACATGTAGTAAATAGGAGTTGTAGCGACAACTAATAGTTGCATATAAGAGTCAAATATAGCTCAGGTAATTTAAGGGTAGATGTCCCTTTAAGATATTCCTTAGCAAACTATCATAGGCACAACAGTCTATCCCACGTAGTAATTTAATAGCCAAAATCCATAAAAAATAACAGCAATTGTTTTAGGTGGAAAGTATGCAGCAGATCTTTCAGTAGAACTACAAGTAACACATTGGGGCTGATTTACTAAAAACAATGCGCTGCGCCGGTTTATGGCTTAATTGGCGCGCCGGATGAATCCTTAATTAGGCGCATGAACCAGCGCAGCAGAGGGCGCAATGCAATTAATATGTAAAGCCGCCGAACTCCCTTTAGAAGTCTATGGGAGAAATCAAAAGTGTTAATTTTAAAGGTTAATATGCTAGTTTTTGTCCTAAAAAGTGTTTGGGGACATGTATCAATAATTTTTTTATTTTTTAAAAAGGCAGTTTTTTCAGGAGCAGTGATTATAATAATGCTTAAAGTGCAACAATAAAAGTGAATTATTCCTTTTAATTTCGTATCTAGGGGGGTGTAAAGTAAGCATGTGAAATCATCCTGTGACCCCGCCCCCCTCTGACACCACGGGGAAAGCCATAAGAAAGTCCCTGTGTGGTACATGTGCGTCAAAGGGGGGCGGGGTCACTGGGTGACGCTGCGTCCTTGGTTATAAAAGTACTGTCAGAAGAACGGGAACGTCACACAGCGGGAACTTCAATTGGAAGTGGATCGTCTGGGGAAGAAGAAGCCGTGCAAGATGCGGACGAGAAGACCGAAGGAAGGAGAAGAAGATGGAGGAAGAAGCCAGTGCAAGATGCGGACGAGAAGACCCAAGAAAGAAGCAGAGGAAGAAGAAGATGGAGGAAGAAACCCGAATAAAAGCAGAAAAGAAGAAAATGGAAGAAGAAGAAGAAGCGCAGAAGGAAAACATTAATAAAGGAATTGTCAAAAACCGGCTATTGTCTTTTTTTTACATTTTTGACACTTTTTTTGGTGAAATGGTAGAGGTACATACCTAGATTCAGGTACATGGCCGCAACTTTGCGGCCACGTAGCTTAAGGAATTTAAGCTACGCCGCCGTAAGTTAGCGAGGCAAGTACATGATTCACAATGTACTTGCCTGCTAAGTTACGGCGGTGTAGCCTAAAGCGGCGGGCGTAAGGGTGCCTAATTCAAATGTGTTTGAGGGGGGCGTGTATTATGTTAATAGTGCTTTACCTTACGTTTTTTACGTTTTTTTTCAACTGCGCATGCGCCGGGCGCCTACATTTCGCTGTGTGCATTGCGGCTAAGTACCTCGCACGGGCCTATTGATTTTGACGTGGATGTAAACAACGTAAATCCCGATTCACGGACGACTTACGCAAACAACGTAAAAAATTCGAATTTCGACGCAGGAACGGCGGCCATACTTGACATTACTATTCCAACTAGGGCCCAGCTCTAACTTTACGTGGCCTATCTCTTACATAAACGGCGTAAAAGTACTGCGTCGGCCGGGCGTACGTTCGTGAATCGGCGTATCTACTAATTTACATATTCTACGCCGACTGCAATGGAAGCGCCACCTAGCGGCCATCCGAAATATTGCAATCTAAGATAGGACGGCGCAAGCCGTCGTATCTTAGATATGTTTAAGCGGATCTCTGTTTGAGCATACGCTTAAACATAAGTCGGCGTAGATTCTGAGTTAGGTCGGCTTATCTACTGATAAGCCGGCCTAACTCTTACTGAATCTACCTAAATGTATTTAAATGGGTCTTGCCAGACTTGCATATAATCACAGGGTGAATAATCACTGTGAATGCACTAATTTTAATGTACCAATGTCCCGGGAAAGTGACAATGGAAATTAATGGACTAATAAATTGGACTTTTGTCAGTACAGGTAGTTAATGTTAAAGATCTATAAATATTTATTTTGTAAAAAATGCATAAATACCACATGCCCAGGAGGCTGGTTAGGTTAAAAGCATTGTACACTCTTTACCACACAATCAGAGGTTGGGTCGACTCTTTGAGATTCGATTTTGGGGGGAACTCCACAGGAATTTTTTTTTTTATTTGGGGTGGAGTTCCCCTTAATATCCATACCAGACCTGGAGGGCCTGGTAATGGAATATGGGGGGATCCCACGCTTTTTTTTTTTTTTTTCATGAATGAATTTACTATGAATTGCCGGGAGCCGACAATTCATTATAGCCGCGATTTTTTTAATTACTTTTTTTCCTTTAGAATGTCATTTTGAGCAGGGACAGTTCTAAGTACGGGAAACATGCGCTATTTCACATGCTTACTTTACACCCCCCCATGGTATGAAATTTAAAGGAATATTTCACTTTTTATTGTTGCACTTAAAGCATCATTAAATTCACTGCTCCCGAAAAAACAGGCATTTTAAAAAATAAAAAAAGCATTGATACATGTCCCCTGGGGCAGGACTCAGGTCCCCAAACACTTTTTAGGACAAACACTTGCATATTAACCTATTAATTTGAAATTCCACGTGAGAACGACGGCCATACTTTAACATGGCTCGTCTAAAGTTAAGCCATGAAAAAGCAGGCCTAACTTTGCGACTAGAAAAAAAGACTAGCGAGGACGTAACGAACGCGCGTACCTTCGTGGATCGCCGTAAAAGCTAATTTGCATACCCGACGCTGGAAAATGACACAAACTCCACCCAGCGGCGGCCGAAGTATTGCATCCTAAGATCCGAAGGCGTACGAAGCCGTAAGCCTATCGGATATTAGCCAAAAGCCGTTGTATCTTTTTTGTGAATTACAAATAAAGATACGATGCGGCAAATTTGAAAATACGCCGGAGAGATACTCCGGCGTATTTCCTCTGTGAATCTGGCCCAGTAATTTCACAGTTCAGTAAGAATGCATCAGGGGAAGTAAGAGCACTCTCATTGTACAGGGGAATGACAGTATAAAATATAACACTTAGTGTATTATAATAAACAGAAATGTTGCACACTAAAAATTATAATCTAATATAAACCGAAATGAAATACAAAATATAGTTGCGCTTTCCCTTCAACTCAATACATTGTGATCACATTATCAGAAACCAACATCCATGTGTCCATGAAAACATCTCCACAAATTGAATCAATGCAGTACAAACATTCACAACAAAATATCAAGTCCATATCCTTTTAACAGTGAAAAGAAAAAAAAAGCCAATAAGTGAAATCTTTAAAGATTCAATTTCAAACAATAAAAGTGACAGAATTTACTCCACAATCAGGGTGTAGTTTAAGCTGGTTGTGATGAGTCATCAGCTGTCAATGGGTTTCCCTCCTGACAGCTAAATAAAAAATAAAAGTATGGATTTTGGGGGGACCCCACCGCATTGAAAAAAAGTTTTGGACTGGGGAGAGGGGACCCCACACAATTTTTTTCTTTAGCCGTGCTGTGTGTGTCGATGACTTGCTATGGTGGCAGTCATGGGGGGAGCCAGAAGTGCTGGCTGGGGACCCCAGAAGAGTAGGCAAGTATGACATGTTTATTATTTAATAATAAAAAAAAGTTTATATTCACTTTAATTTGGTAGAAAGTATGAATACATATACTGTGTTTTATTTATTTTTTTATATTGGGAATAAATAGTAAATCTATTTTTTGTGCCAAAAAGTCAATATCACATATAGCAATAAACGTAAATAGCCATACATTTTATTTATACAAAAATTAGAAACATATATGGTATCATAGATATATAACAACATTTACATAATATGACCGTTCTGTGCAAACAATGTGTTCTGAGAATTGTGTGGATCAACGCATTTCGCCCAAATAGGGAGGCTTCCTCAGGATCCAGTTTGTAACATTGGTAAGTCTAATAACTCATATGATGATCATGGAGTATATATATTAACATTTCAACACACCTGGCATAAAGTTGTCCAGCCCAGGAATATGTGTTCTGAGTCATATCAGTAATCA
Source organism: Rana temporaria (assembly GCF_905171775.1). Classification (NCBI taxonomy): domain Eukaryota; kingdom Metazoa; phylum Chordata; class Amphibia; order Anura; family Ranidae; genus Rana; species Rana temporaria. Next base: position 319,339,364 of record NC_053491.1, on the reverse strand, counting down.
TTAAAAACAAGAAAAGGGGGGGCGTGGCCTGCAGCCGAGGCGGATGGTCGTGTAGAGACAGAGCTCCAGAGACCCGGGAAATCCAGCTCCATCCACCGACTGCTAACTGCGACCCAGGGCTCCACATCGCCTGACTAGACACCCGGGCACCCCTGCGCAACTATGGGCAAACGAAAAACCGAAAAAGGCCCGAAGAAACTGACAGATTTTTATCCGACGGCGAGCACACCTAGACCACAAGATGGCGCCGAGGCCTCGGACTCGCGGTTCGGCCCGCGCCGCAACGGAAGCAACGGCGCATCGCCACAGCATGGACAAGGCACCTACCCACCCCACGAGGCCAGCGGAGGTTCAACGCCCGGCACATCGCCTATAAATAGCCCGCAGAAGTCGGCACAGAGACGGTCAACATCCCACACTTATGCAGGTGAGCCGGGGGATGGGTGCAACTCACAAGACAGCACAAATGTCTTTATTGAACAGCTAACTGAGTTCCCCACTACTGGACAGCCCCTCAGTGATACGACCATGAGAGACATGTTAATTACATTAAGGGGCTCCCTACATAAGGACATGCTGCTCTGTGTGAATCAACTAAAAAGAGATGTGTCTGCCATAGGGGACAGGGTTTGCCACATGGAGGAAAAGATGGGGGACTTCACTACTGCCCACAACGAACTGGTGGATGCCCATAATGACACAGAATCTGAGATGCAAGCCATGAGAGAGAAATTAGCCGATTTAGAAGACAGATCGAGACGAAATAATATAAAACTAAGAGGTGTGGAGGAATCTGTAGCCCCGGCAGAACTGCGCCATTATGTACAAGATTTTATTGCTGCTTTGCTACCTGACACAGCCTCCACTGAGATAATCGTAGACAGAGCACACCATCTCCCTAAGCCTAAATTTCTCCCAGAGGGGGTCCCGAGGGATGTTATAGCCCGTATCCACTATTTCCATGTTAAAGACGACCTCATGCGGTTCTCTAGAAAGAACCATCCACTACCCGGGCCTTACTCTGACATCTCAGTGTTCGCTGACCTCTCTAAACACACCATGCTAGCCCGCAAAAATCTATCCTCCATGACCAAAATCCTTCAGAATCACAAGATTCCCTATTCATGGGGATTCCCCACTAAATTGCTTGTGACAAGGGACAACCGCACCTACGCAATCACTGGTATTGAAGATGGGATTGCCCTAGCTAAAAAGTGGAACTTGCTCCCAGACGATGCTACAGCTCCATCACTGGAAAGAAATCCCTCAAAAATTGCCCCGGAGTGGCGTCAGAAGTAACTTTTATCAATGAGCTTTATCTCAAATAGCCCACCCTCTAGCATAGCTGGATATGGGTCTCAGGGAGAAATCCCCCCCTAAGATTATGGCGAAAATGCTCGCACATAGTGATACCTTTCACTTTACCTGTTACGTTTTATTTTTGTTGTTCTTTACATTTCTGTTTTGTGTTTACACTACACCAAGGACCACCTGCACCATAGAAAACCTGTCTACAATTAAGCTGAATTCCATCAATGCTTTCAACCACATGAAGATCTGGCTTCGGACCTTTGATACAACAGCACCACCTTCAGGTAACTTTCACATAATACACCTGCTTACTAGAATTTTATGGACCAACATGAAGCATTACTCTAACCACTTGAAATGACTCTCTCGGTCATATCCATGAATGTACATGGTCTCAACAGCCCCTTTAAAAGATCATCCATGTGGTGAGAGATGACCAGTCTCAAAGGAGACGTTGTTTGCATACAGGAGACTCATTTCATGTCATCCAAAGTACCCAAATGCTCCCATAGAGCATACCCACATGTTTTTCAGGCCAATGCTCCTGTGAAGAAAAGGTGTTCTGGTGGCCATTAAACATTCGGTTGCATTCCAACTTCATGATCTCATTTGTGACCCCAATGGCAGATATATAATTATGATTTGCGATATTAACAACACCCCATACCCTTTGGTCAACCTTTATGCACCGAACAGGAGACAACTGAAATTTCTAAACTCTTTAATGAAAAAGGTCAAGAAAGGCTCTCTACTTTTGTGCGGAGACTTTAATGGCATTCCAAACCAGTCTATGGACTGCTCCTTGCCCCCAACTCAACGGAGACTTGAACTTAGTTCCTTCATCTCTGGCCACAACTTATACGACACATGGAGGTGTCTTCATGCCTCGGAAAAAAACTTCACCCACTACTCATTCCCACACCGGGCATACTCCAGAATAGACTTAATCCTATCAGACTTACCTCTATTGCACAGAACAATATCGGTGTCCATTCACTCCATAACATGGTCGGACCATGCTCCAGTGTCTATAACCCTACATGACCGGAACTCGGCATCCCCTGCTTACTTGTGGAGAAACAATGTAGAACTACTTTCCTCCGCCGCCCAGGCGGAAAAGATAGCTTCACAACTAACTGAATTCTTTCTGTTTAACGACACTATTGACACTAATATAACATCCTTGTGGTGTTCACACAAGGCATTCAGTAGGGGTATATTGATTCAAGCTGCAGCCAGAGAAAAGAGGAGAAAGGCAAAGCTGTTGAGTGGATTGCTTGAGGAGCTTAAAGCGTTAGAGTGTCAACACAAACACAACCCATCTCCCAATCTGGAGGCCAGTCTATTCTCATGTAGACATAAACTTCGCATGTTACTGATCACAACCCACCAAAATCACCTTAGGAGAATCAAAGCGACACACTATGCACATGGGAACAAAGCAGGGAAACTATTAGCAAAATACCTTCATAAACGCCAACAACAAACCAAACTCCCCCACATCATAGATCCTCACTCAAACAAATTAGTGTACCATCCCACTCATATTGCCAATGCATTCATGAAATATTACAAAGATCTATATAACCTACACACAGACCCCAACACTCCTCAACCCACTGAACATAGCATTAATTCTTTCCTTAGCACACTCACCTTACCCACGCTCCAAACAGATCACTTATCTGCACTCAATGCCCCTATTACCCTTAATGAAGTAGTGGACACCATCCAAGCACTCCCAAACCAAAAAGCCCCAGGCACGGATGGTTTCTCCTCAGAATACTATAAAACCTTTTCGTCAATTCTAGCTCCATATCTATGTACCCTATTCAACAGCGTTGCCTCCTCCTCCACATTTCCTGAAGAGATGCTACAGGCTACTATTGTGACCCTACCTAAACCAGGAAAAAAAACCTGACTCCCCCCAAAACTTCAGGCCTATATCACTTCTAAATACAGACCTGAAGGTCTATGCGAAAATTATTGCAAATAGATTGGCATCTATTACCCCATATCTGGTTAAACCGGACCAGGTGGGGTTTGTTAAAGGGCGTCAGGCCCCAGATGGCACGAGACGTCTACTAAACCTGGTGCATATTTTGGAAAAAAGGCGTACCTCAGCGGTCTTTCTGGCACTGGATGCGGAGAAGGCCTTTGATAGGGTGCACTGGGGCTATCTCAGAGCAACCCTGCAGAAATTTGGCATACAAGGCACCATTCTGTCAGCAATTTCCACCTTATATACCTGCCCCTCGGCCAGAGTCTTCTCGTCCAGTGCCATATCTGACCAATTCTTTATCTCTAATGGTACGCGCCAGGGGTGCCCATTGTCTCCCATAATCTTCACCCTTATGATGGAACCATTGGCTGAATCCATCAGGTCAAATAGAGCAATTTCAGGAGTCTCCGTAGCAGACATGGACCATAAGATAGGTCTTTTTGCAGACGACGTAGTTCTGACGCTAACTAACCCAGCATCCTCCCTAGAGGCAGTACAGAATACCCTACAAAGGTTTGGAGAAGTGTCGTATTATAAGTTGAATATTACCAAATCCTGTATTTTACCCATAAACCTGTCTAGGTCCCTGACTGCGACACTTAAAGCACAATTTCCATTTCAGTGGATGACGGATTCGCTAGCTTATCTGGGTATTAAAATAGCCTACCCATCCATGAAGACATATGATATCAATTATAATGCACTTCTCCATACCATTAAGACGGATTTAGCACATATAGAGAACCTAGAACTTTCTTGGATAGGCAGGATTGCTGCACTAAAAATGTCTCTACTACCGAAGCTCATTTATTATTTTAGGACTCTCCCTATAATAGTACCAGACACATTCTTCTTGACAGCAGACAAACTATTTCGTAAATTTATCTGGCAAAGTAAAATCCCAAGGATCACGTTTTCTAAAAACAAGAAAAGTAGCAACGTAGAAAAAAGGTGGTCATCCACATATATACACTATCAGCTAGATCTAATTTAGAAAGAGTGGAACCCAAATAAATTTAGGAAAAATAGAGGGCTGAGGGAATCGTCCAAACAAGTGAAAACACTGGATGACCAAACACACAAATTCCCCATAACAGGGCCAAAAGAGAATCAAAAGAAGAGAAAATACCCCCCCCCCCCGTTCCACAGTGCTTCAAGAGGAGTAAATATAACGCCATGATGGCAGGTAACATGTACAGTGTGATGTGGCCTATTTTATACAGCAGCTATTGGAAAATCATGTTTGTGGGTTTGCCACCTTTTCTTCAAACCAAACTCAAACATTTCAGCAGCGCACTGCAAGGTAATTGGTATAAGGGGAAACTCTGATGTCAGGGGGTCCACAGAGCACAAGGAGAAAAATGCGCAAAATCCGAATACAATGATTCCTTAATATTATAAAGATATGCAACAATGAAGGTGAAAATAAATAAATATATATGTAAAATATATATATAAATAAATAAATAATGTGCATGAGATTTGCACAGTACGAAAAGAGTCCAATGCTCCAGGTGAAGGGGGGGGGGGTGTTTTGGAAAGTCCGGGGATGGACGGATGAAAGTTTTTGTAGGGGTCACAACTATAACCTCAGGGCTGCCATCATTGAAGAACAGAAACCGTGTTCCGAGACTGTAACAAAAAAGCAAGGGAAGAGGCGCCTCAAAGTGTAGATGTTTTAACGTAATTTAATATATAAAAGAGTACAGGCAACTCACATTTTTGAAGTTAAAAATAGGCATTTGTACATATTTCTTTAGAGGTGGTCATCAGTTCTGTCACTTGTGGTCCTTCTTCTGCTGGGCACTTGTGCTGAGCGAAGCTGTCCTTCACCGCTGTAGGGTGTTGAGGCCGGCGGCGGTGGGGAAGAAAGCTTGTAAGCCAGGCAAACAAAGTGAAGATGTTGTAGCAGTAGGATGGCACTGGTGACGTCACTGGAATATGCGACGCGTTTCCTGAGCGTACGAACTGCGGTGGTGCGGCAGTCGCGCTCCTTTATCAAGCCCCACAGAGCACCTGTTAAATCTGAGTCCCCTTTACCTCAGTGTGCTTACTCACTCAGAGGCAGGAAAGAGAAGAGAGGGAAGGGAGAGATTTCAGAGACATTTCTTAGACCCCTTTCACACTGGAGCTGCGGTAAAGCGCAGCTCGTTTTAGTGGCGCTTTTCCGCTGTTTAAGCTGCGCTTTTTGGTCACTAGCAGGGCTTTTTAACCCCAAAGAAGGGGTTAAAATTGACCGTGTTGTGGCGCTTCCGAAGTAATTTTCATTCTAATGGGCAGGGAGTTTTGGAACCGCTAAATACAGCGCTCCCAACCTACCCCAAAGATGCTTCTTGCAGGACTTTTTGGAACCTCCCGCAAGCACACAGCCTGAGTGTGAAAAGTCACACTTGTATGAATGGGAGGTGGTTTTCAGGTGCTTAGCAGAGGCTATTTTCAGCGCTAAGAACCTGAAAACCGCCACAGTGAAGGGGGTCTTATGGAGTCCCTGGTAGGCTTAGTCCATTATTTGTTGCTGCTAAGACTGAGGTAGGAAGCTTTCAGATTGATGAAAGTGTCCTCAAGTTGCTAATTTACTTTGCTGAAGTATCCCAACCAAAAAGAAAGGATACCGCTAACATATAAACATAGAAAAGTGACGACATGTTTTTGTGTTAATTTTTTTTTTCTTTAACTTTTTTTGTCTGAGTATAGATTTATATTTGTCTTAAGCATGTTTGAAGCCACTAGACTATTTACTGAGCTAGAAGAGTCACTGAGAGCCTGCTTGCAGATACAATATATTACCAAATGTATTGGGACGCCTGCCTTTACACGCACATGAACTTTAATGGCATCCCAGTCTTAGTCCGTAGGGTTCAATATTGAGTTGGACCACCTATTGCAGCTATAACAGCTTCAACTCCTCTGGGAAGGCTATCGACAAGGTTTAAAAGTTTGTCTATGGGAATGTTTGACCATTCTTCCAGAAGCACATTTGTGAGGTCAGGCACTGTTGTTAGATGAGAAGGCCTGGCTCACAGTCGCTGCTATAATTCACCCCAAAGGGGTTCTATTGGGTCAGGACTCAATGCAGGCCAGTCAAGTTCCTCCACCCCAAACTTGCTCATCCATGTCTTTATAGATCTTGCTTGGGAGAGAACCTTGGGACCATTTTGAGGGCCATTTCGATGAGGGTTGCTACACACAGTTTAATATCCTTTAGTAATTTGAGATGTATTGAAATTTCAGTGGCTGAAACATAACGGACGAAAATAGTGTTTTCAGCATTTTGCCGTTAGAGTAAAAGGTCCTGAAAATGCACACGATTTTACACTGATTTTGCAGCGATTTTACTATGTATTTGACACACATTTTTCTGTGCTTATGGTGTATTTTTCATAGATCATGTGAACAATACACAACATCAATAGTAAACTATAAATCATGCTTTTAAAATGCATACACTTATTTTGTATTTTTATTGCATTTTTACTGCCCCGACTATTGCTTCTGCCCCCTTGAGCACTGGGCTTCAGGATGCCACGTCCACCTGGTGCTTTATCACTGTCCTACGTGTAATCATTGTGCTATTGGTTTACTATGTTTTTGTTTCTTTTTTATTTCTGTGTTTGCTTTTGTTTTCTCTGTGCTTTTATTTTCTATGATATTTTTCTATGTATACAGCTGTATATGTGTCGATTCTACAGTACTTTATTTCTATATACTGTACAAACTCCAATAAAAAAAAAAAAAAAAAAAGAAAAAATGCATACACTGATGCATTTGAGAATACATTAATAAATATCCCTTTCTTCTAGGAGTTGAAAATGTCAGCAGGTGACTAACATCACTGACACCTCACAATCTCCGTATGATAAACTTGATGAATTCTAACTTCATTTTGCTAGTTCACTTCCCCTGTCCCTATGACCATCATCATTTTAATATGGACCACTCTGCAGTGTCATTACATTGATGGGCTGTAAACTACTCTCACTAATGATCTGTGTCCAATCGAATTCAGTAGACACACACGTTTCCCTTACTGCATATGACGCGGATCCAAGGTAATATAATTTTCCTTTTTCTGTCCTTTTTACAAGTGCTCTTGTGCCTGGACACAAGATGTGTTCTATAACAAGCCACACTAAACAATGAAACAAATATGTTTATAATTGATTGTGCATTAAAAACAGTCAGAAATATATGCTTTATAATAACATTTATAGTCTGCATTATATCTCAAAATATGTTCCTCTTAGCAATAACTTTTGTAATTCCCTTTGCAAACCTGCTAGATGCAATAAAAGCATAACTCTTATTCAATGGCTTTATTATTCAACCACTTGCCTCTGCACAAACCTGTACCTACAGCTACATAAACCTTGGCATTTTTTTTTTTTTTCCGGTAGCATTGTTTCTGACATGCAACTGCCTGGGTTAGCCCATCCAAAATAGTTATTTTTCCACCTAGGGTAACTCAAATTTATGTTAAGCACAGGGACAGCAAGACCCTTTTGCACTAGTCTAATGCCGCGTACACACGATCGGTCAAACTGATGAGAGCGGTCTGATGGACCGTTTTCATCGGACCAAACCGATCGTGTGTGGGCCCTATCAGTTTTTTATCCATAGGTTAAAAAAAAAGCCAACTTGTTTTAAATTTAACCAATGGATTCCTAACCGATAGAAAAAAAACGATCTTTGGTAGGCATGACCATCGGTTAAAAATCCACGCATGCTCAGAATCAAGTTGACGCATGCTTGGAAGCATTGGAACTTTGTTTTTTTCAGCACGTCGTTGTGTTTTACGTCACCGCGTTCTGACACGATCGTTTTTTTAACCGATGGTGTGTAGGCACGACTGACCATCAGTCAGCTTCATCGGTTACCCGATGAGAATGGTCCATCAGACCGTTCTCATCGGATTGGACCGATCATGTGTACGCGGCATTAGGAGATGGAAAGTCCCAGAAGGACTAAAATGTCAGTCTTGGATGCACAAACCCTTTAAAGCGTATGTCAATGCACAAAAAACAAACATATGCACTATATTTTTGCAGTACTTGTATATGTATCTATTGTTTATTCCTTTGAAAACCATGCAAGTACAGAACTATGGACCAAATCCACAGCCAGCGGCGCAAAATAAGTTTTTTAAAACTTATGTCATTTAAGTTACGACGCCCTAAGTTGGTGTCGTAAGTGCCGTATCCACAGCGCATTTGCGCACAAAATTGCGCCTGCCGTAACCTAAATTCGGAGGCGTAAGGCGGGGTTATGGCAAGTGGGAAGGAAGTGGGCGTGCTTCATTGTAATGAGCCGTGACCCCATGCAAATGAAGGTCCGGCCGTACTGCGCATGCGCGCAGGAATCTGCTGCTCACTGCGCATGTGCAGAACTTTGCTTGGCGCAATCAGTGAGATAGGTAAAAGGCCAAGTGTACTTAGTTTGAGGATCGCCCTGTGCTTAACTAGCCCCAGGCAAACACACTTCATTTGCAAAAGTATTTCCCTGTGTTCCCTTCCATGAGCAATTTGCTTCTGCTCTTAGTTTGTCAGTGTTTGTTGGTAAGTTGTGTGTGATAGAGAAGTGTTGGAGGAGTAGTAGATAGTAGTTGTTGTTTGTTTGTGATAAGTGTATTTTTTGTTTGATTGTTTCTGCTAAGTTTATATTTTTTTTTTTCTGCTTGGATTTTGTGTTTGGTTTTTGTGTGTTTGTATTTGACTTTGTAGTAGCTGTCTGCTTGTGTGTGTATTTTTGTGTATTTGTTTGGTGTGTATTTTTGTGTGTTTGTCCTGTTTGTTTTCTTGTTGCTGTGTGGTGTTTGTGATGGCTCCCAAAAGCAGGAAGCTGAATTTTTCCCATGTTGAAAAGCAAATCCTTGCCAGGTATATCATCCAATATGGAAGATATTTACATGGGCCTGATAGCCGGAACACCTCCCCGTCCCAAAGGAAGAGGATCTATGCCAAAATTACAGATCACATAAATGCGGCGGGGGGAGGGGAGACGAGGACCCCCGCTGGCATTAAGAAAAAGATCAATGATCTGAGGAGCGTGGTCCGCAATAAGGTGGCCAAGCTCACTGCGCATAGGAGGGGCACTGGAGGAGGGGGACCATGCCCCATCCGGCTGACTGAGGAGGAATGGGCAGTGGCCCGGTGTTTCGAGCCAGAGCAGGTGGTGGGCCTGCCTGGTTATCAGTCTGATGTTCCTGTGAGGCCAGGTAAGGTTTTTGTTTTTCTATTTGGTGATTAGCATGTGTGGGTGGGGGAAGGGAACATGTGCCAAGTGTGTGGATCCTCAAACCTGTGATTGTTTGGTGTCTTCCACAGATGACCAGGAGATTGCTGGGCCATCAGGCCAGGCTGCTGCACCACCCCAAAGACAGGAGGCTGCTGAGGAGTCCCCAGGGGAGGGGAGTGGCCAAACCTCCCCTCATGAGGAGGCTGAGGGGGAGGAGGATGAGGGGGAGGAGGATGAGGGGGAGGAGGAAGAAGATCTCCAGATTGGCCGGGAAATCATTATTGCCACTGATCTCATGACATTTGACGATACCCTTGAGGCTAGCCTTGAGGCTCCCCTTGAGGCTCCCCCAGAGGCTACCCCAGAGGCTCCCCCAGAGGCTACCCCAGAGGCTACCCCAGAGGCTACCCCAAAGGCTGGCACCAGTCAGGCCACCATCAGGGATAGCCCCTCCCACTCCTCCCACAACATGCCGCAACCCACAAGGGTCACTCTATCCCCTCCTCCCTGGCCACAAGCCTCAGGGGCAGGCAGGATGGCGACCCAGGAGACCAGGGGGGGGTCTGAGCATCTGCCGGCCAGTCTGCTGAGGGACAATGCCCAGCAGACCCGCAGTCTGGGTGACATCAAAAAAACTATGGCCAAGATGGAGCACAGCCTGGATGTAATGAGGGAGTCACTCAGTGATGTGGCCACCAATTCATTGGGTGTCAACACCTGTTTGTGGTCCCTGCATACCGCCACAACAGGCGTGGCCCAGAAGGTGACTGCCCTCACCCGGGCTGTGCAGGACAACACCCGGGCTGTGCAGGACAACACCCGGGCTGGCCAGGCCAATACGGCTGCCATCACTGTCTGCCTGAACATGATAGCAGTGGCCTTGGAGGGCAGGCCAGCCGGAGGTCAGACACCAGGGGAGGCTCCTCCCTCCCCTGCTCCCCCCCATGAAGATACTCCCTCCCCTGCTCCCCCCCCATGAAGATACTCCCTCCCCTGCTCCCCCCCCATGAAGATACTCCCTCCCCTGCTCCCCCCCCCTTGAAGATCCTCCAGGTGCCCGTGGCCGTGCCCGTGGCCGTGCCCCTGCCCGTGGGCAGCCCAGACGGAGCACTCGCCGCCGGACTTAAATACCAGGGGTACTTTTTTTTTTTTTGGTTTTATAATTTTGTTTATTATACTGTACTTATGATTTGGTTTATGTGTGTGAATGATGTGTGAATGTGGGGGGGGGGTGGCATTCCTGACAAAATAAGGGTGTCACCCTCAGTTTTGGTGGAGAAGGGACCCCCAGGACCAGGGAGAAGTGATCCTAGGTTCCTGAATGGTGTATGAATGCACAGTGACATAATTGGAGCCGTGGCATGGCGTTACTGCTCCCAAGTACCAAAGGGGGGGGGGGGTACTTGGATCTAATCCAATTCGATGTGCATGTGATGTGTCTGTGCTAGGGACCACAGTGGTGTGCATTCATGCATTCTCATTGTGACATAAATCATGTGCGTTTCCAGAGACAAAAACATTCTCAATGTGTCATTATTCATGTGCGTTTACTGTGCAAAGCAACATTCTCATTGTGACATAATTTATGTGCGTTTGCAGCGAAAACAAATATTATCATTGTGACATAATTCATGTGCGTTTGCACTGAAAACAAATATTATCATTGTGACATGATTTATGGCCATTTACTGTGAAAAGATGCCTTCTGCGAGGCGTCTCCTGGCTACTGTGCCCTCAGTAGACCGGGTAGAGTGGGCTAGGGGGGGATTGCCTGGGTGGGGGGTCAGGTCAGCACGTAAGTTAATCTCCAGTCCCCTTCTCATTGCAAAGTTGTGAAGAATACAACAAGCCCCTATTATTTGGCACACAAAGTCTGGGGAATACAACAGTGTACCCCCAGTCTTGTCCAGGCATCTGAAGCGGGACTTCAGCAGCCCAAATGTGCGCTCCACCACTGCCCGGGTGCGAATATGAGCCTCGTTGTAGCGTTGCTCTCCTGGGGTTTGGGGGTTCCTGAAGGGGGTCATCATGTGAGGTCCCAGGGCATATCCAGAGTCACCTGGAAGGGAAAAGACAGGAGGATATTAGTCATGCATGTGCCCCTTGTGATGTCTGCATCATGGGGGGGGACAGTCATACCTGACACCCATGTCACTCACCAACCAGCCAGCTGTCTCCATACACGTTCTGCTCCAATTCACGTGATATGTTGGTCTGCCTGAAGATATAGCTGTCATGGCACGAACCCGGAAATTTGGCACAGACATGCCAGATGAGGCCATGGGCATCTACGATTACCTGCACATTTATGGAATGCCAGTTTTTGCGATTCCTGAACAGGTGCTCTGTATCATGGGGGGGCTGTAGTGCCACATGGGTACAGTCAATGGCCCCGATGGTCCGTGGGAATCGGGCAATCTGATAAAAGTCGGCCATGATCTTCATTCGCTGGTCCTCCTGGGTGGGCTTTTCAAATTGACTGCCCATGCGTCTCAGTATTGCAGGGACAACCTGGTGCACACACCTGCTCATCGAGGACTGTACCATCCCAGCCAGACCTCCACATGTTCTTTGGAAAGACCCAGTGGCAAGAAAATGCAGGGTTGCCATTACTTTGATGTGAGGTGGCAGGGCATGGGATCGTTGGGTTGGGGTGTTGAGATCATCCTGCAGGATCCTGGTTAATTCCAGGATGGCTTCCTGGTTAAATCGGAAGTTGCCAAAGACCTCAGACGCAGTCATGCCAAAGAGATCTTGGCGTGGGCGGTATACCCTCTCCTGTGCCCTCCTCCTCCTCCTCTGTGCCCTCCTCCTTCTCTGCGCCTGTAAAGTTGCGAGTGCCGTTATAATCATGGATGGCCCGGGCATTTTGGCAGTCAGATTGAAGTCCAACAAAGAAGTGTTGTCAGCTCTTCCTCAATGGTGTTGCTTCAGCAGACCTTTACAGGGCCGGTGTAAAATTAGGGCTGCTTTTATAAAGTCTAATTTTGCTCCAGGAAATTAACAGGTGCGCACAGGGCGTAATCTACGGCGCACGGGGCGTAATCTACGGCGCACACACTTAATTTTGAGGATCGCCCTATCTCCCTCATTTGCATCTTTGCCTATCAAATAAAGCGGCGTGACTAGCGTAATTTGCGTCAGAGAATGCGCCGGAGTAATTATTTTAGGTAGGACGGAAAAACCGGATTTTTCGTTTTGAGGATCGGGCGCAAAGATACGCGCGGAGTAAAATTAGAAATCTCGAGTTAAGTCGGCGCATCTGCTTTGTGGATTTGGCCCTATACTTGTTAATATGTCAGAAATGCTTTAAAGGGGTTGTAAAGGTTTGTTTTTTATTTTCTAAATAGGTTCCTTTTAAGCTAGTGCATTGTTGGTTCACTAACCTTTTCCTTCAATTTCCCTTCTAAATGTTTTTTTTCTTTGTTTTCTTTGTCTGAATTTCTCACTTCCTGTTCCTCCTCAGTAAGCTGTTCAGTAAGCTGTTCTGGCTGACTTTACACCACTCGGATGATAGTGGAAAGTTTACTTAGGAGAAACAGGAAGTGAAAAATTCTGACAAAGAAAAAAAACATATAGAAGGGAAATCGAAGGAAAAGTTAAGTGAACCAACAATGCACTAGCTTAAAGGAACCTATTTAGAAAATAAGAAACAAACCTTTACAACCCCTTTAAGTTCTAATTTTCTATTATGAATTGGTAACACAGGCCCAGATTCACAAAGCACTTAAAAAATTAAAAAAATTCAATTCAAAAATGTGCCGCACGTATTTATGCGCCATATCCTCAAAACGAGATACGCCTGAAAATCATTTTTTTCCGTCCGACGTAAAACGATTACACCGGCGCATCTTGGAGCGCAAAATACACTAGACACACCACTGATTTGCTAGTAAATATGCAAATGAGGGAGATACGGCGATCCACAAAAGTACGCTTGTGCGGCGTAGGCTACGCCCTGTGTGCATCTGCTAGTTTCACGATGTAAAGTTACACCTTATAAAAGGTGCCTTAACTTTGCACCAGCCGTGTAAAGGTCAGCAAAAGCAACACCGTTAGGGAAGAGCTGAGCACACACACTTGCAGGACAACAATCTGTCTGCCAACATGCCAGGGGCATCCATGCTCATAGCTATACTAGTGACTTTAGAGGCACGCAGAAGGAGGAGGGAACAAAGGAGGAGGAGGGCACAGGAGAGGATATACCGCACACACCTAGATGTCTTTGGCATGGCTGCTTCTGAGGTGTATCGCACCTTCAGATTCACCCCTGAAGCCATCATGGAATTAACCAGAACCCTGGAAAATGACATCACCAGCCCAACACACCGCTCACATGCACTGGAGCCACTGGTGAAGGTAGTGGCAACACTCCATTTCCTTGCCACTGGCTCTTTTCAGCGCACAAGTGGATTGCCGGCTGGGATGTCACAATCCTCCATTAGCAGATGTGTGCACCAGGTTGTCCCTGAAATCCTGAGACGCATGGCCAACCAAATCATCAAACCCACCCAGGAGGACCTGCGGATGAAGACAATGACAGATTTTTACAAAATTGCCAGATTCCCACGCACCGTGGGGGCCATTGATTGCACACATGTGGCACTACAGCCCCCCCATGAGACAGAGCATTGGCATTCAATCAATGTACAGGTGATAGTGGATGCCCAATTCCTCATATGGCACGTCCATGCCAAACACCCAGGATCCAGCCATGACAGCTTCATATACCGTCAAAGCGACATCCCAAGACAATTCGAACAGAACGTGTATGGGGACAGCTAGCTGCTTGGTGAGTGACATGGGTGTCAGGTATGACTGTCCCCCCCCATGATGCAGACATCACGAGGGGCACATGCATGACTAACATCCTCCTGTCTTTTCCCTTCCAGGTGACTCTGCATATGCACTGGGACCCCATCTCATGACTCCATTCCGGAACCCCCAAACCCCAGGAGAGGAAAACTACAATGCTGCACACATACGTACCCGTGCAGTGGTGGAACGCACCTTTGGCCTCCTGAAGTCCCGTTTCCAATGCCTGGATAAGTCTGGGGGTACCCTGTTGTATTCCCCAAACTTTGTGTGCCAGATCATCGGTGCATGTTGCATGCTGCACAACTTCGCAGTGAGAAGGGGCCTGGAGATTGACATACGTGATGACCTGACCCCTGAACCCGACAATCCCCCCCTGACTGAGGGTCCCCCGTCTACTGAGGGAACAGCAGCCAGGAGACGCCTCGCAGAAGGCATCTTTGCACAGTAAACACACACATTAAACATGGCACAATGAGAATGCATGCATGCCCACCACTGTGGTCCCTAGCACACACACCCCACATCCACATCTAATTGGATTAGACCCAAGTACCCCACACGGTACTAGGGAGCAGCAACGCCACGCCAAGGCTCCAATTATGTCACTGTGCATTCATACATCATTCACATGGACCTGGGATCACTTCTCCCTGGTCCTGGGGATCCCTACTCCACCAAAAATTAGGGTGACACCCTTTTTCCCATCAGGAATGTCACCCCCACATTCATACATCATTCACACACATAAAACAAATCATAATCACAGTATAAATTCTAAAAAAAAAAAAAAAGAACATCCCAAATTTTCAACGGCGGCGTGAGCTACGCCTGGGCCGGCCACGGCCACGGGCCCTCAGGGGAGACTCCATGGGGGGGAGGCAGGGGAAGGAGCAGCCTCCCCTGGGCTCTGCACACCTGCTGGTCTGCCCTCCTGTTCAGGCCCACAGTGAGGGCTGCCGTATTGGCCTGGACGGCCTGGGTATTGGCGTTGACAGCCTGGGTCAGGGCACTCACCTCCAGGGCCACGCCTGCTGTGGCAGTCTGCAGGTCACAAAAGCATGTTATGACCGCCAACGAGTTCGTGCCCACATCATTGACCGACTCCTTAATGGCGGCCAGGCTGTCCTCCATCTGGGCCAAAGTCCGGGTGACCTGACCCAGATGTTGGGTCTGACGGGCCTGGTCAGATTTGCAGGCAGAACCTCGGCCACCCCCCTGGTCTTCTGGCCTTTCTGCCTGAAGATGAGTCTTGTGGCCTGGGATGAGGGGAGCCCCCTGGGGGGGAGCCCTGTTGGGGGAGGAGTGGGAGGGTCTACCCCTGATGGAGGCCTGACTGCTGCCAGCCACAGGGGCAGCCACAGGGGGAGCCACAGGGGGAGCATCATCCAAAGACAAAAGGATTTCCCTGGCAAGGTCCATCCGATCATCCACAACCTCCCCCCCCTCATCCTCCTCCCCCTCAACCTCCTCATGAGGTGAGTTGTGTCCACTCCCCTGCCCTGAGGACTCCTGCCTTTCTTGGGGCTCTTCAACAGCCTGAAGTCCGAGGGATGGTGCAGACTGGCCTGATGGCCCAGCAACCTCCTGGCCATCTGTGAATGACACAAAACATACACAGGTTGGAGGATCCACACACTTGGCACATATTCCCTTCCCCCCCCACACATGCTACTCGCCAGATAGAAAAAAAAAACGTACCTTTCCTCACGCCCTCCTCGGAGTCAAAGCCAGGCAGGCCCACCACTTGCTGGCTGTGGAAGCACTGGGCCACCGCACGCTCCTCCTTGTCCACCTGACGGGGCAAGGTGGGCCCCCGCCAGTGCCCCTGGCATGGGCATTTACCTGGGCCAGCTTGTCACGGACCAGGCTCCTCAGATCATTGATCTTCTTTGCAATGCCACTGGTGGTCCTCCTCTACCCCCCCGCATTGATCTGATGCGTAATGTCCTGGATGATCGCCCTCTTCCTGGCCGGGGTGATGTCCCGGCTCTCAGGGCCATGCAAATATCGCCCAAATCGGGTGATGGCCCTAGCAAGGATTTGCTTCTCATGCACCGAGAAGTTCAGCTTTCTCCTCTTGGGTGCCATCTCACCACACAGCACTCAGCACCAAACAGACACAAAAATCAAACAGAACAAACAAACACAAAAACACACAGAACAAACAGACAAAAAAACAAACAGAACAAACAGAGACAAAAAGACACAGAACAAACAAACACAAATATCAGACAGCAAAAACCAGACACCAAAATCAAACAACACAAGCAGACAGCTAATACAAATTAAAAAAAAAAAACAGAAAAACAGACACAAAAAACACTCAGAAAAAAAACACAGCTACTACAATCTCCTACTTCAATAAATCTTTACTCTAACAATACTACACTAACCAACAAACACCAACAGACAACAGAACAAAATCACCTTGCTTTAGGAAGGGGAACACAGGGATGTACTTTTGCAATGGAAGGGCATTTGTGTGGGGCTATTTATACACAGGGCGTATCTCACTAAGTATGCTTGGCCTATTTCCTATCTCACTGATTGCGCCGGGCCGAGTTCTGAGCATGCCCAGTGAGGTGCAGATTCGTGCGCGCATGCGCAGTATGGCCGACCCTTCATTTGCATGGGGTCACGGCTCATTTCAATGGAGCACGCCCACTTCCTTCCCACTTTCAATTACCCCGCCTTACGCCTCGGAATTTACGTTACGCTGGCGCAAATTTGGGCGCAAATACTCTGTGGATACGGCACTTACGTCACAAAATTCAGCCGCCGTAACGTAAATGACATGCGTTACGACAAACTAAATATGCGCCGCTCTACGTGAATCTGGGCCACAGTTTTTTGTGGACAAAATAGTGTCAACCTCGGCCAGTGTCTTTTGCTAAACTACCCGGGCCCATTCTACTGTTTTTCTATTTACAGAAAAGGGACCAATTGCCTTTTAGTTCAGGATAAAAAAAGAGGGAGGGCTACATAGCCTCTTTGAGATACCACAAACGAAGAGCAAAGAACACAGAACTGCCTTGAATTTCTGATCAACAGGTACTTTTTTTCCTCTTATAACCTTTCCCAATTGCTGTTTTACAAGTCTCTCTGCGATCTGGCCAGTGGCATATATTCATGGTCATACGAAGATGCATAGGAATTGATTAGCATCTCTGCTGCATAGGTTGCACACACTCCAGTCAAAGATGTCTCTAGACATTTATCACCATGGACATAGTGTGCAAAGCACACATTTAGTATGATCAACTGCTGGGCTAAACAACAGTTGCAGGCTGAAAAGAATGAATTTAAAGCATACATCAATATCAAATATTAATTGTTGAACAGTGTTAACAACATTTGCAGATGTATTTATAACAGTTTCTGGTTCTAATGCTCCAGAGCATTTTTCACAACGTAAAAAATGGGCATTAAAAATTTAGAGCATGCTCTAAATTTTCACGTCGTTTTTAACGTTGTCGTTTTTAACGTTGTCGTTTTTAATGTTGTAAAAAATGGTCGTGTGTGGGTTTTAACGACGTGAAAAATCTGTGCATGCTCAGAAGCAAGTTATAAGACGAGAGCACTCGTTCTGGTAAAACTAGCATTCGTAATGGAGATAGCACATTCATCGCGCTGTAACAGACTGAAAAGCACGAATCGTCTCTCACCGAAGTTTTACTAACACAAAATCGGCAAAAGCAGCCCCAAGGGTGGCGCCATCCGAATGGTACTTCCCCTTTATAGTGCCGTCATACGTGTTGTATGTCACCGCGCTTTGCTAGTCATTTTTTTAAAACAATAATAAAAAACGTACATCTAGGTAAGCAGATGGCTGTGTCACATGAGAAAGCATCTGTGCCCGGAGTGGCTGTCTGGCTGGCAGAACCAGCTAGTCACTCTGCCCGAAGGAGACACTGCTAACACCTCTGACTACTTTGGTGGCTTCGGCAATCCGTGCAGGCCAGTCGGTTCTGCCAGTCAGATGGCCTCGCTGGCCACAGAAGCTTTCTTACCTGACACAGCCATTTGCTTACCTAGATGTTAGTTTTTTTTATTATTGTTTTAAATAAATAACTTATGCTTCCATTGATGTTTGTGCTTCCCTTCTGTTTTTCCACATGCTTGTTATACTCACTATGGAACCTAAGAGGTTAATCCTCTGCAATGTGTAAAAAAGGCTGTTTGTTTCTGTCTTCTCTCATCCTCCCTTCTTCCACTATCCCCAATCTGTCTCCTGATAAGATAGAACCTTTGGAGTCATTCTGCACATGCTCAGTTCAGTGTGTATTGCTAGAGAGTTTTTTTTTTCTTAGGAGAGTGCATGTGATCAGCACAGGGCCAGAGGGTCAGGGGTCCTGCAGCCTCACAGGAAAGCCAGAGTAGAAAGAAAAATCCTCCTACAAGCCTTAACCAGACACTGATAGAAGTTACAAGACTGCTATATACTGCTGATGAGAAAGGGTATTTAGCATATTATATTTACAAAAATATTGCATTTCCATGTTCTGTGTACTATGGGAGACCAGATATAGTGAATGCAGGGTCCTGGGTTTAGTAACACTTTAACTAGACTTTCTCTTTCTCCCATCTACTGTACATTCAACCTTTCTTTCCTCTCCTACCCTTCACTTTTGTAACCTATTAATTTCTCTTACTATTGCTTGAGTCTTGTGTTCCAGTTACATTGCAACACACTAATACCTTGTTTTGGTTATGCAGGTTGTCATAACTAGTGATGAGCCAAATTGCCATGGGTTCCGTACAGGCAGGGGTTTGCCGAATCCATCCCCATTAAAATCGAAGGGAGCTGAATCTATCAAATTAAAAATGCCAATTTTCTGAGCTAATATAAAATAATATAAACTGTAATATATATATATATATATATATATATATATATATATATATATATATATATATATATATATATATATATATAATATAAAAAAAATTCATGCAGCTGGGAGCAGTGATTTTTGAGCGCTAACATTTGCAAAGGAAAAAAGTTTTACATGTGCTGGCAAATTACTTTGACAGCACACATTCTTCATCCCCAAACTTTTTATTTTTTTAAGAAGCTGGCAATGAATGTAATTTGTGGGCAATGTAAGCAAGAATGAAAAAAAATGGCAGTCTATTCCAAAATGCATATTGGCTCTTAGGCCCCGTACACACGATAGAATCCATCCGCAGATAAATCCCAGCAAATGGGTTTCTGCGGATAGATCCTATGGTGTGTACACGCCAGCGGATCTGTTTCCGCGGAGAAATCTCCTCTGGGATGGATTCCAGCAGATCGGATATTTGCTGTGATGCACAACAAATCCATCTGCTGGAATCCATTCCAACGGATGGATCCGCTCGTCTGTACAGACTTACCGGATCCATTCGTCCAAAGGGATTCCCCGCACGCGTCGTAATGATTTGACGCATGCGTGGAATTCCTTATATGACAGCGTCGCGCCCGTCGCCGCGTCATAATCGCGGCGACACGTCATCGGCAGAGGATTTCCGCGCGGATTTCAATGCGATGGTGTGTACACTCCATTGCATCGAAATCTGCGGAAATCTTTGAGAGGATTTATCCGTGGAAACGGTCCGCTGGACCGTATCTGCGGATAAATCCTCTCGTGTGTATGGGGCCTTAGAGTCTGGTATGGATTTTAAGGGGGTACCTCACATTAAAAAAAAAAATTCCCCCCAGGAAATCCATACCAGACCCTTAATCTGAGTTTGCAGCCTGGCTGACCATATATGAGGGGAGAGGGGTGCGTGTGATGCCCCCTCCTGAACCATGTCAGGCCACATGTTCGCAAAACACAACATACCCTTATGGAGCTATGTGAGTGGGGATTATCGGAATCTGACCTTTAATAATAAGGGGGCCCTTATATATCAGCCACACCCTACATAATTGAGTATGGGGTAAACTGTGAGTCACAAAAAAAAAGTCATCTTTTTGCCTGACGAAGAGGTCCTGCGTGGCCTCGAAACGTTGCTCTTTTTGAAATAATAGATATGCATTAAACCTTTGGACGTTATGATCCCTGGTGTGCTGGCGAATATATATACAGTTGTGTTCAAAATTATTCAACCCCCCAATGCTGTAAAGGGTTTTAGGGAATTTAGTGTACATTTGTAATTGTATTCAGAATGAAATCCTACAAGGACTTCTTAAAGAACCATATGCAACTAAAATGACATCAATCGGTTTTGTAATACAGTAGTAAATATTTATTTTGTGAATTCTTCATTTACACAATTATTCAACCCCTTAAAGACTACCACTCTGAAGAACAGAGGTTCATTGAAGTGTTTTCAATCAGGTATTGAAAACACCTGTGGATGTCAGGGAGCAGCAATAATGCCTAATAAGCATTAATTAGGAAGCTTTAAAATGACTGTGATACTCAGCTCCTTCTAGACATTTACTGGTGTGGTTACAAACATGGTGAGGTCAAGAGAATGGTCCGGGAAGACAAGAGAAGAGGTGATTACATTTCACAGGAAGGGCAATGGCTATAAGAAGATTGCAAAGATGTTAAACATACCAAGAGACACCATAGGAAGCATCATTCACAAATTCAAGGCAAAGGGCACTGTTGAAACGCTACCTGGTCGTGGCAGAAATAAGATGCTGACTTCGACTGCTGTGCGCTACCTGAAGCGTAGAGTGGAGAAAAGTCCCCTTGTGACTGCTGAGGAACTGAGAAAAGATTTGTCAGATGTGGGTACTGAAGTTTCTGCTCAGACAATACGGCGCACACTGCGTAATGAAGGCCTCCATGCCAGAACTCCCAGGCGCACACCCTTGCTGTCTCTAAAGAATAAGAAGAGTCGACTGCAGTATGCCAAAAGTCATGTGGACAAACCACAGAAGTTTTGGGATTGTGTTCTGTGGACTGATGAAACTGTTTGGGCCCATGGATCAACGCTATGTTTGGAGGAGGAAGAACAAGGCCTATGATGAAAAGAACACCTTGCCCACTGTGAAGCATGGCGGGGGTTCAATCATGCTTTGGGGCTGTTTTGCTTCTGCAGGTACAGGGAAGCTTCAGCGTGTGCAAGGTACCATGAATTCTCTTCAGTACCAGGAGATATTGGATAACAATGTGATGCAGTCCATCACAAACCTGAGGCTTGGGAGACGTTGGACCTTTCAACAGGACAATGATCCTAAGCATACCTCCAAGTCCACTAGAGCATGGTTGCAGATTAAAGGCTGGAACATTTTGGAGTGGCCATCGCAGTCACCAGACTTAAATCCGATTGAGAACCTCTGGTGGGACTTAAAGAAAGCAGTTGCAGTGCGCAAGCCTAAGAATGTGACTGAACTGGAGGCTTTTGCCCATGACGAATGGGCGAAGATACCCATAGATCGCTGCAAGACACTTGTGTCAAGCTATGCTTCACGTTTAAAAGCTGTTATAACTGTAAAAGGATGTTGTACTAAGTACTAAGCTTGAATGTCACTTGGGGGTTGAATAAAACTGATAATGGTGTGAGCACAGAAAAGACATTTGTGGTTATTTCATTATAAATGTTATGTTATATTTGTCTGACCTACACGTGCCTCTTTGATTTAATTGTAAGCAGGATGACAGGATGATCAAAATCAATGTCAAACTGGCCAAAACAATCAATTTCAGTGGGGGGTTGAATAATTTTGAACACAACTGTATATATGATTTGCTTTCCGGTTCCCAGCCGGTGATCGTTTCAGCACCCTTTTACTACTTGGCCATTTTGCCGGAAGGTGTGCAATCGGAATATTTTTGAGATTACAAAAAAAAAGTTGTCGACTAAAAATACAGACACCCAAACATTTAACAAGTCCACATCAATTACGATGCTTAACAGCCGACTACCCACCAAAAGACCAAAAGTGCCACCACCAAGACACGTCATGCTCAATTGCTCTCGTCACCTGCCGAATAGAATGTGCAGCAGTTGACAGCTGCTATATACAAGGGGGTGGGGTGTCTTCTGGTCAATGATGTCACTGGAACACTCCTCTTTCCTTAAATTCTCGGCCATGAAAGTCCATGGGGTCTGTGACATCACTGATTGTTAAGGATACAGTGGTGTCTGCACTGCTAGAGTCTCTAACAACCAGTGATAGCAGAAAGCTGTCATGTATAATAGCAATAGTAATAACACAAAGCTGTCATGTATAATAGCAATAGTAATACCACAAAGCTGTCATGTATAATAGCAATAGTATTAGCACTATTCTACATGGTGTTCAGCTCCCACCAAATGGGTGAATGTTTGGGCATTCTACTGAACTTGTGTTCGGACTGAACCTTGAGCTCATCCCTAGTCATAACTGTATTGAACTAGATATTACATTTTTTATGGAAAAAGTAGACATTAACACGTTGTGTTCTTCTTTCCTTTTGTTTTCTCTTTTTTCTATGGCTAGGATATAAATGTATACTAAATATTAAACGCACCAAATAGTTTAAAAGTAATTGCTGATGTTCTACTAAGTCATAGCATGTTAATTTATGGTAAACACTTCCCATGAAGGAACACACTGGCATCACATTTACATAAGTCAGTTTAACATTGTACAAACAGAAACAGATTATTGAAGAGAGTCCAAGCAGCAAAGCATTACATCTTGAGTATATTGTGTAGCAGTGTAAAGATACTTAAAATTATAATCCCCACAGTGCTACTTCATTCATTGGCATTCTGTGCGTGAGACAGTGTGTGGATTCCAAGCTACTCAAGTAATACAAATGGTCTTGTGAGACAGGACAATATAAGAACCTATGCTCATTTATAGGCTAATATATGACCCTTTCAATACACTGTCCCACCAAACATTGATTGAGCGCAACAAAGAACTCTAGAGATTTAAGGCCTGCCTCCTCTCAGTGATATATACTCCCTGCTTCATAGAATCAAGTTGGCTAAAGAAGGCATTTTCTAAATAAAAGTGGACAGAAAGATTTGCTATAGTTTGTTGCTGTTACAAGTGACCTACTTTGCAGAATGTGGAAAATATTCATAAACTGCATAAGCATTAGCATCAAACCAACACACAACAAATCATTTAAGGCAGTATTTGCCAAAACAAACGCTACAAAAAATACACAAAATAGTGTTACCATTTTCTATGTTAGAAATGAGTAATGTAGGCTTTAAAAGAATAATCATTTAAAAGTAAATAAAATGTAAAAGAAGGTTACAAAATACTTATAGAAACATATGTTGTATCTATTTATTTTGTTTCATTACTTTTGTACCATAGAATGCAAAACAGAAATATCTGCAATTATGGATGCCTCCTGAAGCTTAATTCAACTAAACAAGTTTATTAGGTCATTTATCAAAGTCTTCTAGCAGTAACAAACCTGGATTACTAATGCAAACAAGGAAGCAACAGATTTTTCCACTTGTATTAAAAAAGTAAAAAGCTCTCCTTTTCACAGTTTGCAATGGGGGGGGGGGGGGTGGGTGATCGGTCCTTTGGAATTCAGGAGTGTGGCATATATAAAGTATGCATTGCAAAGTGGCCTTTCTTGCTAACTCCTTAGACAGACAGTTAGAAAGACAGACAGACAGGCAGACAGACAGACAGACAGGCAGACAGGCAGACAGGCAGACAGACAGACAGGCAGACAGGCAGACAGACAGACAGACAGACAGACAGACAGACAGGCAGACAGACAGGCAGACAGGCAGACAGACAGGCAGACAGACAGGCAGACAGACAGACAGGCAGACAGACAGACAGGCAGACAGACAGACAGGCAGACAGACAGACAGGCAGACAGGCAGACAGGCAGACAGGCAGACAGGCAGACAGGCAGACAGACAGACAGACAGACAGACAGACAGACAGATAGATAGATAGATAGATAGATAGATAGAAAACAGGAGCAGAAAGTTGTACACTGCATAGGTATCGACGCTTAGATGTCAACTGTGTCATCTGGGTAATTGCCTCTGACAAAGCTGCAACCACCGGCAGAACTGGTCAGGCTATATGCGTCTGCAGATTTGTGTAGTTTTAATGTATTAATGAAAAGGATAGAGTAGGAAAGTGCATCTAAACCTGAAAAGCTTTCTTTTTTAGTTTTGGATAGAGTAGGGTAAGATTAGAACTTCTGCCTGATGCTATTGAGATAGACTGGGTAAAGGTTAGAACCTCTGTTAGGTCTTATTGCTATCCGTGTTGCTGGTGAATATGCATCAAGCAAATGCAGCTATTGAATCTCACATATACATATTGCTCATATTTGGACATATTCAATTTGTACTGTGATGTCATAGAGAATTCCTGGGCGCATACAACCATGCATAACACAGAAAATTCCTCAAATAGGGTTTGAGCAGTGAGAAAAAGGGAACCTGCTCCTCCTTCCTCTCATGCTTTGGTGCTGGATAGATTTTGTGAAAATAGTGCAGTGCTGCATATCTATAAATCTTATGTAAACAAATAATTATACATTCCATACAACACTTTATGAAAAAAGAAATTAAATAAATTATAAAAAACAGTTCATATGCAGATTTCCAAAGCTGTCACCGCTGTGAAAAATCCTATTTAAATGAATCCAATGTTCAGTGCACACCACCACCTGCTAAAATGCCTGCTTACCTCAAGGATGAGTATAAAACTCATAAACCGATCACTGGATAGATACCAGCAGGATATCTTAGAATATCACTAAAGGAGAAGTTTGGTCAAAGCTTTTTTTGCCATACTTCTCCTATGGATCACGGGAGTGCAGTTCAGTTTGCACTCCTGTGACTTATGTTCAGCTGACAACAGGCTTAAGCATCACTTAGCCGGTCCAGGCTTGGGAAAGACCTTGACCATATGGTCGGGATCCACCCAGATGCCTGGACTGGCACTTGGCTTAGCCTCTCAGTGATCCACTGAAAGCATAAGCCAGCCCCTCCCACCCTCTCCACAGCTCAGCATTCAGTGAGCGCTGGAGGGGAGAGCAGAGAGTCGCTGACTAACAGTCACAGCTGTCTTCTCAGAGCAGAGGGGGATAACTAAGTGATCAGCGCTGTTCTCACTGCAGAGCCGATGGGTGACAGAGGCAGCATCGGATAAATTCTGCATCCACTAAGATAAGTAAAATTGTTTATTTGCTTTTTTGAATACCCAAACTTCTCTTTTAGGAACCCTCAATTTTTTTGGAACCCTCTCAAAGATTGTCATACCACCCTCACAAAATACATATTGTGAATGTTCACCACTGAAATTTCTCCAGGGTTTGGTTGAATATTGGATGATATCTTTAATAAACATACCCCTAATAAACAAAAGGCAGACCTTATAGCTACTCAAGAAATATGTGTCACTATGAGTGACACTCATGTATTGACTGGGCTTACCATCCAATTTATACTGTATCTCTGCATCCAGTTAAATATCCTAACTGCTAAGCACAATTTTTTTTTCTTTTTTTATCTCAAAAAGAAAAAATAGAAAATGAAAGTACTTGGAAGAATTCCAAGCACAAATACTGATGGAACACTCACAGTAGATTTAGACAACTAGGGCCAGATTCATGTATCTGGGCGCATCTTTGTGTGGGCGTAGCGTATCCTATTTACGCTACGCCACCGCAACTTAGACAGGCAAGTGCAGTATTCACAAAGCACTGAAACTCAAAGTAGGCTGGTAGGGGGCGTGTTGTATGGAAATGAATCGTGACCCCACGTAAATGACGCGCCTAACGAACGGCGCATGCGCGCGCATGCTCAGTATGATGTCGAATTTTCTCCCTAAGTTACGTCAGCTCAATGCTTTTGCCGACGTGAACATAACCTACGCCCATCCCCATTCACGTACGACTTACGCAAACAACGTAAAATACGGCGCTGTTCCGACGTTTCTGACGTCCATACTTTAACTGCTTTAGGAGGGGTAAAGTTACGCTGGTCGTACGCCTTACGTAAACAGAGTATAGTAATACGCCGGGCGCATTAGCATATTTATAATGGGAACGCCGAATGCGTCCAGCGTAACTATGCGCCCACGATACGCCAGCATAGGCAAGTTAAGTCGGACGGCTCAAGCCATGTTTTTGGGCGTATCTCGCTTTTAAATTGGCGTAAAGATGCAACGGCGCACATTTGAAATTACGGCGGCGTATCTGGAGATACGCCGACGTATGTTCTTTCTGAATCTGGCCCCTAGATTTTTTTAAAATTTTTGAAAATTTTGGAGGACATCAGAATGCAAGACCCAGTTATAGTTGTAGCATTTTAACCTACAGGTAAGCTTATAACAAAGCTTACCTGTAGTTGAAATTAAAATCTCCTAAATACCTGTTAGTACTTAGACTTCGCACCTCAGATGAGCCCTCATCATTCCCCAGGGCGACTGCCTGTGTGACTATGATGCTGGTCAGTAGTAGTTCTGCTACTGCTACATCAACTCGCTTTCAAACCTGACCCATGATTGTGAAACCCCAAATGAGCCATTGATTAGAATGGGCACTCTTTGCTTCAACCTTTTCCAAAAACCTCAGCCCCTCCAATGCACCAGGTTGAGTGTACAAACATACAATATTGCAGGAAATCACTGAACATAATGCGAGCATAAAGTTTAATCTCCCTAGTGCTGGAACTATACCGCCAAAGCACTTTTATGGTGCGATGCTAGTCTTAGACTGACTAGGTATGTGCTGTCCAAAAGAATAACAAGTAGTGGTGATGGCATCGAGACTAAGATCGCAAACTTTGACCAAAAGCCATAAAAAAACATAAACCATATATATTTAAAAAAAATATATATTAAAGGAAAGCTCATATAATGAGCAAGAGTCCATTTATGAGGAGGTGCTGCTGTAGTAAATTCCAAAAGAGACTGGATGGAAGGAAATTGTCTCCAGCGCAAACACAACTGTTAAATGGAACCAGTCTGATAGATTATTCTACCACTAAACCAGTTAGGTTAGGTTAGGTGGTTGCAGCATCATGTCAAGAATGCCAAGATGGATTATCAACTTATGGAGGTATGCCTGGGCAGCCACACTACTGTACTTAGTTTAGGGAGAAGGACATTGTTTATACTGAACTGTTATGCTGCAACATGTTCAGTAAAGTTACATTAACAATTCTAAACCTGGTCTTTAGGGATTCCAAGGGGTGTATATTGGTTCTGGCATATCTAAAGAAACTGCCTCTGTATAGCACAACGGGGTATGAATTAACACCTCTTCAGAGGGTTAACTCGATAAGACAAGGAAGAGGAGTGTAATTGCTAAGAATAACCAAGCACAAGCAAGTTCAAGACACAAATCAACCGTTAGATGTGGTATCTGGTAAGGTGACAGGTCCTATAGTAGCAAGGTGGTCGTTATCTTGCTCCCTCCCTATTGGTCAGTATTTAATAGCAACCAGATCCAAACCTGCATTAGAAAGACCTATGGCCAGGTCACAGGTGCAGGAAGGGAAGTATGAAGTATGAAGTTAACAAGTGCACGGCCGGACCTCATTCTGGCACTGGGAGTGAGGTAACAGAGGTACACTGGACTGGTAGAGTGAGCACAGACTCAGTAAGTCCCTTTTAATGCAACATCTACCAAGTTAGAGTGTGTAGTGACTTGGAACAGGACACTTTTTGGATAAACTCTGCACTTTTCCTGCACGCTGTATTGGCTCATCTCTCATGCCGCGTACACACGATCGGTTCGTCTGATGAAAACAGTCTGATAGGCACGAACCGATCGTGTGTGGGCCCCATCGTTTTTTTCCCATCAGTGAAAAAACTTAGAACCTGTTTTAAAATTATCTGATGGTTAAAAAACTGATAGAAAAAAATGATCATCTGTGGGGAAATCCATTGGTTAAAAATCAACGCATGCTCAGAATCAAGTCGACGTATGCTCGGAAGCATTGAACTTCATTTTTCTCAGCACGTCGTTGTGTTTTACGTCACCGCGTTCTGACACGATGGTGTGTAGGCAAGACTGATGAAAGTCAGCTTCATCGGATATCTGATGAAAAAAATCCATCAGACCGTTTTCATCGGATGAACCGATCGTGTTTACAGGGCATTAGTCTGGGAACTGCCTTAATGTTAGATTTTTCACATGACCGCAGTCTCCGCCTTATCCCAAACATTGATGAATGCACTCCACGCGAAAGGTACCTAAGTGTGCAGGGTGATTAGGCCCCACCCACAACTTGGCATAGTTGGTAGGATACACCTCATGCACCTGAAGACCACCACTAAAGAGAACATGTTTAGTTTTTAGAACTTGCCCAGGCTTGCCCAGAGACCTGGAACGTGACTACTGTGCTGTGCTTCAGATTGGTCCTTGCTCAGGCACTTTCGTCAGACTGAATGGAATCCTGATAAGGGGAGTAAATAGCATCCAAAACCTGGAAGTCTCCAAGAACTTGCTATGGGTTTGCTATGCGTCTGCCATTGCCATGTCACTAGAGGTACTTACCTGGAAGAAACCTATCCCTGTGCTGGCATTATGTACTGGCCGATTGCAGGATTTTCCTACTGTCAGATATAAGAACGGGACTAGTTGCTGATAATTTTCCCTTCATGCAGGAGATGGAGCATGAGCTGTACACTTTCTATGGACTTGCCTGTTCCTGACTCAGATAAACCACTGCCTCTGCTTCCAGGTGCTCCAGCTGTAAAAACGTCACCACTTTTACCAGAGTCCCTGCAACCATCTACTTCTAACCCTGAGAAGCTCATCTGGGTCTCCTGGAGTATGTTGGGAATTTGCGGCTGTATGGCACACTAACTGGTTCTGTGATGTCTGGCCCCGATCTTGTGTATGTAAGAAAGCCACTAGGAATATTGTACAGTACTTTTAGAAATGTTTCTGCTAGTGGTGGCCTTAAAAACCTAAGGGGATTTTTTAGGAACAGGCCTATCGTTTTCCACACTAACAACAAGGGAGTTTTGTTTGCAGTGAACTGCTTATCCTCCAAATCCCTTTTTTGTGGTGAAACTTCTTAGGCATTTTGTATTCCTTTGTTTGAAACTCAATGTTTGGGAAAAGGCAAAATATCAACGTTGTAACAAAATAATAATCTTTGGGACTTGATTTAAAACATATTTTCTGAGGGGCAAAGAATTTTCTTGCTCCCCAAACTTGGGCTCAATACATCAAAGCCTTGCATGATTGGGTTTCTTTAATTAGGTCTTGAGGCTTTCATTTTGTGTGTCCATCAGAGGAGCCTGTCATAGCATTCTTAGGTTATTTGATAGCGCAAAGAGTAAAATACTGCAAACTAGAAAAAATTATAGCGGGGGTTTCCTTTTTCTTTAAATTGATGGATTTCCCAGCTTGTAACAGCTTTTTAAGTCATTTCACTCCTG
Organism: Rana temporaria; assembly: GCF_905171775.1. Taxonomy (NCBI): domain Eukaryota; kingdom Metazoa; phylum Chordata; class Amphibia; order Anura; family Ranidae; genus Rana; species Rana temporaria. The sequence continues at coordinate 319,309,677 of NC_053491.1, read as the reverse complement.
ATGATAGAAGGCCCATTTCTATTTTTCTTTTAGGTGACCTTTGCTCTGCTACATATTCAGTATGTTCTTCAGTGTATGAGTTTTTCCTTTTTCAAGCAGCATTTACGTTAGCATTTTTAGGAGCCCTACGAATATCAGAGTTAATACCTAGAAATAAGCAAGGGATTACTGGTTTCAAATATGCTCAAGTGGTCCTTACTGATAATTTGGTGTTTTCATAAGTAAATCCAAAACAGATCAATTAGGTAGGAGTGCATGGGTTGTCCTCCCTTCTTTTGGTAAACATTGTATTTGCCCCGTAGTTGTCATTCAGAAGTTTACAGATTTCAAACCTAATTTCATGCAGAATTTTCTCATCCATGAAGATGGTTCCCCTCTGACTTAATTTCAGTTTAATGCAGTCCTCAAAAAAATGTTTGCACACATTGGTCTGTCCAGCTTTCATTTCATGTCCGATTCTCTGCACATTGGGGCAGCAACAGAAGCTGCGAGGATGGAATTGGATGAAGCATTTAACAAGAAATTGGGTAGGTGGGATTCAAGAAGGTACGGTGCTTATGTAAGTCCTAACCTCTGTCTTTAATTTCTAGGTCCTACATGTTATATATGGATTTATTGGCCATTCTTTCGTGTTTTGGACCTCAAAACGTTCTACTCCATGAATCTATCATTGGATACATCACACTTTATGGTATTATGGGAAGGTGTCAGGGGTTTGAAATCTGTTTACTTGAACTTTCATCTCACCAGATTACTACAGTCTTGGCCTTCCTCTTCTGTTTTTATTATTCATTTGAAAGGCAATCATGTTGGGTATACCAAAACACTGGATTTGATGCATATGATTAAAAGTGATTTATATAGCTTTAAAATGGCTTCCCTATTGACAACCATAATTGCATGCCTAGCATGGTTGGTTTTGTCTGATCTTCATAAGCTTGATAAAATAAGGAGAAAGATTAATAGCTGTATCCAGAAATGTATGCCACTGATTGATGTGTTTTAATTTTGTCACGTCAACCTGGAGGGTGACATTCTATACCTGTACAGAAGGGATTTGGTTCATCTCTCTGAGATGGCAACAACATATTTAATTTGGACCCTAAGAAGGCCGCAGGCTTGGGGTAGGCTGGACTTAGCTAGAAGTCTGGCATGTGGGTACTTGTTTTCTGGTAAATATGTTATTTACTTGAGTTTTTATGACTAAGTAATGAGAAATTGATACTTTGCATTATTCATTATTGTTAAAGTTTAAAGTGCCGCTGCCATAGTTTGCCATTTATAGGGTTTGGTGTGTTTATTATTTATCTGGTTGTGTTTGGGAAAGTAAGGTTGGATAATGGGGGTACAGTGCAATCTGCGTTTCCCATGCTCAAGTGGGTTCAATTTATAGGGGCACACTTGCATGGGTTTGCAGCTGCCCCCTTCTCCTACTTTTTATTTATATCACCACATACTGTCTGCTTGTTTTGTACATGTATGTTACAGTAACAATAATTCTGTGCTGTCTCTTTAAAATTTCCCCACACCTTGCTGTACAGGTAGGGCAGCCAATCAAAATGTATGGAACTCTCCAGAAGGTGTGGGGCTCATTATATAAGGGACCTAGTGCAGGAGTGATTCCTTTTCTGATAATTCCTTCAAGAGAGCTACCCTCCCACCTGTCACAGGCACTCATTTGTGGTTTGTCTGTCCCCCTTGAAATTCGAGGGGGGAGAACCCTCTATATAGTTTTTGAGGGCCAACTCATAGTGACTACGTTTCAGCAAGGTCCCAATCTCGGGATCTTCCTACCCTCATTCATCTTCATATTGATATACAGGGCAATAATCCTGATGGCCAGCAGGGATAATAATGGGGTTGATTTACTAAAAGAAAATCCACTCTGCACTACAAGTGCACTTGCTATTGATCGCTGTAGATCTGAGGGGAAGCTTTGAAATTAGGGGAAGCTCTGCTGATTTTATCATCCAATCATGTGGAAGCAGAAATGCTGTTTTTATTTTCTTTGCATTACCCCCCTCAGATCTACAGCGAATGCACTTGAAAGTGCACTTGTAGTGTAAAGTGGATTTGCCTCTCGTAAATAACCCCCAATGTCTCTGTAATGCATGTTCATAACCCAAAGATTAGTTTTCTTGTCTACTTCTGTTATGCACTCATGTTCCACTGAGGCCTTACTAAAGACCTAACCAGTCTACCAAGCTCTTCCCCTGATGATTCTGTACTCTCCCCCCCACATTTGTTTTGTACCAGTTCTTGTTGTATGATTCAGAGCATGCAAGGATTATTTGCTGCTCTGCACAGTGTTCAATTAGTCTTCATTTAAAAATACCAATAAAAATGATTGAAACTGAATTTCGAGGGGGGGTTTGCTTTCTGGTAAATATGTTGTTTGCTTGAGTTTTTTTATGACTAAGCAATGAGATATTGATAATTTGCATTATTCATTACTGTTCATTAATGTTGAAATTTAAAAGTATGGTCTTTATGTTTCAAACCAAAATAAAGTGCTGCTGCCATAAATTTCCATTTATAAGGTCTGGCATGTTTATTACCGTATTATTATCGTACCCCTGCACAGCACACTGACCCCTTGCACAGACCCCCTGCACAGCACGTGGACCCCCTGCACAGCACACAGACCCCTTGCACAAACCCTCTGCACAGCACACGGACCCCCTGCACAGCACAAGGACCAATTGCACAGACCCCCTGCACAGTACACGAACCCCCTGCACAGCACACGGACCACCTGCACAGACTCCCTGCACAGCACACAAACCCCCTGCACAGGATACGGACCCCCTTGCACAGACCCCCCTTGCACAGACCCCCTTTGCACAGACCCCCCTTGCACAGCACACAGACTACTTTCATTATAAAGCCCCCCTGCACTCCCAGGAGACCCCCAGTCTCCTGGGACAGCACTGCCAGCATACTTGAGTGGTTGAGAAGGTGCTGCCCACAGCCCTTTCTAGTGTGCCACTCCTCCTGTCTCACTCCCATTTTGAATGGGGCTTTTTTGTGCCTCAATTGACGTCACTCTCTCGTGGACACAGTCATGTGCCTCTTTCATTGATGGTCACATGACCGCTCTCCTCCTCCTATCAAAATCTACACTCGAGGAGGAGGTGGAGTGGGAGGAGGAGAACGGCCAGAACAAGCGGCATGGATTGAGGTATTGTAGGCTCCCATTTGGTTGTCTTTGGGGAAGTAAGGTTGGATAATGTGGGAGAAGTGCATCCTGCATTTCCCATGTGCCATTTGTCTGAAATTCCTCTTGAAAAAAGTGCACGTACTGATATGTGAGATGCCTATGCACTCCTGTGCCTGCAGGCTCATATTTGTATAGCTAAGATTTAAGACACCGCTGTCTACCACTGATAATCTCATACAATTTGGAGTAAGATTTAGTGATGGCACTATTGTGCTACTCACTGTTTCTCTTTGCTGAAGGCTCTGACATGAGGAAACAAAAACCTGGCCTCTACCAAGATGGTCAACTCCACAGTGCAGACATTGTAACTCAGTAATAAGAAAGACCAGCTGCAAGGAGGCCATAGACAATGTGGGTGATAAGTCTTTTGCCTTCTTTTTTTTGGGTACAGCTTCCAAAGTTTAGTTCCTTTTTAAAAGCTCTATGGGAATTTAGAATAATCAATTTTAAATGGAATCATTCTTTAATAAAGGTAGCCATGTAATAAAATGGGTTACTGTATCTAATGTGGCCTTGTCTTTATTTGCAGCTACTACATTTCCAAAAGTCCAACTATTTTGGCAACTTAAAATATTCTATTACTGCTTTAGATTAAATTTATAACTCAGCTTTTATGCTGCAGCAGCAGCATCTGCCGGGCCTTAATAACTTTCGATAAAAATCACTGTTTACCTCTATGACAATTACATTTTCAGTCTGGTTTCTTTTGCATTCTGTAGTTTGTTTAAAAAGTGCCAAATCTTTACAACAGTCCATATGTGTCACTTATTCAATTCCCCATTTGTCCTCTTTGATTCGGCAGCCAATTTTTTCTTTGTCTTTCATGTTTTACCCTATTCCATCCCTTTGTGCTGTCTTCTTATCTATGCACTTTAACTTTATGTTTCCCACTCATCAACTTATCTCAAAAATGATTCGAGCAGCTCTGGCTCTTTTTTTTTTTTCATTTACTGCTGCTCTCAAAATGTATCTGATTGTATTGTTCATTGTTCTACACCTTTGTATCATTATCTCCATCTCACTCCAGCACTGTCGTTGAGTCTATTTTCACCCTGTCGTTCCTCTCTCCTTCTATCCCTCTCTTCATATCTCTCTCCTGTTGCCTGTGAGCAAACGGCAAAGTGTGAAATAATTAGGTTTGGAAAGGTCACGGAAATTGGCGGGGGGCTGTTGTTTCTGTAAATGCTATTTTCTAGCTCACTGCCCTGTAACTCTCTATGACTGTTGTGCTTAAGTAAAACAAACAGTGCATTTTAATCACACACACACCAATGCTTTGGAGACACTTAACTCACATTTTTCTTATTTAGTATAAATAAGAGATTCAGTCTCTATGTAAGATGATTAGAAAATGAAAAAAAAAAAAAAAAAAAGCATATTAGTTTTCATCCTTTTCAACATGCAAAATGAGTAGAAATTTTGGAGATGTACATGAAAATGTCAACTCGCATAATTTGGTTTAACAAAGAAACAGATTATGGTCTACAGATGAAAAGAAATACAATTTACTTTTTAAAGAAGAACTTCACTCTAAAAACAAACTGGCTGCAAGAACCCGGGAGAGACAGCAGACTCCCACTGATGTGGAAAAACAGACAGCGGCAAGGGACCAGGGCCTGGTATGCTCCTGGGGGGGGAACCCATGCCGGTTTTTTCTTTGAAAATTGGCATGGAGTTCTCCCTCTCAGGAATGCATGCTGAGCGACGCTGTCATTTTTTTTTATAATTATTTGTTTTCCCGGCGCGTCTTTTTTTTTCACCCGTCGCAACTTTAGTGTCCCGTCGAAATTCTCAAAGCCGCCCGGCGTTAATTACGTTCGCGCGCTGCACGTCGGGAAAATGACGTCACACGCATGCGCAGTACGGCCGGCGCGGGAGCGCGCCTCATTTAAATTTTAAACGCCCCCAGGAGAGGAGGACCGCCTTACGACGGCGGCACTTAAGTTACACGGCCTGAAATTTCTAGCTAAGTGCTTTGACGATCGGGCACTTAGGTAGAAATTTTAAGTCAGTGTAACTTAACTGCTGAAATTTAAGTTAGGCAGGGTTTTTGAGAATTTGGCCCTATATTCACAGCAGCCATTGTGGTTTAGATTGCTGCCAATGCTGTGTATATATGATGTACAGAATGCTCTTTTTTTTATTCTAATGCTGCGTACACAGGATCGGAAATTCCGACAAGAAAACCGTGGATTTTTTTCCGACTCAATTTTGGCTCAAACTTGTGTTGCATACACACGGTCACACACTACGACGAGCCGAGAAAAATTAAGTTCAATGCTTCCGAGCATGCGTTGACTTGATTCCAAGCATGCATGTTTTTTTTCCACGTCTGAATTGCTTACAGACGATCGTAATTTCCGACAAGAACTTTTCCCATCGGAAAATTTGAGAACCAGCTCTCAGATTTTTTCTTGGCGGAAATTCCGATCGTGTGTACACGGCATTAGTGTGTTGATCCATTTTAAACCCATCAATATGCTTCTATGTGAATTTCTAAAGCTGTAACAATACGCCAAATTAGTTTCAGGTTTATGGATCGCAACTGCGGAGACTTCTCAGGTTCGAACCCAGGTTTCACTCTTAACTCAGTTAAGAGTTTGGGTTCTATCATCACAGCCTCAGTAAAGTAAATAGTGCTTATTCCAGCATAAGCAACATTAAAGTGAATCTTGGTATTAATGGTATAAGGATGAGTATAGCTGCAGTACTGGGACTGCACACTAGGGGTTAGTAATGAACATTAACATGAGAGCTGGTATCTGTAGCAGTGAACATTAACATGAGAGCTGGTATCTGTAGCAGTGAACACTAACATGAGAGCTGGTATCTGTAGCAATGAACTTTAACATGAAAGCTATAGTAGAGAATTCAGCAGATCTCCATAGCATTCGACAGCATAGCAGTAAACATGAACTTGGAAGCAAAGTAGCAAGTATGGAGATCAGAGTTTAGCATTTGGTTTCTATAGCAGAGTACTTGCGGTTGCAGAGAGCTGGGCATGGATGAGCGTCCTGGGAGCCTGGACCTGGTTGCTGTGAGCTGTAGCGAACAAGGAGTCCTGGTGGTCCAGTTCAGGAAGCTGGAGCTTAGATCAGGTGAGTCTGGAAGCCCAGCTGACAGTGGCGTTCTGTCAGCAATAGAGGAACACCTTCCTGTCAGTGCTGGGAGTTTAAAGCGGAGGTTCACCCTCAAAATGAACTTTCCAGCATCCTTAAAGCGGAAGTAAACCCATCAATTTAACAGTTTGAAAAAGCAGTTACATTCCTGGCATGCCGGGAATGCTAACTGTCACATTGGTTGTGCTCTCAACCAAACTGTCAAACCATCCAATGGCTGGTGTCATAACTGATCACATGTGCAGCATCATGGCAGTTGAAGATTAAACAGAGGCCAAGACGCGCCTTAGCAGCCGTCAATCAACTCCTCTTCGCTTAGAAACACCCATTCCCCGCAGGATTCCCCGCTCGGAGCCGGAAAACAAGGGCTCATATAACGATAAGTACAAGTAAAAAAAAAAAAAAAAAACAGCATACTGCAGATGTTAGCAGTATGCTACAGCTAATGTCAAAAAGTGGATTTTTGAGTGAACCTCCACTTTAAATAGGCCGCAGGAAGTGAGAGGGTATTCGGAAAGAAGGAAGAAACAAAGAGAGTTGACTGGGAAAGAAGCAACTATAGTTGTACCCAGTGGAAAGCCACTGGTGTGACGTTACAAAAGCTTTAAACAGGATTTCTTTGGTCCTTTAATAAGGGACTGCTACAAAATATGAAACTCCAGTGGTCAAATTCCACCTTCTTCTATGCTGTATTTCAACACCACAAAATTGTCAGAACTTTTGTACTTTATTATACATCTTGGTAACTCAAAAATGCTCTAAGGAGATGTTTGATGAATTGCAATAAACCATCTGTATTATTACTGTATCATTAAAACTATCGCTCCCTTTTACTGTTCATATCTGGTCCATGTGACCTCCTTTGTTCCTGAAAGTAAAATGTTCCAAAGCTCTGACAGTCACTTGTATTAATAAATTATTACTCTGTGAGAGTTCAAAGACTAGTGGCTGGCAGAAACAAAAAAGTATTTGCTCTAGTTAGTTTGCTAGTTAGTAGTTCTTAGGAATCACGTTTAACCATTTCAGAACAGCCTTAATCTACAATGTGCTGGGCTCATAAAAAATTTAGGCAAAAAGAAGCAGGTGCAATTAGAGCAATTGATAGTATGACAGCCTGCCTTCTGCAGGAATTACTTCCTTATCTTTTTACTGTCCAAAAATGAAATGGAGTGTTGCATAAATCTATAAATGTATAGGTTATAGGGTCATTAACTGTATGCAAAATTCCAAACTTCCCTAGCAGTCAACTATGTTAGCTATGAAAAGGTGGGTCTCTAATAACTCAATAAAACAAAGGTCTCTGCTTTTATTTGCAATAATGCGTAAAAACCAAACACTCAATCCAATATTGATATGTCTTTGCAGAATATCATTCATAAGGCCTTCAACTACCTCAAGCAAGGCTGTTTCTTGCTTGTTGTTATGCATAATGTATATGCAGGCATACATGTACTTTCCTGTGCTTTTAAAGGATAAGTTCACCTTTTTATAAAAATAAAATAAATGTACATATTTTGCAGATATTTTTTTTTCCCTGCATCAGCCTGGAATGCATTAGTGGATCAAGGGTGCAATGTGAAGCTTCTGCTGAAAAGCCAATACAGGCTATCAGTTTCAGAGCTGTGGGGCTTGTGAATGAACTACAAGGGGCGCTCGTCTGCCCTTGCAATTAATTTCGAACTACAAGCCATCTTCCGTGGTGGCTGACAGCACTTGTAGTTTAATCATTCACAGGAAACTTTGAATGAATGACTTGGCCATGTGGGTGGAGCCCACATGTCCACACTGTTTTTGAATTGTGACAGTGCATGTGGGGAGAAGAGCGAGAAAACAAGCCCAAAATCTCTAACAGAGACACAACCACAGTAATAACTTGATGGAGGTTCTTAACCCCTTACCTCTGTCCAAAGATAAAAAAAAATGCTTAAGTAACAAAGGAAATTGCGCTCCAAGGTAAGTGTAAACCTGTAACTCCTCGCACACCAACAGATATATATTGGTAAATAAAATGGTGAAACAAGCAGACTCAAACTGTCAAACATAAATCATCAAGTAAAATAATAATCCAAAAAAGTTCAAAACAATTTTGTTTTTACAAAAGTCTTTAAAACTGAAATGAATAGTTTGGGATATGTACTTCTTTAATTGTAATAAAGTGCAGATCTTTCAACTTAAGGATAGCACACCGCAGTGATCCTTCGCCAAATGTCGGAGAGGCATATGCCCTGGAAGACATCATATATGATGAAATGTATAAGAAGGATCCAATGTGTGTGACGTCATCATGGGACATGGGATCTCGGGACCAGCGTGTATTGTTATAGGCATTATTCATTTTACACTTTTCATTTTGGTTGTTTTCATAAAATGTTTACTATACAGTTTTACAATATGTAATGTCTAGAGACAGCCGAACACCCCCCCCCCCCCCCCGATTCACAGCAGAACTCCCAAACAGGGGAAAAGTTTGGCCCCAAACTGCAAACTCAATTGAAGTCTATGGGAGATAAAGTCAAAATTTTGAAGGCTTATATGCACGTAAGTCGCCATAAAAAGGATTATGGGGTCCAGGTACTGCCCTGGGGGACATGCATCAATGCACTTTTTTTTTAAACAATTGTTTTTAAAGGAGCATTTATTTTAATGATGCTTAAAATGAAACAATAAAAATAAAGAAATCCTTTAACCACTTCAGCTTCGGAAGATTTGGCTGCTCAATGACCGGGCCAGTTTTTGTGATTTGGCACTGCGTCCCTTTAACTGACAATTGCGGCGTTGTGCGATGCTATAACCAAAAATAATGTCCTTTTTTTCCACAAATACAGCTGTCTTTTGGTGGTATTTGATCACCTCTGTGGTTTTTATTTTTTGCGCTATAAACAAAAAAAGAGCGACAATTTTGAAAAAAAAACACAATGGGGGTTATTTACGAAAGGCAAATCCACTTTGCAATACAAGTGCAAACTACAAGTGCAAAGTGCACTTGAAAGTGCACTTGGAAGTGCAGTCGCTGTAGATCCGAGGTGGACATGCTTGCACGATTGGATAATAAAATCAGCAGAGCTTCCCCTCATTTCAGATCTACCCCTCAGATTTACAGCAACTGCACTTCCAAGTGCACTTTCAGTGCAATTTCAAGTTTTGCACTTGTAGTGCAAAGTGGATTTGCCTTTCGTAAATAACCACTATCTTTTACTTTTTGGTATAATAAATATACCCAATTTAAAACAAAATCCTCAATTTAGGCTGATATTAATTGGTTTGCACAAAAGATAAAGGCCCAGATTCTCAAAGGGCTTACGACGGCGCAACGCCATGTACGCCGTCGTAAGTCCTAATCTGGGCCGTCGTATCTATGCGACTGATCCTTAGAATCAGTTACGCATAGATATCCATTAGATCCGACAGGCGTAAGGCTCTTACGCTGTCGGATCTTAAATGTAATTTTTTTTTTGGCGGCTAGGTGTCGCCTCCGTCGTATTCCCCGTCGAGTATGCAAATTAGCTAGATACGCAAATTCCCGAACGTACGCGCGGCCGACGCAGTAAAGTTACGACGTTTACGTTAGGCTTGTCCCGGCGTAAAGTTGACCCTGGGTATATGAGGTGCAATCAATGTTAAGTATGGCCGTCGTTCCAGCGTCGAAATTTGTAAATTTATGTTGTTTGCGTAAGTCGTCCGTGAATGGGGCTGGACGCCATTTACGTTCCAATGACGTCCTTGCAACGTCATTTGGAGAAATGCACCCTGGGATATTTTTCGGACGGCGCATGCGCAGTACGTTCGGCGCGGGAACGTGCTTAATTTAAATGCTCCACGCCCCCTACCCGGCTAATTTGAATTAGGCGGGCTTGCGCCGGGTGATTTATGCTACGCCGCCGCAACTTTACAGGCAAGTTCTTTGTGAATAAAGCACTTGCCTGTAAAACTTGCGGCAGCGTAACGTAAATGAGATACGTTACGCCCGCCGAGTTTTACGATGATCTATGAGAATCTGGGCCATAGTGTCTACAAAATAAGGGATAGATTAATGGCATTTTTGTTATTATTATTTGTTTACTAGTAATGGCGGTGATTAGCGATATTTATTAGGACTGCGATATTACGGCGGATAGATCAGAAACTTTTGACACATTTTTGGGACCAGTGACAATTACACAGCTATAAAATGCACTGATTACTGTATAAATGTCACTGGCAGGGAAGGGGTTAGCACTAGGGGGCTATCAAGGGGTTAACTGTGTTCCCTAGGTGTGTTTTAACTGTGGATGTGAATAGGACTAACGCCTAAGGTTCTCGCTCTGTCACGAGCGGTCGCGGGTGCCAGGCGGTCATCGAGCCCACCGGGCACTTGCATCAGCTCCTGCGGGGAGCCACGGGTGCGAGCGAACCGCCCCAAAGTGGCCGAAAGGCAAAGCAACGTTAGGTAACGGTTTTTCGTCCAGGGGAGCCACCCTGCCGCAGTGAAACTACGGTGACTAGTCCAGAAGCGGTTAAATATAGTGCCTGGGGGTCCCCTTAGTCTGCATGTAAAGTGTCACTTATGTAGCATGTAAGGAACCTGCTGCAGCAAAAATGACATTTATAAAGAAAAAAAAGTCAAACCACATTTAAATTGACTGGCAGTTGAAATTGCTGGCACCTGGCTATTTAAAAAAAATATAGGAAAAAAAGCAGAGTGGGGTCCCCCAGCAGTTAAAACCAGACCCTTTGGGTCTGGTATGGATTGTAAGGAGAATCCACACCAATTTTTTTTTTAAATCCACACCAGATCCTTACCTGAGCATGCAGCCTGCCAGGTCAGGAAAGAGGGGGATGAGAGAGCACCCCTCCGAACCATACCAGGCCACATGCCCTCAACATAGGGGGTTATTTTGGGCAGGGGGCTCTGCTCCCCCCACCCCAGAGCACCTTGTCCCCACAACCCTGGCCGCTAGTTGTGGGGGTCTGTGGGCAGGGGGCTTATCAGAATCTGGAAGCCTCCTTTTACAAGGGGGCCCCCAGATCCCGGACCCCCATATGTGAATGAGTATGGGGTACATTGTACCTTACACATTCACCCAAAAATCCGTCAAAAATAAACAAATACACTAGAAGGGTTTTTGACAATGTCCCCGGAAAAAAAAACGCTCTGCACTCGTTGAAGGCAGTCTTCTGGGTGCCTCCTCTGCTGTCTGACAGTTCTTAAATAGATAAGGGGCAGGGCCACCTGGTGACATCACCTGCTGACAGCTGGTGGTTAATTTGTGGTTAAAGACGTGGCTGCTGGCCTCCTGGCCCTGCTCCTTAAAGAGGAGTTCCACCCAAAAATGGAACTTCCTCTTAACCCACTCCTCTCCCCCTTACATGCCACATTTGGCATGTATTTTTTTTTTGGGGGGGGAGTGGGGGCTTCAGGAGAAGGGGACTTCCTGTCCCACTTCCTCCTTCCGCCGAGGGGCTGCAAAGGTGATACGTCATATCGCCTTTTGGCAGCCCCTCCCTGTAGGCGATCGCCTGGGACACGTGACAGGTCCCAGGCGATCGCCTGTGCAATCAAACAGCGCAGCGCCGGAGCCACGCCGCGCGCACATGCGCAGTGCCGCTCGTGCATGCGCAGTGGGTGCCCGGCCGTGAAGCCGAAAGCTGTCACGGCCGGGTGCCCACAGTGACAATGAAGACGCCGGCCGGGAGGGGGGGAGAGGAGCGGACCCCCGGCCGGCGCGTCGCTGGAACGCTGGAGCAGGTAAGTGTCAGTTTATTAAAAGCCAGCAGCTACACTTTTTGTAGCTGCTGACTTTTAATAAACTTAAAAAATGGGTGGAAAACCCCTTTAACAACATACTGACTGTGCACTCAGCAGGTGAACATCCCACCGAATGCATGGGCGATGTTCTGGCAGAACTTTTGCTCTGCCTGAATGGTTCGCCCAACACTACTGGTATCTATGGCTTTTTTTTTCATGAATATTGTGGAGCCTCGGATGATACCTATTAGAGACCTGCATATGTTTTACTGTGCCGAGGAGGCTCCTGCTGTGTACAATCATGCGTGCAACCTAAACTCTGAAATAGGCAACAAAGTACGGGTATGACGCTTTTCCTACACTGGCCACTTGCCCGCTGTACATTGCGGGTGGGCAGTCGGGAAGTGGTTGAGAGCAGCACTTGTTTCACAATTTTTTTAGTAAAAGTTTTGCCTTTTGTTATACTTTAATCCCACCTTAAAACGGCTTCTAAGAACCGACGATGTGTGTGAAGATTATTGGAAGCCTTCCCACACTCATCTGTGGAGATATAAATATTCTACAAAGACAATGACATCTGTCATGTTGTGACAATGACATCATCAGGCCATATTATGTTCTCATAGAGCGTGGGTAAATTTCTGCATATAATATATGTGATGAAGTATATACAATTATAAAAACTGCGGCTTAAACTTCTATTTTCTTTGAACAACTCTTTTAGATTAAATTTCATATTTGATTGGACATTCATGGTAACAGGTGCTTTATTCAAGTCTGAAATTCCCTGAAAAATGAAATAACATTAAAGTATATTTCAGCTTTGTGTGTGAGTATGTATAAAAAAATCTTTCTAGCTTTTATTCCAGAATGCCCTTTGTCCATACTGCAATTTCTATCATATGTCTGCATCTTATTTCCTTTCCTCTTGCTCCTCACAAAACCATTTATTTCTCCATTATAAATTCACTCTGTATCACTTCACCTTTTTCTTTATTACTCCTTTAAATATGGATATAAAAGAGCCTTTCCTTGAAAGAGCATTTTCCCAATCTCTCAGAAGACATTTTTAAACCACCTGAGCCATTTGCAGATTATGTACAGAAAACAATGCAGCTAGAGCTACTCTGTCTTTACTCATGTCCTACTAGAAACATTGGTATTGTTTGCCCTATATATGTAGGCTGAAGCCAGATATATATCTAAATGTCACAGGGCCCTGGTACAAACTCAGAAATCAAGCTTTCATGGTTAGATACCAAGGTGCCACAACTCTCCACAGGGGTATTTTTAACCACTGCCCTGAAGTGCATTAGCGTACTTAGTCAAGATCTGTACTCAATCCAGGATGTCTACGTTGTATGATATTGCAAAAAACTATCTTGTGTAATACGAATATGTTCCTCCATGGCTGTAATTTTATAAATGTTGGAGAATCATTCCATATTATCACTGTCCCTTATTTTTAGGTCATCTTTTCCACCTTTTGCCTCAGTGCTCTTATTTGTCCAACACCTCATGGTCGGGGGAACTCGGCATCACCAGATGTTTTATCTATCCTTGATATGAAATTTATAATGGGTTATTAAGATGTAATTTTGAGATACAGTCCTTTTTATGTTCTCTTTAATTGTAAAAAGACATTTCAATGGAATGTTCAACTGTGACACCACCGTAATATATGTAAGCCTTTCAGATACTGGTATACTATATTTACTTTATGGGGAAACAACTCTGTTATTGGATACTTATCTTTTTCATAACTATGTTATAGATGTACAGTCTGTCCCTTAACAAACACCCCAGAGGAAAGGAAAAAAACTGAAATGCGTCGGGTGTAAGGACAATACTGGTCGTCATGCTTTTATTATGGTGTTTCTGGACAAAGATCTGTATATATTCCATGTTGTTGCTTATGTGCAAGTGTTTTTTTTATATATTTTGTTAAATAAATATATTTTTCTACAAATATACATTTACTTTCACTTTTCTCAATATACAGTAGCTCACAAAAGTGAGTACACCCCTCACATTTTTGTAAATATGTTATTATATCTTTTCATGTGACAACACTGAAGAAATTACATGTTTCTACAATGTAAAGTAGTGAGTGTACAGCTTGTATAATGGTGTAAATTTGTTGTCCCCTCAAAATAACTCAACACACAGCCACTAATGTCTAAACTGCTGGCAACAACAGTGGCCCGGATTCAGAAAGAATTGCGCTCTATTGGCGGAGGCGCAGGGCAACGATTTTGCCCTGCGCCCCCGCAAATATTTTGCACTGCCCTCCATTCACGGAGCAGTAGCTCCGTAAATTGCGACGGCGCGCTGGCAAAATTGCCCGGCGTAAGCGCGCGCAATGTAAATGATCCCGCCGGGGGCGGGAATCATTTAAATTAGGCGCGCTCCCGCGCCGAGCGTAGAACGCATGCTCCGTCGGGAAACTTTCCCGACGTGCATTGCGGCAAATGACGTCGCAAGGACGTCATTTGCTTCAAATTGAACGTGAATGGCGTCCAGCGCCATTCACGATTCACTTACGCAAACAACGTAAAATTCGAACGTCGCGACGCGGGAACGCCGAGTATAGTTTAGCATTGGCTGCCCCTGCTATTAGAAGGGGCAGCCTTACGCTAAACACGCCGTATGGAAACGACGTAACTTGCATACGCAGGGGGCGCGCAACATTGTGAATCGGCGTAAGTATGCAATTTGCATACTATACGCTGACCACAATGGGAACGCCCCCTAGCGGTCATCGCAAGAATGCAGCCTAAAATCTGCGTGGCATAAGAGCCTTATGCCACGCAGATTTTAGGCTGCAGTCGGCTTAACGAGTTCTCTGAATCAGGAGAACTTGTTACGCCGGCGCAAGTCAGCAATTGCGCTGCGTAACTATGGTTACGCAGGCGCAATTGCTTACTGAATCTGGGCCAGTGAGTACACCACTAAGTGAAAATGTCCAAATTGTGCCCAAAGTGTCAATATTTTGTGTGGCCACCATTACTTTCCAGCACTGCCTTAACCCTCTTGGGCATGGAGTTCACCATAGATTCACAGGTTGCCACTGGATTCCTCTTCCACTCCTCCATGACGACATCACCAAGCTGGTGGATGTTAGAGACCTTGCGCTCCTTCACCTTCTGTTTGAGGATGCCCCACAGATTCTCAATAGGGTTTAGGTCTGGAGACATGCTTGGCCAGTCCATCACATTTACCCTCAGCTTCTTTAGCAAGGCAGTGGTCATCTTAAATGTGTATTTGGGGTTGTTATAATGTTGGAATACTGCCCTGCGGCCCAGTCTCCGAAGGGAGGGGATCATGCTCTGCTTCAGTATATCACAGTATGTGTTGACATTAATGGTTTCCTCAATAAACTGTAAAACCCCAGTGCCAGGAGCACTCATGCAGCCCCAGACCATAATACTCCCACCACCATGCTTGACTATAGGCAAGACACACTGGTCTTTGTACTTTTCACCTGGTTACCGACACACACGCTTGACACTATCTGAACTATCAGGGTCTCATTAGATCACAGGGCATGGTTCCGGTAATCCATGTCTATTTGTCTTCAGCAAACATTTTGCAGGCTTTCTTGTGCATCATTTTTGGAAGAGGCTTTCTTCTGGGACGACCAATTCAGACCAATTTGATGCAGCGTATGGTCTGAGCACTGACAGGCTGACCCCCACCTCCTAAACCCCTGCAGCAATGCTGGCAGCACTCATACATCGATTTCCCAACAGGCCTGTTTTGAGTAGATCCTGTCCTGGTAAACCGCTGTATGGTCTTGACCACCATGCTGCAGCTCAGTGTCAGGGTCTTGGTAATCTTCTTATAGCCTAGACTATCTTTATGTAGAGCAACAATAATTTTTTTCAGATCCTTAGAGAGTTCTTTGCCATGAGGTGCCATGAGGTACCCTGTTGAACACCCAGTGAACAGTATGAGAGAGTGAGAGCAATAACACAAAATGTAACACACTTGCTCCCCATTCACACCTGAGACCTTGGAACACTAATGAGTCACATACACCACTCCGGGGAGGGAAAATGGCTAATTGGGCCCAATTTGGACATTTTCATTTAGGGGTTTACTCACTTTTGTTGCCAGTGGTATAGACATTAATGGCTGTGTGTTGAGTTATTTTGAGGGGACAGAAAATTTACACTGTTATACAAGCTGTACACTCACTATTTTTTCAGTGTTTGCAGATGAAAAGATATAATAAAACATTTACAAAACTGTGAGGGTGTACTCACTTTTGTTAAATACTGTATAAGTGCCTAAAAAGTCCACCTAGGGATATTTACCATATTTGCCGGCGTATAACGCGACTGGACGTATAAGACGACCCCCTATTTTTCCAGTGAAAACTTAGGTTTTGGGCTATACTTGCCGTATAAGACTACCCCCCTTCTGAGGCAACACCATTTAAAAAATACATTAGAAACATTTAAAAACACAAAGCAAGAATGCCAGCTAGCTAATGTATGTAGCCTGCTCGGATTGGCAGAGGTTGTTACTCCAATCCGAGCAGGCTCTGTATTCATTAATAGAATACATTGCTCGCCGGGATTGGCTCAGCGGCAAATACTGTATGTGGCTGAAGCCACATACAGTATTACTGGACATCCAGGGGGCTGACATCCATCGGGCAGCATTCTATACCCATATAAGACGACCCCCGATTTTTGGGCATTTCTTTTAAGTGTAATGCCGCGTACACACGATCTGTCCATCCGATGAGAACGGACCGATGGACAGTTTTCATCGGTTAACCGATGAACCTGACTGATGGTCCGTCATGCCCACATACCATCGGTTAAAAAAACGATCGTGTCAAAACGCGGTGACGTAAAACACAACGATGTGCTGAAAAAAATGAAGTTCAATGCTTCCAAGCATGCGTCGACTTGATTCTGAGCATGCGTGGATTTTTAACCAAGGGTCGTGCCTACTAACGATCGATTTTATCCTATCGTTTAGGAATCCATTGGTTAAATTTAAAACAAGTTGGCATTAAATAACCTATGGGGCCCACACACGATCAGTTTTGACCGATGAAAACGGTCCATCAGACGGTTGTCCTCTGTTTAACCTATCGTGTGTACGAGGCCTTAAAGGTAGTCTTATACGCCAGAAAATATGGTAGTTATTTTCTAATAATTTCTGCATGTGGCAATACTGAGGATATACTCACCAACTTAATTTTTCCAGTGGGCAGGGACATATAGTCTGGCTGTGTTTAAACATGCGCATATCCAATGATTTTATTAAAATATATATAAAAAATGGAGCTTGGACAGGCTAGAATGGTGCAGCAAGTTTTAAGCAGTGAAATCGTAAGGTGATAAGGTGAACCTCACTCTAGTAAGTGCTTAGGATGGGGCATTGCCATCAAACATAAATTGTGTGGCAGCACCAAAATATGTCAGAAACTTCAGGAAAAAATGTGTGTACTACCAATGGAGTATGGTACCCTCAGGCTTGCAAATTGAAACCATTTACTTTGCACATTCACAGAGCCTTTGTGAGGTTGTAGATGTAGATTGCTATCCAATCCTCCTCAGAAAGTGAGCCACACAGATTTTGTTACGATTTTTGGCAAGCTCCTGACCCATAGGATGACTGGTTTTAAGTGTAGATACAGGTAGTTGAAAGAGATCACGTGGGTTTGGGGTGAGTCTGACACACATATGGATTTGAATTGGGTGCGGCTCCTAGCATAGAGTGATTGTGCTGTTGGAGCAATCAGGAAGTGCTTGGTTTGAAATTAAGCCCACAGAGGTGTTGGATGAGTGGGGGATAAAGAGGGCAATGCCATGTGGTCTATAAAGCATCAGAATAAACAAACCAGAAAAATGGCCTGCCTGCACCGTGGATTTGGGCCAACAATCCTCCAACAGTGTTCTTTTCAGTAGGGGGGTGGGGATGTCAGAATTGAAACAAAGAGGTGTGAGAAGCCCTTTTACAGAGGAAAGTATGGAGCCCATAAGACGGAGGGTTTTCAACAAGAGGTAGTATGGGGTCGACAGGAGCCAGGGGAAAATATCCACCGAACAGCTGTGGACATTTGTTCCACCAAAACCCAATACTTTACAAGTTAACAATTCTAGAAAGAAGATGGGTCCAGTTGTGTTTAATGTGCTTCAGGGATCAGAAGAAAGCTCTAGGCAGAGATATACTGGAAGGACCATTTGGAATATGTGTGGCAGTCGGGGCTGTATATTTAATTTTATTATAGCTGTTCTTCCAAACCAATAATAATATGTTTTGCCCTAGGCTTTAAGGGCCAGATTCACAGTGGAGATACGACGGCGTATCTGCTGATACGCCGTCGTATCTCTGTTTCTATCTATGCGACTGATTCATAGAATCAGTTACGCATAGATAGCCAGAAGATCCGACAGGTGTAATTGTTTTACACTGTCGGATCTTAGGATGCAATACCGCGGCCGCCGCTGGGGGGAGTTTGCGTCGTAAACCAGCGTCAGGTATGCAAATTAGGAGTTACGGCGATTCACGACAGATTTTCGCGTTCACTACGTCGCGGCTAGTCTAGTTTCCCGTCGCAAAGTTAGTCGTCGTTTTAGCTGCCCTAACTTTAGTCAGCAAGTGTATTGCTGTCTAAAGTATGGGCGTCGTTCCCGCGTCGAAATTTAAAAATCAACGTCGTTTGCGTAAGTCGTCCGTGAATTCGGAATTACGCTACACGCGTCGCCGTTCGAAAAAATTACGTCACGGCGAGCAATGCACGACGGGAGTTCGGAAACGGCACACACCCATGGCACACACCCATTTAAATTGGCCCACCTTGCGCCGGAGGCTGCCGGCGTAGGTTTTCGTCGCAAGTGCTTGGTGAATCAGGCACTTGCGATGAAAAATTGCGGCGGTGTAACGTATCTACGATACGTTACGCCGCCGCTCTCCTATGTGAGTCTGGCCCATAGTTTCTCCAAAAATCTTTTGAATTACCCTCTCAATATGTAAATAAAGAACTAAAGTAACTCTTTAGGCTCTTAGGCCCAGATTCTCAAAGGGCTTACGACGGCGCAACGCCATGTACGCCGTCATAAGTCCTAATCTGGGCCGTCATATCTATGCGACTGATTCTTAGAATCAGTTACGCATAGATATCCATTAGATCCGACAGGCGTAAGGCTCTTACGCCGTCGGATCTTAAATGCAATTTTTTTTTCTTGTCCGCTAGGTGTCGCCTCCGTTGTTTTCCCCGTCGAGTATGCAAATTAGCTAGATTTGCGAATTCCCGAACGTATGCGCCGCCGACGCAGTAAAGTTACGTCGTTTACGTTAGGCTTTTCCAGGCGTGAAGTTGCCCCTGGGTATATGAGGAGCAACCAATGTTAAGTATGGCCGTCGTTCCTGCGTCAAAATTTATAAATTTACGTTGTTTGCGTAAGTCGTCCGTGAATGGGGCTGGACGCCATTTACGTTCACGTCGAAACCAATGACGTCCTTGCGATGTCATTTGGAGCAATGCAGCCTGGGATATTTTACGGACGGCGCATGCGCAGTACGTTCGGCGCGGGAACGCCCTTAATTTAAATGCTACACGCCCCCTACCCGCCTAATTTGAATTAGGCGGGCTTGCACCGGGTGATTTACGCTACGCCGTCGCAACTTTACAGGCAAGTTCTTTGTGAATAAAGCACTTGCCTGAAAAACTTGCGGTGGCGTAACGTAAATGAGATACGTTACGCCCGCCCTAAGTTACGCCATTCTACGAGAATCTGCCCCTTAGAGTTTATTCTTACGTTGTGAAAACGGTGGGTCAACATTTGCATCTGGGCCCACAAGCTTCAAGTTACGCCTCTGAGGGGAGGGAGCTCCAGCTGATTGTCAGCTCTGTTCCTGTGTATCGCTTTGGATTGGGGGGTATGTGATCGAGAGTCCTAAAGAAGATATAGCACCTCATCCCAAAATAGATTCAAAGGAGGGGAATTTTTTGGAAGGGTTGAGGGGATTATTGCGGTGCGAAGAAGGAAACCAGACAAAGTATGTATATATATATATATATATATATATATATATATATATATATATATCTCAAAAGGTTTATTCAATTTTTACAAAATATAATAATTCAAAATACAAATAGTGCATAAGTTATTTTGTCGGAGCAAGGTCTAAAAATATTTTTTTCGATCAGGTCGACCCTACTAGTTTCGCCTCTTGGCTTCTTCAGGGGAATTAGGACAAGATCGTCTCTCTAGATTGCTCTAAAGAGATGAAAAAACAATTTTAACATATGCATACAATATAAACTCTTAAAGAACTTTGATTATATATATTCAACAGTACATGTCATGCATATAAAATACAAACAGAAGTTTGGCTGGGATCTCTGGCGGGGCAAGAGAAACCAAAGTTCATAGGAACAAATGCGTATATATCCACAGCCAGGTAACAGCCCATGCTGTTCAACCCATGAGAGGGGGCTGGCAGCAAAATTCCATAGGTAGGAGATATAAAACCTACCCTAGCTTCATGCACAGCCAGTCAAGGAAAACCCCCTCAGGGTGGATATTGAAATCCAAGTTCAACTGACAGAACTTAAAAATACAGAGGAAAAAGAATCTATGTTAGAAGATGTGTTATTAAAATATGATCTGTTACAACTAATTAAAGCAATCCATAATAGAGTCAATAGGGTTAATATATGTAAAACAACTGTCAGGGCACAGACCTTTCACGGTCACATTCCCCAGCTGGTTCTGGGTAGAATCGAACCTGGGACTTCTTCATTTTCAGGTCCAGCTCTTTGTCTCTGAGCCACTGCTCAGTTCTATTCTGTGTGCTGTCCATTGGAGCCTGGTTCTGAAACCTGTACTTCTGTGGACCAATCAGTGGCCAGTGCGGCCTATTTAAGCCAGCCCCTTCCCCTTTGCTAATTGCTGGTTCGTTGTCAGCTTTACCTTGTTTGAAACACCTTGAAGAAACCTGAACCTTTACCTGTTTGACCCGGATCTGGACTTGACTACTCTTTTGCCTTCTCCTGCACTTGACCCCTGGATTGTTTATTGGACCTGCTGCCGTCTCCACTCCCTTTGACCATTGGCTTACTGACTTGGACTCTCTGCCTTCCGGAACCCCTGACCATTTGGCTTGCTTCTTGGATCTCCTGTTGTCCTGACCTGAACGGGCTCCCAGCCTTCTGGACTTTGTTTTTGCACCTGCATCTCTGCTATATCTACCACAGCTCCTCTGGTGTCTTCGCATCACATCTCCAGTGATTCTCGTCTTACCATCTTCCGCTGCTGGTAGCCGGTGCCTCTTTGTGCCCCTCCTCGCTGTTACCACCTCCAGGGGGTGAGGTGCACAGAGTCGCAAAGGTAGCCGCCCTCGGCATCTCGGCCTCGGTGAGTACTTACCTTAACGGTCCTGACAACAACCATACCTTGAAGCGTAATAAAATCAAGGTAAATACAGGAGAATTAAATAAGACAGAAACATGGGCACTGAGGAGCCTCGATTCATCTAAGAAGGAAAAAGTGTTTGAATAGATTTAATATACTTCATAAAGTTAATAAGAACATAGGTAACTAGATTATTAAGTGTAATCAAGGGATCAACTTACATGGAATATCTAGCTAGATGAGCAGTCTGAGTGCAAGCAAACATCAGCTGGTGATAGAAAGTCAAAGGATAGTCGTTTGCAGCAGAAATCAAGATCAGTCATTTGCAGCTGAAAAGTCCACAGATAATCTCCTTTAAAAAGGGTAAAAAATAATAAATAAAAAAGTGAAGGTTTAGCCAGAAGTTTTCAAACCTTACACAAAGGAAACAGTAGTGAGGAGAGTGAATGGTTCCAGAATGGAAGCTTACCTATCTTTGAGAGGAAAAAAGGACATCTGTCAGTGCCCTGTTGGTAGCAGACAGATAATGATCGTATCATGCTATATATAGCCCGCTGGGGAGGCGGGTGCATCGCGATTGGATCTCAGGGATCACATGGTCGCTGAGATGCCTACAATTCCCACACTCCTTAGCAAAAAAAAAAAAAAAAACATATGAGTGCAGAGGGGAGGAACACGAAGCACTAGAAGAGAGCAATCGCCAGCCAGCAGCACCAAGACAGTCACGCATACACAGAGCGGCGTGGACCATGACCGCAAGCTGACTAATCAGAGCAAACCAAGCAATCAAACATAAATGCAAACGCAAAAGATCCCATATTGTAGAAGTCTAAATATTAAATAAATGAATGATTAAGGCAAGCAAAAAATCACTGATAGGAGGGGGAGAGAAGCCCTGGACAAGGATGTGAATGGGCTGATGTATGGAGAAGGGCTGTAGTGGCTTTTTGGGAAGGATACGCATTACTTCCAGAACTAATTAGGGCTCTAGCTAGTCCCACTTATAGGTGAACCCAGAAAGGAAAAATTACCACGCCAGAGACCCGAGCCAAAAAGTATATATGCAACATATTTGCCAATAAAATGAAAAACATAGGGTTTACACTATATGTCAAAAATATGTATTCAATATTTTTCAATACATGCAATCAAAAATCGACAACATTATTGTTGATTCATAAATTATACATCAAAATTCAACATAAATAAATGTGGTTGTTGTAGTGATATATAGCAATATATACCATATTATTGCCCCCATCATAAATGGGAGCAGGTGGGTTGACTCTAGCCAGTGCCGGGACTTGCCCACTAGGTGGAGTATGGGGCAAAGAGTTTGGTGGTCAAAGTAGGGTACATGTAGGACCTGCGGGAGAGTGGTAATAGAGCAGGATGTAATGAGGAGGGAGGAATTGACCAGACCATAACACCTTTCTTAGATGGAATAATGTAAAGGCCACACCATTTTATTTAATAATAGAATTTCTTATAAATGTATCGCTTTACCTCCAATCAGCTCTCCTCACTGAGCTCTGCAGAGTGTAACTTCAGCTCTTTGTCTTGTATTTTTGGGACAGCTCAGACAAGCTTTATACATTTGTCACTTTAAATGGGTCTAGAGAAGATAAGACTGCAGATAAACAGGTACAACTTATGTAGGAGGATTTGTTTCATCCCTGTGTATCACCTGGGGCTAGTGATTTTGCTGGGTATATGTAAGCCTTTACAGCCACTTTAATGTTATTTCTTCCAATGTGCTTACAAGCACAAGCCTTGTCAGCAGCTGGTTTGGCAGCAACCTTGCAATGTAGTCAGTAGTCACAGGTCTGAACAGAGAGCAGATTACTATGTAACACTCATCAGCTGTCACTGACTGCAGGTCTCTCTGTGATTGAGGTCTGAGTAGATATATATTACCTTTCACAACCACCAACCCAACATATATTATCTGTACTGTATTGGCCCAGGGGCACACTTTTGCCCCCAGTCTTATTATATTTGTAATTTATGTCCATCTTTATTTTATTTTTTATTAGCTATCTAATATTTATATAACTGCGAATAAAAAGTAATTTTTTTATTTACTGTTAACAAAAATTGCCTTCCTTTTTTTAATCCCCAGCCTTTTAATTTTCCTAAATTAAACAATTCAAATGCTGCTTTCTTGTTACCATGGAAACAGTGGAGCATTAAGTACACTGTACAGAACATCAACAATAATGTGATTTCCTACACAAAGCACTTGCTCACATTTTTTCCCAGCAGTTTCTCTTATTACAACATGGAGACAGACCGTGGGCTAGATTCACATAGATTAGCGGATCTTTAGATCCGCGTAATCTATGTGATTTACGATCCGCCGGTGCAATTTTGCAAGGCTAGTGCAGTATTCACAAAGCACTTACCTCGAAACTTGCACCGGCGGATTGTAACTCCCCCGGCGGAATTAAAATTCCGCGGCTAGGGGGAGTGTACAATTTAAATCAGGCGCGTTCCCGCGCCGATTTAACTGCGCATGCCCCGCCGGCGAAATTTTCCAGTGCGCATGCTCCAAATGACGTCGCTAGGACGTCATTGTTTTCGGCGGCAATCCGTATTCCAGACCGACTTACGCAAACAACGTAAAAATTTGAAACACGACGGCCATACTTAACATAGGAAACGCCGCAGTTACCCCTGCTATAGCAGGGGTAACTATCCGCCGGAAAAAGACGAACGCAAACGACGTGAAAAAAAAGCGACGGGCGGGCGTTCGTTACTGAATTGGCGGTTCTCCTCATTTGCATATCCGACGCGTAAAAAAAACGAGGCGACACCTAGCGGCCGGCGGGAGATTGCAGCCTAAGATCCGACGGTGTAAGTCACTTAGACCAGTCGGATCTAAGGGAGATCTATGCGTAACTGATTCTTATGAATCAGTCGCATAGATCCGACCGTCGGATCTCAGAGATACAACGGCGGATCAGGAGATCCGCCGTCGTATCTCTTGATGAATCTGGCCCCGTGTGTTTACAACAG
The DNA here is from genome assembly GCF_905171775.1 of Rana temporaria. Lineage (NCBI taxonomy): Eukaryota > Metazoa > Chordata > Amphibia > Anura > Ranidae > Rana > Rana temporaria. The sequence continues at coordinate 319,285,209 of NC_053491.1, read as the reverse complement.
GTAGACCCTTTCCATTACACACCCAGGAAATAGTAAGTGATTAGAATGAATGTGTCACTTTCAGCAGAAAATCTGGTAAAATTGTGCAGTGATGTTTACTGAAATCTGTGTGATGTAAAAAAATATAACTAAATTGTTGTAATTTTTTTTTAATCACTAGAATGCCCGGGCCTTTCTCTCCTAGAGTGTTTTAGCCTACCTTAACATGTTATACACAATTTTTTTCAGGACAGATAAGGATTTCAAGCAGTATTGGACTCAAAAGGAAAAAAATAGTATATCGCAGTTTCTCAATCCTTAGATGTGGTGGCTGCATTTGTTTTCTTTTTTAGGCTTTTTTTCCATTTGTTTTCACCTGGCGATCTGGCCAGTAACACACTTCCTGCATTAGAGTGCCTCCAATCTGGATGAAGGCGTGCAGAGGCACCTTCAGACAGCATAATTGTCAGTTTGGGGGCAGGGGAATGTTAGATGAACTAGCAGATTTATATAAACTTTTTTTTTAAATAACAAACAATGGTTTTGCACAGAGCAGCCCCAATCCTCCTCTTCTGGGGTTCCCCACCGGAACTCCAGGGTCCCCCCTTCTTAGAGTCTCAATAGCAAGCTGCTTGCTAATGGGTACTCATGTGGGCATGCTTCTGAGCCTTGCTCTGTGTGTCCCCCACTCTTTTCTCATAGGCTGTGATTGACAGCAGCAGGAGCCAATGGCTTTGGCTGCTACTTCCATGTCCATTGAGGGGAGAGAGTGGAGAGAGCCACTGCCGAAGAGATTGAGGTTGGGCACAGGTTATTATTTAGCGGGGTCTTGGGAGATGCTGAACATAGAAAGATTTTAACCTTAATGCAGAAAATGCATTAAGGTAAAAAAAAAAAACGTCTGCCTTTACAACTACTTTTACCCCTGAACACAGTGTTACAACTTTACCATGTAAGTAAAACTGTACATATTGTTGCAACATTTAGTGTATCCAGGTTAATTATACCTTTTAAAAAAAAAAAAAAAATGGTGGTAAATGGTAATGGATATCTCAGATTTTTTTTTTTTAATTATAAGGTAAAAACTGGAACAAAATATTAAAAAGCATTTAAAAAAAATAGCTGTATGTTTCTTGCCATTACCATGAACTACCACCAAGACAAATTTTCATATGTCTTTGTCACAGTCTGGAGTCAGGTTCAGAGGCCAGTAGCTGTAGCAGTGGAGCAGCACCCACTGACAAGCAGGACAGTTTTACAAGCAGGTCACCCTGGCTCATGTCTATGTACTTACCAGTATTTACCAGAGCTCCTGATGGTGCAGATTGATTTTGCTGTGTGTTAGTACCAGTTTGCAGTCCTCGGAATCTCTCCACCAGGAGGTGAGCAAGCTGGGGTCCAGTAGCAGATATAGTGGGTGGGAATCAAGCAGAAGCAGAGCAAAGAAGCCAAAGGTAAGTAACAAATAGTTGCAGGTTGGGATTAAGCAGAAGCGTCGTCAAACAAGCCAAAGGTCAGTAACGAATGGTAGCGAAGCAGCAGGAGAGACAAAAGCAAGATATTGACTGGAGAGAGCACAATAATCTGGCAACAGGAAGTGCAGAAACATGGCTTAAATCAGGAAGTTCATGGGAGGAGCAAAGAGTTCAAGGTTCAAGATAAACATGATTTAAGAAAGGATCTTTCAAGGAATTGTTTAAGGAACTGTCCAGCATTCTAGGTGAATCAGCAAGCAGAGTCATTGCAAGACACAGCAGAGGTCTCAGGTTCAAGTCCAGGTCCTTATAATTAGTCCCATAGTGGGGCCCAATAACATTAGTGCACATTTTGCTTTTTTTATCCTGTCTAAAACACACTGACACGTACATTGATAAAAAATGTAAACATTCTTTAAAAAAGAAAACATCCTACTGTATATACATTGCCCTGATCTCTGATACTGACTTTGACTCTGAAAATGACCTTTGACCTTAAACTTGACCGTAAAGTGATCCTAAACACACAGGGCCAGATTCATGTACAATTCCGGCGGCGTAACGTATCCCATTTACGTTACACCGCCGCAAGTTTTCAGCGCAAGTGCTTGATTCACAAAGCACTTGCCTCTAAACTTGCGGCGGCTTAGCGTAAATCCCTCCGGGGCAAGCCCGCCTAATTCAAATGGGGCGTGTATCATTTAAATTAGGCATGTTCCCGCGCCGAACGTACTGCGCATGCTCCGTTTTGTAATTTCCCACCGTGCTTTGCGCGAAATGACGTCGCACCGACCTAATTTTTTGAACGTCGACGTGCGTTACGTCCTTTCCTATTCCCGGACGACTTACGCAAAAATTTTTTTAAATTCGATGCGGGAACGACGGCCATACTTTAACATGGCTGGTCTAAATAAAGGGCCATGAAATAGCAGCCGTAACTTTACGACGGGAAAAGCCGACTAGCGACGATGTAAGAGAATGTGACGAGCGCGCGTAGCTTAGTGGATCGCCGTAAACAGCTAATTAGCATACCCGATGCGGAAAACGACGCGAACTCCACCCAGCGGGCGCCGTAGTATTACACCTACGATCCGAAGGCGTACGAAGCCGTACGCCTGTCGGATCGAAGCCAGAAGCCGTTGTATCTTGGTTTGAGAATTCAAACTAAAGATACGACGCGGCAAATTTGAAAATATGCCGGAGTATCAGTAGATACGCCGGTGTATTTCGACTGTGAATCTGGCCCACACTGTTTAATTTACATTGTGCCTTCTATTTAGGTATGTGGATGATGGCACTGTTTTAAATTAGCAAACAAATATATAGTATATTTGAAATAAAATATTCATTATTTTTAGGCAGTAACGATGTAGGCAGATTTTTTTCCAGTCACAGGCTGTGTCACGCTCCTCCAGCCTGTGCATTAGAATAAGGGGAAGGTAAAGCCTCCACTGCATGTACTAACTTGACCTCCTTGTGTTTAGCTGGTTGGTGGGCATGGACGAGGAGGGAGGGAGTGGGCTGTCATTTACCACTGTGTATACCCCCACATGTGTGACTCAATAGTCACATGGGCTGCTCAGATGTAATAGGGAAGAAGTGCTTAGCATAAAAACATACTGAAAGCTGAGCAAGTCCAGAGTTGCCAACACAGATGCAAAATCCCTAGCTGAATTTGGGACAATAACAGAGAGTGGAGATAGAGAGCAGCAGGATCAACAAGTTTTTTTGCAGAATACAGAAAACAAATAGTGACTGAGTGAGTATGAACTGTATTTAATACAGTATTTATTGATATGTTTTTATGATGTGGGTTTGATGACACTTTAATCCTAATCTTGACACTGACCTAGATTAAACCCCGATATAGCTATTTTATCTTTTTTTAATTATTTGTTTTTTTACACACGCATTTTTATTTAAAGTTTTCTTCTCTAGTAAGGAGAAAAGATACAATGTATCTTTTTCTCTACTCAAGAGGAGGCGGGTTGTACGGTGACTGATCACTGTGATAGCCAATCACTGGCTATGACAGCAGTCCAGGTGATTGGGAACCAGTTCTCTTGGTGGTCACAGCTCACTCTCAGCACAAACAAAGTAGTGCATATATACGACCCCGCAGACAAAAGACCCACTTCTGTGAGGCCACTCTAGGTATATACAGTACTTGGTGGAAAAGGGTTAAATAGCGGGACAGAGTAGATATGGGTTAAAACCTCTCTTTATTTTGTATTGCTGTCTGTGTGCCCTCTAGGGATATTTCTTCTCTTCCTGTTCCAGTGACAGTGTGTCTGAGTAAATGGGGGTTAACCACTTACCCCCCGGACCATATTGCTGCCCAAAGACCAGAGTACTTTTTGCGATTCGGGACTGCGTCGCTTTAACAGACAATTGCGCGGTCGTGCGACGTGGCTCCCAAACAAAATTGGCGTCCTTTTTTTCCCACAAATAGAGCTTTCTTTTGGTGGTATTTGATCACCTCTGCGTTTTTTATTTTTTGCGCTATAAACAAAAATAGAACGACAATTTTGAAAAAAATGAATATTTTTTACTTTTTGCTGTAATAAATATCCCCCAAAAATATATAGAAAAACATTTTTTTTCCTCAGTTTAGGCCGATACGTATTCTTCTACATATTTTTCGTAAAAAAAAATCGCAATAAGCGTTTATTGATTGGTTTGCGCAAAAGTTATAGCGTTTACAAAATAGGGGGTATTTTTATGGCATTTTTATTAATATTTTTTTTACTAGTAATGGCGGCGATCAGCGATTTTTTTTTCGGTATTGCGACATTATGGCGGACACTTCGGAAATTTTTGACACATTTTTGGGACCATTGGCATTTTTATAGCGATCAGTGCTATAAAAATGCATTAGATTACTATAAAAATGCCACTGGCAGTGAAGGGGTTAACACTAGGGGGCGGGGAAGGGGTTAAGTATGCCTGGGTGTGTTCTTACTGTGGGGGGGGGGGTGGCCTCACTAGGGGAAACAATGATTTTCTGTTCATACATTGTATGAACAGAAAAACAGCATTTCCAGTGCTGAGAGGAACGAGAGATGTGTGTTTGCACACACAGCTCCCGTTCCCCGCTCTGTACCGAGCGATCGCGTGTGCCCGGCGGCGATCGCGCCTGCCGGGCACACGCACGGGAGTCGGGGGCGAGCGGGGGGCGCGCGCGCGCGCCTCCGGCGGCGCCCGTGCGCCCCTAGTGGCGGCTAATAGGCAGGACGTCCATTTACGTGGTCTCGCCTAGGAGAGCCACCTTGTGGACGTATTTCGGCGGTGCAGCGACGGCAAGTGGTTAATAGGAAATCTTTGCAATCGGGACAGAAACAGCTATCTCTGTCTACCTGTTCCCATGACACCTGTGCACCTAATTTTCTTGTCCTGGTCCCACAATTTTGGCTTGAGTTGAGTTTAAAAAGTCCAAAAATCATATTAACCATATAACCATTAACCATTAACCATATTAATCATGTAATCATATTTCACAACTGGTAGAAAGAGGAAATTACACAGCACATGCTGCAGGAAGTACTGCTATAGGTGAGAGCTTGTTGTTTTGAAATGCAGTGACCTCATATTAAGGGCTTGTTCACACCAGATGTTTTCAGGGGCATTTTTGAAGAAGAAGTATAACCAAAGCTATTATAGCTGTACTTCTTCTATGGATCACAGGAGTGCAGTTTGTTCTGCACTCCTGTGACCCGTTTTCAGCCTACAGCAAGCTGAAGCCCACTGTCAGTTGACGTCACACAGACGGTCCAGGCTCTGAAAAGATCCTGACCATATAGTCAGTATCCACCCAGAAGCCTGGACAGACAGCTGGCTCAGCCTCTCAGCAAGACACTGAGAGCCTGAGCCAGCCGCTCCCCTCCCCTTCACAGCTCAGCAATCCAGTGAACCTAGGTGACTATATATATTTTTTTCTAAATCCCAAACTTCTCTTGTAAATGCATCCCATACATATGCACAGTAAAAATCAATGTTTTTCCATCACCATTGTGTTCAATTCTAGTGATTTAAAATAAAAGTATAGCCATGCAGTGCATTTTCTTTGCACTGCAATACGTGGTAATGCATGTAAACACACCACTGCTTTTTCTAATTGAGATACTACTGCTTCTAGAAAAGGTACAGGTTGCTGTTTCCACTGCTTGCCTGTACTGAGGTCTGTGGATGGTGTCTGAGTCTATAAGACAACAAGAATGCTCTGAATTCCTTACCCCTATCTCCCATGTGTTGCTGTGAGGAATACAACCTTCAAAAAGTCCTTAAAGTGACTGGTTCACAAATGTTACACATCTATCACCTTCAGCCATGGACTGGGAGCCCTGGGTGGGCTCCATGGGATGCTTCATGGAATTACATTTAAAGTGATCGTAAAGTCTTGTTTGTTTGTTTGTTTTTTTGTTAAAAATAACAAACATGTCCTACTTACCTGCTCTGTGCAGTGGGTTTGCACAGAGCAACCCAGATCCTCCTCTTCTTGTGTCATTCTTCGGCTCTCCTGGCCCCTTCCTTCTGTTGAGTGCCCCCACAGCAAGCAGCTTGCTATGGGGGCACCCGAGCTGAGCAACAGTTCTCTGTGTCCATTCAGACAAGGAGTTGTGGCCCGCCCCCACCCCCTTTCTTTCCTCATTGGTTCACTGACTTTGACAGCAGTGGGGGGCAATGGCCTCCATGCTGCTGTCTCAGCCAATGAGGAAGGGAGCACAACCTGGGCAGCCGAGACACTCCTACAACATCTTGGATTTAGATGGGGCTTAGATAAGTATTAAGGAGGCTGAGAGGGGCTGCTGCACACAGAAGGCTTTTTATCTTAATGCATAGAATGCATGTACTGTTTTTTACAAGATATAGCTCTTGGAAAACCATGATATAAATATAGCGCTACCATCTCTTGACTGATTCTGGTCTCTGGGCATTAAATATAATTAGGCACCGTAATAGAAGTGTAAAAATGTGAAGGCAGTGGAAGCAGTCATCTAATGGTATCACAGAGCTTACATTATGGTTTTCAGAGAGTTGTATCTAAGAGAGGAAGGCTAAATAACAAATTACACTTACCTCCCGCAGTCCTTTTCAAGTATACTTTGTGGGGTTTTACTTTAGGCCAAATTGAGTACGATTTCCTATTTTATATAAAAGTATGTTAATAGTATGTGATATTAACAGTAAGTCCATATACGTCCATCCAAAATGGTTATCGTGTAGAGAAGAATACCAACACTAGCTTCAGTGTGGAAATAAATGCATTCAGCACCAGAGTGGAGGATCAGGTAAATAAAAGCACTATTTTGCTCCCCTAGACTAAACAAGCTGGTAACTCTTGCAGCGTGGACACAGCATTAAACCATTTCAAATACAGTAATATTTAAATATTTTCTCTGAATATCTATCTATCTATCTATCTATCTATCTATCTATCTATCTATCTATCTATCTATCTATCTATCTATCTATATGTCACCTTGTCCATATCCTGTTAAGAAAGGTAGTCCAATGCTTTACTCGTATCGCAAAATAATACACACGTTTGGCTTCAAATAGATTTGAATAACTTGATCCATCAAATGATAATCCTAATGAAAAAATCACAGAGAGGAACAGGAAACATGATTCGCGTCCTAGTACATAAAAAATCTAGATTTTCAGTACTAAGCACGCTCTCAGTCACGTTATCAGATAGAAAAATGTAATTTATCCAGAGCAGCGAGCTGTATTTGTTTTGCTAATTAATGCCTCTTCCTGAGCAGGCACGGAGCTGTTAGACTGACAAGAAATATGCAAAGAGAGATAAAAAAATGGAAGAAATGGAAATGTAAAATAATTACAGTCTGCTGTGAGGGGAGATTTAAAGGAACAGAGGTCACAGTTTTTGCATTTGCTACTAGGCCCTGCTCCCGAGGTTCTGTATGACCTCCTGCAACACTGTCCATTCATAAGATGAATGGAGGTTCTTTATACGATATGTGTCAGGTATAGTTACTAAAATTGAGTGGGTTGACATCATCACATAGGCATATTTGTATAAAAATAGATCCGATTTTCCAGTGGAAGGCAAAATATTTTTTTGGGGCTTTCAGTGTTTATTTTCTATGCCCATTGCAAGGTCTCACTCATGTGACTTGTCATTAAATTTTTGTACAGTGTAGATAGAAGAAGTGAAACTCCCTTTTGTGGATTCAGAATAGAAGCCTTTGAAGCACTGCTGGGATATCTCTCTATTACAGTCCCTGAGAGCAGGGTGAGGTTGGCCTACCAGTGGGCTGAATGATTGCCCAGAAGCCTGTGTTATGTTGGTGATCTGATTTTTATTGGTGATCTTGATTCTTATTAATACAGATGCAATGCTTTTAGGTGACACTAAACTTTGGTTTAGGCAAAAATATATTATATTTAGGTGTGTATTCTTTTTTTCCATTCAATAAGTTTTTATTGGTAAATTATAAAGTTTCACAGATATACATACTTTGAACATCATATGCTGTGAACAACATCAAATAATGAATAAAGATAACAAGAGAAAAGAGAAAAAGAGGTTAAATCCTCGACATCTCATTTGTGCATGGTCATTGGTGTATCTATAAACTATCACAAGACACCAGAATGCCACATACATGCCTCATATGGGCCCGATAGGCCCCTAAGTCAATGCCGCCAAGGGGCAGGACGGAAAAGGGCGTAGAGGGGCACCCCCAGCACCCCCATGGGATCAAACTGTGCTCTCTCGGGGAGGCCCCCCCCGCCCCAACCCGCCCGACCCCGAGCCAGCACGCCCCGAGGCTCCCAGCGTTTACCACTGTCGAAGGTGCCAAGGCCTCCCAATGGACAGAAGAAGGAAGTTGTTAGCTAGAGAAGATGGGAGGGTAGGAGGGGGAAAGAGAGATAAAAAGAAAGATAAAAAGAAAAGAGAAAGGAGACAATGAAAAGAAAAAGAGAACAGAAACAGATCATAAGTGATTAAAGATATAACCTGGATCCACAAATATTTAGTTTATCATGTATTCAGTTTACTTCAGATATAGGGCCTTAACAACCATGCCGCCCCTTGTACCACTTAGTCCACGACCTCCATCGCTCACAGGCCGAAAGGAATCTACCCTGTGAAGCTGCGAACATCCGTTCGTATTCAATATGTGTGTTGATTATTGCAATTATCTCTTGTAATGTGGGAGCTTTTTGGTCTCTCCAGTGGCGAGCAATAGCTAGTCTAGTGCCCAGTAAGATATGGGAAACAACTGCTCTATTGCTTTTCGGGATAGAGTCTATTCCCAATGAGAGGACCGCCAGTCCCGGGGATAAAGGTACTCCTACGTTCACCACTCGGGCGATCAAGACAAAGATCTCCCTCCAGACTGAACGCATAGCAGGGCATTCCCATAATATATGGAACAGAGTTCCCACAAGACCACATCCCCTCCAGCAAAGTGGGGAGACCTGAGAGCTAAACTTCGCGATTCTGAACGGGGTTAAGTACCACCGCAGTAATATCTTTTGGTAAAGTTCCCAAAGATTAATACTCCTGGTGGAGGTATATGTGGTACGTAAAGTTTGCTGCCATTGCTCCGTGGAATATGTTATTCCTAGATCCCCCTCCCATGCCACTATATTGTTAGATTTCACAAATACTAGCTTGTTGTTCATAGTACTATAAAATAGGGATATACCTCTAATATTGGTAGACTGCTTGGTAAGATACAGTGCAATTCTCCATGGGAGTTGGATCGAGAGAGTCGGACTAGTCTGAAGAAAGTGGTTTATTCTTAGGAAAGTAAAGTAGTCGGACTCCTCCAAGCCACACTCCACCTGGAGTGATCTGAACGTCTTCCCACTCGGGCCTATCATCAAATCAGAGATGTGAGCTATTCCCCTTTTAGTCCAGTGAGCAACATTTAAGTCTGGAATAACGCCAGTGAGACATGTCATTGGTATTGGAAGGTATGTCTTGGGATGTTGTCCCTGGGATGTCTTTAGAAGTACGTCCCAGGCTTTCAAAGAAGCCACCATCGTGGGAGATAGTCCCCTAGGGGGATTAACTGAGAGTGTAGATGACATCAATAGGTCGTGCAAGCTGCCTTGTGTAAATTGGGTTTCCTCTAGCTCCCGCCATCTCGTAGAAGGCGGATCAGGGAACCAAGTCCTTAGTTGCGCCAAAACGGCTGCCACATGGTAGTCCCTCACCACTACATTGCCGACCCCTCCTGCTCCTCTAGATGCTATAGAATTCCTAAATGCCCATCTTGCTTTTTTGCCCTTCCATAAAAATTGATTGATTAGGGCCTGGGTTTTAGTAAAGAAGGAGTTAGGGGCTGGAATGGGAAGGGTCCTAAATAGGTATATGAGTTGTGGAAGGACCATCATCTTGAAGGCCGCTAATCTGCCTGACCACAGTAGTTCAGACTTAGCCAGTTCTTGCAATTTTGTTGGTAGGGAGGCCAGAAATGGGGTATAGTTACACGCAAATAGGTTCCCTGACGTGGATGATAGGGTAATGCCAAGGTATTTAATGCCCTCTTTACTCCATGCGTATGGAAATCGCGAACTGAGTGTGCTCCTCACAGTGGTGCTAATCCCCATCCCCAAGACAAAGGACTTATTCTCATTGACCTTATAGTATGACGTTTTCCCAAACATTTGAAGTGCCTCATGTACCGAAGCCAGGGAAGTGACAGGGTCTGATAGCATTAGGATAATGTCGTCGGCGAAAAGACTGATAGTATGTACTTTTTTGGAGGAGGGGAAACCACTGATATCCTTATGTGTTCGTATGTACGAAGCTAGGGGTTCTAGGATCAAGTTAAAAATTAACGGTGATAGGGGACACCCCTGGCGAGTGCCATTAGTAATGGCGAAAGGTTTAGAGAGTGTCCCCGAAGTGAACACTCTAGCTGACGGTGTTGAGTAAAGTGCCATTATTGCTGTGTATATGGGTCCTACGAACCCAAATTTCTTAAGGACCATCTCCAAATAGCCCCAGTGGACTCTATCGAAGGCCTTCTCTGCATCCAGGGCAAGGAGCAGAGAAGGCCTTCGCTGAACCTCCGCAAGATGTATAATATTGACCAGCCGTCTCGTAGCGTCGGAAGCTTGGCGCCCTTTTGTAAAGCCTACTTGATCCGGGTGGATCAATGATGGCATTATGTCTACCAGACGTCTGGCAATAAGTTTGGCATACAGTTTGAGGTCATTATTCAATAAGGAAATGGGCCTGAAGTTGGCTGGTGTATCAGGAGTCTTCCCTGGCTTAGGCAAGGTTACAATTAGTGCTTCCAGCATTTCTGGTGGGAAGGACGAAGAGGCGGCGGCTTTACTAAATACTTTTTCGAGGTAAGGTGACAGTGTGGGCTTAAACATCTGGTAATATTCACTCACAAAGCCATCAGGGCCTGGGGATTTGTTGGGTGGTAGGGAGTCTATGGTTTTTTGTATCTCGTCCACCGTAAAGGGGGAGTTTAGATATTCTATTTGTGGTGAGGAGAGTTGAGGCAAGGAAACTTTGCTCAAGAAGTTGTTTATCAGTGAATTAGTGGGTTGGGGTGTGTCTTTATCGTCTTTTAGATTGTACAAGGAGCCATAGTAATGGCTGAAGGCGTCAGCCATATCTTGAGGGTGGAACATTTTCGTTTTATGTGTGGGATGTAAAATATGGGGAATTTTGGTCTTAATCCTACGTCCCTTGAGCCTATTCGCTAACATTTTACCGGCTCTATTTCCCTGTGCATAATAATTCATTTTTAATCGTTTGGACAGCCTCTCAAAGTCCTCCAGTAGGAGGCGTCTGAGATCGGCTCTTAGTTGCATGAGTTTGGTGGTGAGTGACTGTGAGGGCAACCGTTTGTTCTCGCATTCCAATTTTGCAATTTCATCGGTAAGATCCTTGATATTTTTATGCCGCTGCCTCTTTGCCCTAGCCCCCAACTGGATAAGAATACCCCTTATATACGCTTTATGTGCAGACCACAATGAAAATGGGTCCTGACCAGGTGTATCATTTATGTGAAAAAATTCCGTTAAGTGCTTTTCAACAGTTAGTTTAGTAGTATGTTGTTGTAGCAAAAAAGTGTTGGCCCTCCACACCGGGGACGGGTTGGTGGTAACAGCATCCCCAATGGTTAGGGAGATCGAAGCGTGGTCTGACCATGTTATATCATTGATAGATGCTGCTACAGATCTGGTCAGAATGGTGTAGTCAGTCAAGAACAAGTCTATCCTCGTGTAGGTGCGGTGTGGGGCTGAAAAAAAGGTAAAATCCTTCTCGTCTGAATGAAGGCATCTCCACACATCGAATAGATCTGCGGTATGGATGGCTCCTTGTAATGACACTCCTGCTCTAAGTGCTTTGGATGTTGTGTCCATGGTTGCATCAGGTACAGCGTTAAAATCCCTGCACAGTATAAGGAAACCCTTTTTGATAGGTTGTATTTTCCTCATAAGCTTTTTAAAGAAGCGCATCTGGTGAGCATTTGGTCACTGAATTGATGTCACACACCAAGATCAAGTACCTGCCGCCAGGGTCGGCTAGTTCCGTGTGCAGGGAGAAGGTGACCGTATCTCGTATGGCCGTTAATACTCCTTTGGTCTTAGTATTGGCATTTGCAGTAAATACTTTGGGGAAATTCCTATGAGAGCATTGAGGTGGCGAGTCTTTGCTGAAATGTGTTTCTTGAGCACAGATGATGTCGCTCTTGTGTAGTATAGCTTCTTTCCATAGGGATTTCCTCTTAACAGGGTGGTTCATACCCCTTGTATTAATAGATAGAAACTTGATCGCCATTTATGTTAAAAAGAAGTGACGTGGGGCATAGTAGAGACATTTTGGAGGGTTCAAGGACTCTTTCAGTGAGCTAAGTGGCGATGTTTGTATGTAGCTGTAGCCAAGTGTACTCACTGTGGTCCCGAGTCGGTACGTCTCCATAAAGCGAGTTGAAATCTTCCTAATCCCGTGGGCTGGATATCGAGTAGAGTCTTTAGGTGAGTCCCAGTTTGAGATTATAGGTGTGTCTGAGTGGATCCAAAAACAAGAAAAAAAAGAGAAGAACGAGAAAACATAACAAAAAGTTAAGTGAAACATCAGTAAACAACCAGCCATGTCTATGGCAACAGAAGATAGCACGGAAGGGCCATGCCCGGGTGCAGCTAAACGCTGCTCAGGTTGTATCGGGGATAAGTTCATGCCCAAGAACCGTTTTGGTTCCCACGTAACAGTTTATGAGTCCTGGTGCAGGACAACAAAATGGAGAAGAAAAGTTATTTGTGCGATCTTGCATTCTTTTGAGTGACTTGTTTCCAGTCAGGGGTGACATTGGTTTTCCGCGTGGCTGGCCTGTCACTTTCGGCAGGAGCAGGTAGAATTTCCCATTCTTTCAGTAAGCCTATTCCCCGTTCAACTGAGTCTACGTTGAATGATTTATCACCGTAAGTGATAATGATTTTAGTGGGGAAGCCCCACTTGTAGGGGATGTCATGGTTCCTCAAAGCTTTAGTGATAGTGCCTAGGTTCCGTCTTTTTTGTAGGGTATGCTGGGAGAGATCAGGGTAAAACTGTAGGTTTTGAAACCTGGGTGGGATGTTGTTATTTTTACGCATCGTCTGCATGAGCTGATCTTTCACATGGAAAAAAGTCATACGTAGGATCACATCCCTGGGGACAGCTGCAGGGAGAAAGGCGGGTTTCGGAAGCCTGTGGATCCTATCAATGGTGAGGTCTACGCTGGTAAGATCTGGAAGGAGAGATGAAAATAAGTCGATCGCATACGATCGCAGATCCAGGGGTTGCACAGATTCAGGGATGCCTCTTATTTTCATATTATTTCTCCTGGATCTGTCTTCGAGGTCTGCTAACTTGTTCTTAATCCATTCGCTACTCTCCTCCTGCACTTCACTTGCATCCACCAGGTTGTTAATTGTGGAGGCATATTCCCCCATTTTGGATTCTATGTGCTCCACTCTGCCCTCCACCTCTCTAAGTTCTCCACTCACCCTGTGCATACAGTTCATCATATCTGCCTGTAGTGAGCTATGCAGTGTCACCAGCATGTCCCTGAGGACAGTGTCCATCACAGGCTGGTTACTAGTAGGGAAGGTTGCAATGGAGTCTGGTAACTCACGTGTGTCATCTCCGGAATCCGTGACAGGGCTCACTGCAGGGCCGCATCCAGCTCCATCTAGTCTCATCCGGGTCTTTACCGGGCTGTCGGACGGTGAAGGGGTGGATAGATGCGTGTTAGGAGGGGATGTCTGCGCTGTACGAGGGGAGCGCTCTCCCCCCATGCTCTTGGTCTGGTGTGGAGGCCTGGGTGTCGAGGCCGCGTCGGCGCCATCTTGCCTGCCTCCCTCTCTCGGCACTGTGAACATGTCCATCAGTCGCTGAGGCTTTGCGGACCCCTTCCGCTTGTTGGTCATCCTCCCTGCCGTTGCCCGGATTGGATCGCTCGGTCGTGGGATCAATTTTGTGCCTGTATCCAGCCGTTTAGTGCCGTTTTAGTCTCGTGGGTGACGGAGCTCTCTCACCAAGCTTCCATCCGGCTCCGCTGCAGGCCACGCCCCCCTAGGTGTGTATTCTTAAAAGAAGTATCTTCTATTGCTCTCAGACTCCTCCAAATGCCCAAATTCCTTTATTTTCTCTGCTGTGATCCAACTTCCTGATAGAGGGTGGATATGTTTATTCTCCATTATCTCACTGTAATTAAAAGCATACCCACCCTATTTTTCTCACTCCCAAGATGAACTAGGGATTATGGACTAAAGACGTAGTCTTACATGGATCAAAATGTGGCTATTTCAGCAGGGACCGACCAATTTTCATTCCCTATATGGGCAGTAAGGTTGAACAGAAGTCGATCTACTTCTGTACAACTGCCCTGTTGGAAATTTTCTGCTCGATCAGAATACAAAGGTACAGCAGGAGGATTACCCCATCTACATCAAATGTGTGAATCATAATGGGCTGCCTTAGGGATGTGTAGTGTGCATAAAGAAGTCCACATGACCACAACTAGCGTGCACTGCTCAAACCTCCAAATATGCAGCACCGCTCCAGACCTGTGCCTCATGAAAATTCTGTGGGCGTCTAGGGTGCCAGATCAAAAAGCTAGTCTCCACTTGCTATTTGAAAGTATAGATGAATAGGAGCCATTCTGCACTTTACCAAACAGTTTGATCACTAACAGCACTGGAGGAAACATGGGGCTATGTTCTCTCTAGGAAAGATGTTTTAGCACTTAAAGTATTCTGTTATGTATCATTTTGATCAGATCCGACAATTTAACTTTTTTTTTTAGAAGAGTAGGCAGATTTAAAATGCACAATCTATGTGGTTCTACTGGACACAGGTCAGATTGTCCTCTGATTATTCAGCAGCATTTCAATCTTCAAACACAGAAGTCTATGTACTTCTCTATTTCTTCATTACATGACTACTTGTACCATTATTAAAGTGATTAGGCTGAAGGCTGAAGTTTTTTTACCTGCATACATTCTATGAGGATCGGGGCTGCTCTGTGCAAAACCACTGCACAGAGCAGGTAAGTATGATCTGTTTGTTTTTGTTTTTTTAATCCAAACCTTTAATGTCACTTTAAGAAAGAGCTCTACATGTCAACATAGGTGTACCCCCAAACTTTGCCTTCTACCCCTCCCCCTAGGGGGGAAATCCTTGGGAACCACCCCCCTTTTTTTTCTTTGCTTCCCCTCCTACCTGGTCCCAGCTCCTTCTCTCTACCTATTTCCCTATTACAATTCTATACCTAGTTCTACTTTACTTGTAATGCTTTTTTGTGAAAAAATACTAATTCTGCAGTATCAGCTTTGATAGTTTTCTCCTCTGTTTATCAAAACATAGGCATGCTCTTGCAGAAAGTAATCCTTGCGGGTCAGTCTGGCAACCGGAGGCTATTACCCATGCTAATATTATTACCATGCTTCACTGTAATCTGTATGTTTAGTTTGCCCACCTGCGAGTGGACAGAACAACTCATGCCAGACACCTTAAAGGAGTATTAAAGGCTCATTTTCTTTTGTTTTAAAATAACAAACATGTTATACTTACCTGCTCTGTGCAATGGTTTTGCACTGAGCAACCCTGAGCCTCCTCTTCTCGTTTCCCGTACTGGCACTCCTTGTTCCTCCCCACTACGAGTGCCTCCATAGCAAGCCACTTGCTATAGGGGCACTTGCGCATGCTTGCTCCCAAGTCCTGCTTTGTGTGTCCCCCTCACACACACTAGACTGCCCTTCACACCCCCGACCAACAGGTGAGAGTGGCCCCAGAGCCCCAGAGGGGAAAAAATCTGAAAAACTGCCACAAAGCTCACCCTCCCAGTGTTTCCTGATCTCACTATATTGTCTTCTCGCTCTGGTCACCCTTTTTCGTGCCTGGTGGGGAGGACACATGAGGGGGCTGGTGGGAAACTTGTGTGGGGCGATCCTTATTGCCCCCATCATTTAACCCCTCTTGACCCCCTGGTGGTGGTGGGGCCTCCTCGTTTACAGCAGAGTGACCAGCCAATAACCTGACTTAACACTGTTAGTAAGGATTGACAAGGGCTCTCCGTTATTCACAGCCAGAATCTCTGATTGGCTACCTGCAGCTTGCAGCCTTTTAATTTTGGTTGAACCTGAGCTAGCTTTTTGATTGCCATGGGCTGCGAGGCTGTGGCCAGCCAATCAGAGGCTAAGGCTGTGAATAATGAGGAGGCCTTAATAATCTGTTTCAGAAGAGCAGCCCGCCAATAACATATATTTAAATTACATAGGAGTTAATGGCTGGCTGCTCTGCTGTGATACATTATTAAGGGTCCCAGTCCTCTCTATTCACAGCCTGTGCCACCATACCGCCCAATAACTCCAGGTGTGTTAGTAAAAAAAAATATGAGGAAAGAAGGGACACCCCTCCCCTCCTCCCATCCTCTGGTGTCCCTTCCTTAGTCCCCCCTACCTTACATTGGGTTTATTATTGGCTGCCTGCTCTGCTGTATATAAGGGATCCTCATAATGTACATCATGAGCCTCTGATTGGCTGCCTGCAGCCTTTTAATATTGGTTGAATCTGAGAATATATCTCTATTACTATTACATAGTTACATAGTTAGGTCGAAAAAAGACACAAGTCCATCCAGTTCAACCACAAAAAATAAAAAACAAAATAAAAAACACAGTACAATCCTATACACCCAACTCCATACCCACAGTTGATTCAGAGGAAGGCAAAAAACCCCAGAAGAGCATGATCCAATTTGCTACAGCAGGGGAAAAAAATCCTTCCTGATCCCCCGAGAGGCAATCGGATTTACCCTGGATCAACTTTGCCTACAAATCTTAGTACTATTAGTAGTTATATTCTGTACATTTAGGAAAGAATCCAGGCCTTTCTTAAAGCAATCTACTGAGCTGGCCAGAACCACCTCTGGAGGGAGTCTGTTCCACATTTTCACAGCTCTTACTGTGAAAAAACCTTTCCGTATTTGGAGGTGAAATCTCTTTTCCTCTAGACGTAAAGAGTGCCCCCTTGTCCTCAGTGTTGACCGTAAAGTGAATAACTCAACACCAAGTTCACTGTATGGACCTCTTATATATTTGTACATGTTGATTCAGCCAATAATAAAAGGCAGCGAGGAGCCAATCAGTGGAGAAACCCTTTGCATTTCCACAGCCATAGCATGTGCGCAGAAGCAGAGCAGGCATAACAGTCCCTGGGCCCCCATTTTTAAGTAAGAACCACAGGTATAATTTATATTCTTCCCTTAGTAAATTCATTAAATAATAATAAATATATAGTATATGTGTTAAATAAACTACAAAGAGTATATATATATATATATATATATATATATATATATATATATATATTCCTAAAATGTACCATAAGGGATTTAATACTGTACTAGTAGAAGGGACTCAGGGAGTGCTAAAAGTCCACGGGTTAGGGGGGGCGTAAATTGCCCCGGATGCTGACAACCCATGCTATGCCACTGGGTACTTCAGCTGTGTATATAACTGTATACCTATACTTTTGCTTTAAGTTGGGTACTTGATTGTAGGTGATCTTTAAACGGGGGACTAAATGTTAAGTGTTTCAATATCAGCAAAGATGACACCTGTATAATGCAGAAACCTACACATTAGACATAAAAAGGTCAGCCAATAATACATTCAAATGGATCATACAATAGACAATTAAAAATTAAGACAGACAAAAAAAAGCTCAGAAAATTGATAACTTTAAACCATTAAAACCACCAGCTATAAAATACTGGATGATTTCAGGCTTTTTTTCCTGCTCTCCTTAGAAAAGAGAAGAAAAAAGTTTGTTCTCCTGTAACTTGATTTTCTCCTGAAATGCAATTTGCTACTCAGTTCTTCTCCATGGCTCGAGCTGCCTTCATTTTTCACCTCTCTATTCGATTAGAGAGATAAAATAAAGGGAGATTTTGTTCCCCAGCTCCCTCCCACAGAGAAATTCTCAATCAGCTCGCTTTTGCAGGATTGCTTTTGGGGTCATTTATTCCTCATTATTTCAACTCCCTCGTCTATGGCCTCCAGCAGGGAAGAGGACCCACAGCAGCGCCCTGTCAGTGCCTGGTACAACCATTGTGGTAAATATTATAATTTTATCTTGCATATCGCTGACAGTGTGTGCTTCGGAATTCATGATCTGGATAAGCATGGAAGAATGATGCAGACGATGGGGATGTCAGACAGACTATTTTAGTTTTTGCTTACAGCATGGAGCTAGGAAGAGGTTTCTTTGTAAACCTGGTTTCCAGGAAGTGAAAAATTGCTATTGCTGGACTGGGAATAACATTAGGCACTGGCATATAGCCAGATCAACATGCATGAAAAAACTATACCACATAGTGAACATAAAAATATAGTTCAATAAGGAAAAGTGCACTAAACGCATAACAAAAAAAAATAAAAATCAATTCATTATTATCATATTTCAGTGACTTGATCTCAGTAAGCTGAAATCAGATTGGTTGCAAATGTTACAATGCACTTAAGTTTTATTCTTTTCACAGACTTAAAGAGTAATTCCACGCATCGGCATGCATATCTCCCAACTGTCCCTGAATTCAAGGGACTGTCCCTGATTTGGAGCAATATTCCACTGTCCTTCTTTCCCCCTCATGTTTCCCTCATTTTGGTCTGATCCATATACTTCTACATAAAATGCACTTTTTATCTTTCAAAAAGTGTTTCCCAGTTTCATCCAATTTCTAAATTACTGCATTTGTACACTTTAAAGGCCAATATAAAGCAATAGTAGTGGTAAAAATAAAGCCCTTCTAGATTTAATTAACTTTTTTTGGTTAATTCTCCTTTAAGGGGGTGTGGCAGGGGTGTCTGTCTCCTATGCCTACATACGTGTGTTAGTAGGTGTCCCTCATTCCCATCTTAAAATGTTGGGAAGTGGCATGTTATACATAGCTGCACTGGTTTATTGGTACATACAGTAGTTACTCCAGTAATCTTCACTTGCTTCCAGGTCTTAAGCCTCATACACACGACCGGTTTTCCCGTTGGGAAAACTGCCATGAGAGCCTTTGGCCGGGAAAACCGGCCATGTGTATGCGCCATCGCAGTTTTCCCGACAGGAAACCTGCCGGAAAAAAAAGAGAACCATAAATTCCCGGCGGTTTTTAACCTGCCAGTTTTCCTGCGATGGAGCATTAACATGGCCGGGATTCCCAAACAAAGCTCGCATGGCAGTTTTCCTGTTGGCAAACCTGGTCGTGTGTAGGGGGAAAAAGTTACCGAACAGGTTCTCGGTTTTCCCCTCGGGTTTCCCGGTGGACTTTTTACTGCCGGGAACCCTGTATGTGTGTACGAGGCTTTACTTCAAATGGCTGTTCTCATGTATTCTGAACACAGGAGGACATCACTTAGTACAGGCACCATTCAGAGACTGGTTTGCATTTTCTGAATGAATGCAAAGCATTCTCTGATTGAATGTGGTGGAAAGGTAAGGAGGTGTCATCACTTTGAAAACATGTTGCATTCATTCAGAAAATGCAAAGCATTCTCTCAATGGCACTTGTGCCGAGCTGCTGACCTTCTGCATTCACAATGCATCAGGCAGGCCACTCAGCAAGGCACCCGAAAGTGGAGATCACCAAAATAGCGGTGTCTACTTCAGTGCATTACAGTTTCTAGGGGCATTGGCCAGTAATGTCATGTCATACCAATGCCTAGAATTATTCTTTAAGAAAAATCACACACACTGCTGTAAATATGTTCTTAACTTTTCCAATAATAGAGGATTTAGTGTGTTTCAGAAGTGTCCTTTATAAATAAACTGTGTCAGTAATCCTAGTTTTTTAAACTAAAGAAGAATGGTCAATATTTAGCTCTGCTTCTGCATGTGCAGTCTGAATCCTGTTCCAAGGGGAATTGCAGGTTAAAGTCTGTGCTGAAACCGACACTTCCAGGCGTGTCAATGTCCTGGTTCCCTCTGCACTTGGTAGTTACTCCTGCAGATCCCTACATCACTACTCTAATGATTTATAGGTCAACAAGAAGAATAACTGAGTGCTGCCAGGCACACAGGAGATTGTCACACCTGGCAGTGTTGGTTTCTGAACAGACTTCAGACTGCGATTCCCCATTATTGGAGAGGCATTTAAGTGGAGCGGGCAACAGGAGAGATGAAGTATTCCCATTTATATTTACAGGTACAACTTCAATTTAAACATACAGTTGTTCAACTTCCCTTTGGGGACTGTGCAAGTTCTCACCTTTAAAGTGAACCTAAAATATATAAAGATAACAACGTTGCCAAAGAACAGGCAGCTTAAAATGAACCTTTCAGTAAATTTACAAGTCTTCATCAAAACAAATTCTAACATGTTAAATGCACATTTAAAGAAAAAAGTTTAACTATTTATAATTGACAACTTTTAAGGTATAATCAAGCAAATTTTTGGTAGACTGAAAAATGTCATCAGACTGTGATCTCAGTAAGGCAGGGGTGCCCAACCTTTTGAAAAGCGAGGGCCAATTAAGCAACTTGGTAACCGGTCACGGGCCACATTGACTGGAGCGGGTGGATGGCATGTCCATGTCTGCTCTGCATATGCAGAGCGGACGAGGACACAGCCCACTATACTCTTTTAGCGGATCGGATTGGAGGTAGGACACAAGTCGGTTTATGTCTGCCACTCCTTAGAGGTAAATGGAGGGTCCAATTGGCCGGACTGTAGGTCTGATAGTGTGAACAGCTGCTTTCACACTGATGCGCTGCGGTTTACTCACACATTTGGCTTTCCTTTCTATTATATTCTGCAGGTTTTGTGCACTTTAAGAAAGCTTACCAAACCCGTAGGTAATAACAGAAGTCTATGGCTCAGTGCAGGTAACCAGCAGGTGCGCTCTGCATCTGCGGATCAATTTGAAAGCAGCCCAGTAACCACTGCAGAACAGATATGTCCATATATACCCTGTGATTTTAGTAATAAACACACCTTTAATAACAGTATTCTATTCCATCCCAGAGCAGGAGGTCGCGAGCCACATCAGAAGGCTCCACGGGCCACATGAGGCCCCCGGGCCACTGTTTGGGCACCCCTGCAGTAAGGTAATAGATACCTAGAAGTATTAGCCCTTGTTCACACTGCCATGGGTTCAGAGTCGTGTGATTTTGAATCCGACATCCCTGCGTGACTTCATCACGGCTTGCATAAGGCTTCTTTAACAGAAATCAATACGTGTAGAAGGCGCACGAAAAGTAGTGCAGGAACCTTTTTCTAAGTTGGATCAACTTGAGTCGCACCAATTAGAACGATTCAATTTTCGTTAATGGGGTGTGACTTATTATGTGACTCTCAAGTCGCATGACAAGTCACGGTAGCGTAATCCGGGGCTAACACATATACATAGCTAATCATAATTGCCCTTGACATGAAAAAATGTGTGTATATATATATATATATATATATATATATATATATATATATATATATATATATATATATATATATATTTGATGTTTACTTCACTTTGACTACTTTAATTTTCTACCAAATTACTTTTGATGCAACCAGGAAACTTCCTGGACTAGTCATAATGTCTACATCAACCTAAACTTGAGCTTTCATTTTTAGATAAGCCCTGTCTCTGTACTGCTAATTGCCATTCCAAAGCCAGAGTCCTAGCAGCAACTAAAATCTCTGACTTCTGGGCCCACAAATAACTTACGACGGCGTATCTCCACGTACGCCGTTGTAAGTCCGAATGTGCGCCGTCGTATCTACGTGCCTGATTCTTAGAATCATTTGCGCTTGAATTCGGCCAAGATACGGGCGGCGTAAGTCTTCTACGCCGTCGTATTTTGGGTGCATATTTACGCTGGCCGCTAGGTGGCGCTTCCGTTGATTTCCGCGTCGAATATGCAAATGAGCTAGATACGCCGATACACAAACTTACTTGCGACCGGCGTATTAAAATACGCTGTTTACGTAAGGCGTCCGACCGGCGTTACTTTACCCCTCATAAAGCAGGGGTAAGTCATGTTAGGTATGGACGTCGGAAACGTCGGAACAGTGTCGTATTTTACGTCGTTTGCGTAAGTCGAACGTGAATGGGGATATAGGGGCGTAGGTTACGTTCACGTCGACTAAGCATTGAGCCGCCGTAATTTACGGAGAAAATTCGATGTGATACTGAGCATGTGCGGGCATGCGCCGTTCGTTAGGTGCGTCATTTACGCGGGGTCACGACTAATTACCATACAACACGCCCCCTACCAGCCTACTTTGAATTAGGCAGGCTTACGCCGGCCTATTTACGCTACGACGCCGTAACTTAAGCCAAACTTTGTGAATCTGGGCCCTGATTGCTAATAGGTTTTCTCTTACTAGTCCCATGAAAACTTATGAAATTGCATGGAACCAAAATTGTTCAATCGCAAGCCAAATACCTGTTACTGATGTTTCAACACCTCTCATGGGTTTGTTTGGCAAGGTGCAAATAATAGGGCCTTGTTATGTGTACGTGTACCTCAAATGAAGTTCATCAGTGAATGTGAATTACAAAACATGTCTGTGAATATTAATGCCATATGTGTGCTTTATGACTGGGGGAAATAATTTGTTGGCAAATACATAGGAAATTTTTGTGATTCTGGGGTCTGACATGTAAGCAGCCCTCTGTATAACAAGATTAGAAAGAAACTCGTCAGACATAAGAAAATGTGAAAACTTTTTTTTCCCCCTTTTATTTTATTTTTATACTGTACCTTTCTTTGTCTTTTTTTTTCAGTTTTATTGTTATCACAGTGAATGTAAATATCCCCTATGATAGCAATAGGTAGTGACAAGTGCTCTTTTTAAAAACAAATTGGGGACTCTAGATCTCTTCTCTGCCCTCAAAGCATCTGACCACACCAAGATCGGTGTGATAAGATGCTTTCAGGATTTCCCAATGGCGCTGTTTATATCCAGCGAAACCAAAGTCATAAAATGCTTGTAGATTCCAGTTTCTAAGACCATAGAGATGATTGGAGACGTTCTGGTCTTCGATCAGCTCTATAGTCAGCTGGCAGAACCACCGGATGCATTCTCAGGTTCCCCGGTGGGACAGGAGAGCCTGAGAAAACCATGAAATATGGCAAGCAGGGGGAACGTTCCCTCACACTGCTTGTAAAAGCAGTCTAGCAGCTAATTAGTCGCTAGGATTGCTTTTACATGAAAGCCAACCACTGGCTTAAAAGAACGATACCAATATGATACCTAAACCTGCAGGCATCATTCTGGTATGACCACTCAAAGTCCAGCATCATACAGTACGTTGCTGGTCCTTGTTGGGCAAATATTGTAATGTTCTTTTTTTCATGCAGCCTGTGGGCTGCATAAAAAAAGACTGATCGGGGGGTATGCCTACAATTAGAATATCACCCTGCATCCACCCACTTATAATGATGGGCATACATGAATCGTTTTTTTAACTATGGTGGTGATTACATCACCTCCTACAGCGCTGGAGTTGCTTATTTATGTATCATGAGAGCAAAAGCTGTTGCTGTCAAGATGAATAAATCAGTGCTGCAGCTGAATGGCATACTTGAAAAGCAAACAATGGTAATAATAAAACATTAACTTAATAAAACAACTTTTTTATGGGAATCTGTGCCAAAAAAGAGTAAAAAATATATGCTCAAGCATGGGGGCAATCTTCCCCTAATGTTAGGAGCAATTTGCCCCACCACCCCTGCCCCCATGCTTCAGCATATATGCTCCTTTTTTTTCAACTGTTGTGGTGAAATCACCTCCTACAGCGCTGGAGTCACTGATTTATGTATCGTGAGAGCAAACACTGTTGCCTTCAAGATAGATAAATCAGTGCTGCAGCTGAATGGTGTACCTATAAGGAAAATAATGATTAACAATAAAACACAGTAAACAGTAAAGTATATAAGAATGACATACTTGCAAAGAAAACATGATAAGACATAGTAACAATAAAACATTGCAGTTAAGCATAAAATATAGTAAAACAGAGCAGAGAGAGCACAAGAAAAACACAACTATTTGGGGCTTCTTTAATATATATATATATATATATATATTACTTTATTTGTATATTTTACATTTTTTTTGTAACTGTAAAGGTTCCAGGTTCCGGTCTCTAAAAATACAATGGCATCTTTGGAGACCCTGTGAAAGTGTATCCTAGAACTGTGCAGTGCTGTACCATACGCTAATACTCCACTAGTGTGTGGTAGTATTGGAAATATTCACAGATGCAGAGACCAGGTTTGTCAGGACAGGAGGGACAATAAAAGTGGGTGTCATGCCTGTATCCACGTTTCCTAAAGACACTACATCTTCTTTGGGGGGTTCATTGGGTAGGGATTCCACGGAGGACATACAGAAAATGCCTCTCATGCAGCTGGCTCACTGTATTTGCATTGGAAAGTTGGGGCACAGCACCGTCTGGAAACAGAAGGGCTGTGATGACCTCTTCCTGTAATTTAAGGAAGGATCCAGTTCATCCTGATGCCTTGTATAGCACTTAATTCAGCAGAGCCAATTGAAATCAGTATACAGACACTTTTTTCTACCAACATCTGTCTCTACGGGCAATTACGTATGGGGTCATCAACTGGTCGTTGAGGTCCCCCCTCATATTAAGGTTGTATTTGTGGGCACAGAGGGGTTTCTCCACAACACCAGTAAACGCTTATGGGGAATTATGCCAAATGCTTTTGCAAAATCCAGATAAACCATGTCTACAGGCTTTATTTTATCTAGATAGCAACTCACCCCCTCATAGAAGGTTAATAGATTGGTTTGGCAAGAACGATTCTTCATGAATCCATGCTGATTACTGCTAATGATACCGTTCTCATTACTAAAATTTTGTATATACTGTGTTTCCCCGAAAATAAGCCCGAGTCTTATATTAATTTTGGCAACCAAAAACCCGGTAGGGCTTATTTTCGGGGTAGGGCTTATTATTGTGCAGTCTTCTCTACCCCTCTCCCTCACAGGAATCCCCTGTGTGAAGTAAAGTAAAATGTATTGTGTTAGGTACCTTATTATAGCGCTGCTCCTGGCTTCCATAGCCCGCCTGAGCTATCTTTCATGAACCAAGCTTTGCAGAGAGAGGGGGGCGGACATCCCCCACTGACAGGAGAAGGAGATCTGAGTGCCACTCTGGGCTTCCATAGCCAGTTTGAGCTCTCTTCGCCGAGCATTGCAGAGGGAGGGGGCGGACATCCCCCACTGACAGGCAGGAGAAGGAGATCTGAGTGCCACTCTGGGCTTCCATAGCCCGCCTGAGCTATCTTCCACAAGCCGAGCATTGCAGAGGGAGGGGGGTCGAGATCCCCCGCTGACAAGCAGGAGAAGAGGAGGAGACAACCACTTCAAACTAGGTCTTATTTTCGGGGTAGGGCTTATATTGCAGCCCTTCTGGAAAACCAAGGTAGGTCTTATTTTCAGGGTAGGTCTTACTTTCGGGGAAACACGGTAGTCCCTTATCCCCTCCAAGAGCTTGTATACTATTGATGTTAGGCTAACTGGTCTGCAACTTCCAGATCTGGTGTGGAATTTCTGATCAGAAGTGGAATTTTTTGAATACAAGTGGAAGGGTTAAAAACCAGGATTTGCTTTTAGCTGCTTTTAACTGTTTCTGCTGCAAGTGTTCAATTGTTTGTCTTTTTTTCTCTGACACTTTTTAAACAGCTTTTTTTTTCTTTTTTTTCCTTTCTGCTAATTAAGGGGAGTGTTTAATTGTTAACAGGGGAGTGTCTAATTGTTAACAGGTGAGTATATAAGTGTCTGTAAAAACTCCATAAGAGCTGGCTCCTTGCTGAGATCTGGTGTGGAATTTCTGATCAGAAGTGGAATTTTTTGAATACAAGTGGAAGAGTTAAAAACCAGGAGTTTAAAACAAGGGTTAAGACAGGAGTCTTCTAAAACTGTAAGTATCATCTTAATCTTCATACAAGTAATTATATTGTAACTGGGAAATGAGTGCTAGCAGGGTTGAAGGTTTTGCTCAGTGCACAGCGTGTCACATGTATGCAAAATTGGTGCAACAGCTCCAAGATGGATACCGCTGTGACAGATGTGAGCAGGTTGCCCTTCTGGAAGCTCGTATTAGAGATCTGGAGGAGCAAGTTGCAACACTGGGTAGAAATGACAACCTTGAAAGGGGTCCTCTGCTCGCTGAGCAAGTGGTCAGTAAGGTTGATGTGGAGGGTGGAGGGGCAAGTCAGGATTATCAGATAGGGAGATGGGTTAATGTAGTTAGAGGGAGTGGAAGGGGCGTGAAGAAAGGGAAGGCCAGTCCTGTATTTGTGCATCAAAACAAATTTGCCAAGTTGGGTGATGATGTGGAGGTGGCAAACACAGAGGTGGCAGCCCTAGATGTTATTGCTACCCCTAACAGCCGGGAGAGCAACACATCTAGTAGAGGTGGGGAGGGGAGTGCAGGTAGGCCTAGACAGTTGGTGGTAATAGGGGATTCTATAATCAGAAGGACTGATAGAATAATTTGTCGCCAGGATCGCTTCAACCGAATGGTTTGCTGTCTCCCTGGTGCCAGGGTTCGGCATGTGGTGGACCGGGTGGATAAATTACTGGGAGGGGCTGGGCATGACCCAGCTGTCTTGGTCCACGTTGGAACCAATGACAGTATACATGGAAGGTGGAGGCTCCTTAAGAATCAATTTAAAGAACTAGGCTGCAAGATGAAGGGAAGGACCTCTAAGGTGATATTCTCTGAAATATTGCCTGTGCCATGCGCAACACAGGAAAGGCAGGGGGAGATTAGAGAGCTGAATGCATGGCTAAAGACCTGGTGTAGGAAGGAGGGATTTGGGTTTCTAGAGCACTGGGCTGACTTTTCATTGGGGTGCAACCTATATGCTAAAGACGGTTTGCACTTGAATGGAAGGGGGTCTGCTGTGCTGGGGGAGAGGTTTATGGGAATGCTGGAGGAGTATTTAAACTAGGATTGAGGGGGGAGGGTGAATTAGAATTACATCGAGCAGACAGGTTAGTTAGTGGTCAGACATTAATGGAGAGTGGAATGGGGATAGATGGGGGAAGGGTTATGGCAGGTGACAAGAAAGTTCCCATGTTGCAAACAGCCATTGGAAATAATAGTGCCATTTGTACTACTATAAATTATATGAAAAACACCAGAGAAAAATGTAACAATACATTTAAGTGTTTGTTCACCAATGCCAGAAGTCTGCCAAGCAAAACAGGTGAGCTGGAAGCTCTGGTGCATGAGGAGAGCTATGATGTAATCGGTATTGCTGAAACTTGGCTTCAATCCTCACATGACTGGGCTATTAATATTCCTGGCTATGCTCTCTTTCGGAAAGACAGGGTAAAAAGGAAAGGTGGAGGGGTCTGTCTCTATGTGAGAAGTGACCTCAAAGCAAGCGTGAAAGAGAACCTGGTTGATGGAGAGTGTGATGAGGCTGAAGCATTATGGGTGGAACTGCATACAGATGTGCGTAGTTCAAAATTAATCATTGGAGTTTGTTATAAACCACCCAATGTTAATGAGGAGGTGGAGACTCAGCTCCTTGCACAGATGGAAAGGGCTGCAAGGTCTGGGACGGTGATAATAATGGGGGATTTTAACTACCCATAAATTGACTGGATTAATGGCACTTCTGGGACAGTTAAAGGACAAAAATTTAAAAACCTATTGCAGGACAATTTTATGGTGAAGTTTATTGAGGCCCCAACTAGGAATGATGCCCTGTTGGACCTGATAATCTCAAACCATGCAGAGCTTATTACTAATGTTCAGATAAAGGAACACCTGGGTAGCAGTGATCATAGCATGATTTCATTTAATGTTAACTATAAGCAAGAAATACATACAGGAAATATTAAAACACTAAATTTTAAGAGAGCAAATTTTCCAAGGATGAGGGCTGCTCTCCAGGACTTGGACTGGGAGGGACTATTGGCACAGCTGAACACAGAACAGAAATGGGAATTCTTCAAAGACTGTGTGGAACCTCACTGCAAAGTATGTTCCCATGGGCAATAAGTTTAAAAGGCTAAAAATAAAACCTATGTGGCTCACGGTCAAAGTTAAAAAAGCTATAAACAATAAGAAAGTAGCTTTTAAAAAATATAAAAATGAAAGAACACTAGTGTTGTTTAAATGTTACAAAGAATATAACAGGATATGCAAAAAGGAAATCAAGGATGCAAAAATTTAAAACGAACGACAGATTGCAAAAGATAGTAGGACAAACCCCAAACAATTCTTTAAATATATTAATAGTAAAAAGGTGAAGTCTGAGCATGTAGGCCCCTTACAAAATAATCTAGAGTGGGTGACTGGGGACAAAGAGAAGGCAAATTTATTAAATGTTTTCTTCAGCTCTGTGTATACAATGGAGCATGGGGGAGCTCATGTCCAAAATGGGGGTGGGAGTGACACAGCCCCAAATCCACAATGGCTCAAAAGTGATATGGTCCAAAAATATTTAGACATAATAAAGGTGGATAAAGCACCTGGACCAGATGGCATCCACCCACGGATCCTAGGTGAGTTGAGCTCTGTCATTTCAAAGCCACTGTATCTAATATTTAGGGACTCATTAAAGACAGGAATAGTACCACTGGATTGGCGCAGGGCCAATGTGGTGCCCATATTTAAAAAGGGAACAAAGTCTTTACCAAGTAACTATAGACCTGTTAGTTTAACTTCTATAGTTGGGAAGATACTGGAACGTTTAATAAAAGACCACATGGATGAGTTCTTGCTGGAAAAAAACTATTTAAGCAGCAGACAACATGGATTCATGAAAGACAGAAGTTGTCAGACAAACCTGATTTCCTTTTATGAAGAGGTAAGTAAAACCCTGGACAGAGGAGTGGCTGTGGACGTGATATATTTGGATTTTGCAAAAGCGTTCGATACAGTTCCGCACACACGGCTCATGTGTAAGGTAAGGTCTACAGGATTGGATATATCAGTTTGTAAATGGATAGAAAACTGGCTGAAAGACAGAATTCAGAGAGTCGTGGTTAATGATTCTTACTCTGAATGGTCCAAGGTTATCAGTGGTGTACCCCAAGGTTCAGTGCTGGGACCCTTACTTTTCAATATATTTATAAATGATATTGGGTCTGAGATCAAAAGTAACATGTCTGT
Organism: Rana temporaria; assembly: GCF_905171775.1. Lineage (NCBI taxonomy): Eukaryota > Metazoa > Chordata > Amphibia > Anura > Ranidae > Rana > Rana temporaria. The sequence goes on along the minus strand of NC_053491.1, from coordinate 319,256,110 downwards.
CTTTGCAGATGACACCAAGCTATGCAGTGGAATAACGTCCTTGCAGGATGTCTCCAATTTACAAGCCGACCTCAATGCTCTGTCTAATTGGGCGACTAAGTGGCAGATGAGGTTTAATGTAGATAAATGTAAAGTTATGCACTTGGGGGCTAAGAATATGCATGCATCATACATACTAGGGGGAGTACAACTGGGGGGATCTGTAGTGGAGAAGGATCTGGGGGTTTTAGTTGATCATAAGCTCAATAATGGCATGCAATGCCAAGCTGCGGTTTCCAAAGCGAGCAAAGTCCTTTCTTGTATTAAGAGAGGTATGGACTCCAGAGACAGAGATATAATTTTGCCCCTGTACAAATCATTAGTAAGACCTCATCTGGAATATGCAGTTCAGTTTTGGGCACCAGTTCTCAAAAAGGACATCGGAGAACTGGAGAAAGTGCAGAGAAGGGCAACCAAACTGATAAGAGGCATGGAGGAGCTCAGCTATGAGGAAAGATTAGAGGAACTGAATTTATTCACTCTTGAGAAGAGGAGAATAAGGGGGGATATGATCAACATGTACAAATATATAAGAGGTCCATACAGTGAACTTGGTGTTGAGTTATTCACTTTACGGTCAACACTGAGGACAAGGGGGCACTCTTTACGTCTTGAGGAAAAGAGATTTCACCTCCAAATACGGAAAGGTTTTTTCACAGTAAGAGCTGTGAAAATGTGGAACAGACTCCCTCCAGAGGTGGTTCTGGCCAGCTCAGTAGATTGCTTTAAGAAAGGCCTGGATTCTTTCCTAAATGTACAGAATATAACTGAGTACTAAGATTTGTAGGTAAAGTTGATCCAGGGTAAATCCGATTGCCTCTCGGGGGATCAGGAAGGAATTTTTTCCCCTGCTGTAGCAAATTGGATCATGCTCTGCTGGGGTTTTTTGCCTTCCTCTGGATCAACTGTGGGTATGGAGTTGGGTGTATAGGATTTTACTGTGTTTTTTATTTTATTTTTTATTTTTTTTGTGGTTGAACTGGATGGACTTGTGTCTTTTTTCAACCTGACTAACTATGTAACTATGTATTTTGGGCCCTTTTTAAATATTGATGTTACATTGACTTTTCTCCAATCAGCTGGTACCATTCGTCAGTAGATGGTCAGTAAAAATTAGAAACAATGGTCTGGCAATTACTTGACTGAGTTCCCTACGTTTTCTTCGGTGCAAGCCATCTGGTCCCTGTGATTAATTATTGTTAAGTTTCCCAAGTCTATTTTAATTCTGTCCTCTGTTAACCATGGAGGTGCTTCCTGTGATGTGTCATGAGGATAACAACTGCAGCTTTGGTTACTGAAGCCCCTTGATTCCCTTGTCAAGACCGAGGAGAAAAATAAATTCAATACCTTTGCCGTCTATTTAAGAATTTAAGTTTTTATTTAAGTTTATAAAGGTTGTCAAGGTTGTCTGGTAATTTTTACCTAAATATGAGTGGTGATGTAGAGACCGTGAGAATGGCTGTACCTCTTGTATCTAGTGGAGTCAGATTGGGGCAATGTGATGTTTAGAGTTATGTACTTCTGCAGATTAACTGTCAAGCCCCATATGTTTGCAAAGCAATTGAGTGTCTGAAGAAGATTAAGTGCAGAAGTAAAAGGGGGTGACAAAAAAGATCATCATCTGTGAAGAGGCAGAGTTTGTGATGATGTCTGCCAATTTCTAGTCCTCTAATATTGGGATCAGATTGAATAAATTGGGCAAGAAGTTCTATGGTAAGTGAAAATGGGAGGGGAAATTAGGGATCCCTATTTAATGTTTCTACCCATAGTAAATGGGTCCAACCGATAACCGGCGTAATTCAGGTATGCCTGGGGGTGTTATACAGGGAAGATACCCATTGTAGGAAGTTGGGGCCAAAGCCCCATCAAGATGTAATGAAGGTAAGGCCATGAAACAGTATCAAAGTCCTTCCTAATTCCCAAGCAGAGAAAGTAAGTAGGAATACACTGGGCATAGGCTGCCTTGAACAGTAGGGTCACCCTACATATATTGTAACCAGCTTGGCAGAGGGGTATAAACCAAACCTGATCTTTGTTAACCAATGATCCGATTAATGGGTTAAGATGGATGGCTATTATTTTAGCAAAAATGTTGATATCCAGATTGAGGAGGGAGATGGTTCTGTAATGGGACCATGCGGTGTCATCTATATGTGATTTAAGGATCATGGAAATAGTTGCAGGAGGTCAGCAATTTTTTCTTTATATAAAGCTGCTGAAAAATAATCTGGCTTAATGCGTCAGAGGGGGCGGGGTCACTGTACAGGTCAATGGGTAGCCCCGGCCTTTCTCCTAGCGTCATTCGGCCGGGCGCCTCATATGGAGGTGGTATCATTCGTAGCTGCATTTTTTTTTTCGGATCGCTCCAGACTGGATTACATTGTTGGAACCTGTTTTTATTTTTATTTTTAATAAAGGACTTGTCCCAAACTGTTTGTTTTTAACATTTTGACACTTTTTTTTGTGAAATGGTAGGGGTACAATGTAATGCGTTACCAATTCACATAGGGTGGGGCGGGATCTGAAATTCCCCTTTGTTAAATAAGCTGATAAGCTCCCTGCCCACAGACCCCCAAAAGCAAGGGTTGTGGGGATGAGGTCCTTGTCCCCATTAACATGGGGACATCCTCCCCATGTTGAGGGCATGTTCAGGAGGGGGCGCTTTCTCGCCCCTCTCTTTTCCTGTGGCCTGCCAGGTTGCATGCTCAGATAAGCGCCTGGCTAATAGAGTATATCCCAGATCTGATACACCCAGACCATGTGGGATTTACACCGGGGAGAGAGGGGAGAGAAAACACACAGCGGGTGGTGAACACGATCTACTTAGCACAAAAACAGAAGAAGCCAATGATATTAATATCCAGTGATGCAGAAAAAGCCTTAAATCGAGTGGAATGTTTGTTTTTAAAAGTGACATTACAACACATGTGGTTGAACTGGATGGACTTGTGTCTTTTTTCAACCTGACTAACTATGTAACTATGTGACTTAATACTGGCCCTACAAATCAAGATCCCCAAAATTTCTTAAGGGACCTGAGATCAAGATTTCAAAAATGTATATGGGCGGGGAAACCGGCGAGAGTACGGAGGACTATTTTGTCACTAACCAAAGCGGAAGGAGGGATCGGGTTTCCGGACCTAGTAAAATATCAGGAAGCATCTCACCTAGTCAGAATAGTGGTGGAGTGGTGTGGGCGAAATAAGAAACCTTGGATAAAAACGGAGCAAGCAATGGTAGACATACCCCTGGAGGGCCTGGTATGGAATCTAAAAGCTGAAATAACAGCAGAGGTAAAGAGACATCCAACGATAGGAGCCACCATGCGAACAATTAAAAAAATCTTTGAAAAAATAAATATATCTAGATATCCGAGTCCGATGACTCCGATCCTGGGCACTAAGGCATTCCAACCAGGTTTGACAGATCAAAGATTTAACGCTCTGTGACAAAGGGGCATAAGGAGGATCATACATTTTTCAAAGGACAACCGATTGATGACAAGAAGAGTGATTGAAAGAGAAATTTTGCCAGAATTCGATTTTTTTTGGTCATTGCAATTAGAAGCGTTCCTACGGACAAAAGCAAAGATATATACAGAAGTTAGAACATTATCTAAATTCGAGCAGCTATGTTTAGAGGGGAACCCCTTGAGACATTCATTGTCATATTTTTATGCAACATTAATTAACCTAGACATACCACAAGAATTTACGTTTATACAAGCATGGGAGAGAGATCTGGGACTAACATTGTCCCAGGAACATGCCAGCTGGAGATGTCACGCAGCAGAAGGGACACTACTGCATATTTTCTGGGAGTGTGAAAAAATACAAGAATTCTGGAAAATGGTAATAGAAACTATTAAAACAATCACAGGAGTCTCTTTAGAAGATAGGCCCACAGCTATCTTAATACTAGATATTCCTATGTCAGTGGAAAAATATAAAAACTCATTGCTAAGACACCTTATTATAGCCACGAGGGCGTGTATCCCTGCCCTGTGGAATAAGGAGAGCCCCCATCGAGAGCACATTGGCTCGCTAGAGTTGCAGAGATACAACAAATGGAGAATCTCACAATGGCAATGAAAGATCAGGATGAGAGATACCGGACGATATGGACTCCATATTTGAAATATAGGGAGACATTTTGGGAGGGATGGATCTGGATCTGGGATGGGGGGGGGGTGGTGGACAGACAACATTTTTTTTTTCTGGAGGGAGGTGGAAGGGGGGAGAAGAAAGTTAAAGAGGTAAAGAGGAAAAGAGAAGTTACACGGAACCAGGGAAGGACCGAGGAGAGGGGGAAAAGATGGGAATTTAACAGTGTCTTTCTATCTGCCCTCTCCCTTTTTGGTTATAGTTGATATAAATTGACGATATGAAATGCGATAATCTGTAATGTGAATTTTTTTGGAAAGAAATAAAGAATTTATAAAAAAAAGATAAGGGCCTGGTATGGATTTTTGGGGGGAACCCCACCCTATTTTTTTTTATTTTGTTGCTGGGTTCCCCTTAAAATTCATACCAGACCTGAAGGGCCTGATATGGAATTTGGGGGAACCCCCATGCATTTTTTTTTCATTTTGGTTCGGGGTTCCCCTTAATATTCATACCAGTGCTGTTTTTTTTTTTCAATTACCTTTATCTGTATTGCTGGGACCTGACAATTCATTATAACCGCGAGTAGTTTTAAATTACTTTTTTTCCTTTAGAAATGTAATTTTGTGCAGGGACTATTCTAAGCACGGGAAACACGTGCTACTTTGCAGGCATACTATAGACACCCCCAGGTACGAAATTTAAAGGAATATTTCACTTTAATTGTTTCACTCTAAGCATTATTAAAATGACTGTATGCTCTGTTCAGAACTCCTTTTCAGATCTCTCTGCAAACAAGATGTTGCCAGGTCACAGCGCTGCCGCTCACAAAGTGTAGGTGGGTGGGTGGCTTCAAGTACTGTGAAGCGTGGGCCGGTCCCTTGATCGGCAAGGCTGTCTACAAGGATCCCTCCGCGTGCCTGTTACTTCTGGTAATGACTGGCGCTTTCAGCGCCGTAATGCGTTCCATGCTGGAACGCATACGGCGCTCGCGCGATGACGTCATCACCCAGCGCCGTGGTGCGTTCCAGCTTGGAACGCGGAAGTGCTCCGCTACTCACGGCGGTTTGCTTGAATTCAGTGCTGATGCACTGCAGCTGCCCACTGCCTATTAAGGCATTCATTTTAAATAAAAACGTTGTTTTATTATTGTCGGCCGTAGCCGGCTAGGCTTCAACCAATCTATAGCAACCAGTAATCTCTGGACTGCATCGTTCCCCATGCTACAACACCGCTCTAGCTGCAACTACTACTTTAGAGCTGTTACATCTACTGCAACAGAGAGCTATTGCTGGGGACAACCTTGAGGCCTTCCTTGCTGAACACCTTACACCACAAAATCCCTACTTCCTACACTGAAGCCTGTAAACGGATAAGTAGCTATTGTGTCACTTGTAGTGCCATAGGAAGATCTGCTGCTTATGTTCCATCTAATACAATTGCTGTTATTTATTAGGCCTTTTTGCCTATCAACATACTATTTGGGATATACTGTTGTGCTTATGGCTCATTGCTAAGGAATATCTTAAAGGGACATTTACTTTCAAATTACCTCAGCTATAACTGCCTCTCAGGCCTCGTACACACGGCCGAGGAACTCGACGTGCCAAACACATCGAGTTCCTCGGCCAGTTCAGCCCTGAAGCCGCCGAGGAGCTCGGCGGGCCGAGAGCTCCCATAGAACAACGAGAAAATAGAGAACATGTTCTCTATTTTCTCGACGAGTTCCTCGGCGGCTCCATCGGGCCGAAAGTGTACACACGACAGAGTTTCTCGGCAGAATCCGGCTCTGACCGAGTTTCTCGCCGAATTCTGCCGAGAAACTCTGTCGTGTGTACGAGGCCTCATATGCAACTATTGTTACCTGAGCTATATTTGCCTCTTATATGCAACTATTACTACCTGAGCTATAATTGCCACTCTTATGTAATTACTAGTTGTCGCTACAACTCTTATTTACTACGTGTACTCTCAAAGTACCTATGCTATAATTGCCTCCCAGAAGCAACTATTAGTTGCCACTACAACTCCTATTTACTACGTGTACTCTCAAAGTACCTGAGCTATAATTGCTTCTCATATGTAATTATTAGTTGTCTAAACAATGCCTATTTACTACATGCTTGACGTGCTTGACATAAGTACTACCTGTTTATGGGCCTATGCCCTAAGTTGCAGAACATGTTCGCCTAAACTTTTCTATGCTAAGGGTTGATGTATTTCATACCTTCTCCCTTAGTGGCCTAATGCACAATGCTATGTAATACTGATAATCACTTGCATACAGTTGTGCATTCGTATTTTTTAGTGCATGCTATAATTTTAAACGCTAAGCTCTGGTCGCATGTTGTAATGCGTCCAAGCTCAGTAGCTCAATGCCTATGTTTATGTAAGAGAGAGATGATGTAGAGAACCCCCAAACTCCTGTTTGTGTGGAGTGACGCCTGGGGCCTAATACTGAATTCTCACATAGAGAAGAGCATTGAAATCCTTGCTACCACAGTTGTGGTTCACTCTCATTCACCTGTGCCGTTACACCGTCAGGTGATACGCTCTCCAACTCTAGGCCCAGGCTCTACCAGTCCTAGGCACACTCACACAGGCCCCTTGCTAGTTGAAAGATGGCATCCCGAGAGACCGAGTCCCGACCACACTACCTCTTTTATCTCCTCCCCCAGCGATTGCCCATTGCATCCTGGTATCACAGTGGCATTGTGGGTTGGGTAGTCTCAAACCAACCCATGGCAATAGAGTCACTTCCTTCTTCACTACAATACCCACTATGCTTTTTTCCATGGTTTAACAGATCCAAACAAAAGGTTTAATTACATAACATTAAATGGGCACCAGAGGGAGCCAACTCTTATTTAGGAACACAATGCAGTATTTAAGGGCTCTTTCACACGTCCGTTCCGTTCGTCCGTTTTTTGGACGTCTGTTAACGGACCGCAATGCTTCCCTATGGGTTAACGTCCGTTAGCGGATGAGCATCCGCTAACGTCCGTTAGCATCCGTCTGCGTTAAGTTCCGTTTTTTTGGACGGAAGAAAACCCTATTTTTCTTCCGTCAAAAAAACCGGAACGGACGGAAAACGGATGATCCATTTACCATCCGATCCGCTAATGCCGTGTGCGGCATTTGGTATGAATCTTGAGGGGGAAGTCCCCGCCGGATTTTAAATAAAAATCCGGCATGGGTTCCCCCCTCAGGAGCATACCGGGCCCTTAGGTCTGGTATGGGTTGTAAGGAGACCTCCCTACGCCGAAAAAATCACGTATCCAAAGCACGCTACCCGGCCGGCCAGGAAAGGAGTGGGGACGAGCGAGCGCCCCCCCCCCCTCCTGAGCCGTACCGGACTGCATGCCCTCAACATGGGGGGGTTGGGTGCTCTGGGGCAGGGGGGGCGCACTGCGGCCCCCCCACCCCAGAGCAACCTGTCCCCATGTTGATGAGGACAGGGCACCTTCCCGACAACCCTGGCCGTTGGTTGTCGGGGTATGCGGGCGGGAGGCTTATCGGAATCTGGGAGCCCCCTTTAATAAGGGGGGCCCCCAGATACCAGCCCCCCACCCTAAGTGAATGGATATGGGGTACATCGTACCCCTACCCATTCACCTGGAGGCAAAAAGTTAAAGTTAATAAACACGACACAAGGGTTTTTAAAATAATTTATTAGTCTGCTCCGGAGTCTTCTTTATTAGCTCTTTCACCAGGGGGGGCTTCTTCTTTGACGTCTTCGGGTGGGGGCCGCTCTTCTTCGCCGCCGTCTGGTTCTCTTCCACCTTGGGGGGGGTCGCTTTTATAAAAGCGCCCCCCCCCGGCGGGTTTCCTCCGACGTCTTTGGCGGGGGGTGGTGTGCTTCTTCTTCCGCTATCCGGGGGTCTTCTCCGCTCTCCGGGGGTCTTCTTCTATGTTTGCCGCTCTCCGCTGTTGACTCGGCGCACCCCGGTTCTTCCTCCCGCTGTCTGGTGCCTTCTCCTTCAGCGCTGAACGTCTTCTTCTTCTTCTTCCGTGCTGTGACGTCGTCTTCTTCTTCTTCTCTTCTCCCGATGTTGACACGTCGCCTCTTCTCGCTGCAATGAAGGGTGCGCGGCTTGCATCTTACTTATATAGGCCTCACAGTCCCATCATGCTCCGGTACCTACCCACGTGGGTAGGTATCACGTGGGTAGGTACCGGAGCATGATTAAAGGGGGCTCCCAGATTCCGATAAGCCTCCCGCCCGCATACCCCGACAACCAACGGCCAGGGTTGTCGGGAAGGTGCCCTGTCCTCATCAACATGGGGACAGGTTGCTCTGGGGTGGGGGGGCCGCAGTGCGCCCCCCCTGCCCCAGAGCACCCAACCCCCCCCCATGTTGAGGGCATGCAGCCCGGTACGGCTCAGGAGGGGGAGGGCCGCTCGCTCGTCCCCACTCCTTTCCTGGCCGGCCGGGTAGCGTGCTTTGGATACGGGTCTGGTATGGATTGTAGGGGAACCCCTACGCCGTTTTTTCGGCGTGGGGGGGGTCTCCTTACAACCCATACCAGACCTAAGGGCCCGGTATGCTCCTGAGGGGGAACCCATGCCGGATTTTTATTTAAAATCCGGCGGGGACTTTCCCCTCAGGATTCATACCAAACACCGCACACGTGTAGAATTGGCGGGAATCCAAGTCGGATCCCCCCTCGCTTCTATGACATGCTTGCTGGAATGTGCTTTTACTATTCCAGCGAGTGCGAGATGTCGGCACCCTGTCGCCGAGAATCAGCGCGATGCCGTCGTGCTAAAAACACATTCTCGGCGGCAGGCACTGTATGTGAAAAGCCCCCCCAAAAAAAAAAAAAAAAAACGGACGAAAAAACGGATGGAAAAACTGATGAAAAACTGACAAAAAACGGACGAAAAACAGATGGAAAAACGGATCAACTGATGAAAAAAAAACTGATCTAAAAAACTGAACTGACGTGTGAAAGAGCCCAAAGGATACTTTTGGTAGTAAACCCTTGCTACACATACTTTACTCCTTTAGTAAATCAGGATCATAATCTACCGAACACCTATATTTTCCTCAGTCTGCCACTTATCTCCCCAACAATGACACAGACACAAAAAAACAAAAAACCCTACAGCTGTTTATACCTTCCACACTCTATCCAGAATAACAACAAAACAATTGTGGCTGGATTTCCACCTCATGACAATGCATATTGACTAGCATGCTGGCATACTGAGACATTAACAAAATGCATTAAAAGTTAGTGCTTACAATTAATATGCCCTCTTTGTGTAACTTAAGTTTTATATCTGAACTTGTCATCTTATTACAAGCAAAATACCAGTTTCTGCACCAACAACTTTCCACCATTCATCATTATTTTAATCAAAATTGTATTGCTTGATTAGCAATTGAAACCTCTTTCTTAAATCAAAGTAAAGTAATTATCACTGCCAACTTTCAACAAGCAGATTTATTCTCTTTCACAAAAAATAAGTTGGTGGCCATAATTACATACACTAACGCAGAAATAAACATTGTAGTAAATATTCATTTTAATGCAGCCCTTACATTATGCATTTTTTTATTTTTTTTATTTTACCAGCGGGTTGAACAAAAGAAAATGCCTTAATTCCCCCATCCACCCATTCGATGTGATATTGTATTTTCTGATAGCAGGCAGCTTTTCCTGCTGTCAGAATAAAATGATCAGTGTTGCTGGCTATAGTCATCCGCGCAAAACCAGACAGACTGGTCTCTGATGAACCGGCTGAATTTCGATCCATGTATGGCCAGCTTAACACCCAGTTTTCTTGCAATTATTTTATGTATATGTAAAAAGCAATGGATAATGCTTTCTGCATTTATTGTAATTTAGATTGTTCATACTTTTAGAGTGCACATGTTTATTGACTATGGACAGTTAACCATTTACATATTCATAATAAGCAGTAAAAGAGCTTTACAAAAAGCTACCACTAACCTTTCTAGCTGCTTGTAAAGTGAAGTAACTCATTCTCATTCTTGATCACAACAAAAACTTTCAGTAGGTTTCTAATGGCTTAGAAACACCTATTTGTTTACACTGGAGGACTGGTAGCCTGCCAACATCTATTCTCATAGAAAAAAATCCTAAAATGTTTGTGCCTTTTTTGTGACCTTTAACAATGAATTTCTGCACAAGATATACTACTGTGGTGTCCCAGTACAGGTATTTGCTGTAGGCCCTGTCAGATTGAGGCCCTCGGCTTGTGGGGTCTCCCCTGCAGGGACTCAGCTAGTTATGATGTGATTTATACTGTTATGGTTGATAATACGTTTATTAGGTGTGTATAGCTTTAAGAGGTTTAGTTAGCCATCTCATGTTCAGTCAGAGTGTATTACCATCTCATGTTCAGTCAGAGTGTATTAGAGTCGGGAGGACTAAGTGCTAGACAAGACCTTATCGTGTTGTGTTATACTACAGGTCAGTCTCTATGATCCACAGCTCTCAACCAATGGGCTTCAGTTTCATCAGGCCCTTATAAGGGATTTTACTTCCTGTTTAAGCCAGTCTAGTGCTTCACACAGTTCCTGGCAGAGCAGAGCAAAACACAGTCAGAGGAGAAACAGTGCAGGCCAGAGGCCTCCAGTTCAGGAGAAAGTACAGCAAAGCGTGGAGTATCCCTAAACACTACAGAACCAGTACTTCAGCTCATTTATCGGATCAATCCGTTATTCCGGCGAAAAGCCACAAGTCTACCGACACTTCAGTAAGTGTATCTATTTTTCAGCCTAGTTAAGCATAGGCCCTGAATTACTAATCCGGCCTCAGCATCCGAGTATATATATGATCAGCCAAGCTCAAGCATTATCAGCTGTGTGATCCTCTAGAGACTGTCTGCAGAACCTTTATGACACTCTGTGTAAACGCTGTGAAGATTTTGACACCTGCCTTCATGCCAGTAAAGCCTTCGTTGTGTTAACCCCTGTTGTGGACTGTGTCATTACCATCCTAACTAGCGGGGATACGGAGGCCCCCGGAGCTGTAGTTTCCCGGGGTATACCAAAACTACAGTGGCGTCACGTGACAGAGAGGGTTAATACCATCTGACCCTCACTAAGGGTTAATACCACCTGACCCTGGGCTCCTAGCCCCAAGAACCAAGTAGCTAACCATCAAGCGCATGTGTGTGGCCGTGGGGCTCACCCTCCCCGGTCACCACACTACCAACAAATTAGCAAATGTGACAATATGTGGGCACCAAGCAGGCAACAAGGACAATACGGAAGCAAGAAATGGGAAATAGTGGCAACATGTGAGGAAAAAAAATGGGTAACTGTGAAAATGCTTGGAAAATAACAAGTGGGAACAAAAGCATATGGTCAATACCAATAATGTTTTTAATGCTCACCAATATGGTAAAAAAAAAATCCTTATGCCGCGTACACATGGTCGTTTTATGCGATGTAAAAAAACGACGTTTTCTGTGATGAAAAAAAACGACGTTTTGGAAACGTCATTTTGCAAAACGACGTAGCATACACACCATCGCTTTTGTAAAAAGCTCTATCAAAGCGTGGTTCCGTCAAGCACGTACGACGTCACTATAAAGGGTCGTTTTCATGCGGAAGACGGCCTCTTTTGCTGATATCGTGTTGCTGCGTGTTAGTAAAAGTTTGGTGAGAGACGATTCGTGCTTTTCAGTGTTTGTGCTTTAAATTTAGTTTTCTGTCGTACAGTTTGTGTATTTGTCGTCGGATCTGTGATACAGTGCTTGTATTTAGGACGTATTTGTTTCGGCAGTGCGTTCTTGTGTGCACGGTGCTGTTTTGCAGGTCGTTCTTCAGAGGCCATTCTGTACTTCAGGGCGTAATTTTGAGTCCGATCTGATTTGACGACCGTTTTCTAGCCATGTTGCGGGTACGAACTCATCGCCGAGATCGTGCTGTGCTTGTTGTTAGGATGTGTGCTGCATCCCGGCAACGGTCCATGAACAGGGTGAGGAGGAGGTTGTGGACCAAGAACTGGTTGCTACGCAGGGACCAGTTCTGTCATATGCCTCTGCTGCGGGAGCTCCGAGAAAATAACCCTGATGATTTCAGGAATTTTCTTAGGATGTCTGACCCCGTATTTCAGCAGCTGTTGGCTTTGGTGTCGCCTTATATCACCAGGCAGGACACCAATATGCGGGAAGCCATCACTGCTGAGCAGCGGCTAGTTGCTATGTTGCGCTACCTTACAACAGGGAGAAGTCTGCAGGACTTGAAGTTCTCGACGGGCATCTCCCCCCAGGCTCTGGGCCTCATAATCCCGGAGACCTGTTCTGCCATCATTCAGGTTCTGCAGGAGGACTATGTTAAGGTAAGTGGTGTCCTTTCAATGCCCAAACTATATGTCTATATTGTCTGCCTTTTTTTTTAAACAAAAAGACTCCCTAATTAACCTGTTTGTAATATGGTGATAATGTAAACTTTTTCTCCCTGTATGCTTTTTTTCTAAATAATTTTTTCCCTACATGTATCTTTTAGTTAGTCAACCTGTCCAGCATTCTATTTTGGGGCCAAACCCACCTAGCCTAGTGCCTATATCCCCCTTTATTTGTGGCCTCCATTGTAGTCCCACCCCCCCCTCCCACAATTTTTTTCTAATATCTTGCGAAAATACCTTTTTTTTACTAATATTTTTGGGGGTTGTTTGTCAGGTCACAAACTCATCTCGGGCCCCCCCCTCCCCCTAATGTTTTTTATTGCACATCAGAGGGGGTGATTAATCTTCCAAGTGATCCCATATTCTTTGGGAATATGAAATGACATGATTTTTTGATATTGGGATCCCTTGAATGTTTTGAGATATTCTGTTCACAATGTTTGTTTGAATGTATTTTTTCTTATTTTTCTATACAGTTCCCCACCATGCCACAGGAATGGCAGACTGTGGCAGCGGACTTCTCCCAGCGTTGGAACTTTCTGAACTGTGGAGGAGCCATTGATGGCAAGCACATCCGCATTGTGCCCCCACCCCATTGTGGATCCCATTTTTTCAACTACAAGGGGTTCCACAGCGTTGTGCTGATGGCGGTGGTGTCTGCCAATTATGAGTTCATGTACGTTGATGTTGGGAAAAATGGCCGGATGTCGGACGGCGGTGTCTTTGCGGAGACGGAGTTCGCCCAACGGCTTCAGTCGGAGGACCTAGGATTGCCACCTGCGGAGGAGAACGAAGAGGGTCTGCCCTTCGTGTTTGTAGCAGATGAGGCATTTGGATTGGGTCCCCACCTAATGAGGCCATTTCCCCAACGCACCCTCACCCCTGAGAGGAGGGTCTTTAATTATCGGCTGGCCAGGGCAAGACGTGTGGTAGAGAATGCCTTTGGAATCCTGGCCAGCCGATTCAGATTGTTTTTAACTGCAATCAACCTTGCGGAATACAAGTGGAATCACGTAATCCTAAGCTGTTGCATTCTACATAATTATTTAAAAAGACATTCATCAACTTACCTAACGGTATTGCCTGATGAGGCAGATGTTGTGGTTCCGGAGCCGGGCCGTGAGGCTAGCCATACAGGCTTGGCCCCCCAAACCGCACGAGCAGTGCGTCAATCCTATGTGGATTATTTTATGGGGAGGGGGGCCATTGCAATGCCCGATCTTGGTTAAAAAATAAAATCTTCTTTTTTATGGAATAAACAGTGTATTTCGTTGTATTTTAATTTTGGTTTGGAATTTTGTGTATTGTAGCTTTTTCCTAGGTTCTCATATAGCCATGTGTTTGTGATGTACTAAATACCCATCATTGTCAATCTTTACCAAACAAAATATACCTGAGTTATTTAATGAGTCAGCATTGATACAAAGAACTCGCCACACAGTTTTGATCGTACAAATATGTTTATTTTTTACATAGCAAAAATCATTTTTTTTATTTTATTTTTTTGGTCTTTTTTTCATTTTTCCACATCTAAAATCACGGCTTTTATACACAAAAAAGAAAAAAAGTCCCCCAAAAAATTAAACCCTCCCCAAAACATTTATTACATTTTTCATCTGGCGTTCCAGCGTTTTGGCTTTGTGCCGAATTTCGCGGGAGGCAAGACGGATGTCTTCCACTTGTGCCCTGCACGCCAAGACCTCTGTGATGAGAAGCTGGGCACTATAGGTGTCAAGTCCCTCACCAGCACGATTTGTTCCTGAAATGTGGGACCAAAACATGTATTACAATTATGTAGGCCTACATCTACATTACCTGAAGCAGTGGTATATGATACTTTACCCGATGTTGTGGCAGGTTCCCCTTCGTCTACATCCCTCGGGGGTGTGGCTTGTTGTTGTTCTGCCTCCTGCCTTGCTGCTTCATTGTGCCCTACGAGATTGAAGAAAGGGTAAACATGAGATTCAAACATTCTAGAGGCCTGAAAGTCAAACAAACTAGCTTGTTCCTTTAAAAAAATGTGACTATTGTTGTTTTTAAAAACCCTTCTAAAACCCAAGATCAGTATTGTAGCCCTTCACAATGCACTTTAAAATCTCGGTAGATTTGGTGTCGTTTTCTTCATGGAAGCTAACCAAGTATCCACTGGATCTGCTCACCTCTGTGTGACACCCGACATAGGTTGTTGTTGTGACAAAGAATTGTGCTACTGAGTCCACATGTGTAAACAACTGCTGAGCAAATGCTCCTTTTTCGGGATATTGAGGTATTATTTCTGGTTCAAATCTAGTTAGAAACACATCTATATACATTCCACAATTGATGACACCTCAAACCAAACAGATGTCACAACTTTTATGTTTGTGGGTCGAATAATTGGTCGTAGGAGTTGTCGTTCGTTCGATCCTAAATAATAAAAAAAACTATCTTTTTGTCTGATACAGTGATTGAACTCCCCTTTGCCCAAGCGAACTAGGCATGATGCTATTTCTCACAAAGATCGTCTTTTCTTATTTAAAGTCAGTGAATGAACGACGACTCCGACGACAAAATCTTGTGCCCACAATCATAATAAAAATTCTGGCCAACCTGAAAGAAAAACCACATGGCACAAAGAACACACCCAAATAATTAATACACATGAAAATTACTTACTTCTTCTTCTAATGACTCTTTTTATTTTTGCAAGCTGCTGGGGTTCTCTTTTTTTGAGGTCGGACCATCTTTTACGCAGTTGCTCTCTGCTCCTGCGTTTACCAAACTTACGATGGAGCCTCTTGATGACCTTCTCCATAATTGCGGCCTTTACTTTATTGGGATGCCTGTACGGGCCATGTTTGGCATCATAGTCCTCCCTCCTAAATATGATGACCATCTCCACCATTTCATGGAATGACATGTTGGAGGCTCTGCACCGCTGCCTGGTTCTTCTGGCTGGTTGGGCCTGGCCTGCCTCCTGGCTTGAGCTAGAAGCCACATTGTCCTCCATTTGATCCATCATCTATCTTCCTCTCAAAACGACAGAGAAGGGGCGTGGAAAAGACGATTCCGAACGTCAGGGGCGGGGTGTCGTGCGGAGCGTCACGCGTGCGTAGTGTAAAAAGGGATCCGACGTGTTTGAAAGTGGCGTGCAGAGTCTGTTGAAGAAGGCGGAAGTCACGATCGTTTCAAACGACGGTACGTAACTTAATTTTACAGTTTTTTATAGTGAACAGGGAATGAGTTTGTGGGCTAGATATGGTGAGAAAGCTTATTAGTAGTAGTGGCTTGACTGACATTAGGTTTTTGTTTATATGTTTGATTTGCAGAAATAATGGATCCCTTCAAGGAAGCAGACTTCATGACTGAATTTATTCAGAAATGGAAAGAACATCCTGTTCTGTGGCAAACAAAAAAGACAATTAATACTAACAAAGATGCCAGGGAAAAAGCAAAGGAGAGCATGCTGGAATTTGTTAAAACAAGGGTCCCCCACGCCACAAGAGACACCGTCAAGAACAAAATAAATTCCATCAGGGGCACCTACAGGGCCCAACGGGTCCAAGTCCTGGCCTCAATGAGGTCTGGGGCTGCAGCTGACTCCATCTACAAACCTAGCCTGTGGTACTACAGTCAGCTGCAGTTCCTGGACGACCATATTGAGACCAGGGCATCCCTGTCTACCCTTCCCCCAAGAGGTAGCTCCCAGCTTCCCAGCAGCCAATCCTCCAGTGTTCCCTGCAGACAAGAGCAGGCAAGCTCGGAGGAAGAGCAAGAGTGTAAAGGCTTACCTTGAGTGGAGTCCATTTTGCAGGTTTGTATGCTCATATGTAACGCTCCTGCGTATGAGTTTAGTTATGATTTAATTGGATCTCAGCTGCAGAGGTTTCTCAGGGTTAAACCACTACTTCACTCTCTTGTATGGTCAAAGAGTTTAGGGTTTAGTTCATCACAACCTCTTTTTAGAGAATCAACTTAATCATGAATGCTTATTAATTCATAAGCTATGTATAAGCAGATGTAAATACTTAGGAATAAAGTTCTTAAATGGCTGTTTAGGTAATTAGCTAGGCTGTGACTTGTAAGCAGGCCGGATTAATGCATGAGTCTATGGCTATGATATAAGTAATGAAAAACCGATAGCAATAACTTGCAGTACTCAGATAAGTAACCAGGAAAGTTCTGACAAGCAATGTAATGTTCAGCAAGCCAAGTCCTATAGGTAAGCAAAACAGGCGGATCACAGTATGACTGTATATGGTATTATGTGTAAGATACTTGCGGTTCTGATGACCATTCCAGGCTGGGTTGAGTTCCCAGGTTGTGACTGGCTGTGGAATGAAGTCCGGCCTGTAGGTAGAGATGGCTCCAGATGGAGATGCCTGTAGCTGGAGATGGCTGAATTAGGAGATAGCCTGAGCCTTTAGAGTAGTTCCTGGTATGCTGATGGTTGGGGCTGAAAGGAGCTGTTAGTGCAGAGAGGGGTCTCCAGGGTCCAGGTAGTGGAGGTCCAGACGTCCTGTCAGCAATTCCAGGTGATGGCAGGAGTACAGCAAATCCAGGGTACGTAAGCCAAAGGGTCAGAAGCCGGGATCAGTCTTGTAAATGAAGTCAATCACAGGAACACAGGAACCGTTGGCACAGACAGGACAAGCAGAGTACATCCTTTGGAGGTGACTTAGATCTCCTGAATTGTGGAGGTAAGTAAGTGTTAAATCGTTCAGCCTTCCTTTCACGGAGACGCCGGTCAATGGTGAGAGATAAATGCATCAGATCTTCTAGGGATGGAGGAAGCTCTACGCGAGCTAACTCGTCCTTCATTGGTTCAGATAAACCTAATCTAAATTGATTACGGAGTGAAATGTCTGTCCACTGTGTCTCTCTGCTCCAACACTTGAATTCCGAAATATAGTCCTCCACATGTCTTTTCCCTTGTTTAAGGCTCCTAATGGTGTTCTCAGCTGTAAGCTGTTTGTTAGGGTCCTCGTAGAGGAGTGACATCTCATCCAAAAATGTATTAAATGCCCCCAGTAAATCACCATGTTCTTCGACATACGCATCAGCCCAGACCCTAGGCTCTCCTTTCAAATATGATATGAGGGTGAGGATACGTATCCTGTCTAAATGATAAGTGCGGGGGCGCAGTTCAAACATGAGGCGGCAAGCACTAACAAATTGGCGAAAATATTTTCGTTCCCCTGAAAAGGGTTCAGGGGGGCAAACTTTGGGTTCAGGTCTCTCCCTGGGTAATGCAAAATTTTGGTTGCGTAAAGCATCATTTTCTTGACGTAAATCATTGACAGTGGCAGTGAGGTTATCCACTCTTTGAGAAAGTCCAACTAGGTGGTTAGCAAGCTCTGCTGGATCCATTATCCTTTTTTTTAAAAGGGGGTTCGGTTATTATGTCGGATGCCTGCCGTCACCTGTGGAAGAGCGGATCACACCACTGAACCCAGGAGCCTCTGAGGACCTCTCCCAGTCACAGCACCTCTACCGAGCGATCATTAACCCCCTGCACCAGCTGGTTGTGAACCTCCACTCTCCAGTACTTCACTCTAAACCTTCAAGGACTCCTCCACAATAAGTCTCCTGGCTTTCTCCAAACTTACATCCTGCAGCAGTGTACCACAAGACCCAGCACAACCGCAAGTATCCTGTTCATATTCATACCTGTTGAACTGAGTCACACTCACTTGCTTGTTACACAAAAGGACTGCATTGAACCTGTATTTCTGTTACTATTTCCATTTATTACATTGATGGACTTTGCTTACTATAGTACTAAGCCTATATTGTGAAGTAACAATATACTATCAGATATTAGTACTCTGCCATAGATTCAAGTGTGACATATTACTCCCTAGGAACTAAGAACTATACAGTAGGATTCCTTTTCATTTCAAGAGACTCTATTACTATAGACATTTATTATATTTGGCTTATGAAATAATAAGCTTCCTTATGTTGGTACGGATTGAGGTTGTGATGAATTAACCCCAAACTTTCTGGCTAAATTAAGAGAGTGTTTTGGTGGTTAGACCTGAGAAGCCTCTGCAGCTGTGATCCAACAGTTCTAATTACTTAACATAGGCAGTGTCATTACAAAGAGTTCCTGGAGGACCCCAATTGTGACCCATGGAGCCAGGTATGTCATTTTTATATGAATTTAGTATATGACAAATATAATCTAATAATGATGTCAAATTGATGTTACTAGTGTTATAAATTCAAAGGGAATGTCCAAAATAATAAAATCATATCAATAGACAGTAGTGGAAAAACAGGATGGGGACAAGATAGAAAAATGAAGGGGTCGGAATGATTGTGTGTCATTTTCTGGTAGGCCAGTAGGGGGGGGGGGGGGACGCAATACACCTGCAAGGGGTGCCAGATGTCAAACACCCTTTTTGACACAAATCTATTTGACACAACATAGACTAGTTTGCTTATTGGTGTAAAGGCCCCATAATTCCCAAATTCAGCCTGCAACAACCCCCACAACTCTAGGGGAACCATGTCTGAAGCTGTGTAAGGGGCCACAGAATTATGGATGGCGACCCTGTGTGTAATATATATTGGCATTCAATTTGCATCTCTCATGATTTTAAATATGTGTGTGATTAATGAAAACAATAAATAAACTATGTCCCTTTTTTCATACACAGGCAGAGCAAAGCCAGGAGGAGCCAGGCCCCACAGGGAGCCAGGGGGAGCCAGGCCCCACAGGGAGCCAGGGGGAGCCAGGGGGAGCCAGGCCCCACAGGGAGCCAGGGGGAGCCAGGCCCCACAGGGAGCCAGGGGGAGCCAGGTCCAATTGCAAGGCAGGAGGTGGCAGAACCCACTGGGAGCCAGGAGGTGGCAGGCCCCAGTGGGACCCAGGAGGCACGCCGGCGGGATACCATCTCCCGGATCTCTCCACTCCGCACTCCCGCAAAAAGGCACAGAAGTCTGCGCCAAATGGAGGAGGAGACCCAGACCCTGCTTCGACAAGCTACTGCGGCCATCCGAGAGCCACCCAGTGAAGTAGAGGGGTTCGCAGCGCTCATTGCAGCCAAGCTCCACAATCTTGAGCAGAGCCAGCGTGTGCGCTGCGAACTCCTCATCTTCAAAGCCATAAGCATGGCATCCCTGGGGCAGCTTGATGACGACACCGACATTGTGCGGATTGCTCCTGCTGTCCTTGCCACTCCTCCTGCTCCTGCTCCTCCTCTTCCTGAGGCTGCTCTGGCTCCTGGCACTTCATCTCCTCCAGGAACCCAGCCCCCAAGGACTCGGGCTACAGGGAAGGCTGCAGGGAAGACTGCAGGGAAGGCTGCTAGGAAGAAAAGGAGGAAAAAATAACCCACGGTGCCCCTGATGGAATATTTTTGAGACTCACAGCCTGGATTGGTGGCTTGGGGGACCCTTGTTTTACAAAATTCCAGCACGCACTCAAGTGCTGCCTTCCTTGGCATCTTTGTTTTTATTAAGTTGTTTTTTTTGTTTGCCACCATTTTATTATTTCATATTTTGGCAGAATAAATGCACTTTTGATTTATCATACAAATTTGACCATGTGTATTTTTGAGGAATTTGAGAGATCATTAGTGAGTGGGCAGACCCATTTGCAAAAATTTAGAGGAAAGATTAACAAGGTTAAAAAAAAAATTTTGTGGGTAACTTAAAAAAAAAAAAAAAAAACGGTTGTTGCAGCCACTTCACACACTCCCAAATCAACCCAAAATAAAGATTTCACAAAAAGTAGGGGCCAAAATAAAAACACACAAAAAAAGGTTTGCCAATATATATATTTAAAATTTTGTAGATGGAAGATACACCTAAAAAACACAACACAAAACAAAACATTATATAACAAGAAATTATCTAGTTAAAAGCTTGTCATAACTATGTAACAAGATCAGCCGCAACAAACGACCATTTTCGTGTGGCATTTAAAAGCAGGGTGTAAAGAAGCGCATTATTTTCTTCGAGATAAGTTGAAAACGACCTAACGAATGTGCTTAATCCATTCTGAACAGTAGTTTTACCTGAACGAGCGCTGCCGTCTCCTAACTTGCTTCTAAGCATGCGCGGGCTTAAAACTATGTTTTAGCCTACACACAGTCAATGTTTATGACCCAAATAACGACGTTTGGCAAAAACGACACATAAAATTGAAGCATGCTTCAATTTTTTTTGGTCGTTTTTCAGAAGACATAAAACGACGTTTTCTCCCACACGATCAATTAAATTGACGTTTTTGAAAACGTCGTTTTTTTACATCGCATAAAACGACCGTGTGTACGCGGCATTACATTGGAGGTGGCCAATTAGAATAATCTTCTTGACAATGGTAATCAGTGGAAAGTGACTTTGACATTGGTGGTCAGCAGGAAGAAGAATTCTGAATTTGATGGATAACTTCAACAGCCTTACTGCTCTATAGCTTGACTACATCCAAGCTCCAGGCCAATTTGTATTCTACTAGCTGGTGTCTGATTAGTTTCAGTGTTGACTATGCAGACCATCTGGTGTATCCAGTGCCCCACACTAGGTACAGCACTGCCCATCACTTTTTCTCCTCTGTCAATGGTCACCAAGCCAAACAGAGAGAGCAAATCTCCCCAGCAGACACGCAGCACCATAGTCTATGCATAACTCAAAAGAAAAGCAATCTTTGTTTGTAATAATTTAAAATAACTTAATATATGTTGCCAAACTAAGCTTAAGACCCCTTTCATATGTGCACCTCTATCTTGCAGATTCCACTTGCTCAGCGGGGGGATCGCGCCGCTCATGACTGTTTAACAGGCGGACAACAGATCCTGTCCCCTCCGCTGTGCAGAGCAGACACGGACACAGTCCCGCTCTCCTCTATGGGAAAGTAGGGTGAAAACAGACCACCTGTCCGTTTTCATCGGATCCTATCCGATCCGATAGACAGATGTAAAATAGGATCACCATCCGTCTGGATTTTGCAGGCAGGATCGGCAGGTGTCAGTGGACATGGAGGAGACTGTAAAGTTTGATCAGGTCCACCTGAAAAACTGACAAGAGGACCTAAACAGAAAGCCTGTGTAAAAGGACCCTTAAGCAGACTCAACAGTGACTATTTTTATTCCATCTGCTGCTAGCATTAGTAAATAGATATATTTATATGTTTTAAATATTTTTTTTGCACGTTTTTTTAGTTACTTTGTGGTTTCCATGCCTAGGAAAACTATGTCATACATCCCAGCAGTGGCGGCTGGTGCTCAAAATTTTTGGGGGGGCGCAAACGAAGAAGAAAAAAAATCGCAGCCTCACTGTGCCCATCAAATGCAGCCACTGTTCCATCAATTCGCACCACTGTGCCATGCCATCAAACGCAGCCACTGTGTCATGCCATCAAACGCAGACACTGTGCCATGCCATCAAACGCAGTCACTGTGCCATCAATTGTCACCACTGTACCATGCCATCAAACGCAGCCACTGTGCCATGCCATCAAATGCAACCACTGTGCCATGCCATCAATTGTGGTCACTGTGCCATCAATTGTCACCACTGTACCATGCCATCAAATGCAGCCACTGTACCATGCCATCAAATGCAGCCACTGTACCATGCCATCAATTGTGGTCACTGTGCCATCAATTGTCACCACTGTGCCATGCCATCAAATGCAGCCACTGTGCCATGCCATCAAATGCAGCCACTGTACCATGCCATCAAATGCAGCCACTGTGCCATGCCATCAATTGTGGTCACTGTGCCATCAATTGTCACCACTGTGCCATGCCATCAAATGCAGCCACTGTACCATGCCATCAAACACAGCCACTGTGCCAATTGTCCCCACTGTGTCACTGTCCAGTCATCCATCCACCTCGGAGCTTTATATTATAACCTGCTGGGACTTGTAGTTCTCCATCGTCTCCTGGGGCTCAGGTGCATGCAATCCACCATCTTTGTCCAGTTTTTCTCACTGCTGGGACTTGTAGTCCCATAGATGGTGGATTGCATGCACCTGAGCCCAGGAGAAGATGGGGAACTACAAGTCCCAGCAGGTTATAATATAAGACTCCCATCCACCTAGGAGCCTTATATTATAACCTGCTGGGACTTGTAGCTCCCCATCTTCTCCTGGGCTCAGGCTGCTGACGGCTGGCATTTCACCCATAATATGCATTGCATTGAACATTAAAAATCATGTATTAAAGCCCAACTCCATGAAAATGTTAAAAAAATCCACCCTTGCAATGAGCCTACATCTGCACTGGGTTAATTGCTCACCATGTCTAGTGAACATTCGGCCGAAATCGCGGCACCCCCATCCCCCCCCCCCCCCGCGGGGGGGATGGGGGTGCCGCGATTTCGGCCAAATGTGCACTAAAAAAAAAATTCCAAATGTTCCACATTTTTTTTTATAGTGAATATTCGGCCGAAATCGCGGACAACCCAACCCCCCCCCCGGGGGGTGCCGCGATTTCGGCCGAATATTCACTATAAAAATTTTTTTGCAAAAAAGGTAATCTTTAAAGAAGGGGGGTGGACCGCTCCTGCTGCCGCCGAACTTTACAAAGAAAACAGTCCATTACAGAGGGGCAGAGGCAGGCGGCATAGCTTAGCTTAGCTTACCTGTACTCGCACTGAGCGCCCCGAGTCCCGACATCACTTCCTGTTCTTCCAGGGACGTCGGGACGGAACAAGCACAAATAGTGGATGCACCCGCCCAGCCATAACAATGCAGTCCACCGCGCCACAAAGGCATTTTTGGGCTGCCAATGTAGCGCCACGTCTGCAATCCCGTGATTGCACAGACGTGGCGCTACCCATACCGCGCTGTTCCCGGCGCCTGATGCCCGGACTCCGTGCACATAAGAACCTTTTTTGGAAAAAAAATTTCCTTAAAGGGACATGTTTAAATAAAAAAAAAAAAATATTTTTTAGATTTTTTTTTTACTGACTGGGGGAGGGGGGGCGGCGCCCGGGCGCCCTTTATGGGCGGACCGCCACTGCATCCCAGGACTCTTTAGGAGGGGAAGAGCTCTTTATCAGCCAAGCACACCATCCTGTCTGAATGTCTGAGCCAAGGTGGATTCCAGGAGGTAATTGCTACATGAATCATCTGCCCTTACTTAAGATGACCATGGCCAGAAATGCTAGTAGGTGTTTTTCAAAGTGATTGCTTAGTAAAATAAAGCATTGAGACATGGAAGGATGGGTGAGTTTCCTTTGAATATTAAAAATAAATGTAATAGCGTTTTTGGTTTGTGGTGCTCAGGTGCAGTGTAGTTCCACTTTAAAGTAAGGTTTTTACAGTAAGGTCTTATTTTATTTTAAATTTTTAATAGCAAACATGTATTACTTACCTGTTCTGTGCAAAGAAATTTCACAGATCGGCCCTGAACCTCCGCTTCTCAGGCTCTGACTCCTCCTCCCTTTCTGACTGCCCCCATGCAATCGTGTTGCTATGGGGGCACTCTACAGTCTTAATCCCAAGCCTTGCTGCATGTGTTTATAGACACAGACAGCGTGGCTCGGCTCCAACCCCTGCTCCCTCGTCACAAGATTCGACTGACAGCAGTGGGGGCCAATATTTCCCACTACCCCAGCAAAGCCTGTGAGTACGGGAAGAAAAACCAGAACCTCTTCCAACAGGCACAGCCCTGGATCCAGTGAGGACTCAGGTAAGTTAAAGGGGGATGAGGGGTCAATATTTTTACCTAATCATTTTTTTACCTTAAAGTAGAACTAACGGCAAAACTTTTTTTTTTCATTTTGGATAGAGCAAGGGAGGGTTATAACCCCTGTCAGATTTTTTTTTTCACCATCTGTGTCCCATTGCGGAGATTTCCCTTTCACATCCTGTTGTAGCCAAACAGGAAGTGAGAGAAAATCCCTGAAAATTAGGGGAATTCATTGGGGACCCCCAGGTCACCAGAACACCCAATAACAGATTTCCCCTCTATTACTTTTTTTGTGGAAAACCCAAAGTGTGGGGTTTCTTTTATTTTCACTTTCAAATAGAGAGGGTAAATCTCCTTAACCGGGGCACAGACAGCAATAAATACTGACGTATGTTTTAAACCCTTTCCAGTCTATCCAAAACTAAAAGAAAAGTTTTGCCTTTAGTTATACTTTAAGGCAGGGAATGCAATAAGGTAAAAAATGTTTAGGCTTTAGAACCACTTTAAAACTACTACTACTGTTAACTAACAAAAACTTTGTAATACATCTACTTTTCTAAAGTTTTTCCTATATTTCCTGGTGTAGTTATTGCTTCTAATTTAGGAAGAATTACAAATTTTAAAGGAAACTAATGAGTTATATGGATTTAAATGTTTACACTTTTACTTTCCCCTAAGAAAATCAATTAGTTTGTCACATAATTATGACCTATGGGCTACACAGATAAACTAAAACGCACTGGTTGATCAGTGTCCAAGTTTACAAACTCTTCAGCACAGGGTCAAACAAGCACATTCAAGTGAAGGTACTAATCCTGCCCCCAGACAAATCATTAGAGCGAGCCTGCCACCCCAGGGATTAGTTCAGAGTCACAGCTCAGCGGTAACATTGCGCTTCGCCAGACAGAGGGCACGAGAGGTTGTGCATTTATTCTCATTGTTGTAAAGGGGTCACTATGGTCAAATGATTTTAGCCACTAAACAACAAATCCCATAAATAAATAATCTATTATCGTTTTCCCATTGTACCAAATTATTTTTTAGTTTGTTTTTGTGCAACTGGACAACATTCAAATTGAATGCATGTTTGGAAGACTCATGTAATTTTAAATTAACATTGGCTTCCAGAACTCACTTCTTGTCATTTCATTATGGCAAACTGACTCTTTTTGACTCTTCCTTCTGTAGTTTTTATTCTTCTTTTGTGAAGAAGAATCGTTTGAACTGTATAGAATACCTGCCGTGTCTCATAATCCAAGCATATGTTTTATGTACAATTTTTTGACTGCTAATATTTATGTTGTGTATAAAGTTATCTAGACATCCACAATTAGGCCAACCAACACTTTTTGTGTTGCAGGTGGTCCAGTCCTGTGGAATGTGAGCAGCAAATGGGGTTATATATGTGTGGCCTCTAAATACACAGGGCCAGATCCTCAAACAAATTACACCGGCGTATCTATGGATACGCTGCGTAATTTCAAAGTTCCCCCGTCGTATCTCTGTTTTGTATCAACAAAACAAGATACAACGGAATCTGGGCTCGATCCAACAGGCGTACGTCTTAGTACGCTGTTGGATCGTAGGTGCATATTTACGCTGTTCGCTAGGTGGCGTTTCCGTAGAATTCCGCGTCGAGTATGCAAATTAGCTAGATACGGCGATCCACGAACGTACGCCCGGCCGGCGCATTTTTTTTACGTCGTTTGCGTTCGGCTTTTTCCGGCGTATAGTTACCCCTGCTATATGAGGCGTATCCTATGTCAAGTATGGTCGTCGTTCCCGC
The DNA here is from genome assembly GCF_905171775.1 of Rana temporaria. Taxonomy (NCBI): domain Eukaryota; kingdom Metazoa; phylum Chordata; class Amphibia; order Anura; family Ranidae; genus Rana; species Rana temporaria. Next base: position 319,230,165 of record NC_053491.1, on the reverse strand, counting down.
GTCAAATTTTGAAAATGTTACGTCGTTTGCGTAAGTCGTTCGCGAATAGGGCTTTGCATAGAATGACGTCACCGTCGTAAGCATTGGCTTGTTCTGGTTTAATTTCGAGCATGCGCACTGGGATACCCCCACGGTTGACGCATGCGCCGTTAAAAAAAAACGTAATTTACGTCGGGTCACGACGTATTAACATAAAACACGCCCTTACGCTGCCTAAGTTACACTACGCCGCCGTAACTTATGGAGGAAAATCTTTGAGGATACAAAAAAAAAGTAAGTTACGGCGGCGTAGTGTATCTGAGATACACTAGGCCAGACGGAGAGAAGCGCTGCGCTTCGTGGATCTGGCCCACAGAATGTACACTTGTGTGTTTCCGAAATGCACAGTAGAATGCACGTTTGACCATGCATTACCACAAAACTTGTTAAAACATATTCATGTGTGTTGCTGTGCTGTGCTATTACTTTTGCATGGAAGATCGACACACATATACAGTGTAAAAACTCTGCCCTATGTGGGAGTGTCCATATCCATATTTATTGTTTGCAGCTAAACTGTAGTCAGCCTGATCTTTGTTTATGTTATCTATATTCACTGGGCTTCTCCTAATCCCAGGGCATTGATTATTTATGCCTGCTGCTGTTAAATATCCTCCAGTAATTAGTAAGCAGGTTGGAATGTGCTAGTTAGCTGCTGTCCAGCAGGGTGGGAAAAGGTTTTGGACTTGCTGGGACTTGCAGTCCTCCTGAAGACACTAACATGGGCTCTACCTTTGCAAGTATGCCAGGGCAGCACACAGCCTGATTTAGGGATTAGTGATGTAAGAATTTTTTTTTTTCTTGTGCATGTGTACTTTGTCATGTTTGCACCTTTTTCTAAGTAAAGCAAAGCTGGCTCCTTTACCTTTTGTCTGGTCTGAAGTTATTACAGGAGTGTAATGCAAGTAACCGGCACACACTTCAAAGACTTCAGCTTTGGGTCACTGGGCACATTGGAGTATGAAGACAGAACTTAAAGAGGCATCGTATTGCAGTACTACATATGGTTGCCATGGGCAATTGAAGTTTATGGTCAGTCAAAGCAGCCTGTCAGTAGTGTTTACGTGTTACAGGTGGGACAGCCTCCTGCCAGGATGAGATGTTGTTGGTACTCATTCTGCAGCGGATCGGCACCACCAAGGTCCCTATCCTGTACAGAGGTATGGAAGTTCAAAAGTTAAGTCAAGTGCATGTATGGAGCTCACGCTAGGTGGCAAACAATGGACAAGTGGATGTGGACATAAGCCTAGCATGCCCCTCCTAAATGCAAGCTACAGTGAAATGTGTACATTGACATGGTGACCTGAGAGTTAAGTAAAGTACAGTTGTTGTTCAAGTGTACACAGTAAGCGTACATCTCTGAGAAGTAGAGGCCCACCTTAAGGTTGAGTATTCCCATGAAGGTATCAGTCTTGTCAAAGGGCATTGATGGAAAACGGCACAGAGCAAAGGTACAACTGATCGTGGTAATGCTTAATACATCAAGAGAGTTCACTAGCGTTCGTTCACATTTGTCATCTGCCGGGTTGTGAGCTCAAGTAAAGGTACCCCATGTATTAGTAGAATGGGAACAGAAGAAAACTCCCCTTGAAACTTGACCTTTAAGGTTTTGCTGGAAGCAGCTCAGTGCCTCATGTCACATCACTCTGGCATTAGTGGACTGGACCATGTGCATCTCCCGGCGGAGGAAACCAAGCTGAAACGTATGCTTAGTTGTGCAAGAAGGTGCAATTTCTATTGCACCTGACGGCCCGTTTCCACACCATGGTGGCTTTATAAGTCACTGGGGTACACCATCTGGACTGACTCTCCACCACAGTGGCTGTTCTGGCCCCTCAATCTGTCTGCTTTAGAAAAATCTGGAGGCAACTGGTGAGTCCTTATACTTCCGATCACTATTATGGTGCATTTGTCCTTTTATTTACTACATTACATATACTTCTAATCTATTCTAGTCTAGTCTTTTTATGCAAGTTATTGCTTGGCCACCATATTTAGTGTGTTCTATTTGGACCCCTTATTTTATGCTACAGCCTATCAATATCCAGTTTTCAAATATCATTTCCTTTTACTTGTAAATCCCATTTTTGGCTTTACATTTCCTTAATCAGCATTTCCATTATGTTTTATGGTATACTTTATTATCTATAGGAAAACTGAATGCGATAAGTAACCATGACAGCAATTCAAATTGTTTTGTACTCTTAGACCCCATACACACTATTACATTTTCTTCAGATTTTCGTCTTCAGATTTACCAAAACCATATAATATGAGGTCAAACCTTGAGAGTTTCAATTTGTATGCAATCAGGCAGGCCCTTGCACTACATGGTTTTGGTAAACGTGAAGAGAAAAATCTGCAGAAAATTGAATAGTGTGTATGGGGCTTTATGCTGGTAAACATTGAGTTGCTTTGACTGTGTCATTTGATTTAATATTTTTATACGATTAGCATCAAACATGTCTAATTCTTTTTGACATTAAACCACCTCCCACTGGCCATGGTGGGTCTCTCATTCCCCAGTGTGCTTTCCCTGGTGGTCCTTGTTTGATCTCTCTGGCGAGGATTGCAGATTTGCCATCACTCCCTGGCATCAAGATGGACACCACTGTCGGCTCCTGTTGAATAATGTATTCATATACATGTAAGTGTAATAGGTACCTCTATACTAATTAACTGTGAGCTTTATCTGTTATGATAACTATGCTCTTATATTTTGATGTATGTTTTTTTATAGAAGTAACTTTGTTCTACTAATATACACCCCTGAAGAAATAAAGAATATGTTTCAGAAATGTGTCTGATGATCCTGTTTTTATTTGGTCTCAGTATATGTAACAAAACTTTCCTGGATACTGTAGAACTTGTGTTGCATGTACTTCATGGTTTTGTATATTGTAAATGCACCAACCAATATACCAGCTGCCTTTCCAGTTTTATCTAGGGGGGTTTCCTTCTGTATCTGTATCATTTTGAGATGTTGGCCTAACCCCTTTCTCCCTGACCTGATTCCTTCCTTGCAATACAAATGTGTGAGGAGAATGACCTTGATACAAGAACCCACCCTGGGGGTAGTCCTCATATGTGATCCATACATGGCACCCAACTAGGATGGAAATGGACCTGGGGGCCCTAGTAGATGACTCAGTAATGGCATGCAATGCCAAGCTGCTGCTAAAAAAAGCAAACAGAATATTGGCATGTATTAAAAAAAGAACATAAAACAATAATTCTCCCAATCTACAAGACTCTGGTCTAGCCGTACCTGGAGTATGCTGTCCAGTTCTGGGCACCAGTCCTCAAGAAGGATGTGCTGGAACTGGAGAGAGTCCAGAGAAGGGCAACAAAACTTATAAAGGGTCTGGAGGACATTTGTTATGAGGAAAGGTTATGAGCACTAAACTTGTTCTCTCTGGAGAAGAGACACTTGAGAGGGGATATGATTTCAATGTACAAATACCATACTGGTGACCCTACAATAAGGATAACATTTTTCTGCGTAAGGGAATTTAATAAGACACGCAGCCATTCACTAAAATTAGAAGAAAATCGGTTTAACTTTAAGCTGCGTAGAGGGTTCTTTACTGTAAGTGCGGTTAGGATGTGGAATTCCCTTCCACAGGCAGTAGTTTCAGCGGGGATCATCGATGATTTAAAAAAAATATTAGATAAGTACCTGAACTACCACAACATACAGGGATATACAATTTAATACTTACATAAAATCACACACAGAGATTGGTCTTGATGGACTTATGTCTTTATTTCAACCTCGCCTACTATGTAACTATGTAGCTAGTTAATGGGGAACGTGGAGGAAGGTCCACAATTACAAACGTGTCACCTCTCTTACATTTTCTCCTGCATATGAGCAGTTCCAAAGCTGGCTCGCAACATATTTTTATAGGCGGCCCCTATACATAATGGATATTTATGGACAGGTTGTAAGTTACGGACAGTTGGCAACCCTGGTGCTACCTTTGTTGTGTACGTGGCATATGTATTGTTGTATAGATGACACAGATTGTTGCAGCATATTTATCTTGCAGCCTACTGTATACTACAACAATCAATGCACCACCTATGGTATGCTGCAAAAATATTTACTGTATGTCATCTACATTACTATATATTATAAAATATTTTTTTAACACAGCCTTAAAAGTGTATATCAGAAGCAGTGGCCCCCGCAGTCACATAGAGTACAGTGATGATGAGAGTCACTCTATTCTGACACAGTACCTTGTTTAAAAGCCACTGCATGACATCTCCCCAGCAAGCAAGTCCTCTCAATGTCCCACGTGACGTACCCTGTGTCTAATGAATGATCTCATTGCATGCCAGGGTAGGTGTAGACAAGCAGCAAGCAACCATCTTTTAGTGGCTAAATCCTGCTAAAAATTGCCAAATAAATAGTAAAGAGCCAAGAAAGGTCAGCGGGCAGCACCCTCAGGCAAGGCCAAGGAGTCCTAGTGGAAAATCTGCCTTTAGCAACAGACACAGATGGCAATAAAATAATGACCAAAGTCTCTGTCCACTCTGTCCAAACCAAATAAAATGTTTAAGTTGAAGTTGGCTTTAAAACACTTTGGTATCTATTTTTGCACAACCCAGGTAATAGAGATACTTTCAAAATCTTGTAACAAAACACAAGGCTCCTCACAAGGGGGTTTGACCGTTAAACTAATTTGGGATTCATGATCAATCACAGACTCTATTCCTATTCCTGTAGATTCAGCTGTCATTTTTAAATATTTTAGATGCCTCCAACAGTAAGTAAATTAGTAATTGTGCTGACATTTACATTCACCTGCGATCACTGTATGATGAAATGGCAATAAAGGGCAAGTGTGGCTACTGAATTTTATGTGCATCAGTGAAAAAAGACAGATGTGCAGTAACAGGAATAGCATAAGAAGCAACAAATAAAGAGCCAGGCAAGGGCAGGGCAAGTGTGGCCCCAGTTTGGGAATGCTCATTTGGTTCACTCTCACTGCACCAATTAAAGCCTTGTAATTAGAGTTGAGCGAACCCAAACTGTAAAGTTAGGGTTCGGTACGGACTTTGGGTTTTTCCCGAACCCGAATAATTGCTGAAAGTTCGGGTCCAGGTTCGGAGTTCGGGGAAAAAAATGCACGGAGGTCCCCCCAAATTCAATAACCATTAGGTCTGGTATGGATTTTAAGGGGAACTCCACCCCAAATTGAAAAAAAATGGCGTGGGAGTTCCCCCTAAAATCCACACCAGACTCCTTATCCGAGCACGTTGACCTGGCCGGCCGCAGAAAAGAGGGGGGGACAGAGTGCGGCCCCCTCCCTCTCCTGAACCGCACCAGGCCACATGCCCTCAACATTGGGAGGGTGCTTTGGGGTGCCCCCCAAAGCACCTTGTCCCCATGTTGATGGGGACAAGGGTCTCATCTCCACAACCCTTGCCCGGTGGTTGTGGGGGTATGCGGGCAGGGGGCTTATCAGAATATGGAAGACCCCTTTAACAAAGGGGACCCCCAGATCCTGCCCCCCCCCTGTGTGAAATGGTATTGGGGTACACTGTACCCCTACCATTTCACGAAGGAAGTGTAAATAGTAGTTTTCAGAAAAAAAAACACACACACCGTAGAACAAATTACTTTATTAATTAAACCAAATAAAAATCCAGCAGTGAAAATAGACGATCGATACTGCTCGCTTCTCCATCGTTGTCTCTATCCAGCGTCGGGTGATGTCTCCAGCGATTGGTCCAGCGATGAGAACATCCATCCATTCAGAGCACAGCTCAGCGAATGACACGCCGATGCTTTGACGTTTGTTTTATAGGGGAGGCGGGCCACGCGTCACGTGACCCTGTCCCGCTCTGACGCAAGGGCTGTCCCAGTGACATAGCAGAGTGTGCGTCAGAGGGGGACGGGGTCACGTGATGCGTGGCCCGCCTCCCCTATAAAAGAAACGTCAAAGCATTGGCGCGTCATTCGCTGAGCTGTGCTCTGAATGGATGGATGTTCTTATCGCTGGACCAATCGCTGGAGACATCACCCGTCGCTGGAGAGATCACCCGATGCTGGATAGAGACAACAATGGAGCAGCTAGCAGCATCGATCGTCTATTTTCACCGCTGGATTTTTATTTGGTTTAATTAATAAAGTAATTTGTTCTACGGTGTGTGTGTTTTTTTTTCTGAAAACGACTATTTATACTTCCTTAGTAAAATGGTAGGGGTACAGTGTACCCCATTACCATTTCACACAGGGGGGCCAGGATCTGGGGGTCCCCTTTGTTAAAGGGGTCTTCCAGATTCTGATAAGCCCCCTGCCCGCATACCTCCACAACCACCGGGCAAGGGTTGTGGGGATGAAACCCTTGTCCCCATCAACATGGGGACAAGGTGCTTTGGGGGGCACCCCAAAGCACCCTCCCAATGTTGAGGGCATGTGGCCTGGTGCGGTTCAGGAGAGGGGAGGCCGCACTCTGTCCCCCCCTCTTTTCTGCGGCGGGCCAGGTCAACATGCTCGGATAAGGGGTCTGGTGTGGATTTTAGGGGGAACTCCACGCCATTTTTTTTTTATTTGGGGTGGAGTTACCCTTAAAATCCACACCAGACCTGAAGGGTCTGGTTATGGATATTTAGGGGGAACCCTACGTCATTTTTTTTTTAAATTGACGGCGGGGTTCCCCTTAATATCCATACCAGACCTAAAGGTTCTGGTTATTGAATTTGGGGGGACCTCCGCGCATTTTCTTTTACTAAAAGTCCGTGTCCCATTGACTTCAATGGGGTTCGGAGTTCGGGTTTGGGTTCCCGAACCCGAACTTTTTTTTTAGAACATCCAGGTGTCCGCTCAACTCTACTTATAATGTATACATGCATCTATATATACTGTATATATATGTCTATATCTATATATAGATATATATATATATACAAATATAATCAATATGTATGAGCTTCTGCGCTACTAAGTGGGTAACGTCTTCCAGTGAAAATAATTGCAGCAAAAACTATACACAACAACAAAATAGATCAAATAAAGTAATATAAAGTAATTGCGCAAAACATATCATATATAAACAATATGAAGACACATAAACAACAAAAAGTGCAAATAAAGGTGCTGAGTGATCAAATCTTAACTAAGAAGATGGCGCTGGAAAAAATAGTGTCAAAGTCCAAATGTGAAAGTGACAGGCTGCTGTGAATGGGTGTCCACTAATCCCAGAGGAAATGGAAACTCCACCAAAAACACCAGTCTGGTCTCCCAGAACTCTCACCTCAATGAGGGAAAAATAGATTGGTCAATACATCAAACTCCACCTCACGGCAGTCTCCTCAATGTCTCCTGATACCAACGGGTGTGAACCTGATGGCTGAATGTAGTACCTGAAAGGTCTCAAGCCAGGGAAACAAGAGAGACAAAAGAGGGCCTCCAATGGTGTAGTATAAAGTAAAATAGGACATTTATTGAAAACAAGTTGCGCTTACATAAAAACCATAAAAACAAGCATGTAAACAAACAGTGGCGTCCTCTGCGCCGTCTCACGTCACTCCTGGTGTACATCTTGTCCTACGGCCAATTAGACATGTGCAGACTGGAATATTTAGTTTCGTTTTTTCGTTTTCGTTTGGAAAATACATTTATTTAGTTACTCCCGAAAATCGTTTTGATTTATTTCGTTTTTCGTTGGGGAATAGCTTTCGTCCGAAAATCCAATAATACTTGGTTTCTGTCGAATGGTCAAAAGAATATTCGACGGAACGTCGAATCTTTGGGTTTCTGTCTAATGGTCAAAAAATATTCGACGGAACGTCGAATCTTTACACCAAATCGTACATTTCCATTCGAATATTCCGCCTACAAGAATTCTAATGTTGTATGACTAGTAATAATGTCGAATCTATTCTCTATAATGTCGAATCTATTTTCTCATAAATCGAAATCTATTCTCTGTAATGTCGAATCTATTATTTCTATAGTGTCGAATCTTTTCTCTATAATGTCAAATCTTTTCCCTATAATGTCGAATCTCTCTATATCGAATTTTTACCGCAACGAAAACGAAAATAAAGCATTTTTTATGTCGGATCTTTCGGTTTTCGTTTCTTGCACTTTCGTTATCGTTTTAACAAACGATAACAAAAGTGCAAGAAACGAAAACGGACGAAAATGCATTCTAACGGAAACGAATGCACATGTCTACGGCCAATCCCTACGCGTTACGAAACTGTCTAGTTTCTTTGTCTGGGGAACCTGATTGCCCGTGTTGTTGCAGACTTCATGTGTATAGACAGGAAGTCAGTTAGCCGCCATTTTCCTGAAGCCTAGCTTCAGAATTGCTAGTGGCAAAACAATCAAATAGGCTGGCAGATATTATAAAGTATTAGCAATATCAGACAAATATTGGGCATCAGATTTGGGTATTGGGAGAATCGTACAGGCATCAGAAAAAATGTTAAGAAAAAACTTTCCTCTGGATGCATAATAACGAATTTTCCTATACACCATCATCTGAAACAGCCTCAGATATCGCCATCTAGCGTCTAAACTTGGGTAATACTGGTATCAAACTAATAAAAATGAGTCTTGATGGCTCTAACACTAGGGCCGGCCTGAATATATCGCCATCTAGTGGATATTAATAAGTATTACCAATACCTCACAGATACAACTGAAGTTTGACCGAGAAATAAGAAAAAAATAGGAAAAAAGTGGGTAGACGTCTCAAACTACCACCAATTATTATATAGGAATATTAAAACCATTCTAAATTAATGATTTAAATAGATAAAAATATAATACAAAATAACAATAAAATTGAATATTTAAAATTTAAAAAATAGGACTGATGAGCCCATCGATCATGCTATATGTATGAATGTTTTGCGCAATTACTTATATATATATATAATCTCAACGGGCAAAAATCTCATGCTGGATATCTATACTGTTATGGACTGGGTAATGTGTTAGGAATGAAAGTATGGCACATCATTTGATGGAAATGAAAATTATCCACCTACAGAGGGCTGAATTCAAAGACACCCCGAAAATCAAAGTGAAAAAATTATGCAGCAAGCTACTCCATTTTGCTGAAATTTCATTGCAACAACTCAAAATGGTCCCCAGTAGTTTGTATGGCCCCCAAGTGCTTATATGCATGCCTGACAACATCAGGACATGCTCCTAATGAGACGATGGATGGTGTCCTGGGGTATTTCTTCCCATATCTGGACCAGAGCATCACTGAGCTCCTGAACAGACTGAGGTGCAATCTGGCGGCACCGGATGGATCGAAACATAATGTCCCAGAGGTGTTCTTTTGGATTTAGGTCAGGTGAGCGTGGGGCCATTCAATGGTATTAATTTCTTCATCCTCCAGGAACTGGCTGCATGCTCTCACCACATGAGGCTGGGCATTGTCGTGCACCAGGAGGAACCCAGGACCCACTGCACCAGTGTAGGGTCTGACAATGGGTCCAAGGATTTCATCCCAATACCTAATGGCAGTCAGGGTACCATTGTGTAGCCTGTAGAGGTCTGTGCGTCCCTCCATGGATATGCCTCCTCACATATGCTCAGGGTGAACCTGCTCTCATCTGTGAAAAGCATGGGGCACCAGTGGCAGACCTGCCAATTCTGGTGTTCAATGGAAAATGCCAATCGAGATCCACAGTGTCTGGCAAAGAGCCCAGAGCACACTAGAGGATGTCGGGCCCTCAGGCCACACCTATGAGGTCTGTTTCTGATTGTTTGGTCAGAGACATTCACACCAGTGGCCTGCTGGAGGTCATTTTGTAGGGCTCTGGCAGTGCTCATCCTGTTCCTCCTTGCACAAAGGAGCAGATACCGTTCCTGCTGATGGGTTAAGGACCTTCTACGGCTCTGTCCAGCTCTCCTAGAGTAACTGCCTGTCTCCTGGAATCTCCTCCATGCTCTTGAGACTATGCTGGGAGACACGGCAAACCTTTTGGCAATGACACGTATTGATGTGCCATACTGGAGGTGTTGGACTGCCTGTGCAACCTTTATAGGGTCCAAGTAGCGCCTTGTGCTACCAGTAGTGACACTGACCCTAGCCAAATGCAAAACTAGTGAAAAACAGTCAGAAAAGATAAGTAGGGGAAAAACGTCAGACACCTCCACCTGAAAAAAAACATTCCTGTTTTGGAGGTCGTCTCATTGTTGCCCATCTAGTGCATCTGTTGTTAATTTCAATTAACAGCAAAGCAGCTGAAACTGATTAACAACCCCCTCTGTATACCCCCCCCCCCCTACTTAACTGACCAGATCAATATCCCAGGAGTTCTGATTCAAAAGTGTTCCTTTAATTTTTGTTGAGCAGTATATATACTGTATATATATATATTGCAGCTCACAAATCATTAGATGTGGTGGCTGCATTTGTTTTCTTTTTTAGTCTTTTTCCCTCTATTTATACCAGGTGATCTGGACAGTGATACACCTCCTGTATTAGAGTGCCACTCTGGGCACCTTTAGACAGCAGCATTGTCAGTCTTGGGGGAGGATAGTGTTAGCTAAAGGTTTTACATAAATAAAAGCTGATCGTTGTAAGCACTGTTGTAAGTGGTAAATTGTTTGCCTTATCCTTCTAAATGCTACATCTACAGGACAGCATGATCTGTTAAAAAACAAGAGACTTACTGGCAAGATCACCAAATAAAAATAGAAGAAAGAAAGGCTAAAAAGAATTGGTAAGCTGCAATATAATAAATGTTTGCTTTTAGGCTTAAAATGGTTCCAAAGCCTGAAGGTGTTTTGTTTTTTTTAGCTTAAGGCTGAGTTCACATCTAAGATGGATGCGGCTCGCAGCAGAGGTCTGGCGCTTCCCTGTTCTCCATTTTAGGGATGAATCAGGGACACATTTTTGCCTAAATTCGGCCCTAAAACTAAGCCAAAGACGCATAGGACTCTTGTGCAAGCTGCTCCATAGATAGCTGGTCACAATCTCCTGTCATGTGAATTGGATAAGGGGAAACCCTCATCCAATTTGCATAAGTGTGAACACAGGCATAAGGAGAAGTACATCCAAAGCCCATTTGGATCACAGGAGTGAAGTTCGTTCTGCACACCTGTGACCCATTTTTATCAGACAGCGGGCTAATGCCCACTGTCGGCTGATGTCACAGAGCATGTCCAGGCTGGGGCAAGATCGTGACAATGAAGTCTGGATTCGCCCACATGCCTGGAATGGCTCTGCTTCTCAGCAAGCCGCTGGGAGACTGAGCTGCCGGCTCCCGGCCCCACCACAGCCTTGCCCTTCAGTGAGCAGGGGGCCAGAGTAAAGAGCAGATTGTCATCAGCTCTCTGCTCAGGAAGCGCTGAGAACCAAGTGGTAGGCAGTGTTTAATCGTTTGTTCTCAGTCTTGGAGCTGGCAAGGGACATATGGAGCATCGGACCTAGGTAAGTAGGATTCTAAAAAAAAAAAAATATGTACTTCTTTTTTAATACATTCTCTGCATTAACGTAAAAAAAACTTCAGTATCCAGTTCCCCTTCTCAGCCTCCATTTATACTCTCCTGATCCTGAATCCAGCGATGTGCACGAGAGCAGAGGCCATCTTGGTTCTCTCCCTGCTCATTGGCTCCCGCTGCTGTCAATAACAGCCAGTGAGGATGGAGCAGCTGTCTTTTGGACACAAAGAGTAGGGCTCGAGATCGAGCGTGCACAAGTGCCCCATAGCAATTGGGCCATTCGGAGGGGAGGAGGAGCCGAGATCTCCACTGGGATCTGGGCTGCTTTGTGCAAAATCTCATAATATATGTGGTGAAAACAAATATAGAAACAAAAAAGTGTTTTTGATTATGGTCAAAGCAGACCAGACTTGTGATGGTGGTCCAATTAAGATCATCTAATTTGACATCTCACAGAGCACACATTAACATACGAAATTGCTCTAATGACCTGATCCATGCTGCTATCTCAACTTTACATTCTAGTACAACACAAATAAAGCTAAATGTACAGTGATGGTAACTGAAACAATTCTTATTGCACTTTGTGTCTTGATGATTGACTATTCTGCCAGCTTCCATGAATATTGTTTCTGAAAATTGCTTTTAATAGATCTAAATTCAAGCAAGCTGACAAGTATGTGCGAGATAGACAATAATTAATTTCTTGTCCATTCACATGCCTGCAATTTCAATTTACCTTTCTGGCTACAAAATCTTTAAATAGTTAAGAATTATTCAGATTTCCTATTGCCATAATACATGTTGAAATTCATTAGCTAGGTGTGTGTTGGTATTCACGTGCATGCTGGCACTCTAGATCAGGAATAGAATGAAAAAATATATATTTTTTCTTCTCTCTGTGTAATTATTTAATTCTAATTTTATGTAGTGCTTTACCACCATTACTAATCTCTAAATGCCACAATTGCTTCAACACAAACGGTTCATTAATTGCCACCCTACGCTTCTTACCTATTATTGGTTTCACCCTTTTAAACTCCCACTAAAAGAAAGCAACTGTAATAGTCAACGGTGATCCAGACACAATAATCACAAAGCCATTTAAACAATAACAGGGAACAAACACAATTGAAACACCTCTGCATTTAAACAATTTTCTCACAAAGGCAAAGTTAAATGCTCAGTAATTAAAAGGACAGAAAAATACAGATAATGATAATAATAATAAAACAAAAACTGCCTAAAAGCCTACCATTATTTTCTCATTAATCCAGTCTCCTAATGTTTTTAAATCTGAGTCATATGTTTGTAGTTAAAGTGAAGCTGTCATGATTTGTAATTCAACTGGAAAAAAAAAGTGCACATAGTTACCTTTTCTACTACCCATATTGCAGAACAATGTAAAGGTATTTTTTTTTTTAAGGAGCAAACATTTCATACTTACCTACATCATCAATCCTCCTCTTCTCTGGTTCCCTGCTAGCGGTCTGAGCCCCCCCCCCACCGAGTGCCCCCCATAGCAAGCTGCTTGCTATGGGGGCACTGGTGTGAGCTTACTCCCAAGCCCCACTTTCTGTATCCATAAGACACATAGGGCCAGATTCTGAAAGGGCTTACGACGGCGCAGCGCCATGTACGCCGTCGTAAGTCCTAATCCGACCCGTTGTATCTATGCGCCTGATTCTTAGAATCAGTTACGCATAGATATCTATTAGATCCGACAGGCGTAAGTCTCTTACGCCGTCAGATCTTAACTGCATTTTTTTTGAACCGCTAGGTGGCGCTTTCGTCGAATTCTGCGTTGAGTATGCAAATTAGCTAGATACGCGAATTCCCAAACGTACACAGTAAAGTTACGACGTTTACGTTAGGCTTTTCCCGGCGTGTAGTTGCCCCTGCTATATGAGGCATAAGTGCGGCGTACCAATGTTAAGTATGGCCGTCGTTCCTGCGTCGAAATTTGAAAAAGTTACGTTGTTTGCGTAAGTTGTCCATGAATGGGGCTGGACGTCATTTACGTTCACGTCAAAACCAATGACGTCCTTGCGGCGTACTTTGGAGCAATACACACTGGGAAATTCCACGGACGGCGCATGCGCCGTTCCTCAAAAACACCAATCACGTCGGGTCACAGTAGTTTTACATAAAACACGCCCCCCTGATCCAAATTTTAATTAGGCGGGCTTACGCCGGCCGATTTACGCTACGCCGCTGCAACTTACGGAGCAAGTGCTTTGAGAATACAGCACTTGCCCGTCTAAGTTGCGGAGGGGTAACGTAAATCGGATACGCTACCAGGGGCGGACTGACAACTAATCGGGCCCCCGGGAAATAGAAGATTATGGGCCCCCTGGGCTTACAGATGGCCACCATGCCAGGAGGCAGTGCAGAGGCGGGGCAGCTAAAATATCAGGATTTTCACATCAAAAGCATGTCGGTTTCGGACATATCAGGGACAGATGTAAAATAAACACAGATTTTTACATACTGTCCCTGGTTTTACTGAGCCGGGCAACCCTGATGGGGCCCCCTAGTGGCATGGGGCCCTCGGGCAGTGCATGGGTGCCTCAATGGTCAGTCCGCCTCTGTACGCTACGCCGCCGCAGAAATACACCGCTGACTGAGAATCTGGCCCAAAGAGTGTGTCTCAAACCTACCCCCTGCTCCCTCCTCACTGGAGCTAATGGCTCCTGCTGCATCTCAGTCAGTGAGAAGTGAGAGACTCAGGAAAGAGCCTTGGCTCTTGTGCACATAGTTGGATCGAGATTAGGCTTAAGCCTAGTACACACGGGTCAAATATCAGTTGGCATCAACCAGTTCAATAGAAACCATTCAACGTTCAGCCTGTGCGTACTGCAGCCAAAAAAAAAGGTCTGTCAATCGCTATCGTCAGAACACAGAACACAGCTGGCTCCCTGCTGATGTTGGCTTGCATGGGGACTTTGTGAACAAAAGTGGAATTTTGAACTAAAGTGAAGAGTTATATCCAGGAGTTGTGCTTTTAACTGCTTCTGCTTGCAAGTGTTTTTTTTTTCCTCCTTTATTTGATACGTTTGCTATCAGTTTTTAAAATACTTTTTTTCCCGCCTTTTTATGACACTTTTTAAACAGCTTTTTTTTCTTCCTGCTAATTAAGGGGAGAGGTTAATTGTTCACAGGTGTATATAAGTGCAGGGCAGGCCCTACCATGGGACCCGATGGTACCATTGTACCAGGCAGCACTTTCAGGGGGGCAGCAAATTTCCTGCCTGCACGCCATGCCATTCCGCCAGCTCCACTCTCCACTCCACTGTGGTGCTAATTGCCGCCCGACCGCTCCTCCCGTTCCGCTCCACTGTGGGGTTAATTGCATGAATAGAGCCATAACAGGTCCTTTTTATACTCATATATACATGTGTAGAGCCATGATAGGTCCACTTTAGTTATCATGATATAAAATAATGGATGTGGGGGCATTTTGGTGGGCGTAATTTTTTTTGGGGGGGGCAGCATTTCATTCTTGGTACCAGGCAGCACAATGTCTCGGGCCGGCACTGTATAAGTGTCTATACTAACTCCCACTGGAGCTGGCTCCCTGCTGATGTTGGCTTGCATGTAGACTTTGTGAACATACAGGAAGTGGAATTTTGACCTAAAATGGAGAGTTATATCCAGGAGTTGAAAACTGGAGTTAAGACAGGAGTCTTCTAATCTAAATCTGCCAAGCAAAATAGGTGAGTTGGCGCTCTGGTGCATGAGGAAAGCTATAAAACTCACTCCAGAGCTCTCCCATCATGTGCACTATCAAATACTCAGCTGACACCCTCCGCAGACTAATGAATACCGCCACAACACTACCAACCACCACCCAAACAATACTATGAAAAGAACAACTGATCCAGTGCATCCAATGCTTTTTAGTCACCAGGGTTAATTTGCTAAAGGGGTAGAGGCTGCTACCTTAAACTGAAGGTTAATTAAATATTATTGTAGCCCCTGGCTGGTGGACCCTTTAAGCCACAGGAGCTGCACAGCCTGAACAGTTTGCTTCTTCCCTGTTGAAATAGGACAATGTGGCAAGGGGAGGCTAGAGAAGGAATGACTGCAGCTGTAGCTGGGAGTTTGACAGGCTCACCAGGGGTAAGAGGGAATACAGTTTGAGGACAGAGATTGAACCCCATGACTCAAGCCAGGTGGGGCAAAGTTTGGGAAGAGAGAGCAGGGTTAAGAGGCTGCAGAGTGATCATGAAGTACAGTGCAGCTGGGACAGGGAATCAGAAAAGAAGCTGTGGTGTGCTGTGCATGGAAGTAAACAGCTGGAGAGCAAACACCAGGGTAATGGCTCATACACACGATCCGAATATCGTACGACGGATCGTACGACTTTTTTCGCTTAATAGTCGCAAGTAAAATGAAATAGGTTAATAAAGTCACGAAAATTCTCGTACGACAGAAAAAAATAATCGGAAGTGATGTCATGTGTTGTAATGTATTTGTATTGTATTTTCGGACGACAACTATACTGACTAAATGAAAATCGTACGATCTGACATCGTACGAGGAACATTTTCGTGCTTGTCCGATCGAATAATATCGGATGGACTGTCGTGATCGGGTCTCGAAAGTAGTGTACACACGATCTGAAAATCGTACGATTCTTCCTCGGATGATCGTTTTCGCATACCTCACAACTTTCTGGGATGGGAATGAGGGACACCTATCAGCAAAAGTATGTAGGCATAGGACACACCCCTTGCCACGCCCCCTAAAGGAGAATTGTACAAAAAAAATAAGATTGGTTAAACCCACAAGTGCTTTTTTTACCACTACTATTCCTTTATATTGGCTTTTGAAATTTACAAATACAGCAATTTAGAAATCGGATAAAAGGTTTAGCACTGGGAAACACTTTTTGATAGATAAAAAGTGCATTGTATATACATCTGTAGTGATCAGACCAAAATGAGGGACAAATGAGGAGAATGAGGGTCAGAGGGACATTGCTCCAAATCAGGGATAGTCCCTCGAAATCAGGGACAGTTGGGAGGTATGGTTTTCGTCTGATATTCGGATCGTGTGTATGGGCCATAAGAGCTGTGAAGGCACACAAAAGTCTGTGCTGAGTACAATGAAGAGTAGAGGTCTAGAGCCTGGTACAGATGGCGAGGGGTACAGGGAGCATTGTATTCCGTGTGCAGAAGAGGGGAAAAGAAGTCAGGCAGCAAAAAGGAGAGGACCACGAGGACACCAGCTACAGGTGCAAGCCTAAGACTGGAGGCACAGACCTTTTCTACCTGGCTCCCAAAGATATGTGAACAAAGGGAGGCTGTACAATAGTGGTGAGAGGGTTTTAGGGAATTTTTATTTCTAATAAAATTTGCTTGCTGTCTTAGAACA